>NC_142129.1:74289341-74914341 GCF_024610735.1 Ursus americanus
AATTAAGGGAGATGAGTGCAAAATATTCCAACTTTTAGTAGGTGAGTAACTGCAAGGGAGCAGTCAGGTATGCCCCATTTTCCTGACAGAACATATGTGAGAAATTTACGGAATTTATATTCTACAGAAAGGCACAACAAAAATGAGACAGACAGAACAACAATAGATGGGGCTTTGTGTATATGTCAGTCTAAAGAAAGAGGTTCTAGGTTTAGGGAAACAAAAGAAGAAGAAAGAGACAAAAAACTTTGGGGCAACCCAGACTCTCTAATTTTATCTCCCTCACTATGGAAGGGTCCAGAAGATAAAATCTAGAGAAGTATATTAGAAAAATAAGCTTCTTGACTAAAAAACACAAAAAAGCAAGTGGGAGAAGCCACTTAAACTCAGCAAACACTACTAGTCCATCAAATACTGAAAGAAACCAACTTGAGCAGTTGAATTTTTATCAGTACTACTTAAAACCGTCAAGGCCATCCAAAACGAGGAAAATCAGAAACTGTCACGGGCAAGGGGAGCCTACGGACGCGTGAGACCCAAATGTAATGTGGTTTCCTGAATGGGAGCATGAAACGGAAAAATGACATTAGGTAAAAACTAAAGACATTTGAATAAAGCATGGACTTTAGGTGATGTATTAATATTGGTAAATTATTTTTGAAAAAGTACCGTACAATATAAGAGGTTAATAATAGGGAGACTGGATATGAGTATATGGAAACTCTGTACTATCTTTGCAGCTTTTCTTTAAATCTAAAACTCTTCTGGAATAAAAAAGTTTATTGAAAAGAATTGAATTGTTAGAATGTCAGATGAGCCTTTGGGCAATTGCAAAGGGAAATACTAGGAATGACAAGTTTTTTTCTAACTGAGGTATAATTGACATATAAGATTAATTTCAGGTATACAATGTAATGATTTGATATTTGTATACACTGCAAAATGATCACCATAATAAGTCTAGTTGCCATCCATCACCATATATAGTTAAGATTTTTTTTCTTGTTATGAGGACTTTTAAGATCTACTCTCTTAGCAACTTTCCAAAATGCAATGCAGTGTTATTAACATATAGTTACCATGCTGTACATTATATCCCCATAACTTATTTATTTCATAACTGGAAATTTGTACCTTTTGACCCCCTTCACCCACTTAGCCCAGTCCACCAATTCCCTCACCTCTGATAACCACCAGTCAGCTGTCCTCTGTATCTATGAGCTTGGCTGTTGGTTTTGCTTTTTAGATTCTGCATATAAGTGAGATCATACGTTATTTTCCTTTGTCTCTCTGATTTATTTCACTTAGCATAATGCCCTCTAGGTCCGCTCATGTTGTCATAAATGACAAGATTCCATTCTTTTTTTATGGATGAACAGTATTCTATTATATCTATATGTCTAGTTATACCTATAGTCAATCTATCATCTGTCTGTCTATCTATCTATCTATCTATCTATCTATCTATCTATCTATCTATCTATCTATCTATCTATCTTCTACCCATTCACCCATCTGTGAACACTTAGATTGTTTTCATATTTTGGCTATTGTATATAATGCTGCAGTGATCATGGGGGTACAGATATATTTTTGAACTAGTGTTTTCATTTTCTTTGAATAAATACCCAGTAGTAGAATTGCTGGATTATATGGCAATTCTATTTTTAATATTTTGAGGAACCTCTTCCATTGTGGCTGTATCCACTTACTTTCCCACTACCAGTGTATGGTCCTCTTTTCCCCACATTCTCACCAACACTTTTTCTTGCTTATCTTCTTGATACTAGCGAATCTAACAAGTGTGAGATTAAGGACAGTGTTTTGAGAAGCTTTATTGGTTCTCCCTTGGCTACAAAAAACAGGGCATGAATGTTAATAGTAAACTAATACAAAGTCTGTGATGATGATTATTCATTTGAATCAACTTTGGGGAAGAAGAACCCTGTCTTAAGAGACAGACTTAAAACCTAAGTGTCCTATAAGAAGAAGCAGTAGAAACAGTAAATGAGACACAGGGATGAAAATATCCCTTACAAGTCATTAAACACTGATGACCCTGGGGTTCAAGAAATGTAAAACTCAAAGGAAGAATGAAAATTAAGGTTTGAATATATTGAGTGGGAAAGAAAAGCACCTAAAATGTCTGATCCTGCCACTTTTGCAATTTTCCAAACATTACAAAAACAAACATAGAAAAAACAACTTGAGGATGGGGATGGCATAATTGGATGATACCCCTCACCCCTCCTTGATAAACTTCCACTATCATTACCCCTTTGGTGGAATTGAGTTTAATCTCAGAGGTTATGGATTCTGAGCATATCTCACAGACTGAGTGGCGTCTTGGCCAGGCTGACACCAAGATTCTCTCTATTCACCTTGCTTCCCTCAGATATCCACTGAGGCTTTACTGTGATATTTGGCATTATTGAGTACTAAATTTGGAAGCATAATTTTGTCCATGATAACTTTTAGGAGCTGTGTAATGTGGTTTTTTTTTTTTCTTCTGAATTTCATGGATACGGGCAAATGCTGTGATAATCTTATATGTCCTATTTTTAGACCTTTTAGAAGTACATCTCATAAGAGACTTAGTGATAAATGTATTCATTCTTGAGTTTCCAAAAGAATCACCAAGTCTGGAGCTGCTGAAAGCTGCTTCTCACCAGCATCAGGAGTTCACTCTGTTGAGACTGAGTGGAATAAGAAATTGATGAGGATTAATTTTGGACTATTAATTTCTTAGTGATTTTAACTCTTAAGGGCAGTAAGATTTACTTTGTTTTTAACTGTGATTTATAAGAGAATTTGTATTTGTTTACTGAATGTAATTTCTTCTAAGAAATTTTAATGAGGGTTATTTTTAGGTTAGGGCATATCTTTATTTCTTTTTTGTAGTTGGAGAATCTTAATGTTGTCATTTCATTATATTGCTTATCCTCTCATGGTAAGAACTGAGTACGGTAGCTCCAGGTTAATTTAACTAACATGTTGTCAAGACTCCTTTAAAATCTAAGATCTATTATCTCCCATTATTGTGGAGGAAAAAACATACATTATAAAGGCACGTGGATACTTCACTTGAATACTCAAAATCAACATCGGAATAACATTGTAAAATTTATAAAGCAGTTTTATTCCACAGTATCATTTGGTTGATTCATCTATCTGTCCATTCTCCCATCCGTTCTTCATCTATTTTGACCACATACCTGAATTTCCCAAGCAAATGGAGATCTTTTCAAAGTTTGATCGGCACAAAGCAAGCAATAATGGTTTAATTAGTAAATAAATGAATAGATTCTGTGATAAAAATGCAAATAATTGGCCTGCATCTATAAAAACATTTAAATGTAATTTACAGGATTAACACCATGTTACAATTATATTGTGTAATAAAGCTATAAGAAGATACTAAAGAATGAATGTCTACTGTTCAATAAGATCAGGTGACTTTTTAAAAGGTCACAATTCTCGTATGTAGCAGACCATGGAATTCAGACTGCTTTTTTTCTCTCCTACATGAGGGTCCTTTCCTCTACCCAGCATGACCTCCAGGTAAATATGGCTATAGTTCCTTCTTTTATGGTTCTAGTTTACTTTTTTAAAAAATGTATATCTCTGAGAATATAAATTTAAGGGAAAACACTTTTTGATTGGTAGTAATTTACCTTCCTTAAGGTGCCCAGTGGTGACATAATTGATTTTGTTGCCATTGATTAAAAGCCACATTAAGTTTAAAACTGGCAGCTGAGTCCAGAGATAACATTTTCATAATGACTTTTAATAAACATGGAAGAAGTGATTTCATTGCATTCATAAATTTGATTAATGATATTTTCCCAAGACCAAAATAAATGAACTGCTTATTTGCATGCCTAATTGCTGTATTACAGGTAGATTCTTCGACAATATATATTCAGGACAGGAGAGGAGTATTCCAGAGATGGGCCTAGTAAACCACTCTAAAAATTGTTACTGCTGGTAACATTAGAAATCTCAAAATGGGCATGTTTTCATTTACCAAAAAAGGAGAAGAACATTTCGATTCATCCAGATTTTTCTTATGGTGAAAATATGAATATGATGTCTTTTAACCTACAAATAATTGTTCTAGTCAGATATTTCTGAGCATCTGACATGGCCCCTCCCAGACCTTTTTCTCCTTGTGTCTTCCACATCTCAGTAAATGGCAATTCTATTCTAGTTTTTATTCTGAAATTTTTAATTTACTGCTTGACTCTTCTTTATCTCCTCTATCAGCTCTACCTTCAAAGTGAAACCAGTATTTATTGATTTCTCATCACCAGTGCTGGCTTCCCTGTTTCTGCTTTTGCACAGTTTCAGATAATGTCAACCCAGTAGTCCTTGTGACCACATTCATGTCATTTTTCTGCTCAAAAATCTCCAATGTTTCCCCTTTCTTTGGAGAAAAACCCAAAATCTTAACCCAACAAGACTCTCTGTGATCAGTTTCTAGTTGTCTATTCCCAGCATCCCCAAATTATTATCTCACACCTAATCTCTAAATACGGCTCCTCCCCACTACTCTACTCCAGCTTTATTGAGACCGCCGGGCATACCGTACCTCAGAGTTTCAGGGTCTTTGGCCTGTTATTCCCTTTCTTTGCAAACTCTGCATGCCCAACTGCTTCACTTCCTTCACTCTTTTGGGGGGGGGGGAAGGAGAAGAGAGAGAGAGAAAATCTTAGGCAGGCCCCACGCCCAGCAGGAAGCCCTACAAGGGGCTAGATGCAGGGCTCGACATGGGGCTCCATCTCATGACCTTGAGATCATGACTTGAGCCAATATCAAGAGTTGGATGCTTAACGGACTGAGCCACCCAGGTGCCCCCCCTTCAATCTTTACAATAAGGTCCCTGAGCATGCTATCTAAAATGTCAACACGTTATCCTTTATCCTGTTCTGGTTTTTTTCTCTTTAAAATTTCTAGTTTTCTAACATACGTACAATTTTTTTTTTTTTAAAGAATGATATCTGGAAAGTCCATAAGTAGAGTAATTTTAGAAAAACTAGATAATGCACATGGATTTCATCTCTGCAGCAAAGGTGATTTTCATAGATAAAAGTCCCTACAGAACTGCAGGGATTACTCTGACAGAGAAACAGTTTACTAGAAAGAAATCTTTTATGGTGGGGACTGGGAGAGGCTGTTTTTGAGATGTTTGGCTAACTGTTGGTGGCTTTGAAGTTTGAGGAGGTGTCTAGATCCTTAATTGGTAGGTCGATGGTTTTAAAAAATTAGTGGGGGTTGGATTCTCTGGGTAAGATTGGATGGGAAACTGGCTAAGGGCTTTCCCCTCTCCCTGATTCTGTGATTTTTTGCACATTTCTGAAGAATAGGATTTTCTAGAATTCCATACTATAGTTTGGGTCCTACAGTCCTGCTCAGAATTCATACTGAGCCTGTTCCTACATGCTATTGAGGGTATTTGTGTTCTACTTATCTCCTTTTTATCATATAAAATATTTGTAAAAATCAAGATATTGCCCACAAGTGGTTAAAAAAATCAAATGGCCAGAAACATTTATAATGAAACACAGCTACTTGAGCATCCATGCTGCTCAGCAGGGCAACCCCTTGTAATTGTTTGCTTCTTTGGGGTCCTCTAACATCTTGAAATAGTATGCTTATACTGCTGTCTCTTCATTTATCAATTCTAGAAAACATTGTTTCCTTCCTATTGTCTGTAGAAGAGGGTTAACTCACATATATTATTTTCTATCAATTTCCCAATTCAGTTATGCCATCATTTTTTAGTTTCTTTCTTGAGGAAGTTTCTAACTATATAGTATAGAGAGTATCTATAATGTAGGTATATCATTGTTTCAACTGTGTGCAGTATGTCTTGGTTCTGCATTTTCCATAGTTATACTGTTAGTCCTTCTGTTCTTTTGACCACCTAATTTCCTCATCCCTATTTCTCAACTTTTGTCAGATATATGTTTACTTTTATGTTGTTGAAGGTTGACTAACAGATTCTTTTTATTTTTTAGACATGATATTTTGTCTGTAGGTTAATTCTAAAGGCTGACAACTAATACAAAATTTGTTTACAGTTATGCAAATATTGTTCAGTAAAGAGAAAATTAATTTGCTAAACTTATATCCTGTTCTCTTGAATTTCAAAGGTAGATCCCTCTGTCTACTATCAACTTTAAATGTATTCTTCCCTTTTGAATTCTACCAGCTGCTAAAAACTATGCCACATTTTAGTTGCAATGATATTTGGAAAGCAATTTTCGCACACAGTTTTTATCTCCTGGAGTTCCTGATTGCCTTTTTTTTCTTATTGAGAGAACAAACATATGTCTTCATTACCATTTCCTTGTTATCTTTCAGCTTCTTAATCATTTTGTCTATGTATCTGGGTACATTCTATTTCTTAAAGCCCATTTAAACTAATTTGAAGCCATTACCTTATATTTGAACTGTGGCTTCTATATAGCTTCTAGTTCCTGGAGTTTCTAATCGTATTTCATTTACCTCATATCTGTTGTACCATCATTTCCACTCAAAATCGTAATACTGATTCTATACAGTTACCCCTTGTCCTCCCTTCTGTTGAGAATTGCCTCTTTAGTGTTCTCTCTGCCCTTTGAAGCTTACATTCATTCTACTGGGAGATAAAGGGAACCAACAAGGTAATGGCATTTTGTAGTTTTGTCTGTTGATTCTACTTAGTATTAGTAAGAGGAACGTGTAAGAATTTGGAAGTCTTAGGTGCCACCGAAGTCAGAACTCTGTCATTTATTTATCCATGAAAATTAGTATTTAAAAGGGTGTTTCTATTCCTTAGCATCATAGAATATGCTGTATGCATTAAATTAGGCACTAAATAGGCCTTAGTGGCTGCCTAGAAACTAAATCTAGCATTGCTTTAAAGCTAAGAAAATAATGTATTTCAGTTTCCAAACCATAAGATTTGCAAATGAACTTTTAGAACAAAATCTATTTGTTAAAATTCATTGGTTAAGTTGGCAATTGACTAAGTTGCCGAGTTATCCTAAATGGAAAATAATTTCTTTAACAGCGTGTCTAGGCAGGAATTATAGGTTTCTTTTATTTCCTATAGGGTGTTGCAGCATTTAAAACTTATTATTAATTTAGTAGAATTATATAACATTGTCTGTAAGCCATTTGAAATGTTGTCCATTTACATCCACAAGGAACTTGCTGTGTCCTCAAGTTGATCTGTATACTAAAAAGGTCAGCCTAGGATTGTTTTTGGTAAAGACTCATAGAACCATTTTTTGTAGTACTTTCTTTTTTGGTCTGTTATATATCAAATGGAGATAAAGGTAAAAAAAAAAAATCTGAATGTTCTCATTAATTCAAGGTGTGAGGCTCCCTGGAAAGAAATGCAGTTATACCCTAGAGGCGGCCGGATTTCTGAGTCTTTAATTTGCCACTTTGGCTGTTTTACCTGCTTTGTTCTGTTTGTTCAGATTTCACTCACACAGAGAATCCATCTGCGTATATACTAGGGACTAAATATTTAGCCAAGTTTGTAATTTAGTACTAGTTGAGATGGAAAACTATTCCTAAGCAGGTTTAGTTTATGATTGTACTCTTGTTTTAACTTATCTGATGTTTAGAAGGTTTCTTTAGTCTAAAGACTATATGTGTATGCTTGTGTGTAAAAGACATAGAAGATACATTTAAGATATATACATACATCTTAGAGTAGCCAAGACTGCAAGACTAAACTGTAAAGATTAAATAATAACCTTAGCAAAAACAAATATTCCTTTCATTGCTACAAATCTTGGAATAAAAAATAACCATTATTCTTAGTGAAATACAAAGAAGAATAAGAAGAAAGAGTTAAAACATTTATGAGACAGTCCTAATTTCTTTAAGGCCATTTATTTGTATAAATTAAATGCAAATTAATAGTTTGCTTACATGCCTGGTAATTTTTCATTGGATGCCAGGTCTCGTGAAATTTACCTTTTTGAATATTTTTGTATTTCTGAAAATATTCTTGAGTTTTATTCTGGGATACAGGTATTTGTAAACAGGTGGATGACTTTGGGTCTTGCTTTAAGCTTTGCTAGGTAGGACTGTAGATACATTAGTCTAGAATTAATTTTGCCACATCACAGAAGCGAGTCCTTGTTAGTGCTACATGCTCCGGCATTATGAGATTTTCCACTCTCAGCTGTTGGGCAAAGGCGTTATTCCCAGCCCGGTGGGAGCTCCAGGCACTGTTTGCTCCAGGCATTTCAGATGATCACCTCCTCCTCCTCTCAGTCTTGGGTCGTTTCCTCATACGAATGTACTGATCAGTAGTTAAATGAATACTCAATCCTCTGCAGATTTTGGGGGCTGTCTCTCTGTGGGGCTCTCTTCTCATTATTCTGATCTGCAAATTCTCATTTCCTTGATTTCTCTGGACTCTCAGCTTTGTCTCACATTAGGGACACTACCAGGCACTGCCTGGGTTTTCCCTCCCAGAGTCGCTGCATGCAAACTTACACCTAGCAGTAAGCTGGAACAATCACAAAGCTCATCTCATTGTCTTCATTGCCTAATATCTGATTTGTTTTTTTAAAGTAGGCTCCACGCTGGGTGTGGGGCTCAAACTCACAAACCTGAGATAAGACCTGAGCTGAGATCAAGAGACGGTGGCTTAACCCACTGAGCCACGCAGGCGCCCCATAATATCTGATATTTTGAAAGCCTCTGATTCATTTATTTTGCTTAGTTTTGTTTTAGACATTTCAGGTAGGACAAATCTGGTCACTGTTCCCCCATCGTGGCTGGAAGCAAAGGTCTACTATGTTTTTTTAATGGCTACAAATATTCCACTGTATAGCTTATATCAAAATGTATTTAAAGGACATAAAACTTACCTCTAGTGTTTTCAAATTATAAGCAATATAGAAATAAAAACTCTTATGTATATATTTTTAAATGTGATAGGATGATAATTTTTTCTCAGTTTTTTCAGCTGATAAAGATGACCAAAAACACATTTTCCACCCATGTTTAGCTTTAAAAGTTCCAAGTTAGATTTGGAAAATTAGAAAGTGGCATTTAAAAAATTTATTTATATTAGAGACAGAGAGAGAAAGAGCGCACAATCGGGGAGGGGCAGAGGGGGAAAGACTCTAAAGCAGACTGCAGTGAGCGCTGAGGCCAACATGGGGCTCCATCTCAGGACTGCAAGATCGTGACCTGAATGGAAATCAAGAGTCGGATGCTTAACTGACTGAGCCACTGAGGCACCCCAACAAGTGACATTTTTATAGTGAGAATCGTGGTTGTCTTCTCATAGTCCTATCACTTCAAGTTTCAGAAACGTTGCAAAGAGTAGCATCTGGTAAGGATGGTTTTACTCTCTGTGTGTTCATGTTGGAGGAGGCTGTGACAACTAGACTAAGGCTATAAATCTTAGTGTTTGCTAGATGGTTTTTAACAACTCATTCATTCAACAAATATTTTATTGAGTTTCAGCTCTTTGGAGACACTGACGCACCCAGTAGTGTTTGTTAAACAGAGGAATATGATATGGACATTTTGTCGATTCTAGTCTATGTTACGTTTTATAGTTTACATTCAAATCTGAAGATTTCCAATTTATAACTTTTATTTTAATTTTTTATTTGAGTGTAGTTGACACACAATATTAAATGAGCTTCAGGTGTACAGCATAGTGATTCAACATCTCATTTTACTCTGGTCACCGCAAGTGTAGCTACTACCCGTTACCATAGAATGCTGTTACAGTATCATTTACTATATTACCTGTGCTGTACCTTTTATTCCCATGACATATTCATCCCATAACTGGAAGTTATGTATCTCCTACTCTCCTTCACCCAATCATCGGTTTGTTCTCTGTGTTGATTTTATAAATTTTCTTGTTTTAAATTACTTTCTTATAAACAATCAAAAGGCACATTTTAAACAAAGCAAAAAACATTCAACAACCTAACATTTCACTACTGAATTTATTTTGTTCATAAGTATAGTGATTACCTGATTACCTGTAACAATGAATATTCCTTCTATACTAATATTTGACACTGGAATTTAACAGAATGGACCCAATTTAATAAATTTGGAGAAGTAGGTTTTCTTTTCCTCCCCCCTGCCCCAATATTTCTACTCATCAGAATATCTTACAGGAGACATTGTATAGGTAAACATCATGCCTGAGGTCCTGATGTTTTTCATAAAGACATTGAGGGTAGGAAGAAATTCTCTTCTATACGAGCAATATCCACATTAGATAAAATTTCAAATGCAAACTACTACTTCAGGTTATTCAGAGTTCTTCTATCTGTATTCATTGCTTCAGAGGCCCATTTTTTAAATGGAAATATTGATAAAGTAGTCCTCCCGAAAAAGATCATCTCTTCCATACAAAATCTTTATCATTACTCTTTATTTTGTTGATATACCAGAATCAAGTGCTAAAGCAATTGCTTGTTTAAAGAACTTATCCAATTTAATGACTACGTATTTCTTCCCATAGAAAAACACTTCAAGATTAAAAAAGGTGAAATTAGATGAAGAGAAATCCTGCTGTGAATCATACTTTGTGAAAGAGAAATATTTCACAGTAGTGAGCTTCTTAATTAATAAAGAAGCTAATAGGATTTTGTGAATAGGCCTGGCTTTGTGTTCCTGGCAAAATGCCCTAATTTTGGATTGTGTGATTCAAACCTGGGTAACTGGGAAGCTTGGGAGCAGGGGTAGATCAGATTTTGTGGGATCCGTAGCTTATTCAATTAGGTGAAAAGACTCTTACCAAAATAAATAAATAAATAAATAAATGCACAAAATTTGTTATAAAAGAGGTATTTGTGGAGATGAGAAAAATATAAAATCTTACAAATTTAAAAAGCTGACAAATATCACTAAACATTAAAAACGCACAATCCAGAAATTAATGCATGTTTTTAATAACGAATTGCTTGATGTCAAGCAATGTGTGTGTGTGTGTGTGTGTGTGTGTGTGTGTGTTTTCCAGCTTTTCTTCCCTGACTTTGTAATTAAGCTGAAGTCTTATTTATTCAAGGAAATATTATCAAGGACAGTAGAAAATATTAAATATACTGTAGAAGACAAAACATCTAAGAAAAAACTCCTACTGAAGTTTGGAGTCTATATAATTCTCTAGGGAGTATAGATGTCTTTTTTGCCTAAGGGACCAACAATAAAACCATTTAATTTGTGTTTTGTGTCTCTTCTTTTCCATACCTAATGCACTGTGGTAAAGGGATAAAAGTTAAGTTGAGAAAGACGTAGAAGCCACATAATGTAATCCTGAATTTAAAAAAAAAGCCAATTTAAGTGGAAGTGTCATTTAATTTTACAGCAGTAATGAAAAGCCTGGTTTGTATCTTCGCAGGTTTCTAAAATGTTTTGAAGGTAATATTTCTGTTTTCTGGAATGTGTTGGTTCTTCTTACTAGAGAACTGGGAACTGGAAATTGTTAGCCTGGTGACCTGAAATGATGTATTTTGGCCCGAGGCTAGTTGACCTGCCAGGCAAATGGTAATGAGTAGAAAAAGGGTGTGTTCCTTACAACACTTCAATTTCTATTTTTACCTATGCACCCATACATCACCTTAAGAAGGGATATGCTATTGTGCATTTTAAGGTCCTACAGTACTGTGGCAAATTGGAATTTAGATCTTCCGACCATTGGTAAATTATCAATTCATTCTCTTGGTGAAATAAAAATATGGAAAACTTATATTTGAAAGAGAATTATTAATGGCACTTATCTTGCCTTATTTTGATATTTTGGAGTATTATTAAAATGTTAACACTTGCTGGCTGTGGGTGGAAAGAGGTATGATCTAATTAGTATGTATTTAATGATATTCTGTTTCTAGTAGGAACAAATTAAAAGCATTTATGTTAGATCTAGAAAGGAGTTTATAAGAAAACTTACATATTGTTAGTATATGAAAAATATAAATTTTATATTTTTCCACTTAACATTTTATTGTGACATATAAATATTTTCCCCACTTAACATTTTATTGTGACCTATGGCAATAAGTATTTTTCAAAAGCCTTATTTTCATTGGCTATATAAAATTCTCCTAAAGGAAAAGCCTCTTCTTTCTCTGTCAACCAATAAATTGCTGCCAAAATAATCATTTTTCATTCCAGGGTAGTATCATATCATAAGACTACATTGGTTTTCAGAAATGGTTTTATGAAACTCTCTAAATGTTAGTGATCACACCAGGAGATTATAAAAAGAGGGTAATTTCTCTTTAGTCTCTGATTATCAATGTGCTTTTCCTAAGCAACTGCTTATTTTTAACTTGTGGATGCTCTGTGCCATAAAAATGACTACATTTTAAATCTTGCCTCTCGAAGGCTTGAATAAAGTTGTAACCTAACTCTAGAATCTATATCTAACTTCACCTAGACTTCCCATTCCCCAACCTCACTTACTGCAAATTAATTGTAGCTTGTCATATGTGTGCAGCCTTTTGAGATATATTTATTGTGAAAAGTTAGTATGCAAATAACAACAAATCAACCATGATTATTAAAATGCCACAAGGAAATTACCTGGTCTCTCTGAATATCAGTTTCCTAACCTAAAAAATATGAATGGATACTTTAGGGTAGAGACATTATGAAGTTTAAATTACGTAATTTAAGTGAAAGCCTATTACAGAGTCAGGAAGAGAATAATGTTCAAAAGGTGTCTTCTATTCTTTCTTTAGAGCCAGAGCTAATACATAAATTCCATTTTCATTTAGGTAACACACTTGCTGTTAAGTGGAGTCATTCTGAAACCATCCCAAGCAGATGACAAGCTATCTAGTATCACCAATATCTTGGTACTTTATATAGAGCAGCTTCATATAATAAAAATCATTTTAAGAGGCTAATGAAATAAAGCAAAAATATTTTACTGTTTTCAAATGACTATTTTGGTAACATATAGATAAATGTAATTTTCTCTTTATTATGGGAAAGGAGTACCATAACAATTTCTTTAGCAATATAGTCTTAAAATATACTAAAACTATGGCTCTTTAGGTGTAGTTTTATACAAAAGATTTAAGATGTTTCACATTTTAAATATATATGAGAACATATGAAAGAAGGATTTAAAAGTCAGTGTAGAGCACTCCTGGTACTAAATAATGTAAAATGTATTCTTAATAATGAAATTACTAATCAGGGATGACAATATTTATAAAGAAACATTTGCCCTATTACGTGTTTGAATTAATTTGCTTTTTACATTATATGTTAATATTTGATTTACTTAAATTGCACTTTGCCTTTAAAATATCATTATAATTTGAAACATATAGGTAATGCAGTTATGTAATTACTTAATCTTGGTGATGGGGATAGTGAGGGAAGTAGCCTGTCTTGTAGGGGTATCTCACAAGGTGTTTTTATTTTTCCTTTAAATTTGATTAATATTTATTTAATGATTAATTTCCTTTAAATTATTTTTTCCTTTAAAATTAAAGCAAAAAATTTTCCTAGTGTTTACATATAATTAGGGTTTGCAACTTATACCTTTTGACTAAAAAATATATTATAAATAAAGGCTAGCTATGGTGGTCAAAACGTCTTACCCAGGGAAGAGAAAATTTAGTGTTAAATGTTTCTCTTCTAAGAGAAATCAACCAAGTGAGCTAATAGTGGTTGGACAATCTGCCCTTCCTTGCTCCATTTCCCAATCCTAGAATGAAATCGAACAATGAGAAGTAAAACTTAACTGTGAAGGAGTAGATACATGAAAGATTTGCGTTTGTTATTGGGTTTTCTTACTGTGATTGCCCTGTATCTATGCTTTTTTGATGATACTTTGATATCCCAATTTATTCTTCAGGTTTTTTTTTTCCCCCTGACAAGAACTGTCAGAGAGGATCCTTTATCTAAGGTGAGTCATTAACATGGTGTCTTAGCAAAAGCCACATATTTTCAAAGAGAAGGAATGACCGAGCCCATGATAACCTTCCTTCCTGAGGCAAGAGACATGAAATCACAAAGAGGTGATAGGGATATGTACATTTTATCTCCCTTCTTTTTGTTAACACACACATGCACCCACACACATACACACACAGAGGAATTTGTTTTTGAAGAATAGATATAGGAAGAGAACTGGCTGCAGAAATTAGAAAAACAAATGGAAATCCTTAATGTTAACTGAACTTAATTATTAGTCTTTGCTTTGCCTATAACAAAGTGCTCTTCTTTATTTCTCAAATTGGGAGAATGAGAGAGACATATAGAGATATTCTTGAAAAGTATAGAAAATTTTTATTGCTTAGAAAATAATTCAGATATCATAAAAATTTGTATCTCTAAAAATAACTGTCACCATTAAAAACACAAATCTTTATTAAGAATGTTAAATTTATACCTCGAAACAATACTATAATTATGTTCTCAATTTGATGAGCTCTTGAAAATAACCTGGCAGTTATGCTTGATTACTGCATTTTTCCTATTAGCATTTATTACTTAAGTAACCATGATACACAAACACATCTTGACAATTTTTGTTTTCCTAAAATATTACCTGGTTATAATTTTAAAGTGAAAATACGGCCATTACGAAATTTCCTTAAGTAGACAAGTTCTTAGTTTATAAATTTGGACCTGAAATAATTTGAGTACCTTTCCAGACCTCCGACTTATTAGTAATTTGGTGGTGGGTTAAAAAAAAAATTTCATTATCTTTGTCAGAGTTACCAATATTTATAAAAGATGATTACATATTGAGCCTGTGGCAAGATTCCATATTTTTCACAGGCCACTAAATGAACTATTTAAGTATTATTGAGCAAATTATACTTCTTTGGCTTTTATTAATCAACAAACAATCAATACATATTTAGCACATGCCTTTGATGTGTTCAGGTCAGTGTTTGACTAGGAATATATATGCATTAGCCATCAATTTCACTTTTAAGATATTTACATTTGAAGAAACAGTAATTACACATAGTAGACATTTTTGAGCAGTAACATTGGTTTCTGATCATACCTGTAACAATGTAGTATCTATTTTAAATGTTCCAAGTATTTAGACAAGGAAGATGGATCTGTTCAAACTCATCCTTCTGGTCACCCAGCCTGAGAGGGGAGCAGGTGAGTCAAAGCAAAGCCACTATGACAAACAACCCAATGAAAACTTCCTGAGACAGGTAGAGTTGATTGTATTATGATGTAAAGCCATTTCTCCAATAGATCACATTCTTCTTTCTTATACTTTACAGTTGTGAAACTGTAAAATATTTGCCAGTAATATTTGCAATGGATATCCCTGTCTGGACTCAGGAAATTTCGTTGTGTATTGTCTTCCTCTTGGATTCCATGGTACTGAAGAACAGTATTTAAATTTTACTCTCTGAATTGCCTTAAAGCTCTATGCCTAGTAAGCGGGTAACTAATAAATATCTGATAATAAAATAAATAAATAAAATAAGCATCTAATACATAGGTCACTTAAAGGTTAGTCAAAAGGTATATATTAGATAGAATTTAGAGCTGATTACAAATACGAGCAGCAAGATTTTGAATCATTATGGATTTTAACCTGCATCAGAGGACATTGAACAAATATTTTCATGGGAAGAGACTCATTGGGGACAAATCTTATTTGTATTGAGTATTCTTGAAAGCAAATGTGGCTTATGTATAATAAGAAAGAATAACACTTTGACAGATACTGCTGAATGTCCTGAAGTATTTTAAATTCTGAAGCCTGTTTCAGATATTGTCGTTTTCAGTGTTATAAGGATATTTTCATCTTAAATTTTAGTATTTTTTTAAGTTTTTATTTTTTAAGGTAATCTCTACACACAATGTGGGGCTTGAACTTACAACCTGAAGATCAAGAGTTGTGTGCTCTACGGACTGAGCCAGCTAGGTACCCCTTAAATTTTAGTATTTTAAACATATACAGATCATTATTCATCTGCAAACTAATGCTGAGTACAAAAGCAGTGTTATATGAGTATATATAACAACATCATTAATATTCTTGATATTGTCGTGGTGATTGAAATTTAGTTCACTAGCAGCATGTATGTCATTGTCTTGTATTCTAAATCATTAGTGTGGGGATATGTATTAGACTACTAAGTGACTTGCTTTGGGTAAGATAGTCTAATTTTTTTTGAACAAAAAGACTTCTAATAGCCAGACACATGACCAGAAAATACATCATGTAGCTCTTAATGAGTTGCTTTTGGTTTCTGTAGTTAAATTGATATGGTTGTAAACAAAGTGAATCATAACACTTTACAACCTCAGTCTAGTACCTCTTCCTGGGAGCATGGTCCAGCATGGGCAGGAACAGACATAAAATAGACCTTTGGGCTGGAATTTCTCAGTGTGCAACTCTCAATGTAAAGATCACACACACACACACACACACACACACACACACACACACAGGCTGAAGCTGTGAAGCAGGGTGAAAAGAATCTGGATTTTTCCAAATCATCAGATTTATTTGTCTTATAATCCTGAACCTATCCAACACTTTTTTCTTGAAAATTTTATAACTCTAATTATAACTGAAAGTGAAATAGAAATGTGAATATAATACATTAATACACAAGTCAATGTAAGCAAATTGATTCAATAATAGACTAAAATTTGAGGACGTTATAAATTGCAAAAACTTCCATACATCTTTAAGACACAATAAAGCTTTATCATTTAGGAATCCACTTTACAGATGACCAAACAATGATTTTAGAAGACTTACTAAGAGTAGAGAGCTAACTGGTATCACAGCCAGCACTAAAAATCTTCCGCTTGATTTCTCCTGCAGGGCTTCCTCCCTTAAAATGACTTCATGTTCATAAACTACATTTGCCAGTTGAATATTTTCAGTTTAATAATTTTAAAAAATTGTTTTAAGGCTGGATGGCAAATGGATGACAGCCAGTTTCATTATAGTTCTTTATAATGTGACTTAGCTTCAGTTTTTCTTAATTGTTTCGAACAGTGTATGTTTGCCTGTGGTGTCGGGATATAGTAAGTACTAGATAAAAAAAATGATGCATTCTAGGTCTTAATGAAATTCTAGAAAATACTAGTTAAATGACAAATCTAAGTAATTGTAAAAGAATGTGAAGATAAAAAGAATATATTTTAAAATTTTTGTTTATCTATTTATTGAAGCATAATTAACATACAAGATTATACTAGTGAATAAGAGACAATTGTGACACTATCTTTCACATAGTGAAAGAGAGACAGTTTTCAAAAATAATTATTAGAATACTACATCATGGGGATTTCATGACCTATATTATCTATTTTCATTAAAACATTTGACAAAAGTTTTCTATGAATTCCTTAAGGTTAAAGCATTTAAATTTGAATTAGGTAGTACTATTAAGATTACTACATATTTACCACTGATTAATCTAAGAAATGCTGATCAGTGATAGTTTTTGTGGAGGCTTACAGAGGTGTTAGATGAATTTCATCTTTATATCTCTGTTAAAAGTTGTTCCCCTTTGGATAACCTCTCTTCATGTAATTTGAATGTCTAAAAAAGTGGCCACGGAGGCAAGACACAGACACACACCATCACCACCACCATCAAGATACAATGATGACTTCTGAGGCCTTATTTCTGGACATAAAATCTTACGAGATTTATCACCAAGGAAGACATTAGAAGGACACCTAGTTATAAATATTTTATAAAATCAATAAATTCTCTAAGGAAGAAAAGCAAGGACTCTTCTTGGATTTTAATGAAATAGCTGGCAACATTAAGGACAGCGAACACAAAAGTTGATCTTTCCTGAAATTTTCCATACTTTAGAAACATTTAATCATACTTCCATTTCAAGATTTCAGTATAACACAATGTTAGTTAAGCCACGCTATTAGCACAGTTCTATGAAGCCTTTAGGAAGTTTTTTTTCTCCTGAAATACAACAGACATCCATCTACTGCTGTTTACAAAGTGAAAAAGTAAGCTTAACTCTAGCTGGTCTATTCCAGAAGACACTGAATAACTATAAAATGCTGAGTCCAGGTCCTGAACTTCTAGAGGAAATATTGCAAAGGATCTTATGGTTTGATATTCTTAGTTTTATATATTTTCAGGACATACATGAAATATGTGAATGAAAATACTCAAAAATTATTAAAATACCATTTATTGTTCTGTTAGGTAATTTTAGCTTCACTCAAATTCCTCCCAGAGGTTTATTTATTCTGGGTGCAACACCTTTGCAAAAGGGAACATCTTGTGTAATACATAAGATAGAGTACACACACAAGAAGGATTTATGATAAATGGTTTTATAATATCATGGTAATATAAACAACCTTTAAGAATTGTATGAAATAAATCTCCTGTGTGTTTTTTAATTTGTAGAGAAAGTAAAAGATAAGGATTGTTTGCTTAGGGAATTGAAAAAGGAAACCCACCGGGACATTTAATAAACAAATGTTTTCAAGTTTTCCTTGGACTATGTTCAAAAGGTAAGATTAAGAAAAACATATCTACTAATGTATCCACTCATGTAGCCCATGGGATAGGGATGTTCCTATAGCCCCTGGCTATCATCTGCCTCTATTATGTTAATAGAAAGTAAGATGGTCAGAAATATCATCTTCAAAAACAATCAAGCAATGTCAGAGCTGGAAAAAACACTAGGAGTACAGTTGACCCTTAAACAGCATGGGTGTGAACTGTGTGGGTCCATTTTATATGAGGATTTTTTTTCAGTAAACACAGTACAATACTGTAAGTGTATTTTCTCTTCCTTATGATTTTTTAATAACATATTCTTTACCTTACTTTGTTATAAGAATACAGTATTTAATACATATAACATGCAAAATGTATGTTAATTGACTGTTTTTGTCATTGGTAAGGCTTTTCGTGAACAGTAGGCTATTAGCAGTTAAGTTTTTTGGAGTCAAACGTTATACACAGATTTTCAACTGCACAGGGGTCAATGGCCCCCAAACCCTGAATTGTTCAAGGGTCAATGGTACTGTTTATCTTCATTGAAAATTTAAGTTTTCTCCTAGACTGTGGATTTGTAAAATAAGAAAATTTCAGAAGGGGTAAAGACATATTTTATTAACAGTTTTTATGTGATAAGTTTTTTTGTGGGATATGGGTAAGTCCCCTGGTTTTAGATGAAAAGTTTTTCAAATAATATACTTGATGTTATTTTCCACTTCCTAACCCACTTTCTTAATAATTTGGCAATATAACTAAGACATTATTAAATATTTATAGGTAATTCGATATTCCAGGTAGCTTGATACTAGGAGTGATGAGCTCTAAGATCAGAGGTTCACAAACTATATAACCTGTGGGCCAAATTCAGCCCACCACCTGTTTTTGTATGCTCCATGAGCTATGAATAGTTTTTATATCTGTAAATGTTGAGAGAATGGAAAGTATGATATTTTGTGACACATGAAAATTATGTGAAATTCACATTTTAGTACTTATATAAAATGTTAGTGGAACACAGCTGTGCCATTCATTTCATACTTTTTTTTTTTTTTTTGCTGCTTTCACACTACAATGGTGTATTAGAATAGTTGCAAGAGAGACCACATGATCTGCAAAGCCTAAAATATTTACTTAAGATGTTTACTATCTGGTCCTTTCCTGAAATGTCTGCTGATCCCTGCTCTGGACTGTAGAACTAATTACTGCCATCTCTTGGAAAAGGGGTTGAAAATTAATGTAACATCTTTAAGGTAAAAACTGCTGGAGAAATAGGTGGAGATAATAAACGGACCTAGATAATAAATAGGGTTTTAGTATTCTCCTTAGTTTAATATTTGTAGTTTGATTGTGGTCTAATGAGATTAAATACTTCCTTGAAAAAAAACATTTTATCATATGAAAAAGTAAAACACTGAAACCTGAAATCCAACATTTATGGTTATGACTTTAAAACAGCAAGTCTTCTAAAAGAGCACGGAACACATCACTCATATCCTTGACACATCTCATTTACAAAATTTTATATCTGGTGAATATAAATATACGCTTTCGTTCCTAAAATCCAGTCTCTCATAACCCCTAGCGCAGACGGAACAGCCAGGTCATGCTGAGCAGAACCTTGCTGTATCAGAAGCCTGGGCCAGAAACCGGAAGCTGGCCGCCTGGCGTCGAATTCAACCCACAGACATACCCTTTTCCTTCTTAGTCTCTGTGTTATCTTTGAAAAATTTGAAATAGTTGCAACCATATAAAAATTGGGAGATTTCACTTAAAAGTTTGGTTTACAAAAGTTCTGACACGCCTTCCCACGTGGCATCACAGAACTATCCGCGAGTGAGTGGCTGCGGACCTTTTCCTAGGGGATGTGGTCTCCCCCATTGACCTGGGTCCTCAGCTGTGGGCTGCAGGCATTGTCAGTGACTGCCTGGCCCCCGGAACTTCGGTTTGGGATCCTTGCAGTAAGCTCTTCCAAACAGTGAGCTGCCTGAGGGAAAGGGGAACGGAGGCTTGCGTGAGAGCTCAAGAGTGTTTCTCTGGCGCACACAACCAGGTATCCCGGAAGAGGACACAAGTTTTACGTGAGATACGAGGTGACCTATAATTCACACCGACATGCTTCACTGGATGACAGGTTAGTGGAAACATCACTGAAGCAGAAAGAGAAGACTCCATCTACTAACAAAGATAATGGTTATTAATATGTATTATATTATCCCTGCATAATTTTGAGTTATGGTCCTTCAGTCTTACACGGACTCGAAAAGTGGCATCAGTGACTTTATATGAAAACGGATGGCTATGCTTGGTGTAGCTCCATCAGGCACAATTAGAATGTAGAGCAAAATGCATTTTATATGAGTCAGCACTTCGAAGCGACACCGGTTATAGCGAGTTCCCTGTACTACAGGTGCTGGCAATTAGGTAGACAAACTGCTGGTGGGTAGTTTTGCTTAGGAAGTTCAGAGGTAGGGCGCCTGGCTGGCTAAGTCTGGTAAAGCATGCGCTCTTATCTCCCGATGAGCTCGAGCCCCATACTGGGGGTAGAGTTTACTTCAAAACAAAACAGGAAAAAAAAAAAAAAAAGAAAGAAAGAAAGAAAGAAAGAAAGAAAGAAAGAAAGAAAGAAAGAAAGAAAGAAAGAAAGAGAAAAAAATTTAGACATCCCTCGAATTGTTAAATTATATGGCGAGTTTACGGGGTGTTTCTAACTCAGAGGCGCTGTAATTCCCTGTTGGGTTCCGTGACTAATCAGTTAATGGAAATACACGTGTGAAGATGTGTATATGGATGTATATATTATTTATCTGTCATCTATCTATATTAGGTTGAACCATAACAACACATATATAGAAGAAGATCATGGACATCATGTGCAAGAGAATTCCCTGAAGATGAGTCCAGTGTCTCCCCAGACGAAGGTGCCATGTTACTGTCAGGTATGGTGTCCAGAACTAGAAGCTTTTAAATCCCAGATTACTGTTTTCCTCTCCCTCTCCTTTCTCCTCCTCCTTCTCCTTCAACACTTCCTTTTTCTCTCATGTCATATTTAGCGGTTTCTAAGTAACTGGAAAATATTTTACTCAGTCTACCATTTCACATTTTTTAAATCTGAAAATTAGACCAATTAATAATTCATCAGTCCATGGTGAATTATTTTCCCTACTAGGTGAATGACATTGTGCTACTTTGAAATAAGGACAGTGAATAAGGCAGAAAACAGTACCTGTCTCTAGATATTATCAGAATTCCCTATTAATTTCATCAAGTACAGATGAAAAGCATTTAAAAGATAGGAAATCGAAGCCAAGATTTCTGAATATATCGAAATTAACAAAAATGAAAACACTGTGAATTAGAGCCTGTGCAAGACAACTGAAGTTTAAAAGGAGAATTTGTTGTCTTAAAAACCTAGACAACAAAATAATCGATGTATTAAAAACTGAATTAAATGAAGTAGGTAAAGAATGATTTAAGTTTAAGAAAATCTGAAAATAGTAATTAGAATTCAAAAGAACACCAATTAATAAATTAAAACAAAAATTGTAGAACCGAAAGTATTTGAGTAGCGATAGTTCAGTAATAAAGCTTATATACCTTTTTAAACTTATAGAGTCTGCTAAATTTTATACTTCAGACACTCAGATTTACACTATCAAATGTTGGTATTATACTTTGAACTTTTTTTTATTTATTTTTTGTTTTTAGTTTAATTTTATTTTTTTAATTAAGTTCAACTGGCCAACATATAAGTACATCATAGTTTTTGATGTAGTGTTCAAGGATTCATTAGTTGCATATAACACCCAGTGCTTGTCAGATCCCATGCTTTTATTATGGTGAGAGGAATGACATATAGATAGAAAAGCATTTATCCATGGTGTCTTAATTACTTCAGTTGTCACGGAATTTTTCCACGATTATATAATTATTTAGAACGTTAATTTTTAAATCAAACGCATTTTGTTTATTTATTTACATATTTTAAAACTTATAGTTCTGAAACAAGTTTCTTTTTTAACCCTGGTAGACCTAAATAGTCTTTTAGAGGAAAGACACATTTCTAATATTATAAATTGGAAGGCGATAGTCCAGTATCTCCTTCAGAATCATTCTTGAAATTATTAAAAAGTGATCTGTAGCCAAATACATTTTGCACATAATCACAATATTCTTTTACATTCCATAGCTTTTTAAAAAATATTTACCTTTTTTCTATCAGTACAATGTCATTTTCATATTCCTTGTGTTTGAGTTATTATTGTTCTCTCAGAGTTGATTGTGTATGAATATTTAAAAACAAAACAAAAAGCCCAAAATGAATTAATAACTAAATTTTTCAAAGGAGAAAATTCTGTCAGCATGGTTGTGTAATAATGGAGTATTTACAAAGACATAATTATACAATATTAACGAGACATTTAGAGTCTGAATAAAAATTATTAATATTATTTGTTTTACAGTTGCTACTAACTCTTGAAAATGTTTGCCCTGGTTTATTATTACAAATATAGTAATAGTGGTTGGGTATTTACTATGTACCAAGTACTATGCCAACTGATTATATTCCATATCTTATTTAATCTTCAGAACAATTTTATAATATCCCCTTTTATAGAAGAGTAAACAGACTGAGAGTGTTTTAGCTCCTTGCTAAATATCACTCATTTAGTAAGTGGTAGAGCCAGAATTCAAACCTAGGCTTTCTGATTTGTAACCATCATACTTAATCACTATGGTTTACTTTCTGTTAACACTTCTCATTTTAGACATTTTAAACTGTTCCTCCCCAAATTTATATTTTCCCCTGAAAACGATATTTAATTGATGCTTATTCTTTCTTTATAAGATTTTGTTTATTTATTTGAGATGGAGAGTGACAGAGAGTAAGCGGGCGTGCACTCCCAAGTGGGGGGGGGGCAGAGGGAGAGGGAGAAGCAGGCTCCCCGCTAAGCAAGGAGACGATGGGAATCAATCCCAGGACCCTGAGATCAAGACCTGAGCTGAAGGCAGATGCTTAACCAACTGAGCCACCCAGGTGCCCCAATGCTTATTCTTTTTCTCTTTTACTTTTTCAGATATAAAATCATGTCACTTATTTCGTGTTATAACTTGAATGATTTTCAGCGTTATCCCTTTCTTGAATCCAAAGAGAAAGATTTAGTTTCTTTGACCCTTTGATAAAACTGGAACATCTTTTGTCTTGTGTCATGTTGTTACACAGAAAAGCCACTCGTCGATACCGCACCCCCACCTTATCTACTTGTGGCTTGGCAACAGGCATTCATGAAACAATAAAAGCACTTTTAAGGACTGCCAATGATCTATAATAGATTATCTTGCTTCCTTACAGTATTTCCCTATTATGACCTTGATTTTTATCTGAATGAATTTTTACTATTTGTCATTTTAGTGTGTACTCACATTAGTCCCTTTGAAGAAAAATGTGTTCAAAATTTGTTTGGTCTCTTTGAATCTTCTTTTAATATTTCTTTTGTGGCGGGAGTTTGCTGTGATCATTCTCTTCATTGATTTAAGGGGTTTTGTTGTTTTTGTTGTTGTTTGTTTTTTTTTTCCAAATTGTTGAAAACTTTCAGTTGTTTTTTCTTTTTCCTCAGAGTTTCTTTTATTTGTTTTTTAATTTTTATGCTACTTCTTCCTTTCTTGACTCAGCTCCTATAATGTTCTGGAATATTCTTCCCATTCCCTTTGTTATTATTTTTATAGTCTGGTTGTTTCACATCCCATTTCCTCTTTTTCCTCTCTCTATCCAATTCCCCCCCCCTTTTTTTTTGCTTTTGCACTTTTGCATTGCTTTCTTTTTCCTTTGCTTTGCATGATCCATCTCATTGATGTTTTTCTTTCCTTACCACTATTAAAAGGCATCTTTCATCCTTGTGGATGAGCCAAGAAAAATAAGGGAAGGAAAATAGCAACAAGAAAGCTTCATTGCAACAATTCTGTTTTTCTCAGTTCTTATTATTCCTTCTGTGTTTTTAATGACCATGTCGCCTTATTTCAGATAATAGTTTTGAACCGATACTCCTTTGGTAATAAATTACCCAGCAAATTTAATTTAGCACATACATCTGCACACCTTAGAAAGAAAAAAAGAAGTAACAAATATGCTCCCTGAAGAGTCTTTGTCTTTTTCCATATACTTAGGAGGATTCTGTGGCAAATCTTCCTTTATCTTGAAATGATATTCTTTGTTCTTTGCTTTCTTCATCTTCCAGGATTTTTCCAAAGATGATAATGCATTTTTAGGGAAGCGCTTGGCTGCTAACGGATCCATTCTGTTACAGCAAAGGCCCCTGGAATTTTGTTATCTTCAAAGTTACTCAAAAGTGAGTCAGCTGTAAGTTGAGGCCAGCAAACATTTTTATTATTGCTATTTTCATTCTGAAAGTATGTGGAAGAGGACAGGCTTCCTCCCCACCAGTGTGAAGCTTTTTCAAGCTCGTATAGACGCTGCGAAGGAGTGACGTATCGGCGGTGCTATCAGCAGTCTTTGCTGCACGGATCCCCGGTTCTTATCAGTACTTGTCCCTCATACTTCTGTGTTCGCTCTGCATTTACCACATGCGCTAGAAATAGAGTTGGTGCTCTCAAGGATAAATAAATGAAAAAACCAACAACACAAGTCCCAGAGTGGAAGTGTCCTCCTCCTTGGACGGATGATGGGAGTGAAGGGGCAAGGTGTACTCTGCTTTATAGCGCTTGAGAAAGCGAAAAAATAATAGTACCCATAATAATAACAATACTAACAATGATAAAAAACTGACATCTATTGAATACCTACTTAACTTCTGCTTTGTATCAAGAATCGAGTAGTAATACTAACAATAATGATAACAACAATAAAATCGAACATGTATTGAATATCTACCATTAACAAGGTTTTGTGCTAAGTTCTTTGTATGCATTTTCTTTCTTAATCTTTATACAAGTCCTATAGAGTTTTTATAAAAAAAAAAAAATTGGCTACAGCTAAGTAACTTGCCCAAGGTCACATACCTGGGAAATATTTGAGATAAATTTTCTGTCCATCCTTGTTTGTCAAAATTACAGAGACAAAATTTCTCAGTCCCTCAATATTCTTCAGGATATGCTGAATATTAACTGCTGTATGTGGAGCATTACAAGATATCTTTTTTCCTCTTTTTTCTCAAACTGGGGGTGTTGATAACCCCAGTTTCATCATACATTTTAATTATTGAATAAGACAAAATTTTGGAACTCTGTGAGAGAGAAAGAAAATTATTGCAAGCCCTGAACACACTGTACAAATGCCCCCATGTTGCTCCCCGCCCCAGTCTCCTTAATAGCCCATGTTCAAAAACCAAGCAGAAGAACCAGCTTCTTTGGCTTGTTGGAAACATAATGTGTAACACTTGTCTTTAGATAAAAAAAAAAAAATCTGTATTCTAGGAATCTAGGTGCTATAAATTCTATTATTTGATTACATTTTAACTTAACATAATGTATCATCTAAGAAAGTAATGGCCACACTATTGCTAGTGGGAAATAAGAAGTTATTGAATTACACGGAAGCACTGTAATAGCTCCATAGAGTACGAAGAAAACAAACAAATCAGGAAAGGATAATCAATTTTCTGTACCGTGAAAAGCTAACATTGTTCTAATAAATAAGAATTCCTTGCTCTTACTTTTCATACTGTAAGTACTGTGATGCATTTGGTTTGTTTTTGCTATTCATTCTAAAGTAGTATTGCCATGAGAAGTTGTGTAAAACAGTAACAGTTTTAAGTTCATTTTCATAAAGGTAATTAAAGTTCATCACTTCTTGTTGGTGCAACGAGCCAAGCGATAAATGGAAAGGAAAGGCCTCAAACACAAACTTTTAATTCAAAATAATGTAACATTAACATTTTCTGCACTGAGGAATATACAAATAAAATGTATGAAATTAATCATGTTTAGACAACAAAACAAAACAACAAAAAAACCTGTTATTTCTTCCTGGTTACAGAGCTGCAAGGACATTACTGACGATAGTCACAGTCGTGCTATTTTTAGTTTGTAATTACTTTGGATAAATGATCAAAGATGTGAGAAGGATGCACTCTTTAAATGCTTCAATTCAGGACAAATTATATCCCTTGGAGAAGGTAGATAGTTTGTAAATTCCTACTCTGGCTTATTCCATAAAGTATAGAGAAAGAAGGTACTTCTGTGTTGAAATATACATTATGTCGGAAAGTCCCTCTGCTTGAGGGGTATGTTGCTCTTATAGATGTTGTGGAGGAAGAACAAGAAGAAAATATACCTGGATGGTTGATAATTTTCCTAAGGTGAATAACCTGTTTCGAAGTGATGTTAGTCTTATCAAGTAGAAGTTCATGTTTCAATGGCTTTTGTGGGATAGTCTCTAGGATAGGGACAAGTGTGAGTGCATGTGGTTTCTTACCTCACAAGCCTGTATTTTAGGTTTATGAATTGCCAATTAAAATTTGACATGATGGGATTGAGTTTAAGTTGCTCTCATTGTCAGTTAATGCAAACTTCAATTTTTTTCTTTTTTTTTTTTCTTTTTTTTTAGCGAGAGGGAAGGAGGGGGGAGAGGGAGAGAAAGAACAAGAACTCAAGCAGGCTCCACACCCAGCACAGAGACCAAAGTGGGGCTTAATCCCACAACTTGAGACAATGACCTGAGCGAAATCAAGAACCGGACACCCAACCAACTGAGTCACCTAGGCACCTCACAAACTTTAACTTTTATGTAAAGAAGAAATATATGTAATACACAGTGACATTGAAAAACCTACCCTAAAGCTAACCTTCTAATATCGCTTTTTCAAAACAAGCACAAAATATAATGAAGTTCCTCTTTGATAATACCACACACACACACTTTATAGTCAGCTTCTTAAAAAAATATTGTACAATGACCAAAAGAGCTACCTGAAACTATACTGTTGTTTCAATAACTAATATATGGTATTCACTGAATAAATGAAGACTTCAAAGGCCTGTGGGCTTGTGTTCTACATACATAGAAATATTAGATTATTCTATCAGTCACTAACGATAGTGTTGATGGTAAGACTCCATGATTGTAAATGATTACTTGAACTACGTATGACATGTTTGTACAAGTTTTTATCATTTAAAGACATGAATTAATCTTCCAAGGAGCTAACATTGTACAAGTCTGCTTAAATTACTTGAGGCATCTCTGTAAATTGCTTTCAGTGAGCTTAAACAGAACAACATCTCACAGCTTCTAAAGTGTGTTATTTGTTTTGGGAAGCCTAGACACTAAATCCACAGGGAAAGAAACCTTACCTAACTTCAGAGAAAGAAGAATAGAGTATCTCATATGTATGTATTTTTTAAGACAGACTATTTTTTAAAATCCATTTTAGGTTCGCAGCAAAATTGAGTGAAAGCTATAGAGATCTTCCACATACCTTCTGCCCCCCCAACATACACAACCTCCCCCAGTATCAACATCCCCCACTGGAGTGGTACATTGTTACAACTGATGAACATACATTGATACATTATAATCACCCCAGATCCATAGTATACATTGGGGCTCATTCTTGGTGCTGTACATTTTATGGATTCAGGGAAGTGTATTATGACAGGTGTTCACCACTACAGTATCATACAGAGTAGTTTCATTGCCCTAAAAATCCTCTGTGTTCCACTTAGTCATCCCTCTCTCCCTCCATTGTTTTGTCTTTTCCAGCAAGCAATATAGTCGGAATCATACAGTAGGTCCCTTTTCATATTGGCTTCTTTTACTTAGTAATATGCATTTAAGTTTCTTCCAGGTCTTTTCATGGCTTGGTAGCTTGTTCCTTTCTAGTGCTAAATAATATTCTGTTGTCTGGATGTACCACAGTTTATTCATTTATCTACCAAAGAAAATCTTGTTTGTTTCCAAGTTTGGGCAATTAAGATTAAAGCTGGTATAAACATGTGCAGGTTTATGTGTAGACATACATTTTCAGCTCTTTTGAGTACTCGTACCAAGTAGTGTGATTGCTGGATTGTATGGTAAGAGTATGTTTAGTTTCGTAAAACACTGCCGAACTGCCAAAGTGGCTGCACTCTTTTGAATTCCCACAAGCGATGAATGAGTGTTGTAACTGCTCTGCATACTTGCCAGCATCGATGTTGTTGGTGATCTGGATTTTGGCCATTCTAATAGGTACATAGTATCACATTGTTCTTTTAATTCACATTTCTTTGATGACATACGATGTGGGGCATCTTTTTATATGTTGGTTTGTCATCATGTTTTCTTTGGTGAAGTGTTTGTTAAGGCCTTCAGCTCATTTTTGAATCAGGGTTTTTGGTGGTTTTTGTTTGTTTGTTTTGTCGAGTTGTAAGAGTTCTTTGTATATTTTGGATAATAATCTTTTATCAGATGTGTCTTTTACAAATGTATTCTCCCAGTCTGTTGGTTGTCCTTTCATTCTCTTCACATTATCTTTTGGAGAGAAATGGAATATTTTGCTTTTAATCATTACATCCCCCAAAGACATAGCTTCTTTAGTCTTTTCTTGGCTACATGATGGGTTTACTCTTCATTGCTTCTCACTGGCTCAAATATTTTGTCTGGGAAAAATATAATGATCTCTTTTAATTCCTGGGTGTGTAGAGATAGAGGAGAGAAAGGGAGAGAGAAAGAAGAGAGAGAGAGAAAAACAGAAAGAGGGGAGAAGAGAGAGACTTAGGAAGAAGAAACCAGAAAACACATGAAAATATTAATAGTAATTCTGAGTTCAATTATGGGTGATTTTAAAATTTTCTATTTTGGTTTTCTGTGTTTTTCTAAATTTCTACAATAAATATAATTTTTATAGAGAAAAAATAAAATGAAAGCATTCTGGAAAAAGAAGAGAACATTTAAAGCATATTTTACATCTGGAGATTAAGGAGAAAGTTATTATATATCACTGATATCCAATAGAAATGTAATGTGAGCAAACATACATAATTTTAAATTTTCCAGCAGCCACATTAAAAATGTAAAAAGAAACAGATGAGGTTAGTTTTTAAGAATATAACTTAGGGGCTCCTGGATGGCTCAGTCAGTTAAGCATCAGTTCAGTTCAGTCAATTAAGCTATTTCAGGATTGTGAGATCAGACCCTCTGCTTTTCTCTTGGTTTCAGCTCAGGTCGTGATCTCAGGGTTGTGGGATTGGCCCTGCATGGGGCTTCCTGCTCAGTGGGGAGTGTGCTTGAAGATTCTCTCCCTTCCGCTCCCCATTCATCCTGTGTGTACACTTTCTCTCTTTCTCAGATAGACGAATAAATCTTTAAAAATATATAACTTATTTAACCAAATATACCAAGGTATTATTATTTTAATATTTAACATATAATCAATATATAATTTATTAAGGTATTTTACAAATTTTGCCTTGTTGGTAATAAGCCTTTGAAATTGAGAGTGTATTTTTATACTTATAGCACGTGTCAATTTGGACCATACATTTACATTGGAAATATATGACCTTTATTTAGATTTCATAATATTTACATTTGTAAAAGTAAGTTCACCTACCAAAGTTATTTTGAACAGATTTAAAAAATTTCAAATAAGTGAATCAAGTACCGAAAAATAATTTTCTGGGCGCCTGGGCCTCTCAGTCAGTTAAGCATCTGCCTTCGGCTCAGGTCATGATCCCTGGGTCCTGAGATTGAGTCCCACATTGGGGTCCCTCCTCAGAGGGAATCTGTTTCTTCCTCTCCCTCTACCCCTCCCACCCTGCTTGTGCTCTCTCTGTCTCTCTCTCTCAAATAAATAATAAATAAATAAATTGTTTAAAAAATAATTTTCCTTCAATATTAATGTCCATATTGGCAGTACTCATTCATTTCTTTAGAAATGATTTGGCTGAAGAAACACAAATGACTATCAAAGTACGTTTTTCTAAATTAAGAAAATTCACTAACTTTTGTGTCAACTTAATACATAAACTTCAGAAGTTTATTGTACAAATTAAAAAGAAAACCTAAACTTAACAATGTCAACAAAGTATCAAATTTTTCAGTATTTTGGCAGCTAATTTATATAATTCTGTCAATTTCAATGAAAGTTTTCTTCATATTGGTTAATGCTAGAAAAATATATATATATCATTCATATGCAGTATGATATTAGTGACAAAATTAAATTGCACGGCCACTTTTTTCTTCCATTATTGAATGGAATTTCTTTTGTTTCAAGAAATCTTGAAGTGGAGTTGACAGAACAGTAAGTCTTTTAGAATGCAACCAATGAGCAATGGCAAAAAAGCCAAACCAAACCAAAATAAAAAAATGTAAGATAATTAAATTTTTTATATTGTATATCATTTCATAGTTCTGCACACTAAAATTATTCATAGCATTTGTACCCACACACATCTATATGTGTATCTAGAGATTATAGACACTATTTTAGAAAATTGAGCACAAATATTTTCAATAGGTATCATGCTGTCAAATGAAACAATACAGGAAAATAAGTTTGTTGTCTTAAAATTCCAGTAAATTCAGGTTTTGTCTTACTGTAACTTGAATACTATTTATTACTATAGAAAGAAAATACTTCGTATTTAGCTATAATTATTTTTGACAGATATAAATGATTCAAAAATTAATCCACAGTTGAGGGGCCCCTGGGTGTCTCAGGGTAGAGTTGCTAAGATTCTATCTCTCCCTCTGTCCCTCTCCCCCCACCAGCTCACCTGCCTGTTCTCTCTCTCTAAAAAATAATAATAATAAAAATATTCCACAGCTTCGTTTTTTGGGCTGTGAATTAACAATTTGTATATTTTTAGGTAAATGGCAACTCCATTGAGACAAAACCACCCTAAAATAGTTATTAGACAGTATGTCTTATACTGTATAACTCAACTAAAGCTAAAGTGCTCATAATTTTTCAAATTTTGAATCAATTGATTTTTATAATGTAATTATCTGGTGACTTAAGTGAGATCTTTTACTTTTGTAAAATATCTTTTCAGTCTTAGAATTCCCTTGCAAAATTTCTGTAGCTAAAATAATAGGTTTTTTTTTTACCATCTTGCTAAGAATGATTTGTTTTGCAACACTTCAAGCCATTCTATATATTGCTAAACTCATAAACTGAAATTTTGTTTAAAACTATTAAAATTTTTTTACATTTAATTCTGATTTTAGTCACTAGTTTCATTGATTCTTTTTTGAATTTGGAAAGGAAACATCAAATTACATATATTTTTGCTGAAAAATTCTTCTAATATTGTCTAGTTTATGACATTTATTTTTAAACAATAAACAGCTTCTTTTATTCTGCTATAACAAATTGCAGTTGACATTTATTATAAACTTGTAACAGACCTTCCTCCAGGCTTTTAAAAATTTACTGTTCTTATCATAGTACCAGCTTCTTAATCTTCCTTTAATTCTGGCATCAATAATAAGCCTATATTTTAAATTTGAAGATATGTTCATGTTTATTTGTATGCTATAAAAATAATTGCACTCTAATTGAAATTATAATGAATAATTCTATTTAATTATCAAATAGACTTTACACGAGTATCACTTGAACTCATGCTGACTGAATACAATATTCAGATAAGCACATTATAATATTATATTGCTGCTTAGAAGAATATTCAAATTAGCACCTGTCCTTATGAAATCTTTTCGGTGATTTAGTTTTTCAGTCTTTAAACTAGGTGTATAAATAATGGGTTTGAGCACATATGTTGTACCTACAGTGGTTTTATTTCCCTTTGTGTAATAAGTATATTTACTGTATTTATTTATTATTTCCTAAGAATGCAAGTACTCATCTACTTTAGTATAATTTTCCCATCTGTTAAGTAAGCACAACAACATTCTTATCTACCACATAGGGTTAAAGGTTTTAGTGAATATAAACCACTTAGAACACTACCGGACACAAGGAAAATATCCAATGAATGTTACATATGTTTAAATTACAGTGGTTATTATTATCATTATTATTATCATTATCATTATTACTGTTGCCAAAGGCGACAGTCAAAATGCTTTTATTTTTGATGCCATTACCTCAATATCCTTATTTCTCTTTCGTTTCTATTTTTCTGAAGGATTGAAAGCAAACTAATTCTAATTGTTCTTTGAATAACATTACATGGTTCTGAGCAAAGAACTGAGGATTACCTTTATGATCAAAGAACATGTGTCTTTTTCTTTCCTAGTCTCTCCACTTTTATTATAGGACATGTTGCAGACAGGGGAGAGGAGTGGCCAAGGAATGTCAAGAGGGTAGCTGGGGGCCATATCCCCCAGCTCCCACCGTGAGCTTTCAGGCACACTTGGAGGTCAGAAAAACATGTGCCTACAACATGATCAGTTTTAAGTATATTTTCAGGTAGCTGATGTTACTTGATAAGTAGTTTTCAGATAGATGAAACATTGCTGTATTCTGATACTCAGGCATAGTTAATAAATGGTATATTTCCTATTCAGGAATAGTCATGGGTTTCTCATATACATAATAGAAAAACTTGGGAACAACTAAAGTGTTCAAAAGATAAGAAATTGGTAAATATTAATGCATCATGTTCAGACATCGGCATACTACAAGTGCATTAATATGTTTTAGATTCATATTTGTTGGGATAGGAAGATGTGCAAGATATATTATTTAATGAAAGAAAGATTAAACATGTATAGAATATGATTTAATTTGTAATATAGATATATTATGTGTAGAAAAGTATGAAAGACTATATACCAAACTGTCAACAGTAGTTATTTCTGGGTGGTGGAATTAAAGATGATTTTTTTATTTCTAATTTTTATTCAATAACCATATATTGCTTGTATAATAAAATAATTCACTATGAAAGGGAGTATTCACAGAAAAACTTTTGGGAAATTCTATTTGTCTTTTCTTGTCTTCTACAGTTTTCTTTAGAATTAGGTTTTCTTCTAAAACAATTTAGAATTAGTTTCAGAATACTAATTTAATTTGTAGGAGAGGAATTTCTTATGAGACTTGAAAAATGCTGGGCCAATAATCCGGATGGTTGGGTAGTTTAGATTTGAAACAAGTGATTTTTTTAAATGGGAAAAGTTGCTATTACTTGGTGCCTTTTACTTTATTATGATTTTTGGCCAAATATAATTTATTCTTGTAGAAAAGTGGTTGATAAAAGGTGCAGTTTGATAAAAGTCCAGAGAGCTTGAAAAGTCAGAGAGCTACTTTAAAATATCATTTTAAACATAATTCTTTATTTAAATCTAAGAGATAATTAACTGCTCATATGATCCCATTTTTGTGGCCCTGAGAAGTTTCTCTGCCACCCAAACTTTTTTGGTGATGCTTTAAATTCCTTCAACAGAGAACAAAGAATTTTATTCCAGCTGGATTTCAGGCTCAGTAGTTTCAAACTAAATTTAAGATAAGGGGCAAATGGCTCACAGTGGACCCTTTTTGAGTGTTAACCATGGGGAGGGATAGAGGATGGTGAGCATAGATGTGCCCATCGAAATAAAAACCACACAGAGAAACAGGGTTAGGTGGGAAAATGGAAGGATTCTCATCCAAAACTCTCCCTAGTTCACATTTTTTTCCCCGGTCCTCTCCAATGTCTCTTCAAGCTGGGCACAAAGAGGGAAGTTTGGGAAAAAATTTACATTGTATTTTTTCATTAACCTCTGTTTCTATACAGAGTTTAACAAACCACCAAGCTTCTACTTCCCTGCAAACAACATAATACACCCTCCATAGGTCAGTGTGGTGGAGCATGGATAACCAGAGAAGGAGCTGTCCACCTCCTGGTCCTATTCTACATCGACAGTTCTGTGTATCACTTGTTGAGTCACATTTTCTGGAGTCCTGCCTGTTTATGATTTTTAAATAATAAAAGAATGTATTTGAGGTGGGATAGGAACTTCCTCCAGTAGTTACAGGACTGGGGTGTGGGAGAATGCGGAGCTAATTGCTCACTTGGTAAATGGAATCTATTGGGTCTCCTGCCTCACACTTCTTTTGTGGTTTTGAAGCACGTAACAGAGTTCACAGACACACAGTTGGTTGTAAATCACTGAAACTGAGAAAAACTCCTTGGGAACATTACCTTATGCCTGTAGTCAGATTTACCCAGAAGAGGCGTCAAAATTGTAGGAGACATCTTTAGATTTTGCCTGTCACCCTTTACTCTTACTTTGGTAATGGCATCCTGTCTTTCTTTTAAGAATTTCCCACCTCCATTTCAGGGGTCACGGTGGAATTGTTAATCACATGCACTGTGTTTCCCATGTCCCCCTCTACCTGGTTCCACTGGTCCAAGAACCCACATGGGATCTAAGTGAGGCCAGTCTGACTCCTGGGATTTTGGGTCTTGTGCAGAGTTGGAATTGAGTCATTCTGATGGCAGAGCCTCAGAGGTATTTCTTTTGACATTGATACTTCCCCTTGATAGCTTTCCTCAAAGCTATTTCTGAGTGAGGTCTCCAGAGGAGTCCTGGTTCCTGTCCTCCTCTGGGCTTGGTGGTCCAAGTGGTTTTCTGATTATGTGGGCTACTGTGAGTAGCTAATAATTCTAGTAAATTTTAAAAAATGAGTTAGCCAAAATTGTTTTTTAAGTTAAAATTGACTTCTGAATGGCTACATAATTGGATCACTGGTAGCATCTCATCTTTTCCTGATAAACCAAAAACCTCCAGTCTGAAACCATGCCAACACTCCAACAGAATCATCAATCCAAAGAGCTGCACAGGATGGGCAAAAGGGGAAAAGTGGAAGCATGAAATACAGCAGGGAGAAGACAGCAGAAGGGAGTTAAATCTTTATTGAAGAAATTTTCTGAGTCTTGGAATCTAGCCAAAGATATATTTTAAGTTGACCTATGGCTTCTCTCTGCCCAAGGGAATTGCTGTATTGGCTGTTATTGATCCTGCTTGGGTAATATCCTTCACTTAAATCCCATTGTACTACCGAACTTCTCCTCAATTTTTTCACTCTCTTACTTGTGTTCCCTCTTTACCCCCATTCCTTTGCTCGAGCAGTTCTCCTGTATGAATTTCATTTCTCACTTTGCCCAATGAGATACCCATCTTTGGAGACTGATCTCTTCTGGGAAGCCTTTTTTGATGCAACAATCCAATTTAGTTTTTATTCATTCATTACCTTGCAAAATCACTTCTGAGCATTATTTCAATAGTACAAATTAGCTAAAATGAGGTGTTGGTGGTGAGAGTATACTAGGCAAATGAAACAAAGCATGTTCAAGAAGCTGGCATCAAGAGAGTTCCTGGGATGTTTAGGAACTTGGATACATTTATTCATTCCTAATTATTGGAAGGTAGTTGGTGAAGGGGTGGATGAAATTGCTGAGAAGACAGACTGGTGAGCCTAACAAGGGTCAGATGATAGTATTTTATAAATATCTCTTGAAGGGGGGAATGAACTATGGAGAGCTTTATTTAGATATACTATGTGCTTTGCAGCCAGAAGAGGTCGTATTCAAACACAGTCTCCATCTTACTTCAAAGTTCAAGCCTCTTTTCTCTACCCTACCCTGTATCTTGATAGAGCTCTTTCATCAGAACGAGGAACAGACATGTAGCCTGGGTTCACGTGCTGCTCAGATACAAATGGCTCAAAGTGCAGGAGAGAAAGAGATGTGATTTTACTGGGCGAAAAGTGCACCTGGGAAGGAAAGCTTAGAAATACTGTTTGATGACACTGTAATGAAATGAGAATTTTGAGCAACTGCATTTAGAGAGAATGAGAATATTCTGTAATTTGTGTTAAAATTCCAAATATAATGAGGTGACTATTCCAAAAGAGATGTGTACAGTATTGAATAATGAGTAAAACATAAGATTAGCTGACCAGTCAGGCTCAGGCACAAACAGTTCCTTATACGTAAAACTGATTCCACAGGTTCTCATAGGGAAATGTTTATTTAGCAAACCTGTAAGTCAATTCAGATGTGGTCTTGGAAACTGTTGGAAATTTTCATAGACCAGATAGTTTACAAATAAAAGGTCAGAATTTAAAATTGGGACTGTATATACGTGTTCTTTGAGAAAGTTAATTGTTTAGTATAATGTATGATTCTTAAATGTCTCTGCAGGTCATAAGTTTTGATTATTAATTTCTTAATATATAGTGTTAAGTTACCCCTCCCCCCATAAAATATAAATAATATATTTCTAGCCATGATACTCAACTGAGATATGCTTTCAAAATGTGTGTGAGATCCCTATACATTACCTCTATATCATGTAATGTTTTCTTCCTCTGACCTGGAATAATGAGGAAAGGTAAGGAAGAACAGCCATATTTCGCAAATTTGGCTAGTCATCACAATCATGTGAATGAGTCCTTGAATGAATCTCTGATCTTCCCGAGCCTAAAAGAAACAGAATCTCCTTGGCCCATCTTGGAAATCTGCATTTTTAATATATACCCTGGGCCAGAGATTTCTGATGATGATCCCAGGTCCTCATAACATGTATGTATCCTCTCTCTGATACCAAGAGAACTAAAGCAGAAAGTAAAAGAAGGTGAATTAGAGTTTGAATGGAACAGTTCTGTTATTACTATGTGCCTCTGTCATTTATATGATCTAGCAGATTATTTGTTTTACCCTTAATTTATTCTTTACCTATGATCTGGCAGTTTATTTATTTTACAGTTAGCACAAAATGAGCAGGTCATCTCTGAAATTATTATTTTGGGGCTCAAGATTTTTTATTATTATGATCTTTGGTCTCCTGAAATTCTTGATGACTTCCAAATATCCTTCCTAATGAAATCAGAGTGGGAGACAAAGCATAAGAGACTCTTAAGCCCAGGAAATAAACTGAGGGTTGCTGGAGGGGCGGTGGGAGGGGGGAAGGGGTAGCTGGGTGCTGGACATTTAAGGAAGGCATATGATGTAATGAGCACTGTATATAAAACTGATGAATCACTGAACTCTACCTCTGAAACTGATAATACATTATATGTTAATTAATTGAATTTAAATAAAAGAAATAAATAGAAAAAATTTAAAAAATGAAATCCTTTAGATAATTGCTATCAGCAGAACATAAATTATGTAAACTTTTTGATTATAGCAGCATAATATGTGATTTTGTAAAATAAAGACAATGCTAGTATATAAATTAAAAAAAAACAACAAAACAAATATCCTTCCTAAAGTAGGGGAAAATTGTCAGTGGCTTTGAGGCATAACCATTGCATTGTAAGTCTTTTGGAATAAGATCTGTATCTAAATAAATTGGCTTTGCAAACCCCTTAAAATCCAGATAGCACTGTGCATCTTTTCAGAGTTCAGTGTATATTTGGTGATACTTTGAAGATGAGAAAAAGTGATTGTTTTGTGGTTAGGGGAGTGGCCAATCATAGAGGTGTGATTTGAGGAGTTTAGGCAAGCACTTCCCCTCCAGCACAAATGTGATTGATATCTTGCAGCTAAAGCCTAATCCATTGATACCTCCCAAAATGCAAATAAATCTCTCTTCAGATATTTGCAGTTGTGTGAGAATAAAAAATACCCAGAATTTCAGTGTATGTAGAACCTGTGCTAGTAAATGTGTGTGTGTGTGGGGGGGGGAGAGACGGACAGTGGGGAAGGGGGAAGGAGTGAGGAGGTGAGCTATCAAGGAGGAAGAATAAGACCTAGAGCAAGGAAGTGGGACCCAAAATGCCCTGACTCTTGCTGTATTTCCTCTAAACAATGATTAAACATGGACGTTAAGCTATGGGGCACAGTTCCAGGGGCTTGTTTCCGTCCTCTGAAAAATTATAGTTTCCTACCTCCTTTTTCCACTCTGCAGTCAATGGTTTCTAAACTTTGTGCTTCAGGAACTATAAAGAAAAGTCATTCAGTCAAGGACTGTTTATTTAGTGCCCTCCAGGGTGCCTAGAGCTGAACCAGAGAAAATTAATAGCATTAAACCCCCAAGCTTTGATGCTGGTTTGAAATACAGAGCTGCTGGACACATATATCCAAAGGGACATTTATACCTCTTTTTAATGTGTATTAAGAGAGGAAAAATATTTGACCTGCTTATTAACGTGTCTTTAATGTCTAAAGTACTTTTTTGAAGTCAGATTTATTAAGGTATAATTCACATATTGTAAAATTTACCCTTTTAAGTGTACAGTTTGATGAATATGATAAATGTATAGACCACTGCAATCAAGATATAGAACAATTTCAGCACCTCTAAATATTCATGCCCCTTCATCATTAACCCCTCCTCCTACAACTAGCACTTGGCAACCACTGCTCTGAATTAAGTTCCTATAGTTTTGCCTATCCCATATCATATAAATCAGTCATAAATTACGTAGCTCTTTCAGGCCAACTTCTTTTACTTAATGTAACACATTTGTGATTAATCCCTGTTATTATGTGAGTCTGGAGTGTATTTCTTAACACTGCTGAGTTATATTTCATTGTGTGCATGTATCAATTCATCTGTTCACCGTTTCAAGAACATCAGAGTTATTTCCAATTTTCGGTGATTATGAGTAAAGTCATTTTAGGCACCTCAACTTTCTTTCATTAGTTCTTGCATGCTATAGCTTTCCAGTTTTTATTTACCATTTAACCTCTCGTGTCTTTATTATATTTAATATAAGATTTTTTTGTAGGCAGTATAGATCTGGGTCTCCTTTCTAAGTCTAAGATAATTATCTTTTCTTTAACTGCCATTTCTAGACAATTTGCAGTTAATGTAATTATTTACGTATTTACATTTAAATCAGGAGCCTTGCTAGTGGTCTTTGATACATTTCTGTTGTTTTTATAATTATTTTCTTTTCTGCCTTGTTTGTATTGTGTATTTTTTATGACTGCATTTTTCTCTACTGTTGTTTCTTATTTTGGAATCATTTACAATACATATATCTTTAATTTATCATGATCTGTCTTCAAAAATATTATACTCACATAAAGTGTATGAATGCTATAACAAAAACATTCCCATTTCTCCCATTTTAGCGTTTGTGTTGTTGTTATCATGTATTATAATCATACACATTTTATAGAACTTACAGTATATTGTTATAGCTTTTGGCTTTAGATAATTATCTTTCAAAGGAATTAAAATAAAAAATGTGTTTTATATTTACCCTACATTTTTATCCTTTCCAATGTTTGTGTAGCTCTAGATTTCCATCTTTTGCTAGAACATCCTTCAGCAGTCTGTAATGTATGTTTAGCACCAGTGAATTGTTTCTGCTTTAATTTGTCTGGAAAGATATGTTTATTTCTCTGCCATTTTTCATCTCTTCACCAGTGGGCTCAATTATTTTTTGTTTATTGAGAAACGATAGTGAAGCATTTATTACACACTGAACTGTATGATTTTATACACATTTTATAAAAATTATAAATACATATATAAATCATATATGTATAATCATAAATATACATATATGCACGTACTAATAAGAAGCTTGGGGCTTAGTGATCCATACAAGCAGACATGTGTAATTCACAAGCAATTTCAATGACATGTGATAAGTTCTATGATAAGGATAAGTACTTAGTAATACTTGAATACAGAGGAATATATCTAACCCAGTCCTGATATGGAAGAAGGACTTTTTTCCTTTTGAGAGAGTAACATATTAGTTGGTATCTATTGGCTAAATCGTGTAAGTGCAGTGAACAGCGACGCTTAATAGTGAAAGATTCTTACATTTTTAGAACTAGGAAAAACTTTAAAAAATATAGCATGTGCCAATGTCCAGAGGAGCAAGGTTAGAATTTCTTAATGAAATCTGAAGTTTCTGAACTGACTAGATTTTTAGTTATTTTACCATATATTACAGTAGAATTATAGCATGTGCTGACATATTACACTTTACGAAAACCAGATAAATATTTGCTTTCCAGAATCTACAAAATTGACAAGTGTCAAATCTTTATGCATTTCTAACTAAAAAAGCAATTGATAATCTGATAGATAGTGCCACAAATTCATTTGAACTTTAAACTAGCTATAATAACTATTATCTAGGGATATGGCAGGAGGAGATGGGAGTAGAGGAGGGGGGCTCATTTTTTTTTTCTTTTTTTGCCCCAGTACCAGTCTCTTTTCTCTCCAAGATATTAGAATTTGTAAATTGTAATTTAGAAAGACAGCAGCAAATAGGAAAAGTAAATGTAAACATCCAGGTGCCATGTAGTTCTGTTTTGCTATTCTTCCCATAAGCAACATTTCCTTACAGTTGTCAGATACGGGATTAACTTCATGATGCAATGTCATAGCTTTAGCAGCATACTTGTTTTTTTCTTACATTATTTGCACTTTGATAAAAGTAAGTGCTAGCCTCCAATATTTAGAAACCAGAGCTCAACATCATTTGATAATATCACAGAATAAGAAGATGGTTGTCAATTTTTAAAAATATTTAAAATATTTAGGAAAAAGAAAATATGATATATATATGAAATATATATGTGAAATATATGTGTGAAATATATGTGTGAAATATATATGTGAAATATATATATATGAAATATATATATATATATGAAACTGGAAGTTGGTATCTCTCTCTCTATATATATATAATGAAACATTACTCAACAATAGTAAAGAATAAGACCTTGCCATTTGCAACAACAGGGATTGACTTAGAGGGTATTATGCTAAGTGAAGTCAGGCAGAGAAAGATAAGTAATGATTTCACTTACATGTGGAATCTAAAAACCAAAACAAATGAATAGCAAATATTTTGTATATTTGAAACAGACCCGTAAATACAGTGAACAAACTGATGACTGCCAGAATGGACTAGGGTTGGGAGTTGGGCAAATGAGTAAAGGGGATTGGGAGATGCAAGTTTCCAGTTAAGGAATGAAAAAGTCACAGGGGTGAAAGACACAGCATAGGGAATATAGTCAACGGCATTGTAATGGTGTTGTATGGTGAAGATGGTAGCTACACTTGTGGTGAGGATAGAATTTTTGAATCAGTATGTTGTACACATGAAACCAGTGTAGCATTGTATGTCAATTATACTTCAATAAAAATAATGTAAAATATTCAGGACAGGTAGAGTTTGGTTTAAATATGGAGAGATGCTGATAAATTTATAATCTGGAGGAAGGCTTTGGAGAGAAGAAATGACATTGATGTTGAATTCCACTAGTACCCGTTTACCAGATGTGAAGCTTGGGGGAGAATGTGCAATGAGATACTTTGTGCATATAACATCATCGTATTCTTCATAGCATCCCCAAGAGGAATTTGGTGAGTCACATTTTATGAATGGGGTTATTGAGGCCTAGAAAATGTATATAATGTCTTAAAAATACACTAGTAGAAGCAGAATTGAAATTTGCACTCATATTGACTCCAAACTCCATTTTCTTGTCTTACTTGTCTCACTTTTCCTTGCCTCCCTTTGCCTCGCCTCGCCTTGCCTCTCCTCCCTTTCAGGTATGGTTGACATGCAATATTAATTAGTTTCAGGTATACAATATAGTTATTTGACATTTATATTCATCATAAAATGCTCGCCAAGATTAGTGTAGTTATTCTATGTTATAATACAAAGTTATTATAATATTATTGACTGTTTTCCCTATGCTGTACTTTACATCCCCATGACTTACCTATTTTATAACTGGAAGTTGGTACCTCTTAATCCCCTTCACCTATTTTGCCCATCCCCCACCCCTCTGGCAACCACTAATTTGTTCTCTGTATTTATAAGTCTCTTTAGTTTTGTTTGTTTATTTTTTAGTTTGTTTTGGCTTTTTAGATTCCACATATAAGTGCAATCATATGGTATTTGTCTTCCTCTTCCTGACTTATTTCACTTAACATAGTACCCTCTAGGTCCATCCATGTTGTCACAGATGGCAACATTTCATTCTTTTTGATGGCCAGTATTCCATTGTGTATATGTGTGTGTTTCTGTACATACACATATCCCGTCTGCTTTATCCATTTATCTATTGATAGACACTGAGGTTGCTTCTGCATCTTGGCTATTGTGAATAATGCTTCAGTGAACATAGGGGCATCTATATCTTTTTGAATTAGTCAAACCCCATATTCTTTTCATTAATAAAGCAATTTAATTCACTAGATAAGTACATACCTATTTTATACCTACAGTGTTAAATACAGTGATGGGGACTTGGGACATAAAAATAAGGAGGACATACTTCCTACCTTGGAGTGGTTTATAGCCACTTAAAGAGAGCCATCAGGTAAACTGATAATATAAGGCAATTTTAGGTCTGTGATAGAAAAATTAGCCGCCCAGGAATGCCCAAAGGAGGGCGTGATCATTCCTCCTGCAAAAAGTAGGGTAAGAACGGACCTACGTAGGATGACCAAGATGAGCCTGGAACATGAACCTGTGTTCAACAGTCCAAACACCACATGATAGGGATGAGGAAGGTTATTCCAAGGAAAATGTGCAGTTCGAATGAAGGCACGGAGGTGAGATTTTTCCAATGGATGCCTTACAACAGATTATTTTATTAAAATAACTTTGGTGCCCTGAGGAAATGGGACACGCAGAGTTGATTTTGATGGCTCGTAAAGCACAGCTTGGTGAAAACAGAGCCAGCTGATGTACCCAGTAGGGTGATATCTCCCTGACATTGTACATATGAGAGCAACGTTTCACTGAGTAGTATAATTTTGGGTAAAGGTGAAAACTAGAGAGTATATTTTCTTCTGAATTTTATAAAAACCTGAAAATGCTAGTTTGATCAGGGAAAATAATAATGTTCACCTGGAATTAGTGGGTGCCATAAGAACAATTAGAGCCAAATGTGAAGGCTTTAGTGTATGATAGTAAGAAAGGTTATGTATGAAGGAGGTGACTTGCGATTTCTAAATAAAATAAGTATTTGCAAAGTTAAAATCTTGTTGAGAAGGAATGAAACTTAATTTGAAAAACTTCTACAGCTAGGGTCAGTTGAGAAAAAAGACTGAGATGAGATTGGTCATTGCTCAGGACAGTCCTTCTCAAACTTGGCTGTACATTAGAATCACCTGAGGAGCTGTTAAAAAAATCCAAATATCCAGGTTGTGCCCCATACCAATTAAATCAGAAATTCTGGGGGTACTAACCCCAAACCTCAGCACCTTTAAAGATCCTAAAGTCATTATTTTGTGCAGCAACTTTTGGAAATTGGTGGCCTACACCAATGTCTACTTTATTTGAATTCCTTAGATTAGCTTTATGTAGGAAAACTTTGTAGTAAAAAAAAAAAGTGAAAGAGGCCATGTTTCTTTTAAAAATTGCTTGTAGGTTCTCTTGTCGAAACCAGTAGTTAGAATACCTAATGAAATTTTAGGAGTGTACAGAAAATCATCAAGTTGCTTTCCCCCCCTCATATTGGAAAAATACCTGTACTATAGTTGCTATCATCATAAAATTTAGCATAAGACATGACTGATAACTCATTATTATGTGCTGAAAATCAGAGATGACAATGATGCATGCAAAGTACTGTTCTCTGGGCACCTTTCCCAGATCACCTAAACCACAAGAAAATATTGTGAATTCCCACTTTTTCCTGTGGATTGGTTAGGACAAAAACCTTACCATTCATTTTATGAAAGAGGAGAGTGAAATGCAAGGAACTGAAGCTAGAATCTAGGTTTATTGATTTTCATCCCCTATTATCCCTGCAGTACCTGGTGGACCAAGCCAAAGCTGAATGCTCACATGATTAAAGCTGGATGCCAGAAATGCTATTTTTAGGATAAAAAGTGACAAGCTGAAAATTTTGCTTTGAAATCAATATATTTGCCCCAAAGGTATCACATTTCCAATGACAGTAGAAATCAAAGTAAGATCTGTGAGAGGAAAATGCTTTAAAATATGGTCTAAGGAAGAATGATTATTCTTCTTGAGGATAATTCTAAGTATATCGTCTTAGTGATTTTGGCCTGCTATAACAAAGTACCATGGACTAGGTGGATTATAAGTAACAGAAATTTATTTTCCACAGGTCTAGGGCCTGGGAGTCAGAGATCAGGATGCCAGCATGGTTGGGTTCTGGTAGCGGCGCTCTTCTGGGTTTGCAGACTGCGAACGTATTGTATCCTCCAATGGTAAAAAGAGCAAGCTCTCATTCATGAGGGCTCCACTCTCATGACCTAATTACCTCCCAAAGGCCCCACCTTCAAATAACATCATGTTGGGGATTAGATTTCAAATATGAATTTGGGGAGACACAAATATGTAGTCCATAGCATATATTAATCCACATATAAACCAAGAAGTATTTTTTGCACATCTGCAACGTCGTTAGCATTCACTATGCACCATGATGCAGAAAAACAGAAGACAGTTTCTTGTATAAGGAGATTGTAACATATTGGTAAGCTAAGACAGCACTTGCTATAAAATTATCATACATAATAGTACAGTGTGTAATTGTTTGGGGGAAGCTAATACGAGAAATTTGATCCCGTTCCATAATGTGTGAGAGGGGTCACTTCTCTTTTACAACTTCCCTTCAGTATTACAGAAAAATACGTTAAACTCATATTTCAGAAAATATACATCAAAAGTCTGGGAAGGAGAATATCAGTATGAGACATTTTAAGAAGATTTTACTTTGTCTAAATGAAAAGGAGGACTCTTCAAACAAAAGACCAATAAAATACCAGATATAAAACCCATTAAGCTGCTTCTAATTATTTCTCATTTTATAGCATTCAGGGAATAGAGGAAAAAACTTTGCATGTCAGAGTATCTGTTTAATTAAAAAAAATTTCCATCAGCCGCTCCTCCATCAGACTGTGTTCTTTGTTAGAAAAACTAAAAGCTTTTCCTTTAAGATGTAGAACAAGACAAGGATGACCACTGTCAGCACTTCTATTAAATATAGTAACAGTAGTCCTAACCAGAGAAATTAGGCAAGAAAAAGAAACAAAAGACATCTAAATTGGAAAGGAAGAAGCAAAATTGTCTCAGTTTGCAGATGACATGATTTTATATATAGAAAACCCACCAACACACTGTTAGAACTAATCAACAGATTGAGTAAAGTTAAAGGATACAAAATCAACATACAAATAATCAGTGGTGTTCCTATACACAATAAAGTTTTCAAAAAGGAAATTTAGAAAACAATTTTATTTATAATGGTGTAAAAAGAATAAAAAACTTAGGAATAAACCTAACCAAGATGGTGAAAAGCCTGTATACGAAAAACTACAAAACATTGATGAAAGACATTAGAGAAGACATAAACGCATGAAAAGACATCCCATATCCATAGGTTGGAAGACTTAATAATTGCTAAGATGTCTATACTCCTTAAAATGATCTACAAATTCAGTGGTGTCCCTGTCAAAATCCCAATGGCGTTTTTTTTTTTTTTACTGAAATAGAAAAAAAATCCTAAAATATGGAAACACAAAAGACCCAGAATAGCCAAAGTGATTGTGAGAAAGAAGAACAAAGCTGGAGGCATCACATTTCTTAGTTTTGGAATGTATTACAAAGCTACAATAATTAAAATAGCATGTTACTGGCATAAAGACAGACATTTAGACTAATGGAATAGAAAAGAGAGCCCAGGAATAAATCCACGCATTTACAGTCAACTGATCTTTGACAAGGTACCTAGAATACACAATGGGGAAAGGGTAGTCTCTTCAATAATTGACGTTGGAATAACTGGATGTTGATATGCAGAAGAATAAAACTGTACCCTTATTTCTTTTAAAAGGGTTTGCAATATATGCAAAAGTTAACCCCAAGTGGATCAAAGACTTACATGTAGTGCCTAAGCTGTACAACTACTGAAAGTAAACCTAGGGAAATAGCTTCTTGGCATTAGGCTTGGCAATTGCTTTTTTTTTGTTTAGGTTTTTGTTTTTGTTGTTGTTGGGTTTTTTTTTTTTTGGATATGACACCACAAGTATAGGCAACAAAAGCAAATATAGACAAGTGATACTACAAAAACTAAAAAGCTTGTGTACAGCAAATGAAGCAATCAACTGAGTGAAAAGGCAGCCTATGAAATGGGTGAAAATGTTTGCAAACATTTATCTGATTAGAGTTTCATAAACAAAATATGTTTAAAAAGCTACAACTCAATACAAAAAAAATGATCCATTAAAAATGATCAAAGAACTTGAGTAGGGCATTTCTCTAAAGACCTACAGGTAGCCACCAAGTATAGGAAAAGGTCAATATCAATAATCACTAGGGAAATGCAAATCAAAACTACAGTGAGATATCACTTCACAACTGTTGGATGACTGTTATCAAAATGACAGATAACAAGTGTTAACAAGGGTACAGAGAACGAGGAACACTTCCACACTGTTGGTGGGAGTGTAAAATGATACAGCTGCTATGGAAACCAGTACGGAGTATTGGTCATGAAAGAGGGAAATCCTACCATTTGCAGCAGTGTCGATGAACCTCGAGGAACTGTGCTAGGTAAAATAAGCCAGGGACAGATGGGCAAATCTTTCATGATTCCATTTATATGAGATATCTAAAATAGTCAAACTCACAGAAAGAGAGAATAGAATGGTGGTCGCGAAGGGCTGGAGGAGGGAGAAAGCGGAGTTGCTGTTCAATGGATGTAAAGTTTATTATGCAGGTTGTATACGTCTAGAGATCTGCTGCACAACATAGTGCCTAGGGGCGCCTGTGTGGCGCAGTCCTTAAGTGTCTGCCTTTGATTCAGGGCGTGATCGCAGAGCTCTGGGATCGAGCTCCGGGTCAGGCTCCTCTGCTGAGAGCCTGCTTCTTCCTCTCCCACTCCCCCTGCTTGTGTTCCCTTTCTCCCTGGCTGTGTCTCTCTCTCTGTCAAATAAATAAAATCTTAAAAAAAAAAAAAAAAACCAACAAAACATAGTGCCTAGAGTTAATGATATGGTACTGTGTACTTGAATATTTTTTTACGGGGGTAGGTCTCATGTTGTGTTCTTACTACAAAAACCAACCAGACAAAAAAACCCAGAAACATCAAAAAGGAAAAAAAAACACAAAAGGAGATAAGGAAACTTTTGGACGTGATGGATTACATGTATTACCTTAATTGTGGTGATGGTGGTGTGCATACATCCCAACTCATCAGATTGTATACATTAAACATGTGCATTTTTTGTATATCAATTATAACTCGCTAAAGCTGTTGAAATCATGAGAAAAAAAGACAATGAATAATTGATTAAGTTGTTCTTGATCCAGCCATTTTATTCTACATTCTAAATTTCTCTCTTCAAATATCAGTTCTTGGGATCACTGACTTTGGACTGTGAACAAACTGAAGATTTAAATTCTTCACTCTGAAGGGGAAGTGTAAATCTTTTTGCTTAAAATTAATAAATTTTATCACTTAGATACTTTGACATTGTTTAGACATACCTTATTACTAATTTACTTTAGTAAGTAATACATTGAAAATTAACTATCACATAAGGTGGTCTTATTGACATGAGTGAATTCTGTAACACAGAGAGGCATATGTTTGGTAAAACAAAGCTCTAAATGTGTAGTAAAATAAATACCAAGTCTGAAATGAGGTAGCATATTTTTTGTGTTGTAAATGCAATTTCTTTTGTCACCTGTCTACTTGAGAAGAGTTTTAAGTGTATATTTTTAATTTAGCAGTTTTGTATTTCTTGGAATGTATAAACTCTGGGTCTTAAATGAAAAACCATGGTGCCCTGAGTTTTGTTAATCTTCCATAATGGATCACTGACTTTTCTTTCTGCAGTTGCAATGGAAAGGCATAATACAGCGAAACATGTCACTGGATTTTTTTAATTAAAATAGAAAATTAAATTTTGAGTGAATTTACTTTAAGGATTGAAGAAAAGTCTAGTATGCTCAAAGAAAGTCTAATGGTAGTGTAACTTCCTTTTATGTGCTACTTACTAGACAATTCCTAGATGTGAACAAAAAATAGAATGTATTTCAGGTATTAAAAAATACCTATCTCTATCTGTGTATGTTAATATTACTGAATGGAATGCAACTGATGTTTTTTGAATATCTATTCTGTGTCAGGAACTGTATTATGTTCATTAACCATATAGAGAAAATAATTCAGCATGGGCTAAAGTGATCAATTTACAGAACAGGTTAATTTGACCATAGATTATTAGGTTTTATTTATTTAATATTATTTTATAATTATGTAATACAAAATATAAAAATAATTTTAATACTATTATTTTATTATTTCCTTGTGCCTGTTTTTAAGTGTACATTTCTGTAACCCCCACCACATCAAGATACTGAACATTTTCAATTACCCCAAAAAAGTTCTTTCATGTCCATTTATGGGAAACTTCTTTCCAAATCCAGGTCCAGGTAACCACTAACTGCTTTCCTAATTTTCCCAAAGACTTAAAATACAAGGAAATGTTTTCTCTTGTTTTGCCTATTCTTAAATTTAACATAAATAAAATCATACAGTATCTATTCTTTTGTGTCTAGCTTCCCTGTTAGCATAGTGTTTTAAAATTCCTTTGTATCACATTAGTTTGTTCAGTCTTATTATTGAGTAATATTCCATTGAATGAATATATCACAATTTCTTCCTCTGTTTACCTTTCAGTGGCCATTAGATTGTTTCCAGTTTTGGCTATAATGAGTAGAGCTACTGTGAATGGTTTTGCACAAATATTTGTGTGGATGTGAATTTTTCGTTTCTATTGATTGAATACTTTGGAGTGGAATGGCTGGATGATGTGGGAAGTATATGCTTAGCTGTTTGGGAGACTCTCATCCTTTTCCAAAGTGATTATATTGTTGTACATTTCCAGTAGCAAGGCATGAAAGCTATAGCTACTCTACATCCTTGCCAAAATTTGGGAAGAGTCCTTTCAATTCTCCGTTCAAGATCTTATTTAATTTGTATTTAATATCATTTCCCTGATTTAATGATAGTAAGTATCATTTTGTGCACTTATCCATCATTTGTTTATCTACTCTTGTGAAATGTACATTCAAATTTTACCAAATTATATTGTGTTGTTTCTTTTAATAATGAGTTGTAAGAGGTTTTTAATATATTCTAGGTACCAGTTCTTTGTTAAATATATGTCCCGAGAATACTGGAAATTATCCTCTAGACTTAGGATTATTTTCATTTTTATCTTTCATTGTAATAGTGGCTTTTAAACATCCTAAGGTTTCAATTTTGATGAAGCCGGATTTTTGAATATTTTAATAATTATGCTTTTTTTCTCTTCTAAGAAGTCATTGTCTAACCCAAATGTTTCTTCTATATTTTTGGGACTGTGATCCATTTCAAGTAAATTGTTTATGTATAGTGCAAAGAAGTGTCGAGGTTCCTTTTTTCTCCATATAGATATTTAATTTTTCCAGCATAGTTTTTTGAAAAGACTGTTCATTCTTTATTGATTTACCCTGGAATGTTTGTTGAAAATCAAATTATTATACATGTGTAGTTCAACTTTTACTTTCTATTCTGTTCAGTTGGTCTCCCTAACTATCTTCGTACCAATAACACACTGTCTTGATTATTATACCTAGATTATTTACATTGGTTATTTACTATTGAAATGTAAATATATTCCATCTTCCCTTATATTCCATTATACCCACTCCTAGGTTATTTACATTACATTTCCTCAATTTTTTAAAGAAACAATCATATCTTTTTTTTTAATTTAAGTTTTTATTTCCAGTTAGTTAACATACAATGTTATATTAGTTTCAGGTATACAATGTAGTAATTCAACAGTTCCATACATCACCCTGTGCTCATCATGACAAATGCACTCATTAATCCCCATCACCTACTTCACCCACCTGCCACTGCCCTCCCTCATTTCCTTAAATTTTAAAATCAGCTTGTCAGATTCTCAGAAAAACCCGCTAAGAATTTGGCTGGGATAATATTGAATCCATGTGTCAATTAAAGGAGAATTAGTATTTTTTTTTTAAGATTTTATTTATTTATTTGAGAGAGAGACAGCCAGTGAGAGAGGAAACACAAGCAGGGGGAGTGGGAGAGGAAGAAGCAGGCTTCCCAGTGGAGCAGGGAGCCCGATGTGGGGCTTGATTCCAGGACCCTGGGATTACGCCCTGAGCTGAAGGCAGATGCTTAATGACTGAGCCACTCAGGCGCCCCGAGAATTAGTATCTTAATATTTTTAAGTTTTCTAATATATTTTACATTTTGGATACTTTTGTAAAGTGTGTTTTTTATTTTCCAACTTCTTATTGTTTTTATATTGAAATACATTTAACTTTTGGATGTTGCTCTTGTATCCTATAACCTTGTGAAAATCACTTACTGGTTGTAGTAGATTTTGGAGATTCGTTAGGATTTTCTGTACACACAATGTGAACTATGAGTGAAGAGATTTAAATCTTTCTTTCAATCTTCATGCCTTTTATTTCTTTTTGTTGCCTTAAGGAATTGTCTAGAACTTCCATTGTAATGTGTAATAGAAGTATTGAGAATCAATATCTTCTACATTTTTCTGATCTGAAGGAGAAAACATTCAATTTTCACCATGAATTTTTTTCATAGATATCCTTTATCAAGTTGAGGAACATTCTTTATTTTCTTATTGTCTACTTTCTTTCTATTCTATTCTAGGGAATACAAGGTTTCCTTCCATTTCTAGTATCTATTTCTAGAAAAAAACACTTGTCTGTAGTTTGCTCTCTTGTAATATCTTTGTATATTTTTTTTATTTTAGGGTAATGATGGTCCCCCAAAATGAATTGTAAAGTATTTTTCATGTGCCAGTGTTTTCTGAGACATTTTTGTATTATTTCTTCCCTAAGTGTTTGATAGAATTCACTAGTGAAGCCTACGGACACTGTTATAATTGTATTCTGCAAATGTTGATATGTGTGTTCTCATTATCATTCAATTCAATACATCTACTGATTTTCTTCTGTGACTTCTTAGATTCAGTGGCATTATTTAAAAGTGTGTGACTTAATTTGCAAATATTTGAGGATTTTCTGTATTTGTGATTTCTACTTTAATTCAGTTGGAAGATTTAATTCATTTTAAATTTATTAAGACATTTTAAGGCTCAACAAATGGCCTATCTCCATGACTATTCCATGTAACCTGAAAAGAATGTATATTCTACTGTGGTTTGGTGGAGTGTTTTATCAATGTCAGCTAGGTCGATTGGCTGACAATTTTGTCCAAGTCTTGTATATCATTACTCATTTTATGTCTGCTTGTACTATCAGTTATTGAGAGTATTGTCTATTTTCCTTGCATTGTTTTCAGTTATTGCTTCATATATTTTGAAGCTTTTATAGTAGCATATAAATATAGAATTTTTGCATTTTCTTGATGAATTGACTATCATTATAAAATAGCTCTCTTTATCCCTGGTGATATTCTTGTTCTCAAGGTACTTTTTTTCTTTTCTTTTTTTTTTTTTTTTTAAAGATTTTATTTATTTATGTGACAGAGAGACAGCCAGCGAGAGAGGGTACAGAGCAGGCGAGTGAGAGAGGAAGAAGCAGGCTCCCAGCAGAGGAGCCCGATGTGGGACTCGATCCCAGAACGCCGGGATCACGCCCTGAGCGGAAGGCAGACGCTTTAACGACTGCGCCACCCAGGCGCCCCTGAAGGTACTTTTTTTCTGATATTAATATAGGCACACTAGCTTTCTTATGACTAGGGTCTGTATAGTAGTTCTCTTTCCATTCTCTTATTTTTAAATAAGGGTTTCGAATAGATAAAATACAGTGGTTGTTAATTTTTCATTTCAATCTGAAAATTTCTGTTTTTTAATTAGAGTATAGGCCATTTACATTTAACGTGATTATCGATATGGTTATATTTAAGTCTGTAATCTCACAAGTTTTTTCTATTTGTCTTGTCTGTTTTTTGTTCAATTTTTTTCCCCTTGCCTTGTTTTGGATTGAATGTGTGTGTGTGTGTGTGTATTTTCTGTTTTTATAGTATTTGATTTTATCTGCAGAGTTAAGTCAGCTCTCTTTTTAAAGAAAACATTTTAGTGGTGGCATAAGGGTTTAAAATATGAATCTTTAACTTAACACACTCTACTTTCAAATAGTATACTACTTCAAATATAATTTAAGAAACTTATAGCATTATAGTCCTAATTTTTTATCATTTCTTTGAGCTATTGCAATCATAGTTTACTTCTATGTAAGCTATAAATTTTACAATACATTGTGAGTTGTGGGTTTTTTCTGCTATTGGTACTTATCTTCTAAAGAAATTTAAAAATGAGGATTTTTTCTTAATATTCACATAAATTTTCATCCTTTTGTTGTTCTCCAGTCCTTTGTATAGAACCAAGTATTCACCTGGCATCAACTTTCTCTTTATGAAGAACTTTCTTTAATATCTGGTACATCATTCACCCCTTCCATCCCCCCTTGATCCTTCTTTTACTAATATTCAAGCTGTCATTGAGTATAAAATAATATGAATAGTTATTTGGTAGATGAAATTATATGGGAAATACAAGTATCTGTATTCATTTAATAGTAGCTTACTAGTGTTCCAAATGCCAAGGCCTTTTACATATAAGTTTTAATTTATAGCCTGAGAACAAACTGAAAGGCATGTTTTGATGTGGTTGTGAGTTTTGATGTACATTTACTATATGGTTTAAAATACTCTATGAAATCTTTCTTGGGAAAATAAACATTTATTGAACTTAAGATTGATGAAAAGATTTAAAGAACAGACTTAAAAAATCTCTGGGGGTACGTGGGTGGCTCTGTCAGTTAGGCACCTGCCTTTGGTTCAGGTCATGATCCCAGGGTCCTGGGTTGGAACCCCATATCTGGGCTCCCTGCTCAGTGGGGAGCCTGCTTCTCCCTCTTCCTCTGCCCCTTCCCCTGCTTGTGCTCTCTCATGTGTTCTCTCTCTCTCAAATAAATAAATAAAATCTTTAAAAAATTTAAAAAAATCTCTGAGACACATATATTGAGAAGATATGCTTTTTCCATTTAGATATTTAATAATGCTCAGATAATGATGTAGATTTGAGTTTAATTGGAAGGTTGTCAGTTTATGAAATGATTTCAGTATTGTGTTTATTTTTTCTTTTCCTATTTGGTACTATATGTGTCCTTTTGGTTTCCACTTAGGAAAAATCATAACAGAGGCTCAGTTCTCAATATGAATATATTGATATGAAATTGCTTCATTTTAAGTTGCTCTCAGGAAATAGCCATAATCATTTCTGAGGAATTTGGGGTAACTTTTTATGGGGAGAGAAAATATAAGGTCTATAAACCTAATATAGTAGATAGAGATTTAATGACAGCAGAAAAAAATATGTCTGAGGATTCCTGAGCTGGTCTTTAAATAACCTCAGTTTATTTTATTTGTTTAGTAATACATAACAGTTAAGGGGAAAAAAAAAGAAAAAATATGCTAGGCATTTTATGTTATCTTATTAAATTCCTCTCAATATTTTAATAAATAGATGATATGTATTTTTAGAGACATGTAAAGGGAAGGTCAGGAAGCTAAGTAATTTGCTTAATAAATGGCAGAACTAGTATTGGAATTCAACTCTTTCCTTTCCACTTACACCCCCCACAGCACAGTAATAAACATTTATCACTTAATGTTCAGTTTTTTCATTGAATTTTTTTTCTTTCTTCCTTTCTCTTTGACTCCGTCTATGTGTCTGTCTCCGTTTCTCTCCCTTTCTTTCCATGCACTTAGAATAATGGCTGATGAATAGAATCGGTGATTTATCAGGTTTAAAACTCTGGCGTCTTCCTTTCTTCTCCATCTCATTCATCCCACAATCATTTTGTTAGAAAATCCTGGTAGCTCTTATTTCAAAATATCTTCGTTTTATAACTTATTCTTTCCACTGCTACCAAAATAGTCCTATCACTTGGTCTGAGCCCCCATTAGTTCTTCCTTAGATTATGCAAAAGCCTCTTGTTAGTAGTCCCTGCTTAAGCGTCCTACTTTCCAGGTAGTAATTTGGAAACTTAAGATGGATCATGCCAGTATTATTGCCTCATGTTGTTTCATAGTAAAAGCCACATTCCTTTACAAGAGCCTCTAATGCCCTTTGCCTGATCTGACTCACCTCTCTAGCTTCATCTGCTACTCTTTTTGTTTATTGTCTCCAGGCTTAAGGGCCTTCTTTATCTTCCTAGAGCATGTTAGCTCCTTTTCTGCCTCAGGCCTCTGCACCAGCTCGTACTTCTTCTTGGCATGTTCTGCCCACAGATATCTATAGGGATATTGACCTCATCCCATTTAAAATTTACTTAAATGTCTTTTTAAAAAATATTTTATTTATTTATTTGATAGAATACAAGTAGGCAGAGTGGCAGGCAGAGGCAGAGAGCGAAGCAGGCTCCCCACTGAGCAAGGACCCCGATGCAGGACTTGATCCCAGGACCCCAGGATCATGACCTGAGCCAAAGGCAGACACTTAACTGACTCAGCCACTGAGGTGCCCCTTAAAGGTCTTTTTTCAACTAGGCCTACCCTGACCACTGTATTTAGAATTGCAATCCGTCTTCCTTTCTTCCCCTATCCTCTGTTTTATTTCCACAATACATATTACTTTCTAATATACTATATAATTTAATTTTTCACTTTTTGTTTAAATCTCTTTATACCCCCTTTATGAGAGAACATAGCCTCCAAAAGGGGAAAGATCTTTGTTTCAATCATTGATCTCTCCAGTATTTAGGAAGGCTTGGGACACAACACATACTCAACTGATGAATGGATTAGTAAGTATTGTAGTGGGACTGTTGAAGTGAGGGCGTGGTTGGGGGGCTGGAAGCGGGGCAGAGCAGGAAGATCAAGGTTTTTGTTTCTGCTTTTGCTTTACTTTATTTTTGTGTTGAAAAATAATTGGCATATAGCATTGTAGTACTTGCAGGTGTACAGCATAGTGCTTCAGTGTTCGTATACATTATGAAATGGCCACCACAATAAGTCTAGTTATCCTTTGTCACTATACAAAGTTGTTACAATGTTATTGGTTACATTTCCCTTTGCTGGGGAAGGTTTAGGTTTAAATCCTGAAATGGGCGGTGTAGTTCCAAAACCTATCTGTGTAATTTAGATCAGAAGAGATGTGACTATAACTGCTGAAATGCATAGGTCCTCTCAGGTCCATGAAATAACAGTGATTTGGAGAGGTACCTTCTTTTCTAGATGATCAGTTAAATATCAGGTCTATAAGAAGTACTAAATTCTTTCTGGCCTTTACTGAACCAGCAGAAGAAGGGAATGAAATCCTGAAAAATCTGTTAGGCTTGGATTATGACGGTTGGCAGCACATCTTATTTCCTTGAGACTTTACTACAAAAAAAAAAAAAAGGGTAAAAAAGCTTTCTTTATGGGATCCAGGAAGAAGTATTTTGCTACTTTAGTACTTTTGAGTGATAAGGTCATAGGAACACAGGCAGTCTTCTGACAACGCATTAGTTTTTGTCAAGGGTGAAAGTCATGTAAAAATAAAAACAATTTATTCCTCACTATCACAAGATGAAGTTTAAGGGAATCATCTGGGGTCAAAAGATCAAGAATGTGTTCCTGGAGGCAAATTGATGCTACTTTATGTTCCTGGGCAATAGCTTTTCAAGTAAGCAAAACTATCAGAGAATCAACCAGAGGAAGAAAAGCCTAAGTTTCATTTTCTAATTCAAAATATGCCCTTTTTGAAAATTGGCTCAAAAATGTCCACCTTAAAACATGACCCTTAAACCTGCTACAAATACCATTTGTTTGTTTATTTGTTTGTTTTTAACTTAGAGAAGCTAGTACTACACCTATCTTCAACAATGAAAAAATAAAAGACTCTCTTTGTAATTAAAATGCCCTCAGAAAAATGCAGTGCAAGTTATTCAAATTGCATTTTCTGTTACCTTTATTATAAGCCATTTACAAAGCTGACAAAACATTGATCTCATTTACCATGAACAGTGGCAACATTTTGATGCTTACTATTTCAGTAATTTGCATATATTAGTAGGAATCAATTTTTGAATTTACAAATGGAAAATGCTTTCTCCTTTACCTTAACCTCTAATTTTTCACAATCTAAGACAACTCACACATGAAAAAGCCCCATCATTCCTTCTGAATTTTACAGCATTTCCAAGACATAAATTTATAAAATTCTGTGTCTTTCAACCTGTTTTGATTGACTATACGCACAGATTTTTTTAACTGTAGATTTTGAACTTCTGCATGTATTTGTTCCTAAATTTGATCTTAAAATCCTCTGAAAAGCAGCCATGCTCAAAATAATTTTCTCACATTTTAGAGAAGATATGCATATCCCTCATCTAACACCAAGTCCTGGCCAATGGACATCGCCTCAGTGTTTTAAAATCTAAAGAACACCAAACTAAGGAAATACTTTTTTTAAACCTATTCTTTCCTATCATATATATTTCTGTTAAGTGTGGAGCCTGGCTTTAAATATGGGGCTTTGGAACACGTAGGGTATGTCTGAATTCAGATACCGGTAGAGTGGGGACGACCGAAGTCATGAGTTTTCAGTTAGCAGCACTGCCTTTTTTACTCCTTAATACAACTGTCAAAAAATGCCTAGCTTTGGAGCAAACCAAGATGGTGGTAAGAAGTGGCGAATGCTAAAAATGTCCCTTCTCGTGTATTTAACTGTAATGAATCCTTGTATGTTCTGGATATGAATTCCTAAAAATTAATTCATGGGTCGGTGATGGTAACTCTTTCAAATACAACTAGAATGATTTTAGAAATAACAAATTTTTCGCAGCCCATGGGATAACACACAAAAGTAAATTTATTTGTCATTTATTTGAGACTCTGTGTGTGTTCTAAGGTAACTAAGAAATATTTTGTTAATCATGTGATAACATATTAATGCAAACTTAATCAGTTATCACATTATTATCTCATTAGGTATTTAATATATTCTGACTTCTGTTAACAAACTCAAAATTTATGCTCACTACCAGACTACTTGGTTTTTCGTTATACTTACTTTCTCCTTCATGAAATAAAGAAGCAGCATTTGTTGATGCAATATGAAAAAACTAAAGCAGTTATTTTTTATTTTTGTTCTTGGTCCTTATTTAAGTTATTCCCAAGGGTAAATAACAGAGTTTCATATACATGAAATGATATCTCATGTTGGTATTAGTTTGCATTTCTATGATTAATACTTTTGAGCAACATTCTATATATATAATTTTTGTGTGTGTGGTTATTTGGATACCCTCTTTTGTGAAGTGCTTATTCAAGTATTTTTCCCATTTGTCAATTGAGTTTCTTTTGTTGATTTGTAGAAATGCTTTATAAATTCTGAATATGAACGCTTGATTGGATTTATGTACTGATTATTTCTTCCCAACCTGTAGGTTATCTTTTCACTCTCTTAACAGAATTTTTACTGAATAAAAATAATTAATTTTAGTAAGGTCCAATTCTTTTTTTCTCTACTGTTAGTGTTTTTTTTGTATCCTATTAAATATTTGTGTTACCTGATGTAAAAGTAATATTAAGAATACGTATTATTTTACCTTTCGTATTTAGGTCTGTGATCCATTGTGAACTAATTTTTAAGCATGGAATCAGAAAGGAGTCAAGATCTTTTTTTCCTTGATTTTTCCATTGTCTAATATCATGTATTGAAAGTACCATCCTTTGCCAAGTGAATTGTGCTAATTGTTTTTCTGTAACTCAAGTGACTGTGCCTATGTGAGTCTGCTGCTGACCTTTCTGTTCCACACCAGGACTGGAAAAATACTGAACAATTAAAAAGTAGGTATATTAAAATGTACACTATTTAAGTTTAAATATTTATTTATATACCAAGCAGAATATTATAGTTTTATTTTCCTGGGTTTAATCAAAGTAGACTCATCAGTAATATTTTCCAAACCTAGTTTTTTGCTTATCTCATTTTTTTAAATATTTATTTTTATTTATTTGACAGAGAGAGAAAGAGAGAGAGAGCATAAGCAGGCGGAGCTACAGAGGGAGAGTGAAAAGCAGACTCCCTGCTGAGCAGGGAGCCCAATGTGGGGCTCGATCCCAGGACACTGGGATCATGACCCAAGCCCAAGGCAGATGCTTAACTGACTGAGCCACACAGGCACCCATGCTTATCTCATTTTTTACTTTGACTATTACTTGAAATAAATGAAAGTAACTTCTTTGATGAATATAAACTTTATCAAGCGATATGGATATACCTCCCAAATAATTAAACTTAAAATAATGTTGTGAGTTTTAATGTACGTACATACTTTCAGTTTTCTAATATTTTTTCAACTACTCTAGTATTCTGGAAGAAACCATTAAAGAAACACATAAAAATAATGTATATGGGACTCATGTTTTTCCTTTTACCTCAGTCTCCATTATAGCTTGGCACAGCATTTTTGAATTCTTTCTCTCTTTAATTTTTTTATTATATTCATCACAGATACTTTTTGCATTATTTATGATTTAAAAAAATATTTGCATTAGAATATTGTTTATCTTGATTTGACACCCCCTTAAATTTTGCATCTGACACAATGCCTATCCAGGCCCTAATTTTAACACTGTAATTTTCATCTCTAGAAGTTCAGTTTGAGGTTTTTTAAGATCGTCCATGTCAATAACACATTTAAATAAACTTCTCATAGAATACTTTTTGATTTACAAAAAAGTTTTGAAGGTAGGAGAGATTTCTCAGAAACTCCATTCCCAGTTTCCCTTTTACTAACATCCTGAAATATTAGTATGGCATAGTGTTGTAATAAATAAATCAATATTGATGGATTACTTTTAGTAAAAGTCCATACTTTATTAAGAGTTCCCTGCTCTTTATCTAACATCTTGTATCTGTTCCAGGATCCCATCCAGGTTATCAAATTACATTTTGTTTTCTTATATCAGGCTCCTCTTGACTATAACAGTTTCTCAGACATTCCTTATTTTTGGTGAGTGACATTTTTTGATCCAGGTTTTATAGACTGTCCTTCAGTTGATGTTTGATGTTTTTCTCATAGTTAGACGAGGGTTTTTGGAAGGAGGACCAAGAGAAAACATGCCTTTTTGTATCACACTGTATTAAGAGTACATACCATTAACCTGCCATATTACTGCTGTTGTTAACCTCAGTCACCTGGCTGAGGTAATGTCTGTCAGATTTCTCTCATGCAAAGTCACTTGTTTTTCCTCTTTTCTACACTGGGTTCTTTGGAAGGGAATCACTATATGCAGCCCACTGTTAAAGAATGGGGAATTATGCTCTTGTCCTTGAAGGTAGAGTATTTACAGAAATTATTTGGAGTTCTGAACAGGAGACTTGTCTATAGTGTCCTATTTATTTATAGAATCATTTTTTTATACCATTATGGACTCATGGATACTTATTTTATACTTTGGGTTATAATCCATTGCTACTTATTTATTTTGTTGCTCAAATTGTTTTAGTTTTAGCCATTGAGAACTCTTTAAGTTATCTCTTGTGTCTTTTGACATATCCCTGTCATTGCGGGGGGGTTTTGTTTGTTTTTTGATAATTTTCTTACTTTCTAGTGCTACAAGATGCTTCTTGTTTATTTTGTGTATTCCTTGCCTGAACTCTAGTGTCAGACATTTCTCCAAAGAATTCTGGTTCCTCTTAAAGAAAAAAAATTATTAGAAACCAAGATGTACGTATTAAATGTGCTTGCTACTCTTTGAGGGTCATTGCTTTTGGAGCTCTCAAATAACAGAGCAAGGAAATTTAAGTGTATACTAGCTTGAGTATATGCACACACATCTAAGGACTTTTTTTTAAGATTCTATTTATTTTAGAGAGAGCGTGAGCAGGGGGAGGGGCAGATGGAGAATGAGAGAGAGAATCTCAAAAAGACTCTGCGCTAAACGCAGAGCCTGACGTGGGGCTAAATCTCACATCCCTGAGATCATGACCTGAGCTGAAAGCAAGAGTCTGACGCTTAACCAACTGAGCCACCCAGGCACCCTCATATATAAGTATTTCTATTTGTATCTGTCTGTATCTATGTTAAGCTAACCAGGAGTTACTATTGAGTTGTCTAACTCTGGCCATTTGCCACATGGATATTCTGGCCTCCTGTGTTTGCTCCTCTATACCTTTGCACTCTAATAGCAAGAATTCTGGCTTCCATTATCCCCCATTCATGTACTTAAGTCCTGTAGTTCCAGCATACAACTACGGCAGTTTCAAAATGTTTAACCTCCACTCCCACTGCAAACAATTTTATGGTCCAGAGGAGAGTGCTTATATGTACAGTTTCCTTTACCTTCAGTCTTATAGTCTCAACTGATTTTCCAAGTTACTTTGGTCAGAATCTTTTTCCTCTGCCCCACCAGTTAGGTTATTTCATATCATCTTCTGGGACCTCTTAACCTCCCAAATGTATTTCACATTTTTTCCTACATTAAATTTCATTCTTCTGGTTGTGAATTTTTATTGGTTTTGACCAATGCATGGTGTCATGGCTTCACTGTTAGTATATCACACAGAATAATTTCACCAACCTAAAACTCCACTGTGAGCCACACTTGCATCTTTCTTTTCAGCATCTTGAACACCTGCAACCACCAGTCTTCTTGCTGTCTCTCCAGTTTTGCCTTGTCTAGAATGTCATACAGTTGGAATCATACAGTATGTAGTATCTGTGCCATGTCTGAGTCTGGTTCTGGTGACTGCTTTGTCTCTTTATTTTTCCCCCTTGCTTTTGGCATACTTTGTATTTTTTTTGTTGTTGTTGTTGTTGTTGAAAGCCATACATGTTATATCGGGTAATAGGTAAATAGGCCTTTAGTTTAGGGATTTATGTTAATGTGACTAGGAGTAGGGCTGTGATTAATATTTGTTGGAGCTATGGGTTCCAGAGGCTTTGATTTCTGTAGTGTCCTTGCTTGTCCTCCCCTCTCTTATGTACTCCCATCAGGCAGAGTCTGGGTCTTACAGGTTGTTCAGGTATAATCCAATGTCACTATACTGGGGAGGTAAGAGAAGCAGTGCATAATCTTCTAGTTAAGTCTCAGTCTTTTGATGGACCTATGTCTCAGGATTTTGATCCTTACAATTGTTTCTTCAGTACTGCCCTTCAACTTACCACCCTGCATTTTACCCTATTCATTTACTTGACTTCAGTGTTTCCAGTCTATATCCTTGAAGCTCTGGTCTGTGTTGATTACATTTTCCATTTATTTCCTTAGATGAAACAGGAAGGCTGGAGAAGGGCTGGAGTGGTGAGAAATTCCCTTCCTCTTCCCCTACCAGGCATAAAATTTTGGAATTACGCTCTGACAAAGTTCTTACTCTTGGAGAGAAGGTGTTTTTTATGGCGAAGGCTTCAGATGTATTTCCCTGTCTTTCTCCCTGACCTCCCTCAATCTCTACGGGAGATCCTTCTCCAATCCTCCCAATGAGGTCTGCCATGGTCCCTGGAGAGAAAGCCCACCAAAACATGGGGTCCCCTAGTATTATCCCCAAGGAGTTATGGGTCTTTTATTAGTCCTCATTCAGCCTCCAGCAATTTATCAAATTGCCACTTAAATGTTCCCACAAGTTTTTAGCTCCAGCAGCTTCTTCTCCAGATAGGTAGATCTCAGGTGTTGTGTCTCTGGATGCACCTGCTTCTGCAGATTTCAGGGTGCTTTTTTTGGTTTTGCGAGTTCAGTTCTCTGATGTGTGCAAGACAAATAATTGGCTTTTAATTTGTCCCTTTTTTTCCTCATTTTAAGAGTAAGAGTCAACTTTTAAGCTTTTTCCATGTTGTATCTGAAATCAGAAGTCCCTCTCAACTTACCTTTTTGAACTTAAGAGAATATAGTTATAACTACTCTAATGTTCTTGTCTGCTAATTCTTTTTTTTTTTTTTTAAAGATTTTATTTATTTATGTGACAGAGAGACAGCCAGCGAGAGAGGGAACACAAGCAGGTGAGTGGGAGAGGAAGAAGCAGGCTTCCAGCGGAGGAGCCCGATGTGGGACTCGATCCCGGAACGCCGGGATCACGCCCTGAGCCGAAGGCAGACGCTTTAACGACTGCGCTACCCAGGCGCCCGCTAATTCTTTTTTTTAAGATTTTATTTATTTATTTGAGAGAGAGAGAGACAAAGATAGCAACAGAGAGCATGAGTGAGATGAGTGAGCACTGAGCAGGGAGGAGAGGGAAAAGCAGGCTCCCCGCTGAGCAGGAAGCCTGATGTGCGGCTGGATCCCAGGACCCTGGGATCATGACCTGAGCTGAAGGCAGTTGCTTAACAGACTGAGACACCCAGGCAACCCTTGTCTGTTAATTCTAACATCTGTGTCCATTCTGAGTTGGTGTCAGTTGATTAATTTTTCTCCTCATTATGGGGTATATTTTCTTGATTATTTGCAAGCTTCATAATTTTTTTATTGGAAGCCAGATGTTTTGAATTTTATCAGGGTTTTTTTTTTTTTTTTTTTTTTTTTTGCTGGATATTTTTGTAGTCCTATAAATATTCTCAAGTCTTATTTATGGATGTAGCTGAGTTATTTGGAAATCATTTGATCCTTTTGGGTCTTGCTTTTTGGATTTTTTAGGAGGAACAATATCAGTGTCTACTCTAAACCTAATTATTATCCACTACTGAAGCAAAGACACTTCTGTGTATTCTCCCCAGAGCCTGGTGGGGATGAGCACTATTCCTAGATTTGTGTTAGTTTGTGCTTCCTTTAAACCATTAATGTGATTATTTTCCTGACTTACCTAGTTTCCTCATGTACATAATGATCCTTTGAAGATCTGTAGGGCTCTCTGTGTGCACCATTTTCCTTTCTGGTTTGTGTAAAATACGTGCTTCATTTTGGTCTTAGTATCAAAGAATAATGTAAAATATCTAATATATATTTTTATAGTGATTACATTTTGAAATTACAGCTTTGGGTTAAATACATATTATTAAAATTCATCTCACTTGTTTCAGTTTTTAAAAATGTGAATGATAGAAAATTAAAAATTATTTCTATAGTCACATTTTTCTGCTGGACAGTACTGATTTAGACAGTCCGTAGAACATCATGTTCATTCACTGTAAACTGGTATCATCATATTAATACTGTGAGAGCAGGAAGTGGAAAGAACTTTGGATGTATTAAAATACATACACTACGAAAAGTGAGGTGTACCATGCTGAGATTTAGGGACCTTCTACCATGATGAATTTTTTAGGGGTTCAGTGTTTTGTGCATCCTCACACCTTGTGGTGAAGTTCTATGACAAGAGGATATAGTGAAAAATACCTCAGCCTGGTTCATGGATGGGTTAATCCAATAAGTTAGTAAAAGCCAAAAGTGAACTGCTATTGCATTAGAGCAAATGTGGCCCTTAAAGGCAGTACTGAAGGAAATATATGGATATATATATATATATATATATATATATATATATATCCATATATATATATATGCACACACACATATACAAATATACAAATATTTACAAATATATATAAATATACAAATATATATTTATATTTATATATGGATTTATATATAATATATGGATTTATATATATAAATATACAAATATACATATATTTATATAGATATAAATATACAAATATTTACTTATATATATAAATATACAAATATATTTGTATACTTACATATATTAACATAAATATATATGTAATCCTTGGCTATGAAAAATAGCATGACTAGTTAGTCAGGAGCCTGGCAGGAAGAAAGATTGAGGCATTTGAGATGAAGAGTTTTATGGAAGGATAATCTTAAGGGAGTAGGCTTGAAGCTTGCAGACTTTTGTATCCACGGCAATGCCCATGGTACAGCATTCACTACAGAGAGGACATTGAACAACTAGCTGATGTGCTGATTTGTCCAAGTCTCTGTTCTGATATATACCAGTGATTGTGTTATAGGACCATGGATGGAATGATTATAGTTGCAGAATGGAGACTTTGCTTAAGGCCCAAAGCAAGAGTTTCCTATTACAGGTTCATCCACCCTAGGCTGTAGCTGCAGCAACCAGCACTTAGTCATTGAGGAGACCAGCCAGTTCTCCGTGGCAAGTAGATTCTGTTGAACGCCTTCTATCTTAGAGGGGGGAATGTTTGTCCTTTTGGGGTTGACATGCATTCCGGGTATGAGTTTGCTTTTCTTGCCTGCAGTGTCTTAACTGGCACCACTATCTGAGGGCTTAGACATTCTGAATGTATTATTCAGTGGCATTGCTTAAGGTCAAGTGACCTACTTTGCAACGAAGGTGTGACCATGAGCACACATCCAAATCCATATCACTCAGAAGCTACAGATCTGATAAAATTTTGAGATGCTCTCTTGAGGGTAGAGAGGAAGATCCAGTTTAGGTACATACTTTGAAGTAATAGCCACATATGGTACTGGCCTCTGATAGGTAGAAACCATGGGTCCAGGTACCATGTCATTTCTAGTGACTCACTTGGAGAAATTGTGTTTTATATCCCTGAAAAGTTAGGCTCAGTATGACAAGAAATCTTGTTTCTCAGGGAAAGGATTCTTTTGCCAGCAGATATAGTAAAGTTATAGTCGCACCTTCTAGTGCACACAGGTAAAGAAATGAGGCAAAGGCAATTATATGATACTAATGATTATAATTCAAAATTAAAATTTAAAATTATATGTAGTTAAAAATGTAGCGTAAACATTAACAAAACAATCTATTGAAAAATGTAATTTACAAAATTGACTCTAGGTTAGAAAGAAAATACAGAGTCAATATCATAGAAGAAAAAAGTTTTAATTTTTATATAAGAAAATATTACGTCTGTTTCTCTGGTTGTTTTGAGACTAGTTTTGCCTCTTAGTTTATATGGAAGACGTTTCTCAGAAATTGAATCAGATAATTTTGCAGCTCTGAAGTTTTGACAAAAAACAGTGAAGTCAAAAAAGATAAAAATATTTTATAAAAGCTCTTGTATTTGCAAAAGAGTAATGAGCCATACAATACTTTGATTTTTCTAATCCTTGCTGAATATGTCAGGTTAAATCAAGTGCCTATAAAGGAATGTATGACAAGTATGATTAATAGTCATTTGATATCCCTCATTGTAACATACTCCTCAGAATGGAGATGGGAAAGGAATCATACCTGGTAACAATCTTTTCACTCTGCTTGTACTTTGTGTAAATATCCTACAAATAAAGGATTTCTCTCAGTCTTGATGATCTATGGAGAAAAAGCTAGTCAGTTGGATGACACAACGCAAAATATAAAATTTAAATTTATGATTGGAAGGGAACAAGCAGAAAGTCAAGCATTGTTTTTCCTCCTCACTCCTCTTGCTCACAGGATTAATAGTAAAATCAATTTACTTTGACTTGCTTTAAAAAAATACTTGATTTGTGGGGCGCCTGGGTGGCACAGCGGTTAAGCGTCTGCCTTCGGCTCAGGGCGTGATCCCGGCGTTATGGGATCGAGCCCCACATCAGGCTCCTCTGCTATGAGCCTGCTTCTTCCTCTCCCACTCCCCCTGCTTGTGTTCCCTCCTCGCTGGCTGTCTCTATCTCTGTCGTATAAATAAATAAAATCTTTAAAAAAAAAAATACTTGATTTGTGACTGTGAGTGGTGATGGATGGCAATTAGACTTACTGTGGTGATCATTTTGCAATATATACAAATATTGAATCATTATATTGTACACCTGAAACTAATAAAATGTTTATGTCAATTATATAAAAAAATACTCAATGAAGATTCAATTCGAAATAGATTTAAAGTGAGTATTTTTGGAAAAATATGCATGAATTTTAAACTGCTTTTGAAGAAATGTATGAAAATATAAGACTTTACTACTTCTATTTGTCATTGTTAAATGTTTTGATGAATATGGTGTAATTTAAGATAACCATAATTCCCAAGAAAATTTCATAAACAAGTATGTAGAAAAGGTTATTTTTGAATTTAGAAGATTATTTTTCAGGTCAGCTAAAGGTTAAAATTACAAATCCTTTAATTTTGTAATCAGATCTCCTACATATGATTTTATAAAACTATCAAGTAAAATTATTTCCTTAACCCACATGAATTTTAAAATAGGTCCATATCAATTAAAGGCAGACTTCTTGTCATTGAGGTAGTTATTTTCTGGGATTTTTACACAGGCTTAATCAGATGTGTCACTCTTCTAAGATTAAGTTTTGAAAGAGATATTGAAATCGATAATAAAGTTAAAGAAGTAAAAACTAACCGATCTTTGCAATTCACAATCTATGGAAACAAGATGGCATTTTGTGCTGAGTGTCGAAGTTAGGAAAGCTTATTTTCCACTCCTCATGTTTCCAAAAGGAAGGAGAAGGAATTTTCTTTTTGTTCTTCAAGACAGAAATGTGTGGGGGAAACAATTTCAGTTTCTTACTGTTTCTCTTACTGTTTCCAAGGAATGGGGAGTAATGTTTTTGGCTGGGAGGTTGCTAGAAGGAAGCAAGATGCATACTGTGGCCACTTGTCTGCTCATTGATAGTGTATTCCAGTCAGTTCTCTACCTTTTGATATAGTGCCTTCCTGCTTAGGGTGATCTGCCAGGAACTGAGTGCGTGAGTTGAGGGTAAAGCAGTGAGTTTGTTGCAACTAACACACATCCCTGCCATTTTGATCTCTGTCTGATTTCTATATTTCTCATTATTTCCAAACTTGGAAAATACGGTGTTACTTATTAATCCTGAATCCTTCAATGTAGAGCATCCTTCACTGTCCCATTGAAAATATTAAGATTTCCATATCAAATAAGTGAAGTCTATAACTTAGACTCAGTGTATGTGGGTACATTACCAAGTCATGATTCTAATGTGATTTGGGGTTTGATTTTCTGTTGGTTCTCTATGGAGTGGGTCACTTGATTTCAGTGCAATTGGAGACTTTAGATCCAATCCCATAAATCAATGTAAAAAGGGGTAAAATAGGGTAAATCCTCAGCTAATGGAAAAGTACTGCAATGACTCATAGTGGATCAATGGTGTCATCTTCTGAATCAAAACAGTACATTAGTATTTGTAGACCTATCTCAGGGCAGAAAAATGGATGCCTTGTTTTCTTAAGATTGTTCTTAGTCTCTAATTGAGGGAAGAATGACACTCATATTCATTTCATATCCAAATAATTGATGGCATGACCTTGAATTTTCATGTTTCCACAGCTTATGGCTAGGATTTCAGGTCACAAGAGGACAACCTTCATAGCAGATTATTAAATATTAATTTTTACAGGGTTGATTATCTGAAATACGTGCTCTCTAGGCCAATAGCTAAATTTCATTTTCAGAGTAAATTAAGTCATCACTTTAATGGTTATAGTTTTAATATTTACCTTTCGTGGGTATAGATTTCTTTTTCAATCAATGTACAGATAGAAGATCTTGTTATTCAGCATGGCTCTGAATCAAATAGGTGTGTATTACATTGTAATTATTTTCCAGGTAAATGTATGTTTCAGAGAGTATGTTGGAAAATATGGTAGTGCCATGGAAGTGGTAAGTATAAGGTTGATTTTTATATAATGGTGAATACTATTTTTAGGATGTCACAGTTGGGTATGGATGAAGAATGCTAAGTCCTAGATGCAAGAATTGGGGATTTATCAATTCCAGTATTAATTAAAAGGAAATAGACTCATTCCAAGTTTCTTATGTTGTAGAGTGATCATCTAAATTGTAATTTTAAAAAACATGTTGTCTCTAGAATTTAGGCATTTCCCACTTACGTCTATAGCAATGGTGGGGTAGGACTTAGGATTTATTTAAATAGGACTTAAAGATCTTAGAAAGAACTCGTTCTGAGGGATTAAACATGAAGTCCACAAATTAGAGGAGAGGGATGGTGAAGTATATTGCACAATGTGTATTATTCAGATCATTGTTAAAACTATTCCTGAAACTACACTCTGAAACCTCAGAAGATTCAGTAACTATGTGAAATAAGCATGTAATTTCTGAAAGAGAGGAGCTCAGCATCAACACTGCTTTAAAACGCTTCCTTAAGTGTTCAGCTTGTTGGTGGTGAGAAAATGGAGGGATTCAAAATGTATTTTTCTTATTGGGGCTCACTGCTAAAACCGAAAATGAATATTAATGGCTTGAGCATAAGACTAAATCAAGATATTCAGACACTATAAATAGTAGTAGTAGTAGTAATAGTAGTAGGAGCAGCTAACCCCTATACAACACTTTCTGTGCACCGTACACAATTCGAAGCTTCTTTGGGAAGGCATATTTTTAAAGACATATCAGAACATTAAAGAGAAACACTGTTGGCAGTCTTAAAGACCAACTAGGACATCTAAGTCACTCTAGAGGATTTTAAAACTTAGCGGAAGGGGGTGCCTTGGTGGTTCAGTTGGTTGAGCATCTGGCTCTTGGTTCTTGGCTCAGGTCACTCAGGGGTGATGAGTTGAGCCCAGTGACAGGCTCTGTGCTCAGTGGGGAGCCTTCTTGAAGATTCTCTCCCTCTGCCCCTCCTCCCACTTGCACTCACTCTCTCTGTCCCTAAAATAAGTAAATCTTTAATGAAAAACTTAGCAGAAGATATGGACTCAATGAAAAGGAAATGATGGACGCATAGCAGAGAGAACCATGTACATGAACACATGAAACATACCCTGAGTACCTTAGGAAGGTAATGGCAGTAATCCTCAAGAGGGGAATGGATGTTCTATCAGGTGAGTAGCTAATCTCTACCCTTGTGTTGGCAGAACTTCGTGATAAATGTTATGTGAATGAAAATGCTAGACAAGTCTTCTGAACTTGGAACGAACACCTCAGTGAATTTGTCTGAGGTGTTCAATTCTCCTTCCTTGATTTAGATAATGAGATGTTGCAGTGAAGACTGAGGATGCCATCCAGGTTGCTCCAACCTGTTAGTTTCTTAGTTTTCTGCTTTATCTATCTTCTTAGTAGAAACAGTCCTAATTGTTGTGATAAAGATAAAATACAGTTATATATATATTATATATATATATATAATATATATATAAAATATAAATATATATATATATTTTAAATTTATATTTAATATTCAGTAAAGGGTGTCAAATACCTGTTCTGCTTATTATCACTTTGGAAACCCACCCTGGCCAACTGATCCAGAAGATGTCTGCTATCTTTTGAGGTATGCTCTAGATTCTCCCAAACTAGTATTCCAGTATACTATGAAGTTTATATTTAAGGCAAAACATCTGAAACTTAAACTCTAATAATATGACCCTCTGTTTTCTGGTAATAGTATAATGAATAGATAAATAAGCAGAAACTGAATTTACATACTTATATGTAATATAATAGAATGACTGAATTGTATAAAAGAACTGAATTCAACATGATGAAGTACACATTAGAAAATTTCCTTGTTCTTTGAAACTTACACTAAACTTGCAGAAAGGGAAAGACAGATGCAAATATTTTTAGAACTATCATTCTGAGACTTACAGATGCTTTCTAATATAATAAACAATTCCAGTGCTAAACTTGGCTAAATTACTCTTCTCATTTGCCTTTTAGATTAAGAAAGTGATTCTTAGAGAAGTATAGTGAAATGATAGATAGAGACGGTGTACTACATTGGAGAACAAGTGTATTAACTACAATAAAATTACAGTCTTACATTAAAATACATCTTTAATGAATGTTCAATTTACAAAATCCTAATGTTAATGACCTTCTTAATGAGTGGGTAGTTAAGCCCATAATGAGCACTAACTGTGTTTTCTATCACCCTTGCAAAGAAAAGTTATTTATAATATGTTGGGGGCATTTGAACATTCTAATGGTGTTTTCTATTCATGCTGAAAGACTCCTCAGGAGATATGCTTGCTTGCAATGTCATTGGCTCAATAGTCGGACAGTTTAATTTGTTTTTATATGAACTTATCCCCTGCCACAGGCTACACCCTTAATCCTCAATGTCTTTGCCTTTGTTGCTTCTTCTCTTTTAAATGCTTTCCCTGAACTTTCAAAAGGACAGCTCATCTCATCCTTCCTGTCTCAATTCAAATGTCAGCTTCTTTGTAAGGCCTTCACTAACTTCTCCATCTAAAGTAACAAGTCTAGCCACTCTGTTACATTATACTGTCTTGGTTTTCTCCATTTCATTAACTACTACTTAGCTATTCAGCAAATACTTTCTCAGTATCTACAATGGGTCATTCACTATTGAGGGGTCTGAGGATAATGCAACAGCCAAAGGGGATAGAATCCTGCTCTCCCAGAACTTACATTCTGAAATTCTTTTAGCTTATTTGTTTAAGTTTTACTATATTCTCACTAGAATGTGAGCTCCAAGAGAGCAGGGACCTTGTGTTATTTACTTTTTTACATCCAGTTTCTAAGATTGTGTCAATTAATAGGTGCTTAATACACTGTTGAATGAATGAACCAAATCTGTAAGAGTGTTTAAAACTTTCACTATTCCAGGGCGCCTGGGTGGCTCATTTGTTTGAGCACCCAACTCTTGGTTTCTGCTTAGGTCATGATCTTGGGGTCATGGGATAGAGCCCCATAGTAGGCTTTGTGCGCAGCACAGACTCTGCCTGAGATCTTCTCCCTCTGCCCCTCCCCCTGCATGTGCATGTGCACATGCTCTCTCTCTCTCAAATAAATATGTAAAATTTAAAAATAAAAAAACACAAAAAACTTTCAATATTACTTTACTTCACTGACTAACCAGAATCTAATGCTGTCCATCCTTCTGTAAAAAACATTGACTAAAGACCCCTAAAGGACGATGACAGTGGGTTAGTGCTTAGAAACTGATTATGTTGCCTTATTATTTGAACTTATTCAGAATTAGTTTTGATTTTTCTCAAGCTTATTTATGGCAAGTGTATTTGATTTTTGTCTGGTATATAACAAATCACCATAAACTTAGGACTTAAAGCAACACACATTTATTATCTTAGAGCTTCAGTGGGTCAGAGGTCTGGGCACAGCTTAGTCTGGTCCCCTCTTTCAGGGTCTCGTACAAGGATTAATTAAGGTGTTAGCCAGGGTTGCAGTTTCATGTGAAGGCTCACCTGTGGAAGGATGTGTTTCCAAACTCATGTAGGTTTTGAAAGAATTTACTTCCTTGAGAGTTGTTGAAAGGAGGGCCTCCATTCCTGGCTGGCCATGGATTAGAGGTCACCCATAGTTGTTGCCATTTTGGCCTCTCCAACACAGCAGCTTGCTTCATTAAAACATGTAAGCCAAGGCAGATAGACTCTGAAAGCAAGACCAAAGTCACAATTTTATGTAGCTTAATCACAGAAATGACATCCCATCTCCTTTTTTGTCTTACATTGATTATAAGGATGTCACTGGATAGCTCAGACTCAAGGGGAAGGAATTATCCAACATCGTGAATATTGGGATGTTGGAATTGTTGAGGGCATTGTAGAGTCTGCCTGCCACAACAATTGTACACATGCTATTTTAATCATTTGGTTTAATTAACAAGGAAAAGCAATGATATATGAGTGGAAAAAGAGAGCTTTTGGCATAAAAGCTATATTATATTTTTTTATAAAGACATGATAAAATCATTTTGCAAAATAAAATGTTTTTGAATTATGTGTGGGCTAGATTATAAAAAAATCTATAATTTTGTATACAAGATTTTTTACAAGTGTCTAATTTTTTGTCCTATCTCAGAAATGCAGATTCAAATTATAAATTATAACTGATCCATTATGGATAATTCTTACACAGTAGAGATGATGTAGAATTTTCATCAACCATACTCAAAAAGATCCTGCCATTGCATCTAAAGTGTGGGTAGCCCACATGTTTTTAACAAACTGACTTTGGTATAGATGTTGGAAAGAAAACCATGGGATCCACATATTGAACACCAACTGGGAGAAATTACCTGGTGATATGCATGCTGCTCAGAGAGTTACAGAAAATTTAGTCATTTATCAATAGAGAAAATTGGATTAGAGAGCAACTCTACAAAATTGGAGAAGCAGGTCTAAATGAGAATATGTCACATTTACTTACAAAAATAGTGGCATAAAAATAAGAGCATGCAGCATCTAGAATCAGAAATTCAAAGAAGAAATCACAGCAACCACTTGCAGCAATGCAGCTTATATCCAAAATTATTATTTTTTAAATCAGCAAATCTTAGAGCTTTAAAAACATAAATCCTTTTATCTTTACCAATTTAGTGCCGCTCAAAAAACCTAGCATGGATGGATGGTGAATTATTCAAAGAAACATGTGAAAAAAAGTAAAGTTACACGTAAAGCAAATTCATTTTAGATAACGCACTTTTACAACTCCATCTGAAAAAGTTAAGGTATTGTAAAGACTTTTTATTTTTCTCTTCAATGGGACATCGCTGATTTCAGCCTACACATTAAAGGATTCTAGAGTATCCTAAAAAGATGATGCAGGCAAAAATTTTTCTGTTTCGGGAAAAACACAAGACAAGAAAATGTCTTATAGAATCATTAGCATTCGCTTAACAAAGGCTTTTACAGTGTATCATTATTTAAGATATAAATTTCGAGTTCGAACCGTAGCGGGAGCGGAGAGCGGATCCCAGAGAGCCCTGAGTAGCCCCACCGCCGCGGGGGGCCCAGTTACCATCACACCCCGCGAGGAGCCGCAGCTGCCGCAGCCTGCCGGTCACCATCACCGCAATGGTGAGCAGCAGGCCCAGACCCAGCAGCCGGACACCGCCCCCCCCCCCCCTCAGCGCTGCAGACACCAAGCTCCGCACCACCCGCGGTGGCTTAGGGAGCTGCGGCCCCGGGCAGCCTCACATCGCTGGCGCCTGCTGGCAGGGACAAGAAGGTCATCGCAAGGAAGGTTTTGGGAACAGTACAATGGTTCCGTGTGAGAAACAGATATGGCTTCATCAACAGGAATTACACCGAGGAAGATGCATTTGTACACCAGACTGCCATCAAGAACAGTAGCCCGGGAAGCACCTTCACGGTGCTGGAGATGGAGAGACTGCGGAGCTGGATGTTGGGGAAGGAGAAAATGGTCCGGAGGCAGCAACTGTGACCCGCCCTGCTGGAGCTCCAGTGCAGGGCAGTAAATATGCAGCGGACCGGAACCATTCTAGACACTCTCTGCGGCGCAGGGGTCTGCCACTCAATTCCCAGCAGAATTACCAGAATCGTGAGAATGGGGAGAAGAGTGAGGGATCGGAAAGTGTCCCCCAAAGTCCAGACCCAACAGCGCCAGCCCTTCCGTAGGCGACGGCTCCCACCTTACTACATGCGGAGACCGTCTGGGCGTCGACCACAGTATGCCAACCGTCCTGTGCAGGGAGAAGTGACGGAAGGTGCTGCCAACCAGGGTGCAGGAGAGCAGGGTAGACCAGTGAGACAGAATATGTATTGGGGTTGTAGACCACCATTCCGTAGAGTCCTTCTCCCCAAGGACAGCCTAGACAGGATGGCAATGAGGAAGGTAAGAAAAATCAAGGAGATGAGATCCAAGGTCAGCAGCCACGTCACTGTCGGTACCGCCACAACTTCAACTGCCAACGCAGACGCCCAGAAAACCCTAAATCACGAGATGGCAAAGAGGCAAAAGCAGCCGATCCACCAGCTGAGAATTCCTCCACTCCTGGGCTGAATAGATGCCGGCTTACCATCCCTACCATCATCCGGTTTAGTCACAGCATGAAGGAATGAAGATGAAACTCCAGTAGTAAGAAATGAACAAAAGATAGGTACTGGCAGAAGACCTTAAGTGCTTGCTTTTTGCCCATTGACCAGATAAATAGAACTATCTGCATTATCTATGTAGAATGGGGTTTTTATTATTTTTACCCAAAGACGTCTCTTTTTGGTAATGACAAACGTGTTTTTAAAAAAGCCTATTTTGTCTTCAATACACTTTTAAAGGTTTTTGAATTGTTTCATATCTGGTCAAGTCGAGATTTTTAAGAACCTCATTTTTAATTTGTAATAAAAGTTTACAACTTGATTTCTTCAAAAAAGTCAATAAACGGCAAGCACCCGTTAATAAAAGTCTTAAATAATAATAATAAAAAAATTAGGATGTAAATTTCTACTTCATCCTTTGATAAATATAGGTGAAAAATACCACCTGAGAATTCCAGTGCTGTAATAAACTCTGAAAAATGAGAAATAGTAACAACTGTAGAGTATTAGCTGATTTGGGGCCAGTTAAATAGTGCAGAGATTTACTGAAAGGCAAAACACAGGGGTTAGTGGTAAATGTTCTGGCAAATTACATTGCTCAAATGCAGAATTGGTACATGCATGGACAGAAAAAAAATAAAGATGTATATGAAGGAGCTATAAAATTGAATCTAGAACCAACAGCTCATGCATTACTCAGAAAAGTCATAGATGTTACGTTATATTGACTTACAGCTGAATGAACCAATAATATTCCGATGAAATGTTGGAGATAAACTTGTGAAAAAGTATATTCTTTCTTGTGAATAAAACAAAGTTATTAAGTAAATGTTAAAGATTAAGTTAGAATAATATACTTAATTCTGTTTTTAAAAGTACCCTTTTAACCAACACTTTCCATTGTCTGAACAAGTACTAATCCGCGTAGTACTGGATATGAGAACTTCAGCCGATGTAGCGTACAAACTGGACAGCTGGCTCATCTGGAGTCTTCATGACATTTACGAAAACAATGCTCCAGTGTTTATCCTACTGATGGTGGTTTAGTTGCATGAAATATAAGGAATGAAGCTTTTGATAAGAATAGGAATGGAATCTCAGACCTGACTCCATAATAGTAACTCAAGAAAAAATAGCAATACAGTAGTAATTCTTATTCTGCCATTGCCCTACTCTGTGGCAGCCACAACCACTCAGCAAAATCACATCCCTCTTGCAGAATAACTGATCAGGGATAGACCTGTGACATAAGTTGGTCCTGAGTGAAGCTCAGAGCTTTTGGCCTGTGGTCAAGGAAGAGAGCTGTCTGTCTTCTGGAGGATATTGTATGTGGTTGGTGGGACCTGAAACTGTTTCAGCCAATTTGCTACATGATGGACACCGGGCTGGAAATGAAATGTGCATAGAGGAGGCAAGAGCAAAGAGAATCAAAGAGAAATGCAGCTTAAAGTGCGACAAAACGTACTTGAAGACAATCCTACCTTTGAATGATTCAGTTACAAGAACCAAAGCATGTATAACACAATGTAGATTGTATTTTCTATTACTTGCAACAAAAATATCCTTATACAGTAAATGAGTCTTCAAGGCACTGAGAAAACCTTATAGGGTTGAAGAGCAGCTCCCAGAGTCTCCCATCACTGACTTTAAAGATGAGATGGTCGCCCTGTGTTGTGAGCAACAGAGGCTTCTGTGCAAGTGAACACCAACACCAGTGAATGCCTGTTAATGACAGTCCTCACAGAGCTGTATCTCTGACGATGCTCCTGCAATTTGGAGCTGATTGCCTTTTTATATTTAATGGTCGATTCTGCTGGATACATGAAGACTTTGTCATTTCAAAATAAATTATACTTCTACTTGCCAATGCTATTTTCCTCCCCACCTTGATCATTTTTGGCTAAAGATATTAAATATTTATTGAAGTTACACATAAGTGGGAATTATTAGTGATTGACCACAGCTATAATCCATAAAATATTCATCATCTATCTTTAAATTATTGATTGTTATAAAAATATACAGGCGTCATAATAGAATGAAAGTTTAGCATATTTTTCTCCTGAAAAGGATTAAATAGAAATTCTTTACCCACATTCTTTTTTTCTCATGATAGGAAGCTGACAGTATTAGTTAATTATACTTTTTTCACATTTTTTGATAATGTCATGCCAGATTCCAAGAATCCTATCTGAAAGGCGGATGAATAGGTAAAATAATATTAAAACAGCAAATAATAAAAACGATAGCTAACACTTATGTGGCACTTACAATGAGCCAGACGCTCTTCTAGCACTATCTGTGTACTCCTTATGAAAACACCAAGAAGTACATACTCTTTTCTCCTCTTAGAATGGCAGTGTTGAGATCTAAAGACTAAAGTTGCTTGCCCAAGAATACAGAGCTTGAAGGTGACAGAGTTAGGATTTGAACCCAGGCAGTTTAGCTCCAGAGCCCGTGCATTTCACCACTACCCACTCTACTTGTCATCCTAGATATCACTAAGTATTGGAGAGAAGATACCTGCACAAGGCTGGTCTTGATTGAAGCTGATCTACACGACTGGGACTTGGGGAAAAGGAAATTGACTTTGTGATTGTCTAGCCGAGATGTAACAAGAGAATATCAACTGTTTTTGGTATTCTTAACTTTGGCTCACAGGAAGTTTGTAGTGTGGCAGTGAGTGGAAGTTCAAAAGAAGGTGTCCAAGTCATTTTAAAAATTGGAATAGTCACAAGGTAAATATTGGAATATTTAGATGTGAGCAAAATTTTCATTAAGATAGGTAAGCTCCCAAGTGGACTCTTGAGGGGTAGAAGTCTGACACTCAGTTGTTAATAATCCCAATGAGAAAGCAGATGGAGAGGCATTAAATACATCAACTTGACTCCATAGGAAGCTATCCACCTTCAGATTTTACACCATCATGTAGCTTTAACTGAGAATTTACATAATTTCAGGAACCATGAGTGAAATTCTAGTCAAGATTCCCCTCACAAACCCTGGCCCATATATCGAGCTGCCTACTGGGTACCTATCGTTATACCATGTGATGGTAGGGTTTACCCTCTTGGTAAGTGATAACACATATCACAATCCTGTTGAAGTTTCTTAAGTCTTTAATTGGCTTAATAAATTAAAATAGGTTTGTATTTTCCTTTAAATGTGCTTATTATCAGCATTTTATAATTTTGCACAAATATGTATTTTCTCTAAATATTTTGCTGTCAGGAAAATGCTTTCTAACTCCATTTAGTGTACTAATCAGAACTGGATTGCTAGAATAGCTTTTTATTGACTAATAAAGCTTATTATATATGCTGTTTACTTCAGGTTTGCAAAATTAAATAAAAATTACTAGCTATGTCCAAAAAAGTGTGGTGAAACCTGGCATAATCCTTGCTGCCTCTCCCTCCCTCACCAACAACATAAATTTTGAGTCTAATTCTGATGTATCTTAACTATGACCTTTCTCTTTGAGTTCACCACCTTAGATTAGAACATCAGTTTTCACATAGATGATTGCAACATTCTCTCAATATATCCTCTTGCCTCTTCTGTTGCTACCATTCAAACCATATTTTTCCTGGTCATCAGAGTGATGCTTATATATATACCAATCTCGGTGCTCTGTAGGGCTGAACAGAGTCAGTACTGCTGAGGATGACACATAGAGCTCTTTGATTTGGCTCTTGTTCAGTGGCCTGACTTACCTGTCACCAATCTGCATCACCGTCCTTCCTTCCTGCATCACCACAGCTAATTGCTAAATACGTAACCCTGCAAGCTACTTGCTCTCCTTTTTTACTGTGAGTGTGTGTGTGTGTGTGTGTACGTGTGTGTGTGCGCACGCGCGCATACGCGTGCATGCCTATGTGCATACTCAATAGTGCATTGAGCATTGTATGTATTCAATAATTATATGTTATGGTGAGGTTTGTGACTTTGAGTATTTGTGAGGATCTGGGATACATTTCCTATGAAAGCTCCCCTTCTGGTAAGACTGTATCTGAAGTAATTTTTAGTTTTGGGTGCCAAACTTTAAGGAATAAATCAAGCCAGAACATGAAAATAAAAGAGAGAAGTCTAAAAAAGCTTGTCTGGCTGTGCTCATAACTCCCTTCCAATAGCTGAAGGCCTGTTTTGTAGATGACAGCATTGGCCAAATTTGTGTAGCTTCCTTTTGTATAACTTGGGAGAAGTCATGAGGGACAACGTGAATGTAGAACGACATTTTGACTTACTAGGCTGCCTTGTGAGGAAGTGTTTAAGTGGAGACTTGAAGAGAAGAAGGTGGGACTAAAGCAGCTCCCTCACCTCCTTTCAGCCTGAAGATTCTTTTCAGCATTGAATTCATTTTTTTTTCACTTTAAAATGGTGTCTTTCACACCCCAGTGCTCGAATCACAGCCTCCATTCTGAAATTATCAACAATCACTTAAAAACAAGAATGTGTTTACCTACTTTTTTGAGAAACAGTGCCTGTACACCTTACTCAGTTTCTTTTTTCTATATGTTCTGATGAGGATCTCACAAACTCCATGTTTTTCCCCTCACCTCATGGGACTAGCAGTATACACAAAAAGGTGATTAAGAAAGTCAAAGGGATGCCTGGGTATCGGTTAAACATCTGACTCTTGACCTCAGCTCAGGTCTTGATCTCGGTCGTGAGTTCAAGCCCTGCGTTGGACTCCACACCCAGTGTGGAGCCTATCTTAAAAAAAAAAGAAGTCAAGAATGTGTCTCTATTAAATTCCAGTATTCCTTATGGATTGTTTCATTTGTTTTTAAATATTGATTCTTAAGTTCTATGTTTAGCATGTCTGAATAAGTCTGTTTTGATTGTTTGGTTCTGTTAAATTAAATTATCCTCATTTCAAATTATTTTAGCTTTATTTTACATAGCTGTGTGTACTTTTGGTACTCCTCTATTTGAATAAACAGCTAGTTCCTTTTTGAAATAAGCATTTAAAAATAGAAAATAATGAAGAAGTAATTTGAAAATTGCTCTCAATTCTTCCACTCAGAGACAACTATTAACAGCCATCAGTTTGGGTACATTTATTTCCAGTCTGTTTCCTAGGAATATACATATATTTTTAAATAGTTACTATCTCACCTTATTTATAAGTTTGTATTCCACTGGTTTTAGTTAACATTATATTACGTATATTATTACATGCCATTAAGAAGTCTTCCTACATATACTTTTATTAGCTCACAATTATTAAGAACATGATTTCTGAGCAATTTGGTTTTTAAAATTTGCATATCATTGCCTTTTGTCTAGAAGCATGGATGCAAGTGGCTGCTCTGTAACTACCATTCTAACTAACTTGGATAAATGTAATTAGAGAAATAGAAATTTAGGAGAAAAAGCTGCAGTCGGCTCTGAACCATGCAGCATGTCTCTGATGAGATGTTCAACATTCATTGATTTCTTCTACTTAATTTACATCAGTTTTAGCCCTGTCTCTCCTTTCAACCTCCTCTGTCATTAACTTACCATCCTTCCTCAAAAATCAAATCACTTAACCTATTTTTGTTCTAACAACCACTTCTACTTCATATTAGTAAACATAAATTTACTTAATTATGAGGTCCTAGTTAAGGATAATTATTGGACAACTGATCTTTTCTGTTACTCTTTAAATATGGAAAAATCAGGGACACTGAGGTGGCTCAGTTGGTTAAGCATCTGACTCTTGAGTTTGGCTCAGGTCATGATCTCAGCATCATGGGATGGAGCCCCGGAGGTGGGCTCTGTGCTTACTGCGGAGTCTGCTTAAGATTCTCTCTCTCCCTCTCCCTTTGCCCCTTCCCCTGCTCCTGCTCTCTCTGTCAAATAGTAAATAAATAAAATCTCTTTGAAAATTAAAAAAATAAAAATAGAGAAATCATTGGAGATTTAAAAATTGCTTTATTCTTGTCTGGCATAGGCTCGGAAACAAGGTCTGCATTCTCTATTTCATATATGTTAGCAGCCGAGCATGTTGCAGGCACTTATCCAGTGGCATTTAATAAAATGCCAAAATTAAAATTTCTTTTTGTTGTGAACATGCTATTGAAAGTGAAAGAAGAACATAGAAGAAAAAGAGACAAGACAAATTAGAAAATGGGTAGATAAAATGAGAGTTGGCATGTGGATATTTTGCTGCATCTTCTTGAACATATTTGCCTTCCTGGGTTCTGCAAATGTGTGAATCCAACCAACTGAGTTGCATAAGCCAAATCAACTCAACTTAGATCATTTCTCCTAAGGTAAAAATAGGCAAAATCATTCCTCCTTTAAGAATTCAACAATCAGAAAAGTATGGGTAAAATATGTAGTTTTGCATTATTTTTAAATTAAAAATAAGAGTATGTTTTTAGAAAATAAATTTAATATAATTTTTTTTTTATAAATCCCTTTGATTTATAAAGCCAATTGGGAAGTTATCTGGCTTTGCAATGCAATGTTCATTAAGGGAAAACTTGAAAAGTACAGAATAGAAGATTGTTGGCACTCATCACCCAGAAGTAAACAATGTTAACTTTGTGTTTTATAGCTTTTGTCTTTTCCCCATTTATATTGAGAACGTTTTCCACAATAAAATTGAGATTCCATCATACATATATTTCAAGTCAAATTTTGATTATATATTTTGAGTATATTTTCATGTTTTTATCATTAAATAGTCTTCTCTATTATTTTAAGCATACTCTTGATTTGATATATTGAAACCAATACATAGCAAACTGGAAATGATCTATATTTTAATTTTGATTAAAGTGTGTAATACCTTTAAGTTTGAAGGTATTTTGGATAATATATTAACAAAAACATTTAAGGTAAGTTTTATGGTGCCTAACAACAAGTCAAGGGCTGTCTTCAGCTCCTTTCCTCACTAATACTTGGTGGCAGCGACACTTTGGACACGTAAGGCAAAATTTGGCTTTGACTGCAGCATCCAGCCACGTCCAAGAGAGACTGGTGTGAAGAGTAAAACATTCCGAAAATTGTTTGTATTGTTAATGGTAAAAACAAGCAAATGAACAAACAAATCCCAATGCATGCATACACATTTGTGCACACACATATACACACATACATACACCATGCCAATGAGCAGGTGTGAGTCTCTCACACAGCTGGAGTCTATTAATTGAAACTCTTCATGTGATTAGCAAATCTAGCAACAAGAGAGTCTTCTGCACATCTAGAACTGGTGTCTTCTTCCTGGAAACCAGGTATCTCAACCTTGGCTAGACATTAGAATTACCCAGTGAGTTTCTAAAACACATGGTAGTCTAGCCCTAGCCCTCAAATTTTTCTGTGGAGCCTGAGAATTAGTAAGTTTAAGAAATTCCCTGATGATCCTTATATTTAGCCAAGCATAAGAAGTATTGCTTAAATGAATATTAAATTACAAAATTGAGTTTTGAGCAAGTAAAATATAATTTTCTAATCAGAGAATAAACAAAAGGAGTAAGATGAAGTCAATTAACAGGGTAAAAATGTATTTTCTATTTTTCATGTTCCCTTGGGCAGATATCATCTATGCAACATTTAAAACAAACACAGAACATTTGTCTCTAGAAAAGTTTAAAATGTAACCTACGATCTTTTTCTAAATAGTATTATGTATGTGTTAATACCTGTTTGTTGAGGGAAGAAATACAAATTGCAAATAATTTGCATTTTGTATTAAAAACTATGAGTATAAACTTAAAATGGAAATGGTTGTCCTCAGAGTCTCATATTTATCTATTAATAACAACCAAAAGAATCATTCAGTTTTACGATGTGAATGTTCCAAAGTAATTATTTTAAATTTATATTTTTTGTCTTGCTCAAGAAGATCTTCAGCTATTTCAAATTTGTGAACAACAGACTGAGGTAATGTCAAATAATTAAATACCAATACCATTTTTGGTTAAAATTTGATCATATTGACTAGCTATTTCAAATTAGAATGATTTAAAATTAAATCCTTTCTTAAATCAAGATAATAAAAATGTTCCAAGATGATTCTAAATCCTTTCTGAGAAATACTGGTAAATCCCTCTATAATTAACTTACCTAAAGCAAGTTCACAGTGAAATTTGCTTTCTGTCTTCTCTACCACTACCGAGAAAAATAGCCCTAAATCTGATTAACCAAATGTTGTTTGCCTATATTTTATATTAAGCTTTCTACCTAACATAATTTCCATACATTTTATATAGTCAATAGTTCTTGAATATTAGTGTTCATAAAGAGTCATTTAGGGGTGTTAGTTAAAAAATCAGATTCCTGGTCTCTAGTCCAGAGATTCCTAAGGATAGAATCTGAGAATCTGCATCTTTTTTTTCCTTAAAGATTTGTTTATGTATTTGAGAAAGAGAAACAGAGTGCAGGTGGAGGGGCAGAGGGAGAGAATCTCAAGCAAACTCCCCACCAAGCAGGAAGTCGACATAGGGCTCGATCTCAGGACCCTGAGATCATGACCAGAGCCAAAATCAAGAGTCATTCATTTAACTGAGCCACCCAGCCACCCCAAGAATCTTCATCTTTTAAATAAACTTCTCTGTCTATTCCGATGTAAAGACTAGTGGTTTGTGCTTGAGGAAATGTTCGTTTCATTTTGTGTATTCATAGATATTTCGGGAAGATGATGCTGTGATGTGTACTTCACAAGCATTGGGAAGAAAATTGAGGGAATGTTACTTTTCTCCTCCCTTAACAAGGAGTAGGCCAGCCACCTGTGTCCTGTGATTTTTAGGGTGATTCGAACTCTTTTTCCCCCAATAACTTACTTTTCTTCCCTTTATTGATATATTCTATGTCCCAAAGGTAAAGCCTCTAATGTGTATTAGACTAATAGGCTTAAGTTAGAAATATCTAAGAGACAAATGCATCTATTTAAATTCACCCTGGGTGTAAATGAATGGAATCTTTTCTGGAGAAAGAAGTGCAGTGGCAACAGGAATGTAAGGGCTTTCACAGGGATATTGAAGAAGGGTCAGGCTCTGCAGGGATAGGAAAAATGGCTCAACAAGGAGAATCCCTGATCATTGAAGAAACCATACCTCTAACACATTTGCTGTCTTGGTTTAGCATTCTCTACCTATCTATAAGTTCCTAAGGTAAGTGTTTCTCTTATACTTGTTTGAATTTTTTTTTTTAAAGATTTTATTTATTTATTTGACAGAGATAGAGACAGCCAGCGAGAGAGGGAACACAAGCAGGGGGAGTGGGAGAGGAAGCAGGCTCATAGCAGAAGAGCCTGATGTGGGGCTCGATCCCACAACGCCAGGATCACGCCCTGAGCCGAAGGCAGACGCTTACCCGCTGTGCCACCCAGGCGCCCCTGTTTGAATTTTTCTGAACCTTTTTTGTGTTTGACGCCTAAAAAGAAGACAACAACTACTTGATTTTAAATGGTAAAATCTTTGGGTCACTTTAAACTTACTTCTTTCCCTCTGACTTTGCCTTTAATCAGACACCATATCCTGTTCTGCCTCCTAGTGATCTCATCATTGACATCCCCCTGCCCTTTCCTTGCTTGGCACTCTACTCATTTCCTGCCTTTCTCCCTGAGTCTTTTTTTCTGTTCAAATTTGTCTTCCATATCAAAGCAAAGTTTGGGGCACCTGGGTGGCTTAGTTGGTTGAGCTCAACTCCTGGTTTCCGCTCAGGTCATAATCTCTGGGTCATGAAATCAAGCCCTGCATCAGACTCAGAGCTCAGTGGGGAGTCTGCGTGAGATTCTCTCTCTCCCTCTACCCCTTCCCCACTCTCTTTCTCAAATAAATAAATAAATGTTAAAAAAAAAAAAGTTACCCCCGATTGCCTACAATATAGCATTCTCTAAACTATATTCCCGAGGACACTGATTTCCAGGAAATGGAATTCCATTTGAATTTGCCTATTCAAATAAGTCTGTAAAATAATTTCTTTGTGATTGCTTAGAACATTTATAGACAAAGGACTCTGCAATGAGATGTGCTATTCAGCATTTCCCAAGCTTATTTGACTAGCAGTTCATTTTTGTGAGCATTTCTTGTCCTTTACAAAGAACTATGAATCTCATCCTGTGGCACTCAGCCCTTTCAAGACCTCCCCCCTACGGTGTACCTATGTTCTTTTCCATCACTCTCTCCCCTACATTCCACACACAGCATCGCTGAGCTTTTGTTAATTTTCAACACTCAGGTGCCTGTCCATGCTTTTGTAGAGCCAGATTGCTCTTCCTGGGATGTCACCTGCCTTTAGTTACCGTTCCAGCTTTATTCTTTTTAAAAATGTCCTTATGTTTCTACTTCTTTTGAAAAGCCCATATTTATTATCTCCTCCTCATTGTCTTTTCACATGATCATTTTTCACATTATCATTACATATCATTTACATTATCATTGCATCTGTGAAATGGCTTCTTTAGAGCACACAGCACAGTCCGTTTTTTATGGATGCTTGTTCTTTCTCTAGAGTAAACTTCTTAAAGCCCATAACTATTCATCTTGGTCTGTCAAGAAATTTGCTCCTCAGTATATGCCAAATGAATGAAGGAATGTACAAATAAATTTTCATTTCAGCTGATACTGGTTTACAGGCTAGAGCTGCTGAATTAAATTGGTTTGCCTTTATACAACCTCCAAATTCCACTTGTATCCCAATTAATATGATTAGAGGACAGTAGGTTTGATTCCATATTATTCACAGTGTCCCTTCAAGTCTCTGCTTGTTTCAACCACTGTGGTCTCTTGGGTGGTTCTCAAGTGCTCACTGTTTCTTCTCAATGTAGATATTCTTGGAAGAGTGTGTGTTTGAGAAAAGATGAATTGTTTTTTATAGGATTCAGAGATGGAACACTTAGGATTACCAAGAAGTTCTCCTTTCTCTTTTATGTTTTGGTTTCTTTTTAAATTTCCATTTTGGAGAGCTCTAAACCTTACCCTTTATTTTATTCTTATTTATCGAGCAATATGATATATAGTATGTACCAGATTCTAGGCAATTTAGAAATACTAACTCATGTCATCCTTGTAAAAACTCTACCAGGCAGATACCATTGTTACCCATATTTTACAGAGGTGAAGTAAATTGCCTGGGTGGTGCTGTTAGAAGTAAGAATAGAATTTGATTCCAAGCAGTCTGGCTCCACGGTTGGCACTCTGAAGCAGCCAGCCATGCTACTTCTCACTGTGTTCTCAGTTTGCAATGTTTTTCAACCTTGTGCTAAGGAATCACTGAGCATTTCTTAAGAGCACATGTCACTTTATGGAAATCGCTTTGGGGTGCCTGGGTGGCTTAGTGGGTAAAGCGCCCAGCTCCTGGTTTCAGTGCAGGTCATGATCCCAGGGTCGTGAGATTGAGCCCTGCGTCAGGCTCCGTGCTCAGCCAAGTCTGCTTGAGATTCTCTCTCTTCCTCTGCCTCTCCCACTCATGCTTGCTCTCTCTCTCAAATAAATGAATAAATCTTAAAAAAAATCACTTAAATGATCTGTGAAAAAGATTTTTTTTTCATTTTAGCTAGTTGGTAAAAAGTACATAAATCCCTAAAGAAACTTAAAGGTTATTTATAGGAATGGATTTTTGTTTCCGAATGTAATCATTATAGACTTCTAATATCAAGAAAGTAAACACACTTCAAAATGAGAGTAAGTGAGCATTTCAAATCAATTATAATATTTATTTAAAAATTTTAAATACAATGGGTTTAGTTATATCAATAGGTTTTATGTGAGACTCAGTGATCTTAAAGACTTCTTAAAGAGATTAAGCCACAGCCAGCCAGAAACTCTTACATGAGGAAGATGAACATGTCTGTTGGCTGTAGACTGTTTCTGTGCCCAATAAATAAAATAATCAAGACAGTGTACTCCAAAAATACTTGGTGCATGAGGAAGAATGGCATAAAGTAAAACCATAGAAGAAGGGAAGAGGAATTATGAGGCTTAAGAGGATTGAACTCGTCAGTTCATTCGCCTTTTGTCTACACAGAATGTAAATGTAAGTTGATAAAGAAGGAATAATAAAAGCAGCCATGATCTCAGAACACTAAGTATCAACGAGGAGCTTTAAATATCATCTCATTTAATTACTATCACAGCCTATAGGGTAGATGGTGTTATCATCATGTTATTACTTATGAGTCAGAGCAGGGGTTCACACTCAGATTTTGGGCTTCAGAGTGAGTGCTCAACCACTACGCTAGATTACCTCTGTCGGGGAGAAGGCAGGCAACCACGTGAGGGTAGAAATCAAATAATGGCATCTTTCTTGGATTTCCTTATTGTACTAGTTCAAAATTTCCCCAAACTTAGCAACTTATAGCATCAAATATTTATTACCTCACAGTTTCCATGGGTGTGGCTGAGCTGGGCACTTCTGGTTTCGTGTCCCATGAGGTTGTAGACAAGCTGCCAGTCAGGACGGAAACCACAGCAGTGCTCAGCGGGGGCTGTAGAATCCTCTTCACAGCTCACTCACATAGCAACTGCAGGACTCCTCGGAAGGCCCTTCCCCAGCTCACTCATGCAGCCCCCGGCAGGCTGCACCCCCTTGCTCACCATGTGGGCCTCCTCCGTAGGCTGCCTGCATGTCTCCATGATTGATGGCTCAAAAAGGAGATAGAGCGACAGTAGGTCCAAGACAAAAGCCACTGTCTTTTTGGAACCTGTTCTTGGAAGTGGCACTTCATCACTTTTGCGTATTTTATTTGTTAGAGTGAATTGACAGACCTAGCCCCACAGTCAAGACGAGGCGATTACCTAAGAGCCAGAATACCACAAGGCAGGGATCGCTGGGCTACTTAGAGCTGGCCTACCAAGATGTGATGGGTCTGTTAGATACTGTTCATTTTACCTAAATCATGTTTCTGATATCTTCAGGATTCTAACAGGATGGTTGGAGTTAAAAGGTTAGTGTTTATTAAATCTAAATTAATTTTAAAACTTGATTGTTGGAGAAGTGTTCAGTCTAGCTTTCTCTGTGGTATCTTTTTTAAGATTTGTCACAACAGAAGAATGTAAGAATTTGTCAGGTATCTCAAGATTAAAAATAGGATAAGAAGATTACAAAAACCTGGGTGTATTATTTCATGAGGTTGACAAGTTTAAAAAAACAAAAGTCTTTGTCTGTCTTTGGTTAGTACAAAGAGGCATCTTGCACCAAATAATTTTCTGAATAATTTTTGCAAAGAATATTTAGCATAAAATCAAAGCTAAAAACAGTCATATTACATAGTGGCTTGTACAAAAAATGTAATGGAAAGAAATATTGTTTCTTTTTGACGTACAATAATAATATGAATGTTCATGTAGGATGAGTCCTATAGTCTGGAATTTGGGTAAAGTATAGTAAATATCATACACTTAGGGGATCATTGATCAATAATTATTTTTTTTTGAGCCCCTTTTGTGTGTAAGTCACGGTGGAAAAGTAAATGAGATCCTGAAGTCTCATGGTTTTCAATTCCTTCATTCATAAACTAATTCATCGAGGTGCTAGTTGAGAGCCTACTATGTGCACAGTATCATTGCTAGAGTAATAGGGCAGGGAAAAGATTTTTAAAATCCATAAATCTGATTCTAGCCTTTCCCGATCTCATGCTCTTGAATTTCAATCTGAGTCATTTTTGTATATTTTATTTTTCAATTATAGCATGTTGTTCCGAGTGGAAATTTAGTAGATTGATGCTGAATTATCTAGCAAGCTTCTTCTAGTTCATCAGGGTGCTATACTCTGAGGAATTTCTACCATCCTTCTCCTGGAAGATGACTACTTATTTTCAGTACTTAGTTTAGAACTCTTTACCTCTTGGGAAGTCTTCTCTGATCACTATTGGGTGGTTTCTTTCTCACCTTTTGTGCTTTTCTAGCCATATAGATTATTCTTCTCATATTATTCAGTGCCCATTTTCTTTTTAAAAACATGAATCCCATTCAAAGGTTTAGCAATATTGATTTAGTGTCTATTATATGCCAAGAACGTCAGTAGGCACTGGGTATATAGCAGTGAACAAAACATAGTAACCAGTCTGGAAAACAGTATGAAGGTTCCTCAATAAATTAAAAATAGAACTACCCTGCAGTCAGCAATTAGACTACTAGGCATTTACTCAAAGGATACAAAAATATTAATTTAAAGGGATACATGCACCCCAATGTGTATCTACAATAGCCAAATTATGGAAATAACCCCAGTGTCAATCAACTGATGAATGGATAAAGAAGTGGTGTATATACACAATGGAATAAAACTCAGCTATCAAAAAGAATGCAATCTTGCCATTTGCAAGGACATGGATGAAGTTAGAGAGTATTCTGCTAAGCTAAATAAGTCAGTCAAAGACAAATACCATATGATTTCATTCATATGTGGAATTTAAGAAACAAAACAAATGATCAAAGGGAGAAAAAAGAGAGGGAAGCAAAGCAAGAAACGGACTCTTAAGTATAGAGAACATACTGAGGGTTACCAAAAGAGAGGTGGGTGGGAGGATGGGTGAAATAGGTGAAGGGGATTAAGGAGAATACTTGTGATGAGCATGGGGTGATGTGTGGAAGTGCTGAATCACTATATTGTACACCTAAAACTAATATTATGCTCTATGCTAACTAACTGGAATTTAAGTAAAAACAAAACAAAACAGAAAAACAGACTCTACTGCCATGGGGCTCATGTTCAGTAGAATGAGGCAGATAATAAATAAATAAACGTATACTAACGCAGGGAGTACTAAGTGCTCTGACGACAAAGCTGGGGGTAAGGGGATAAAGTGAGTGAGTGAGGGAAGGTGGGATTGTCTTAAGTAAAGAAGTCAGGAAGGTATCTTTGAGGTGATGATATGCAGAGCGATCTAAAGGAAGGGAGGGAGGAGTCCATGGGGACAGAGTGTTCCGGGAAGGCAGACAGTGGGTGCAAAGGCCCTGAGTCGAGAATGCATTTGATGTGCTGAAGGAGCAACAGGGAGGCCTTGTGCCTGGAGCAGAGTAGCTGTAGGCAGGTGGGGCAGAAAGTGTGAGATGTGAGGTCAGAAAGATTTCCAGGGGTCACAGTGCATGGGACTTTGGGGGCCAGAGGACTCCTAGTACCTAGCACACACGACTGGTGTTTATGAACATACATCTGATATTGTTAGTTTAGGCTGGGAGTATAGGAGCAGTATTGTCTAATTATATATGAGTATTACTATCATTAACGTGCTTTGAGTAGTGAATCAAAACCTTTGCAGCACTATAGCGTCACCTAGGGATCTTTTGAAGAGGCTGATTCTGGGTCACATGGCAGACATGTGACATCAGGATCCCTGTGGGTGGCATCTGGATTTTTAAAGCTCCTTAGGTGATTTCGGATAAGTATGAGAATCATTAACTTACATCAGTGGTTCTCAAAGTGTACCCACCATCCACCAGCATTACAGAGAATTAGAAATACAAATTTTTTGGCTCCATCTCATACCTATTGAGTCAGAAACTCTGGGGGGTCAGACAAAGCAATCTGTGTTTTAAGAAGTCCTCCAGGTGCTTCAAATGTGTGCTAAATTTGGAGGACCACAGTCTCAGAGGAATGGGCCACATACAGGCAAAACAGACGATAAGTTTTATGGTTTTAATTGCAGAGGGCCGTGTTTCTGTCATATGTGTGCCCTGGCAAGAATACCTGACATTTTAGCATGTGCGAACTCTTTCTCTGGATTAAATTTACTCTCTCTCATAGCCCTTTGTTTAAATAGAACATTCCTCTGGGTAAAACATCAAGCCGTTGTTACTTAGTAGCACTTTGTTGTAAATGAGCTTATTAGAATGATTTAGCTGACAGAATGGGTCGTTTTGAATGTAAGAATGGCTGTAGTTAGAGCAGATTTCTAGAAAAGGATGGAGATGAGATGGTGGTATAATCTTCCTATAATCTTAAAACTATAATTAGGAGATTAGTAGATTTAATAAGATTTTAACACAATTGAAATATAGTTTTCCAGTATTTTTTCCAAAGATATTTGAGAACTGTGTTTATTTCTTGTTTAATTAATTGTGCACCTGTTTCTGTGTTACGTATGTCTGGAAATAATGATTTAGACACTGGCGAATTTGAAATAACACCAATATTCGTAATAATTTCAAAGTGGAAAATTTGTTCAGATTTTTTTTTTTTTAAAGGAATCAAGGTCTTACTGTTTAGGTTTTTTATCTGGCATCACTCTTCAGGAAATTTCCATATGGAAAATCTCATCATCTTTCATCCTCCTATAGAAAGCTACATTTTCTTTCACACAACTCCAATATTAATATGTACACTGGAGTTTCTTTTTTACTTTCCCCTTATCTGAGAATAATAATTAATTGGAGAAAGTGAATTATATAGCTCAGGGCCACTGTTGAGAGGCCGAGTTTGAACACTATGCTAATTCTGGTTTTAGTGTTCTTATCAATCCAGCAGGTGCATTCAGATTTAAGAATGCAGTATGAAAATCTTTTGTTATCCTGCTACACAAGTTTTCTCTTATAGAGAAAAATCAGCTTTTTCATAAAGGCTTAACCAGAGGCGATACCTGATATCGTCTGCAAAGTGCGAGCAATATATCTTTGAAGCACTTGAATAATATTAGTATCTTGGCTGAGAACAGGGGAAAAAATAATCTAAAAAATAAGGATAATACAATTTTAGAAGCGAGCCTTCACATGGCAGAGGATTTCATTCAGCTGGTGACAAAGGATTCCGGATAGAAGTAGCACTTGAGATGGAGCAAATGGGAGTGCAGAAGGTAGGCCTCGGTGTCTCCCGTTTGTGTCCTCATACAGCCCGAGGTGGCTGACTGCCCAAGGCGTGGCTGAGACCTGCAGCCACACTTTAGAAGCTGTCTGTGGGATTTTTAAATGGATAACTTCCCCCTGTGTCAGTCAGCCGAGCAATGTGCTTTCTTAATTGTTCCTCCTATTATTTGTTTCAAGATAAATCCACACCCTTGCTGGGGAGGTGAATGCAACCTTTGCGGTGCTATAGTGCCCTCCTGAGAATCCCTTTTCTAACAAAACAGTGTTTCCTTAAATGTCAAATTCCTCTCATCTATTGTTTTCGCCTTGGAAACCAAGTGTAGCAAAATGGGAAAGTCTTTTTCTTCTCCTATTTCTTTCCCAGCCACCTAAGGCACTGTCGTCTAGTGGAGTGCTACACAGTTCCATGTCTTGAATCGGAATTCTCCAGCGATAAGTAGCATGAAACTGTCAAATGTCTTTTCTCCTTTGCATATTGTAAGGCCTTATTATTACATTTTATCACTCCCAGGCATTTATTAGAAACTATCAGTGGCCTGGCTTTTTTTTGTTATTGGATCACAGTGGGCAAGTACAAATGTAGTCATGTGTTAATAACTCTCCCAGAAGCTAATGTAAGGTACCCCAAAAATGAATATAAAGGTAATTTTTATGTAGTGAGAAATAAAATCACTGTACAACTGATTGGAACTACAGTTAATAAAATGGTGAAACAACTGTACGAATTCATATTTCAAAAGTACCTATCTGGGCTTGCTCTGAAAGATCAGCCCACACATTCTCACACTTACAGAATGCACAGAATACATGTGTATCTCTGCACAATGTATTTTTCTCACTTTTTCTTTCATTTTTATTGTGGATAAAATGTATCAGGTTTTAATATCTGTCTCATAGTGTGCAGATGATTTGCTCATTATTTTTTGATTTAACAAATATTTATTGAAGGCAGTGTTGTACTTGCTGTGGATACAAATAAAGTCTGTGCGTAGAGATAATAAGGTCTATGTATCAGGGAACCTCTATGTATCTAGTGGGTGAGGCCTAATAACCAAAGAAACAAATAAATAAACAAGATAAGAAGAGTGGTAGGCAGAGAACAACAGGATACTCTAACAGAGACTGCAAGGGAGATTGTAGCAAACAGCAGGATAACATAATAGGGATGTTAAATAGATTAATAGATACACGTATGTCTAATAAATGGTAGGACTTTGGAGGTGAGCCTTAAATGATGAGTGAACCAGTCAGGAGAAAGCTGGGAGAAAAGGAAATGTGCAAAGTTGGTGGGTGGGCAAAGTTGGAGGGTGGACATGTCCAAGGAAAAGAAAGAAAGTTTACCGTGGCTGGAGTGTATCAAGCAAAGTGGGGAATGTTGCGTGACAATGGTGCTGTAGGAGCCAGACTCTGAAGGCCTTGTGGGCCAAACAGGATTCTGGATTTTATTCTCTCAGCCACAGTGAATATTGGAAGGGATCTATGTAAGTTCCTCTGTGATGGAAGGTAAAGACTTGGATAAGAACTTTGAGAACAGACATACCAAAGATATATTTTATATTTAATTTTTTAATTTTATAGTCAACAGAGGATATTATATTAATTTCAGGTGTATGACATAGTGATCGACAGTTACAAGCCCTGTGCCATGCTCACCATGCTGTGTGTGGCCACCACCTGTCACCATACGGTGTTACTACGGTATGGTTGACTCTATTTCCTATGTTGTACTTTTATTTATTTATTTATTTATTTGTTTGTTTGTTTGTTTATTTGTTTATTTTTAATAATTTTTTAAATTATATTAGTCACCATACAGTACATCCCTAGTTTTTGATGTAAAGTTCCATGATTCATTACTTGTGTATAACACCCAGTGCCCCATGCAATATGTGCCCTCCTTAATACCCATCACCAGACTATCCCATTCCACCATCCCCCTCCCCTCTGAAGCCCTCAGTTTGTTTCCCAGAGTCCATAGTCTCTCATGGTTCATTCCCCCTTCTGTTTACCCCCCCTTCTTCTTCCCTTTCTTCTCCTACCGATCTTCCTACTTCTTATGTTCCATAAATGAGTGAAACCATATGATAATTGTCTTTCTCTGCTTGACTTATTTCGCTTAGCATTATCTCCTCCAGTCCCGCCCATGTTGCTGCAAATGTTGAGAAATCGTTCTTTTTGATGGCTGAGTAATATTCCATTGTCCACATCTTCTTAATCCAGTCATCTGTTGAAGGGCATCTCGGCTTCTTCCACGATTTAGCTATTGTGGACAATGTTGCTATGAACATTGGGGGTGCATATGGCCCTTCTCTTCACTACGTCTGTATCTTTGGAGTAAATACCCAGTAGTGCAATTGCTAGATCATAGGGTAGCTCAATTTTTAACTTTTTAAGGGACCTCCACACTGTTTTCCAAAGTGGCTGTACCAACTTGCATTCCCACCAACAATGTAGGAGGGATCCCCTTCTCCACATCCTCTCCAACATTTGTTGTTTCTTGCCTTGTCAATTTTTGCCATTCTAACTGGCGTAAGGTGGTATCTCAGTGTGGTTTTGATTTGAATTTCCCTGATGGCTAATGATTTTGAACATTTTGTCATGTGTCTGTTAGCGATTTGTATGTCTTCATTGGAAAAGTGTCTGTTCATATCTTCTGCCCATTTTTTGATTTGATTATTTGTTTCTCGTGTATTGAGTTTGAGAAGTTCTTTGTAGATCTTGGATACCAGTCTCTTATCTGTAATGTCATTTGCAAATATCTTCTCCCATTCCGTGGGCTGCCTCTTAGTTTTTTTGACTATTTCCTTGGCTGTGCAGAAGTTTTTTATCTTGTTGAAGTCCCACAAGTTCATTTTCTCTTTTGTTTCTCTTGCCTTTGGAGATGTGTCATGAAAAAGATGCTGTGGCCGATGTCAAAGAGGTTGCAGCCTATGTTCTCCTCTAGGATTTTGATGGATTCCTGTCTCACATCGAGGTCTTTCATCCATTTGGAGTTTATCTTTGTGTATGGTGTGAGAGAGTGGTCAAGTTTCATTCTTTTGCATGTAGCTATCCAATTTTCCCAGCACCATTTATTGAAGAGACTGTCTTTTTTCCACTGGATGTTTCTTCCTGCTTTGTCAAAGATTAGTTGCCCAAAGAGCCGAGGGTCCATTTCTGGGTTCTCTATTCTGTTCCATTGGTCTATGTGTCTGTTTTTGTGCCAGTACCATGCTGTCTTTGTGATCACAGCTTTGTAGTACAGCTTGAAATCCGGCATTGTGATGCCCCCAGCTTTGTGTTTCCTTTTCAACAATTCCTTGGCGATTTGGGGCCTTTTCTGGTTCCACACAAATTTAAGGACTATTTGTTCCAGTTCTTTGAAAAATGTCATTGGTATTTTGATTGGGATGGTATTGAAAGTGTAGATTGCTCTGGGTAGCATAGACATTTTAACTATGTTAATTCTTCCGATCCATGAGCATGGAATATTTTTCCATCTTTCTGTGTCTTCTTCAATGTCTTTCAAGAGTGATATGTAGTTTCTAGAATATAGGTCCTTTACATCTCTGGTTAAGTTAATTTCGAGATAACATGATTTTTGGTGCTATTGTAAATGGAATGGATTCCCTAATTTCTCTTTCTTCAGTCTCATTGTTCGTGTCTAGAAATGCAACTGATTTCTGAGTATTGATTTTGTATCCCGCCACATTACTGAATTGCTCTATAACTTCTAGTAGTTTGGGGGTGGAGTCTTTTGGGTTTTCCATATAGAGTATCATGTCATCTGAGAGGAGAGACAGTATGACTTCTTCTTTGCCAATTTGGATACATTTTATCCCTTTTTGTTTTCTGATTGCTGTTGCAAGGACTTCTAGTAGTATGTTGAATAATAATGGTGAGAGTGGGCATCCTTGTCATGTTCCTGATCTTAAGGGAAAGGCTTTCAGCTTTTCCCCATTGAGAATGATATTTCCTGTAGGCTTTTTATAGATGGTTTTTATGAAATTGAGGAATGTGCCCTCTATCCCTACACTCTGAAGGGTTTTAATCAGGAAAGGATGCTGTATTTTGTCAAATGCTTTTTCTGCATCAATTGGGAGGATCATATGGTTCTTGACTCTTTTCTTGTTGATATGATATATCATGCTGATCGATTTGCAAATGTTGAACCACCCTTGCATCCCAGGAATGAATCCCACTTGGTTATGATGGATAATCCTTTTAATGGACTATTGGATCCTATAAACTAGGATCTTGTTGAGAATTTTGGTGTCTATATTCATCAGGGAAATCGGTCTGTAATTCTCCTTTTTGATGGGGTCTTTGCCTGGTTTGGGGATCAAGGTAATATTGGCCTCATAGAATGAGTTTGGTAGTTTTCCTTCTGTTTCTATTTTTTGAAACAGCTTCAGGAGAATAGGTATTATTTCTTCTTTGAATGTTTGGTAGAATTCCCCGGGGAATCCATCAGGCCCTGGACTCTTGTTTTTGGGGAGGCTTTTGATAACTGCTTCAATCTCTTCATAATTAAGTGGTCTGTTTAAAAAATCAATTTCTTCCTGTTTCAGTTTTTGTAGTTTATAGGTTTCCAGGAAGGTATTCATTTCTTCCAGGTTGTTCAATTTATTGACATAAAGCTGTTGATTAAAGTTTCTAATGATCCTTCCTATTTCATTGGTGTTGGTTGTGACCTCTCCCCTTTCATTCATAATTTTATTAATTTGGGTCCTTTCTCTATTCTTTTGAACAAGCCTGGCCAGTGGCTTATCGATCTTATTTATTCTTTCAAAGAACCAGCTTCTAGTTGTGTTGATCTGCTCTACTGTGCTCCTGGTTTCTAATTCATTGATGTCTGCTCTAATCTTGATCAGCTGCTTTCTGATGCGTGGGTTAGGCCTGTTCTTCTGTTCCAGCTCCAGCTTCTTGAGGTGAGAATATAAAAACTGCATTTTAGACTTTTCTATTCTTTTGAGTGAGGCTTGGATGGCTATGTATTTTCCCCTTAGGACTGCCTTTGCAATGTCCCATGGATTTTGGACCATTGTGTTTTCATTCTCGTTGGTCTCCATAAATTGTTTAAATTGATTTTTAATTTCCTGGTTTGCCCAATTATTCTTGAGCAGGATGGTTCTTAGTTTCCAAGTGTTTGAGTTTCTTCCAAATTTTTCCTTATGATTGAGTTCCAATTTCAAAGCATTGTGGTCTGAGAATATGCAGGGAAAAATTTCAGTCTTTTGGTGTCAGTTGAGACCTGTTTTGTGACCCAGTATATGGTCTATTCTGGAGAACATTCCATGGGCATTCAAAAAGAATTAGTATTCTGTTGTTCTGGGTTGTAGTGTTCTATATATATCTATGAGGACCATCTGGTCTAGTATGTCATTCAAAGCTCTTGTTTCTTTGTTGATTTTCTGCTTAGGTGATCTGTCTATTGCTGATAGTGGAGTGTTGAGGTTCCCTACTATTAATGTATTTTTATCTATATGTCTCTTTATTCTGGTTAAGAGTTGGCTTGTGTATCTTGCTGCTCCCCTGTTGAGGGCATAGATATTTATAATTGTCATATCCACTTGTTGGATACATCCTTTAAGAGTAATATAGTGTCCTTCTGAATCTCTAACTACAGTCTTTAGTTTAAAATCTAATCTGTCTGATATGAGAATTGCTACCCCAGCTTTCTTTTGAGGTCCATTGGCATGAAAAATGGTTTTCCATCCCATCACTTTCAGTCTGAATGTATCTTTAGGTTCAAGATGAGTCTCTTGTAGACAGCAGATGGGTGGTTCATGTCTTATTTTCCAATCTGCAACCCTGTGGCGTTTATGGGAGCATTTAGGCCATTCACATTGAGAGTGATTATTGAGAGATATGATTTCAATGATGTCATGTTGCTTGTAAAGTCTTTGTTTCTATAGATTGTAACTTTCTGTTCTATATCACTTTTGGGGCCTTTTTACTTTTATAGAACCCCCTTTGATATCTCCTGTAGGGCTGGTTTTGTGGTTACGAATTTGGTCAGTGCCTGGCGATCCTGGAAGGTCCTTATGTCTCCATCAATTCTGAATGACAGCCTTGCTGGATAAAGGATCCTTGGCTGCATGTTTTTCTTGGATAGAGCTTTAAAAATATCCTGCCAACCCTTCCTCTCATTCCAGGTCTGTGTAGACAGGTCTGATGTTCTGATATTTTTGCCTCTGTACGTGAGAAATTTCTTCACCCTGGCCACTTTCAATACTGTATCCTTGGATGTAATATTTGCAAATTGCACTATGACATGACGTGGCGTAGGTTTGTCGTGGTTGACCTTGGGAGGGGTCCTCTCTGCCTCTTGGACACAAATGCTTTTTTCCTTTGCTAGATTAGGCAAGTTTTCAGCTACAATTTGTTCAAATATCTCTTCTAGACCTCTCTCTTTCTGCACCCCCTCGGTGATGCCGATGATTCTGACATTGGAACATTTCAATGAGTCAGTAATCTCCCATAATCTACATTCTTGAGATTGGATTTTTTTTTTAAAAAGATTTTATTTATTTATTCGACAGAGATAGAGACAGCCAGCGAGAGAGGGAACACAAGCAGGGGGAGCGGGAGAGGAAGAAGCAGGCTCCTAGCGGAGGAGCCTGATGTGGGGCTTGATCCCATAACGCCGGGATCACGCCCTGAGCCGAAGGCAGACGCTTAACCACTGTGCCATCCAGGCGCCCCAGAGATGGGATTTTTTTTGAGCTAAGTTTTGGTTTTAACTTTCTCTTCTACCATCCCATCCTCCAATTCACTAATTCGTTCTTCTGCCTCATTTACCCTGGCCGTCAGAGCATCTAATTTAGACTGCATTTGATTCATAGCATTTTTAATTTCTGCCATATTTGCTCTCATTTTCACCCTTAGAGATTCTATATTCTTCTTAATATTTTCATTAATATTTTTTTCAAGTCTACACATCATGTTGACCATTGTTACTCTATTTCTGACAATTTGGTTATATCCATATCCATCAGTTCTGTGGCAGAGGCCACAGTCTCTGTGTCCTTTCTTTGCTGAGTGTTCCTCCTCCTCATCATTCTGAAGAGGAGAGGTTGTGGGGATGCCCAGAGCCCAAATTATTGACCAGGACCCAGGCAGTGTACACTTGTTTTATAGGGACCGTAGGGATGTGGGCTTCTTGATTTTTCAGCCTGCCTTCTGGGGGAGGGGTCTGCTGCACTGATATTCAGGCAACCCTGTTTGTGTAGAGTCTCCATGTCCCCTACAAGGGGGGATGGGGATGGGCACACTGTGAGCCGGTATTTCTGGGCTTTTGTTCTCTGGCGACTTTCGCTGGTTGTTTGCTGTGCCTCTTCTGAGAGTCAGAGCAGCAGTGGCCAAATCCAGCCTCTGTCTCAGAACAGAGAGATTGCAGTCCGTTCTCCACTGTGCTCTCTTGGCCTCTTTAACTCTGTTTCTGTTAGTGCTGCTAAAAACCATGCAGCGTCCTGGGTTGTGTGCCCCACAGCTGGTGTCCCAGCCCTCACTTCCAGGGCCAGCGCATCTCTGTCCTTTGTGTTTCTAACACCGCCAGCCACCCCTGGTTTCTGCGAGCGCTCCCGAGCTCTCTGTTTCAGTGTGGTTCGGGTGCAGTCTGGATCGCCAGTTTTCAGTCTGGTCGCGCGCGTGCTCCTGCGCTCCCATTATCAGTCCGATTCCAATGAGCGCTCCAGAGCTCCGGTTTTCAGTCAGGTTGCATGTGCGCTCCCGAGCTCCTGGTTTCAGTCTAGTTCGAGTGTATGCTCTGGAGTTCCAGTTTTTAGTTTGGATGCACGCTCCTGAGCTCCCAGTTTTAGTTCAGTTCCAGTGCACGCTCCAGAGCTCGTTTTTCAGGCTGGTCACGCTCGTTCCCGGGCTCACAGTCAGTCTGCTCTCTTGCGGTGCCGGTCCATGAGTCCAGCCCACTCCCCAGGGCAGGTGGCTACTCCAAAGAAATATTTTAAAGCTAGAACAAGATTGACTATTCACAGTATCCATATTGATTTACCAACTATTCTCCTTAGATATTCTAAACATAGCACAAAGAATGTTCCTTTTAAATGTCTAAAAAATTGCCTTGGAGCAAGGATTACTTAACCCTCAAAGATATCTTCTTGATAAAATCAGTTATTTAGTAAAGATAGTGGCAAATGGACAAAAGAGCTTAAAATTTTTAAAAAAGATTTTATTCATTTGAGAGAGAGAAAGAGAGCACACAGAGAGAGCACATGAGTGGGGGGTCGGGGGGCAGAGGGAGAAGAGAAGCATACTGCCCGCTGTGTAGGGACCCCAATGCAGGGTCCATTCCAGGACCCTGAGATCATGACCTGTGACAAAGGCAGAATCTTAACTGACTGAGCCACCCAGGTGCCCCCCCCCACCAAAAGCTTTAATTTAAGACCAGATATTTCAATATATGCATATTAAGTTTAGTTTCCTATATCATGGTAGAGTTGAAATATTGCAGAGGAAAGGTATCAGTTTCCTCACACAGACACACACACACACACACACACACACACACACACACACACACACGTGTGTTTTATATCACATCTTTAGAAATGAAAGCATCATTACCTGGCATTCCCACGATTTCAGGAAGTGCTGTATTCACCTCAGCCATGGACTGATTATTTGTGTCCCACCTAAATTCATGTTGAAACCCTAACTCCCAGGGTAATGGTATTAGGAAATGAGATTTTTGGAAGGTGATTGCAGCCCTAATGAAGAGGCCCCAGACAGAGCCCTTGCCACTTAAACCACATGAATATACAGTGAGAGGCCAACCATTAAACAAATTGTGGTTTCAACTTTTGACAGTCATTGAAAACAGCACATATCTAGACTAACTCAGAGATGTGAAAAAAATCATACATATCTTCTTTTGGAACTCGGCATCATTTTCCGAAGGCTATAGTTAGGCTTCTATTGGAGGCAGACTATCCCTAGGGAACATTAGTTCAGATTGACAATCCAGAAAGAACCATGTGATGCCTAAACGGAGGGAACACAACCAGATGTATTAATTTGGTAAATAAAAATATGACTAAAAGAAAGAAGGAATCATGTGCAGTGGATAAGAGCATTGGCTTTGGGCTCAAACAAACCTGAGTTTTATTAATGGCTCTATACCTAGTTACTGGATGGTTTTAAGCAGGTTGCTTTACATCTTTGAGCCTCAGTTACTTCTGTATAATGTAGGTAATAATACTCACATGTTCTGAGAGGAAAAAGAATGAAACAATACATAGAAGGTGCTTAGCAAAGGTCAGATGAAAGGTCTCCCTAATGACCTTATTTAAAATTGTAATTCCGGGGCGCCTGGGTGGCACAGCGGTTAAGTGTCTGCCTTCAGCTCAGGGCGTGATCCCGGCGTTCTGGGATCGAGTCCCACATCAGGCTCCTCCGTTGTGAGCCTGCTTCTTCCTCTCCCACTCCCCCTGCTTGTGTTCCCTCTCTCGCTGGCTGTCTCTCTGTCAAATAAATAAATAAAAATCTTTAAAAAAATAAATAAATAAATAAAATAAAATTGTAATTCCATCACCTCTCCCAGTGTTCTTGATTCCCCCATATCTTGCTTTACTTTTTCTTTTTTAATAGAGCACTTTATCTCTTTTAATACACAGTGGCATTTACTCTATTTATTGTATTGTTTATTGTGTCTCTCCTGGCTGACATAAGCTTCACAGGAGAAGAAACCTTTGTTTGTCTTTGTTCACTGTGTATTTCAAGACTGGAGAACAATGCCTGGAGCATAAACACAAATGGATATATTCAAGGAACATAATGAAGTCCAGCTAATAATTAAATAATAATCGGTGCTGACTCTAAATTCTACTTCCTTGGATTCTCACTGTCCTCTCAGAGACAGTCCAGTTCCCTGGACAATAGAAAGAGGGAAAGGAGAAAAACCTGAACCAGTGGTTGTTGGCCTTGACTTGACAGAAGAACCACCCAGAGAGCTTTTTAAAAATTCAGATTGCCAGGCTACAGCCTTCATCAAGAAAACCAGAGTCAGTAGGGATGAGTATCAGGCCGCAGTATTTAAATTTTTTTTCTATATTTCAGCATGTAGACAAGCTCGAGATCCACTGATCTAAGCCATGGCTGCTACAGTTGCTACATTTCCCAACCAAATTATGCGGGTCAGTGACACTTATTTCCTAAGCTAGCTCCTTCCTCATGGCAGCCAAGAGTGAAAGAGTGATGGTAAGACAATGTAAGCATGCAAAACCCCTTGACATTTTGCTACTAATTTTAAGCAAATTGATGGAAGAAACAATAAATACATTCAAGACCCAGAAGAAGAGAGCATACAAACTCAAAATCAATCCTTTTTTTTTTTAATAGAGAAAAAATTGGCATATAACGTCATATTAGTTTCAGAGAGGCAACATAATCATTGGGTCTTTGTATGCACTATGAGGTGATCAACCCAATAAGTCTAGTTACCGTATATCACCATACAAACTGACCCCTTCACCCATTTTGGCTATCTGTCAACATTTCCCCCCCCAATAATCACCAGTCAGCTCTCCATACTTAGGAGTTTTGTTTTGCTTGCTTTGTTTTTTATGTTCTTCATATAGGTGAAATCATACAGTATTTGCCTTTCTCTGATTTATTTCACTAAGCATAATATTATCAAGTTTCATCCATTTTGTTGTAAATGGTAGAACTTACCTTTTTATGGCTGAATAGTATGATGTATATATGAAATATATATCACATCCTTTTTATATATTCATCCATCCATGGACATTTAGGTTGTTTTCATATCTGGGCTATTGTAAATAATGCTGCAATGAAAATTGGGGTGACTTTATCTTTACAAATTGGTGTTTTCATTTTCTTTAGATTAAATACCCATAAGTGGTATATAGCTTACTCATGTGGGAGTTCAATCCTTAATTTTTTGAGGAATCTTCACGCTGTTTTCCATAATGGCTCTACCAGTTTGCATTCCCACCAACAGTTCCTTTTCCTTCACAACCTCGCCAACCCTTAATATTTCCTGTCTTTTTGATCAATTTTAACCATTTTTAATGAAAATTCTTTCTTGTCATTATCTCACATCTTCTTAAGAGACATGTTCAGTAGACTTCTCTTCAGATCTTCCTCCAAATAAGACACCCATTTCTCTGATTTGAATGAGTGTTTGGTTCGTCTGCATGTGATTTCTCATATTGCAGTGCTATTATGGGTAGTGTATGACTTCATTGCTAGGTTAACCAGGAGTAGTGCTTCTCCCCCTTTACTGAAATCCTAATTCTTGTGGATCAGTTGTTTTGTTGGCTATTCTCACTCATGCAGTCCAAAGAAGATGAAATGCTCTGGAGTGCTGCTAGCTTTCTTCCTGTTTTGTCTGTTTTGCCACAAAGAATGAGTGAATGGTACATTGTTCACTTATATTTCTGTCAAACACAATACAACAACTTCCATTTCTCTTGAGTATTTAAAAATTTTTAGTATGATATTTACTTTAGCACCAACATTAGTATAACTATGATAAGGGAAATGTGATTTGCTGAAGTTCATCAACTCAATGGCAGAATGAAAGCTAGAACATGAGCATTTTGATGAAAGATGAAAAAAATAATGATCTAATTCCATATTCATATGAATAACATCAAAAATTAAATGTTGAAATTTTATCTGGTTCCTATCCCTTTATCCTTATCATCATTTGTCAGATATATCCCCAGAACTGGGTGTAACGGAGATTGACTAGCTGTCCACCAAACCAGAGTCCTCGCTTTCCTGAGTCAATAGACTACATTTCCCAAATACACTTGCAGTTAAGCCCAGGTGACTGAGCTATAGCCAACACGATGTGAGGAAAAAGTGACACACCAACACACACACACACACACACACACACACACACACACACTCACACCGTTTCCAGGCTTGGCTCATAAAACCTCCAACACACAATTCATTCTCTGCTCCTACCTTTTGGCCAAATGCGGAGGACACTGAAGCCCTAGAAGAGAGAGAAGCCACAAGAGACAAGGTTGTGGGGCTTGGCCACTTGGAAGGCTGCCCACCAATCAAGGAATATCTGTTTTAGATTTCCTGAGAGCAAGGAATATGCTTCCCCTATGCAAAGCCACTGAGATTTGGAGGTTTACTTATTATATCCACTCCTCGAAAATTTTCTCTTTAAAGATATTTTATTTCAAATAATGATATTACATTCTAATTTTGCCCATAGAACTTAGTGAGAAAAGTGGCCCTTCCCTACACTGCACTAAACTCTGACCTTCTACTAGGTTTTTATTTCATTTCCTCCTCTTCTATTCTTCCTCTCTTCTCTGTGGAGACAACCTTCAAAGTAATCCATGGCTGTCTGTTCTTCCCTATTTTGGACACATCTTCAATCCTCTGGAAGTAAACAATCTTTCTACTCATGCTTCACAAATTCATAATATTTAGCCACACCACTCACTCAAGACTCACTCACACATTTGGAACAATCTGTGGTTAATACCAAATACCTGTTTGAATAAGTCTTTTTAAAAATTTTTTTATTTATTTAATTAGAGAGAAAGTGTGTGTGAATGGGGTTGGGGTGGGGAGGGGCAGAGGGAGAGGGAGAGAATCTTAAGCAGACTCCCACTGAGCGGGAAGCCTGACTTGGGGCTCAATTTCACAACCCTGAGATTATGACCTGAGCAGAAATTGAAATCAAGGGTTGATTGATCAACCCCTGAGCCACCCTGGTGCCCCCTCCCTGGCTTGAATAATTCTTAATGATATTATATGTCTCCTTTGGATTTATAATCCACTCTGAATATTTTTCCACGTCCACTCCCCTTCTTAACCTCAGATTTATTTAATGGTGCCCTTTTTCTGTATTCTCATAGTCCTGAAAATTTGGAATTAAATTTACCTCCTATCTTTATCAAATATCCAGTTTGTCATCCATATATCATCAAATTATACCATTTCTTCATTTGAAATACATTTCAGATTTCCCCCTGACTCTCACATCCGTTTGCTACCACCTTAATGAAACCTATCACTGCATAAACATGCAATAGTTTATCTCACGAACCTAGGTCTCTCTCTCTCTTTTTAAGATTTTATTTATTTATATGAGACAGAGAGAGCGCAAGTGTGAGAAAGGGGGGGCAGAGGGAGAGGGAGAAGCAGACTCCTGGCAGAGCAGGGAGCTCCACGTGGGGCGTGATCAGAGGACCCTGTGATCATGACCTGAGCCAAAGGCAGACGCTTAACCAAATGCGCCACCCAAGTGCCCCAAACCTAGGTGTCCTCTACCACTGGTTGGTATGCCATTTATTTTTCTGCCTACTCTACTCAGGAACTCACACACTTATTAGCTCTATATTAATTTTAGATTTATCTGCCTGAAAGAATTCCTACCCAGCTTTTAATAAAAAATCTTCAGTTTTAGGTTGCCTGATCTCTGCATTTGTATATGTTTCTCCCTTCTTTTCTACATCTGTACAAGTTTTATTTTATTAATAGGGGCACAAATTTTACACGTTCTTTGAGGTTTCAGCTCATGTTCCAGTTTCTCCCCTAGTACTTTTCTTCAATGTGTTCTATATTTACTGTGAATAAATCTTGGCATTTTCTCTATCCAGATAGCTCTCTGAGGGCAGGAGATCAGTGTTATATTTTTTCATTATATAAAATATATTCACACATGTAAGAGAAGCAACCCTATTCAAAGTCTAACTGCTTTAATATCGTTGCTTCCTCAAAGCTTTTATTAAATTCTCAACATTTATATTTATTTTCTCAACACAACTCTGAATTAATGGACTCTGTATCCAGGTGTTTCTTGACCTTGAAATCATCAAATCCTTGTTTCTTTGGTGTATACAATTAAAATATTTTAAATTAGACTGATTACGCTTTACTTCTACCAGTACCTTTCATAGATTATACCAAACTGTATTATTTTCCTCTCAATTCTCAGATAATAAATATCTATGGGGATATTATGGAGACTTACAGGGAACTAGATGTTTACTCCTAACTCCTGGCTATCACTTTGAAGAAATCTTCTTGAGCATACTCAAAATAATGGCACCTAGAAACCTAAGTCCCTGCAGTTAAAACTAATGTAAGTTTATCTCCTTATAAGCTTACAGAACTAAAATAAATGTATTTCTTAGTGCTTCTCTGAAGTTCTGTGGTGCCAACATCATAGGTTTATTTGGATTCATTCATCTAATTTAAAAAGCTGTGTCTGGCTGAGTCTTTCGAGATTATATTGGACAGAATTACCATGGCTCTGAGCTTAAGGTAATTATCAAAATATATATTCACAAGGCACTCTTCTTGATAAACTTATCCTTTGCTTTGACTTTGCAAATTTTGAAAGAAATTGTTCAGTGCCAGAGGTAAAGAGGGTGTAGTTTGAAGAGTTTATTTTTAAAGTTCTGTAATTAAAAGCATGACCTGGCTGAGGATCAATTGTTGGTAAGCAAAAATTAAGCTGCCCTTCAGTACATTATCACTTGGTACACGTTGAGGAAAAAGTGTGATTAATAAACTAAGAAGTAATTTTCAGTTAATTGACTTTCATCAGACTGCGGTGCTACGGGGCTGAGATCCTGGGTGGATCGGTGTATGGGACTAGGAGCCTGTCAAACCTTCCCTGATGTCACCGGCTCCAGTTGATTCATTAAAATCCTTTTGTGAACAAGGAGCTGCCGACGGAGTTCGAAGGAATGTGTGCCGCCTTCAAATTCATCACAAAGACTGGGAATAAAGGGAAGTATGTTCGGTGTCGAGTGCAGTACCTGTCATTTACCGGGCCTTCAACATGCCTCCTTGAATGTGACTTTGTTACCAAACGTCAGCGGCTTGATCATCTCAAATAAGAAATAGCTCAAGATAGGAAACAGGATCTGAACAAAACTCCCCTTGATTAGTGGATCAAAACAAGTCGTGTTAGCAAATTTGGAAACTAGATGCAGAGGTTCACATTCAGTAAATGGGTACATGTACTTCTTTTTTTTTTTTTAAAGCTGAGCTTCCTCTTACACTGTTGTATTATTATTTGCTCACACGTCTTTTCTTCAAACGGGTGCTGAAATAATAATGCCGTGTCCGACTGAGCGCTGGATAAACCGTCATTCGAGCCTCGGGACTGGCACACTGCTCTGCAGTGGGGTAGGAACCCCAGACTGAGTCGTGGCACAACTTCCTTGGTAGAAGCTACACCCCAGGGACCCCGGAGGGCTTTGCTGGACCCTTTGTTATGGAGCCCTCGCGAGAGAGAATAAGATAGAGGGAAACCAAGAGAAAGACATTCATATGGAGAAGCACGTAATTTATGGAAGGGTGAACTGTGGCGCGGTTTTAGACGGCCGGCTAATTTGGGTAATTTGGCATTTCTTCTCAACTGGTGTGAAGCCTCCATGCTGTACACACCTGGGATTTGCCTTCATGTCGTTCAGGCTGACTCCGTGGTTCAAGTTCCCTGTCGGAGCATCTACCAACTGGATCTGAACAATACGGTCATTTTCTACCTTGTCTAACAGGGAATATTCAAAGAAGGTGTATTTAAAACATGAAAAGTTACACTAGATTCAAAAGACGGGTATTCGGGGCACCTGAGTGGCTCAGTGGCTAAGCGTCTGCCTTTGGCTCAGGTCATGATCCCGGGGTCCTGGGATCAGCCCACATCAGGCTTCCCGCTCAGCAGGAGGTCTGCTTTTGCCTCTGCCCCTCCCCCCTACTCATGTTCGCCCTCTTAAATAAATAAATAAATAAATAAATAAATAAATAAATAAATAAATAAATAAATAAAACCATCTATTTGTTGGTTACAGCTGACCCCCTTTCACTTTTACAGGACAACTGGCCCCTGCATATTGAAGGTGGAATTCTTCCTTTTCCTTCAATAAATAGTGAACAAAGCACTCACTAGAATCTTTGGGGACTAAAAAGATGAGTGAGACACAATCTCTATCCTCTAAGAGCAATCTAGCGGGGGCTGAAAAATCACTCTTCAAATTGAATAATGCACAGCAGCTGTGCCGGAAGGGAGACGGCACCAGGTTGCATGGGTGGGAGAGACTGTGTTCAGCTGGTGACCATGCAGCGCTCGGAGGGAACCGCAGCTTGTTAGGCGTATCTCGAAAGAATGTTCGACCAGTCAAAACGTGTGAGAGAGGCCTTGATCCACGCTAAGGTGTCTTAGTAAACACAAGGCATTTTTAAAAAAAAATTAGGTGGTTCTGTTTTGGAGAACGTGCTGGTCTACAGTACAGAATTTTATGTATTTTGAAGAAATCCTTTTATGGGTTTTACTGTTGAAACAATTTAAATTTTGAACTCATTCTGGACTCATGGGAAGTACCTACATAGTACAGGGTCTCGTGTACCCATCACTCAGCTTCCCCTGACGGTGACATCTGACACAGCTGGAGCGGAGTATCAAAACCAGGAAACTGACTGTGAAACATTCCTATTAGCTGGAATGCAGACCTTATTCTGCTTTCACTATTTTTTAAACTTGTACTCGGGTGTGTGTGTGTGTGTGTGTGTGTGTGTGTGTGTGTGTGTGGTGTTTTTAGTTTTTAATCAGGAGAATAATGTAATTGGAGTTGGGCTTTAAGAAGATTCTCTGGCAACAGTATACAGGGAAGACTGGAAGTGGGGAGACCAAATCAAAAATTATTACAGTAAGTACCCCGAGGAATAACGAGATCCTCCAATAGATAATGCCCAGCACCGTGCTGGGTACGGGGAAACCGCTTAGAGAGTGAGTCAGGCTTTGTATTTTCAGAGTGCATTTTTTCAAGTGTAAAAAAAAAAATGCAATACCTTTTCGAGTTGACAATGTATGTGCAAGAGCAGAAATCAGAAGAATAGCACATAGTCAGGAACCCAGCGAGGTTCCTAGACAAGCACAGTGAGCAGCATACTGCAGAAACCCATTGTAAGGAGATGGGAAAAACAGGACCATTCTCCTTTGGAAAGAGGTAAGTAGCTCAGGTCAGAGAAAGATCAGATGGAGACTTGCAGGCTATAAATCCACAGCCAGAGGGATATGTGCAAAGTGAGGACGCGTGTGCTTCTTGTCCCAGCTGCCGGTAGAAAGCATCTCAATGTTTTCACCGGAGCCTGCTAATAGCTAGTTGTAAATTCAAAATAAAAAATCTGCTTCTTTGGGCACCTGGGTGGCTTAGACGGTTAAGCATCTGCCTTCAGTTCAGGTCATGATCCTAGGGTCGTGGGATCAAGTCCCGCGTCGGGCTCCCTGCTCAGCAGAGAGTCTGCCTCTCTCCCTGGCTTTGTGCTCTCTCTCAAATAAATAAATGACATCTGTAAAAAAAAAAAAAAAATTTGCTTCTTCAATTCAAGACCTTCCTTTTAAAATCTGATCTCCTGTGAGAAGATTCACAAATGGTTTCTTACTGGTTTTCAAATTGAAATAAATGCTAAGAGAATTTTCCAGTACTGCATTTCTACTCTTTTACTCAATATAATGATAAGATAATGTTGTTTCCCTTAGGCCTCAAAATCTCCTATGACTACTTCAATATTTGCTAGATGGGCAAAATGGGAGTTGTATAACTTAAAATATGTGCTTTGGTGGCTGAAGGATTATGAGTAAGTTATTTAAACATTTTCTAAAACTTAACAACCTTGTCAGAAGTACAAAAATGTTGGAGTCAAAGGTCTCTTTCCATTCTAACACTCTTAAAAAAAATCTCATTTTGTTAATTCCCATATACCTTTTTATCACTGTTCGACTATTGTTCAGCATTTAGTGGTGACTGGTGACTGGTACACAGTAAATATGCAATGCACGCTTTCTGAATGAATTATTTGGAGATTCTTAAATACTAAAAAGCTTCTCTCAAGAATTTTAAGTAGTTTTGAGATCTTAATAGAGCAAAACTCTATTGAAATCTTTGCCACTTTGCCTTTTTGTCCTCTATTTTTTATGTGTTTAAAAAATATAAAAGTCACTTGAACTCTTTGGGATTCAGTGTGTTTATCTGTAAATATGAGAATTGAGCTTTTGAAAGTGCTTCTATTTCTAAAACCGGTGGCATTAATTAGCAGAAAAATTATGCACTTCTCATATAGCAAGATTTCAAATTAAATTCCACTTAGTTCTTTAACTTGTATAAGTTGCAAATGTACTTTTAATAACATTTACAAAACGACATTTAAATTAAATTTGTCTAAGCATTTGTTCACATTACTTTTGTAATAAGTATAGAGTGAACTATAAAAATAAGAGCTAACATTTAGTGAGTCTTTTACTAAGTTCCAAGCACTGAGGTGTCACTGTTTCTCAGGAAATCCAAGGCCATAGAGGTTAACTAACCTATTCAAGGTCACACATCCAAAAAAAGGTGCAGTCTGGATTTTCACATAGGTAGCTGGGCTTCAGGGTTGTGCAGTTCACCACTACTCCCACTGTCTGTCACCGTGTGCCACTTCCAAGATGGAAAAAAGAAAAAAAAAAGAGAAAAAAGAAAAAAAGCTCTGAACAGTATTTTCAGAGTTAGGCAACAGTGGTTGAATATTTTCTTGGTAACCTTGAACAATCGTTTGACCTCTGAACTTCTACAGTCGCTAATTATGGACCCTAGAAGCTCTGCTGAACGGTAAATCCAGTTTGCATTTGGGGACATAACATCCATGGGATGTAGATGATTCAATGACCAGAAATAACCATTTCCCTTAGTTTATCTGAAGGGAGGGTCTTTCCTAAGTAGCCTGCTTGCTCCTGGACTACCCAAGCTATTTATTTAGTCTCTGATTATTTGTTCTGAATTATCCCCTTCTAAAACATGAGAATGTAGTGGGCAAATTATTTTAATTATTGATTAATAATCCATCTTTTCAATGGATACGGAATTTTCTACACACTGTATGCTCCACATTTATTTGCTATTCAAGAAGATAGATTTCTGCTGAGAAGTTTGAGGAAAACAGTTAAATACTTGTATATTCTTGAGTCTTCTAGGCAATATGCCCCTAATTTTCATGATTTTTCAGGGATGGCCTGTCTTCACAGTATACATATATAAAATAGAGTAATTCAATTTTATTTATGCTCTTAAGTCATTATGTTTGTATAAACTTGTCCTCAGATATTAGCATGAAAACACCACTTTTTTTTTATTTAACAAAACAGTTCTATTTTTGGATCTTTCTAGCTCTTTACTTCTCTCTCCTCAAAGAATAATCAAATTATACTATATTGACCCTATGGTTCTTATTAATATGTGTGGTAATACAATACTGAATAGATGGTCTTGAATTTGAGTTTTAAGCTCTTGACATGTGCTGAATGCAATAGATAGTTTAAGAATAAAACAAAATAAAAAATTTTTAAAGCATATGAGTAAAGAAAAACAAAATAACTGCCATTACACTCATTTTCCTCCCTAGAACATTCAATCCCAAAGGCCTTAGATAGAAAAATGATTTCTTGGGGGGCACCTGGGCGGCTCCTTTGGTTAAGTGTCTGCCTTCAGCTCAGGTCATGATCCCAGGGCCCTGGGATGGAGGCTGTTAGGCTCCCTGCTCAGCGGGGAGTTGGCTTCCCCTCTCCTTCTGCCCCACCCTGCTGCCCCCTCCCCCTGCTCATGCTTTCTCTCAAAAGAATAAATAAAAAATCGTAAAAGAAAAAAAAAGAAAAATAATTCCTTGGGCTTTTAATAGGTGTTACTCCCAAAAGCTTGAGAGACTCATAAATAAGGTTGAACAGATTTACTCTCACGGAATTTCTTCCTGTCTTTAACATCTCATTTATTTAATTAAGTGCTTTCCAAATCTAATTTGACTGTTATTGAACATTTCATGGGTATGATGTTTCATGGAACCCTGATTATATTCAAATTAGTAGTCCTCAAAAGAAGCTGGGCATTGGAATCATTTAGTGTGTTTGTGAAGAATAGCTAGCTACACCAAGAGCAATCACATCTGAGTCTTTGGAGGATGGCAATCGACAGTAAACAGAATCATGGCCCCCCAAATATGTTTACTCCCTAATTTCTAAAATTCGCTACAGGACAAAGGGTAATTAAGGTAACAGATGGAATTAATTTTGTTAACTAGCTGACCTTAGCTTATTCTGGAATATCCAGGTGGTCCCAATGTACCTACGTGAGTTTTTAAACGTAGCAGAGGGACGGAAGCGGCGGAGTCAGTGGCGGAGTGAAGCAGCGGGAGGAGGACACCACCAGCCACCTCGGGCTTTGACTTCGGAAGGAGGCCACCGGCCAAGGAATCCAAGCAGCCTCGGGGAGCCAGAAAAACAAAAAAAGCAACTAAACAGATTCTCCCCCAGAGCCTCTAGAAGAAACACAACACTCCAAACATCTTGAGGTTTGTCCAGTGAGAATCATCTTGGACAGCTCGTCTCCAGAACAGTAAGTTAATACAGTTGTGTGTTTCTGAGTTCCTAAATTCACGGTAATTTGTGACCGTGGCAATGGGACATGGATACAGGATCCAAGCGTTGGTAATTTTGAAGAGCTACCAGGTGGTGCTAATTTGCAGCCAGGTTGAGAGCCACGGTTTTAGAGGGATGTGGGCTCCGTGGACTCGATTAGGAAATGTTTTTATTAAACAGTACTATCTGGCAGCTATCACCGGGGGTTCAAATTCACATTCAAAGTATTTACCTTACTTAATCTTCCTAACAACTTCATAAGACTGCAGTTCTTATCAGAAGCACAGATGTTTGTAAGGAAGCTGTCTAATGGTCCCAGCTACTGAGGGGCAGTTTTCACAGGCTAGCTCCCCTAATCTCCTTCATATTTAAGTCTTGTGTAGTAGAGCCTGGGTAGTCCTATTGTAAATGTCATCCAGAATTGTTGACTATTTTGTGAGTTCCCTTTTAACAGAAAAAACAGGAAGTTAGAAACAAAAGGTGCCAATTATAATGAAAATGTGGATGGCTAAGAAGAAATAACTTAAAATCATTCAGTGTTTAAGAATGATGGAAATCTGAGAGATTTGAGGGTTGTAAATATTACTAAATGCACCATTGTTCAGTGTTACCAAGAGTATTACTCTGAGAGTTCATCTTAAAAACTCATTTTTCAAGATTAACTTTTGTTCTGCGTACCCTCATTTGTGAGAGGAGGTATATAGTTATGATTTCATGATGGTAACGTGAAGCTAAAATGTTAATGATCGGAAATAGCATCAATTGACTGAGTATTTAATAGGTGGGCCGTGGGTTTTCAGAACAGTTCAGTACAATGTTTTACAGTCTATATCTATGTTATGTGCCATATGGAAAAACATGCCTGTTTGCATATCAGATGTTTTCAATTTCTTGAAAAATCAATGGCCGTTCAAAACGAACTGAAAATGTCAACATACTTTGACATTTTGGTGACATACTTAGGAGAAGGACAAAGATACCAAAACAAAGCTATAAAATCCGGTGGAAGATTTATTTATGAAGTATTCAGACTTTAGGAATTAGGAAGGCAGAGATAAATAGCAAAACCAGTTCCCTGGTGATCGGGTACTTGCCATCTCTGTCCCCGTTAAAGACTATACTAGTGTATAGTATCTTTCAAGTTTCCTCCTTCTATGCCTCTGAGGGTTGTAATGAAAAGAGCACTAAACTAAAGACAAAACGCTAGCTAGTAGTGTGACTCTGAATATAAACCATAAAACCACAGCAATTTCTCCTGATCTATAAAAGGAGTACTACACCTGCTTTTTCCACCTCAAAGGATTGTTAAAAATCCAATGACAATGCCTGGCAAAGTACTTTGAAAAGAGCAAAGCACCATGTAAATAATTATTCCATGCAGTAAGCCACGGTCAATCTGGACTGCAAACATTCTCTATCCCTCCATGACAAATGACTCGAAAACTTTATGGCTTAAAACAACAGTCATGTCCCCGTATCTTAGGTCAGACATCTGTACACAGCTTAATTAAATCTTCCCTTTCAGGGTCTCTGCCAGGCTGCAGGCAAGGTGTCTGCTGGGCCTGTAAGCATCTCAAAGTTCAATTGGGGAAGCATGTGCTTCCAGGCCCATTCATATCCTTGTTGGCAGGATTCAGTTTTTCATGGGTTATTGGACTGAGGGGCTTAGTTTCTCACTATGTGTTGGCTGGAGGCTGCCCCTAACTCCTTGGCACATGGGCCACTCCAGTATGGGTTCTTTTTTCATCAGTTTGCAAGCCAAGAAAGCAATAGGAGAAATACAGTAGGGTGGAAGTTCAAGTCACCTGTGACCTATGGAAATGGCATCCCATCATTTCTGCCTTATTCTGTTCATTAGAAGCTAGTGTTGTGATCCATCTCCCATTCAAAGGGAGGTGACAACATGATGGTGTATCAGGAAGTAGGGATCTTGGAGTGTCCTCTTGAAAGCCATCTTTCACATCGATCACCTTTTATTACCTAAACATACCTGGGCTTGGTGATTTGCATCACCACTGAAGATTTCTTTGTTTAAAACTTCCCTCAAATGCAGTTCAACCTTCATGAGCCAACTCAATTATGATCTCTTTTTGTGCATTCCCTTGAATTTGTTAGATGGGATCTTCCCAATGTCTAAATTCCCAAAGCATTTGGCACACATCTGCTCACCTCACATACCAATTCCTGCTTCTTGTAATCAGTCTTAGCTTTCAAACTATACATTAACAGGGGTCCTGAAGGCAGGAATTGTATCTTAGACCTGTTGTATTCTCCTAGGGAGCCAAAGACAAGAAAAATTACAAAAGGAGCATTCTACATGTTTTTATTGAATTGAGTCATGTTTTTTTGTTTTTGGTTTGTTTTAATGCAAAGATTAAAAACAGCTGTGTTTAGATCGTTCTACTAAAGGGCTTACTTGGAGCCACCAAGAATCCATCAATAAGACTTTTGAAATAGTCTCATTCCAGGGATTCCCGCCAGTTTTTTGTTTTTCCAGGGGACCTCTGTGGTCTGCTCTTCTAATGCTTAATTCATTGAGAGCATGAACCTGCAGAAAATAATGGAACCATTTGACCTCAACAGTAAGGTCCCAGATTTTCTGACACCTATACATGATAAGGGCACACTTTTGTTCCAAGAATTCTTCAGTGCCTAAACACTTCCAGTTATTAAAATGTTCTAGAGCAGGCTTAATTTTAAGGCAAATTTCCCTTGAGTATGGAGTTTTAATGAAAAATCTTTCATTTATATTATTAAACTTTATGGGTGATTATTTTTTTAGTCCAACCCTGTTTGTGTGTGAATGTCGCTACACTCCAAAGAAATCACTTAGATAATAACCTGGATAAAAGACTATCTGGGGATCTATAAAGTTATATTGGCACAGTAGAGTCTGAGCCAACATTTCTACTTTGGGGTATTTACGAAGCGGAGCCCAACGCGTGTAATACTGTAATCTTAGAAGCTAATGGGAGATTAATTCATTTCAGTTTGAAAGATTTCAAAGGTTTCACTAGCCTCTACTCAAGAACACTTACATGGCTTGCTAATCTGTTGAATGTGTGCCCCAGGGGTTTTGGGTTAAAAATCTACTTTGCCTTCTTTTCACTGAAGTTAATCTAAAGAAGGCTTGGGGAGTGCATATTTCCGGGCAGCTCACCGTTAGGTTCTCCACAAATTCCTTCTGCAAGCTCTCCCACTCCCTTCTTGCTCCTACTCACTACTATCTCATCTGGGGAGAATTTCAGAAAGTCTGGACTGAATTTGGCTTCTCCTCTAGGACCCCCCCATTAATCGTCCCTGTGTAGGAAATCAGCAACGTTCAAAGTTAAATTTTTGGCTAAGAAAACAGGACTTAATCCATTTGTTCAGTGGTCCATGAACTCGAAAGCGTCATGGGGTTCGATCTGGTGTGCTGAATGCCAAGTCACAGGGAGCAGTTAGCTTTCCTGTGATATTTCACTGTATTTTCGGAGAGAAAAATAGCCGATGGAAAAATAAATAAAATTGGGCAAAAAAGAGACTGGATTTTAGTCCAGGCCACATTGATAGCTTTCATTTTGTCATTGATTAGGTTATTCTTCCATTCGTTTGACAAAGAGTAAGCGTTAGTCACGTTAGTGAGTCTGGTACCGTTTTACACAATGGTATCAAATAGCAAACGAAACAAGGTTCCAGCTCCCCTGGATCATACGTTCAATAGGGAAATGGGTAATGGGCACGTAATCAGGTAGATGTACCTTCTGCCAGATGGTGATGAGTGCTTTAAAGGGGAAAAAACACTTTCTGTTGCTTCACAAGCTGCATTTACAGTTGGGTGTGTGTGATCACAGAAGAGCATAGGAACACTGACCTGAAGGAATAGAGTGAGTTTATGTGAGTATTTGGGAAGCGGGAAGTTCTGAAAGGAGCAGAAAGCACATAGACCCTAGGATGGGAGAATTTTGTGTTTGTAAAGAACATTAAGGAAGCTCAAATGGAGATAAGAGGAGAAGAGTAAGAAATGAAATCTGAGAGCTAGGGATGGGATATGGTTCGTATTGGGACAGGTAGGCCACAGTAAAAACTTTGAATTAGATTCCAAGTGGGACAGAAACCCATGAGAGGGTTTTAAACAAAGAGGTCATTGGCTTTCTGTTTTGAAAGGATCAATCTGCTGATCTATAGACTTAAAGGGAACAGGTGTACAAGAGCGCGAGAGGCAGTAGTAAGAATACAGCTCCGATAACAGCGAATAGTGGACTAAGGTAGTAGCAATTGGGGTGGAAGAAAGAGATCTCGATATAGTTGATGGTGTCGACCAGTAAGATTTGCTGGCGGAGTGGACATAAGTTGTTGGAGAAGGTGAGGTTTCATGGAGGACTCCTGTACCACAGCCGAAAGGATGAAGTTGATATTGGGATAGATAGATTATGGGGGGAACAGGCTGTGGGGAAGACAAGGGGCTCAGTTTTATAAATTGTAATTGCGAGGTACATTATTAAAGTAAGTACAGCTGTTAAATTCATAGTTGAATCTGAGTCTATGACTCCAGAGTGAGGGAAATAAATACAGGCATCCTCAGCAGTTAGGCAGTATTTAGAGTTAAGGAACGAGTTGAAATCATCTAAAACGCAAGTATATAAACGAACAGCAAGTTCAAGGACTGAGCTCTGGGGCACGCTAACATTGAGAGAGAAGGCAGTTATGGAGGACTCAATGAAATAGCCGGAAAGAGACAATGCGTAAAAGAATTTGAAAGATTTATTGAAATCCTAATGTATAGTAAGTCCTGTGATTCAGTGATGAATAAAATAATTTCTGCCCTTGAGGATTTCACAGTTTACTGGTGCTGTAATAGTTATTTATAGAGAGTTATACAGAATGTGCTCTGGGCTCAGGAAAGACAAAGGCTGTTATCTCTGCCTTTGGACGCCAGAAAAGCGAAGACGTTTGATCTGGCTTAGAAACACGACATGGAGCTTACCGTGTAGATCAGGGAGTGAAGGGCGTTCCAGGTGCAAGGAATGGAGTGATTGAAGGTGCAGAATTGGCATAAATAGGTTGGCAAGAGGCCCGGGAGGCAGCAGTCAGGATTTATAAACACCGACTTTGGGGACATGGTCAACTGGTCTCTGCCACCCAGTGACTATGTCATTTGGGGCAACCTATTTTCCTTCTGTGCCTGTTGGGTTCCTTATTGATAGATCCCGGTAGGAATCTTCCTTCCGTGATTGCTATGCGGGTTAGGAGTGAGGATCTTGAGTGCCCGCCCGCGCGCTTACAGTACGGTTGCTGCACGCTGCGGGGCGGTTGCTGACTCTGGTGCCGCATCCACAGCGCTCCGGAACACTGGCGTTGAGCGCCAAGACCGAAGGAGTTGCGCACATCGCTTTATTTCGCTGGGGAGAATTTGAAAAACGTAAACCAGCAGTGTTACGATCAGACATTTTTATTAGGTAAAACACACCCAATTGCAAAGGAAAAATTAGAGGAGGAAAGAAGGAATGAGGAGAAGAGGTTGGGAGGTGGGTGATAAAGGCACAGCCCAGGAAAGGTGAGATAATGCAGAAAGCACAGAAGCAAGGAAGGGCAGCACAAGAGGGGGAGGGAGGGGGGAAAACACTTCAGGGTTCATATATTCCATCCATTATGCCAAGTACCTTAATACATACATGTCCAATTACTTGCCACAATCCCATGAATTGGGTGTTATTACAACCATTTTACGTCTAAGGAAACTGATTCTCCAAGAGACTGCGTAATTGGCCCAAGTTTTTGCAGGTAGCAAGTAGGGTGGAGGCCTGGAGAGCAGGCTTCAAAACCAGGCTTGTCTGAGTGTGAACACTAGGCAGGGAGACGTGATGGCTGTGAACATCAGCGAGGCCCACAGGAGAGCCTGAAGAGTGGGGTTGTAGGAAAAGGGCTGAATTTGTTCTGGCAGACAGAGCGCCAAATCATTGCAGCTAAGGCATTGCCGGATCTAAAGGTTTCTAGCTTGAATAGACAAGATACAGGATTTCCTTCATGGAAGGCAAGGAAGGAAATGGCAGTTGATTAGATTAAACTATTGTTGGGACTCGAGCGGGCTTACATCGCTTGGATCACCTGAGATTTTTGCCTATTAGCTCTGCAAAATCTGGTCTCTGGACCGCTGGAATTTTGATCACAATTGTGAACTACAGAGTGTTTCTGCCTTCCATTTACCTAAAACTAAACAAAAACAAAATAAAACAAACAAAAAGCCCTGAGAGCCCCTGGAGTTCAGTTAAAACTTGGAAATCTCTTCATTAGTTTTCGGAAAGCAAACTCCCTCCTCTCCAAACACCCACAACTGGAAGCTGTACGCAGAGGTAGTTCTCCCCTGGAAAAGAGGGCACCAACACTTACATTCTGGGGATTAGTAGGATGCAGGAAAAGCTAAGGCTTTAGCAATAAAGTGATTAATTAAAAAGTCAATTTAGAGTTTTTGATTGAAGTTGAAAATTTTGATAGAAAGCTGTATGTTTAATGCTCAGACCTCTCTCCTGCGTGGCCAACCTAAATTGCTTTCTTCTGGGCAACTCTCGGGGTGAGTGGTCCTCAGGGAGCTCACGTGTCTCAGAGGCATTACATTCTGTGTCCCAAATTCAACTCAACATAATTTTTATAAGACTGCACTCTTGTATCTAAAAAGCCAAGTCTCCGTGAAAGATGGACACAGACGCGGGTTATAGCATTTCAATTGTTCCCCAACTCCCCCATTTTTTTCTTCTTTCTCCACCTCCAATCAGCTATGGAGTCTGGCTCCAGTTTCCCTACTGTATCCTCACTTTTCCTAGTTGATTCAGACCAGGATAGACGTGCGTCCTCAACCCCCACCTCGCGAGTGCTTGTGGTGTGAAGGGTCTGTGAGGGAGGGATAGAGTCTACATGGGGTGTGATGGACCCATACAGAAATCCTTCGTACCTCTCGTGGTAAGAGCTGTCACTGTTTGAGAATGAACAGGACTCCTCTAAATCCACGTGGTTCTTTCCCTGAGCTTCTCTATGGGAAGAAGTTGATGTGATCTTTAAGGTTAATGAGGGGGGAAAAAATCAAAGAATGTTCTTACATGCTTTTGTAGTTCTTCTAGGATACAACATTTCTGAGTGAGTAATAAATATGCCCAGCGACATAGTAAAACACTGTATTTGGCTCTTCATGTTTAATTGAGTATGATCATTAACAGGAATATTTGCTATGGACTCATCAGTGACCAGGAATATATTTTTGTCTGGGATCCCCTGACTTCAAAGGAAGTAAATGACTTTTTGGAATGGGAGAGACAAAAAAGTTTTCCGCAAGTTATGAGGAGATCATCAGGCACGAGTTCTTTGGTTGAGAAGGTGTAAAGTATTGGCCCATCAAGCAAATTGATTGGATTTTCAGAGAATGAAATTGAGAGCAGGAGGGAGGAGAGATGCCTTTGTCCTTTGGGATTTTGAAAGAAAAGTCTGTCACAAACAGCTATAATTTGTAAGGATGGAGTACCTGAACAGGGATGGGAAAACCTTTCTGAAGTTTTGAGAATGGGTTTTTGGAATTGGTGAAGCACTCCTGGTGTGACAGTCTTAAAAGTGGTAGCTCCCTGGGTCCCTGAGGAGACAGAACCATAATTCAGGGGCCTCTGGAAAGGTCCCATGGCATGATCTGGACCTGACTGGGAGAATGCAGATTGGCCCTCTTCTAAGTACCTCAAACCTGAGCCAAGGTCATTGGCTCCAGTGACAAACATGAAGGCTCAGGGATGGCGATGGGGGGCAGGGCTTCATTTTACTGAACTTTGTAAACTTAAGTGTCCTTGTCTGACCAATAGTGGGGAGTGAGTTTTGAAAAAGGATGGATACTGGCTTTGTCAACTATGATGATTGGCAGCTAAAATCTAGCTTTGATTTGGCTGGAAATAATAAAAAATTGGGACGTATCTGACATGGTGAATGTTGCAGCGCAATTCATACTTACACCCAAAAATTCATAGTGATCAATAGCTCAGCTAAAATCTGTCTAGAAAAATAAATGACTCCGTTTAAATGTTGACGGGATATTTAACAACATGAGCTCTTGGGATTGTGGGAGCACTAATTTGTCTTATAGCCTGAAGAATAGTGAATTCAAGCTTTTGATACTGGGGAAAACAACCGTCAACATTGTGCAGGTACCATAGTGAACGCTTTCTGAGTTCTTTTGTGAACCTCCATAAATCCGTATCCTCAGTAGAGACGAATTGATTTTCTTACTTTATGCTGGTGGCTGGGAATTCCAAGTGCTATAACTTAAGCTGTCTCTGTTCAAAGGGAATCAGAATAGAAAATCAGTGATGTCCTTTCTCTCATTCTAGAGATAAGGTTCTCTCTCTCTCTCTCTCTTTTTTTTTTTTTGATTCCTTTATACAAATATATATGGATGACTTATGTGCACTCAATAGACTTGGCAATGGGATCAAATGTAAAGAACATGGAACTGAGATCTCTCTTATCTGGTTTTGTAACCTGGGCTCGGGTATGTACTAGATGAGGTTTGGGAAGGTTATCAAAAAGATGATACTGCCAGTTGACCAGTCATCTGGAATAGGGTGATCAGAGGCTCCTGACCTCTTCCCCATTCTTGGAATGTGGGTTCTACTTGTTGACCTTCTCCCAGAGGCTGTTCCAAGGACAAAGACTTGAGATGGTGATATAGTGTCAGGAACACCTGTACTGACCCCAGCCAAGGCCACTCTATATAAACTTTAAAGATGCAGCAGACAGGTGTGGGGATCCATTTGTCTTGCTGTAGCCCAAGATAAGCCGCCTATGTAAGTTCCCTTGTTTATTAAAACTGCCACCTCCTTCCATCTGACCCTGCCCTCCACGTACCAGGGGCCAGTTTCACGTTACATTCAGGAATCTCCCAAGAGCGTTGTGCGCTAACACCATCAGAGAGTCATTTAATTTCATTTTTACATTTATGTTGTTAGAACATTAATACTTCTCACAATGATAGGAGAAACAAGATAATACTGGGGAAAGCTTTGTAACTACCTAGGGCTCTGTTATCATGTGCAAGACTTTGAGCTCAATTTTCAAAGAGTAATTGTGCTTTTTACTTAATCAGTCTGTAAAATGAGGCAAAATGATTAGCCCTACAAGCCCTTCCAAATTCTGCGATTCCTACAGAAAGAAGAGACTTTGAAAATCCACAGAAGGGGTATTTGTGAGAACAGTTTATTCAGGAGATAGGGTTCTTTGTTTTTTTTTTTTTTTTTTTTTTTTAATAATAATGATTTTTTATTATATTATGTTAGTCACCATACAGTACATCCCCGGTTTTCGATGTAAGGCTCGATGATTCATTAGTTGTGTATAACACCCAGTGCACCATGCAATATGTGCCCTCCTTACTACCCATCACCGGTCTATCCCATTCCCCCACCCCCCTCCCCTCTGAGGCCCTCAGTTTGTTTCTCATAGTCCATAGTCTTTCATGTTTCATTCCCCCTTCTGATTACCCCCCCTTTCTTTATCCCTTTCTTCCCCTACTGATCATTCTAGTTCTTATGTTCCATAGATGAGAGAAATCATATGATAGTTGTCTTTCTCTGCTTGACTTATTTCACTAAGCATTAAGGAGATAGGGTTCTTTGAATGAAAATGGGTTAAAGCTTCACCAATAGTATATGGAATCTATATGGTAATCTAGAAAAAACACATAATGGTTATAAATGGTGATATTAACAAGTAAATAACTTCTTAAAAAAATTATAAAGGTTACAGAGACCTAATAGAATTGGTTATATTTTGCCCTTCATAAGGTTAGGGACCTTATCTTGTTTATATTTTCTCAAAATAATGAGTATTTGATATTTTTCATTGAAATTAAACGACCCTTCAATTTTCAACTTAGTTTTCAGAACCAGTACCTCAAACATAACCTCAGCATGATTTGGCATCACCTGGAGGTCTTGTTAAAATGCTGATTTCTGGGGGCGCCTGGGTGGTTCTGTCGTTAAGCGTCTGCCTTCAGTTCAATCCCAGGATCCTGGGATTGAGCCCTGCATCGGGCTCCCTGCTCGGCCGGAAGCCTGCTTCTCCCTCGTCCACTCCGCCCTGCTTGTGTTCCCTCTCTTGCTCTCTCTCTGTCAAGTAAATAAATAAAATCTTTTTAAAAAATGCTGATTTCTGGGCTCCACTTTCAGAATTCCTGATTTCTGGTAGGTCTGGGAGAGGTGTGATAATTTGCACTTCTAATAAGTTCCTGGGTGATGTGGGCACTATTGTTTGGAGGACCACGCCTTGAGAACCAGTTCTTGACAAGTACCAGTTTATTCCCTGGTCTTAATGGACATGGGTAAGAATCACCTGGACAACTTTAAAACTAGTTTCCCCTGGCCTTACCCTCAGAGTTGGTATTTCTGTAGGTCTGGGCTGAGACCAAGACATCTGTACTTTAACAGCTCCTAGGACCTTTAAATAAGGTTTGGAAACTATTCTTCTTATAGAGCTAAAGGCTTGTTGGGTTCGTATGATGCCCCCTGAGTTTTTCTTAGGTTGAAAATTCAGAATGAATGCAGCAATTAAAAAATCTCTTTGATTAAAGGGAGAGAACAACAAATAGAACTAGTTTTTATTTAGGGAAATAGTGGTTTATTTGATTTCAATTAACCTAAGACAACTTTGCACCTTTAGTTAAAATAAATTCCCTTCCAAAGGATGGATGGAATTGGGTATTAGATCCTCAAAAGCACATGGAAGCCAGTAGGCTAAGATTCCACGTATATATTGTGACATACATGGTACTTAATAATACGATCTGTTTATTACCTCTTTTGAAGCTTACTAAGCACGTAAGGCATTTTGTTTATTCTAAATTTATCAAAGTTATCTGCCAAACAGTCATCTAAAACATGAGAAATGAGGCAGGTGAACTCGGACATAAGAACATTTTCATGATGGATAGTTCTCCGTTACCTGCTAAAAAGTGCCACACTCGATCTTTTTCAGGGCCCTTTAAGCCTGTGCTGTTCAGACTTGTCCATGTCACGTGTCCCATCTATTTGCAAAAGTGATTTTTGATACAAACTCTGAAATAGTTTCGCAAACTCCATGTGGCAGCCTCCAACATCAAACTTTATCTTCCTGAGTATGTCTTTGGACAACAAAATTACAAACCAGGTTTTAGCTGTAAGCTCAGCAGATCATGAAAGAAAAATCTAAGCTGACTCTTCCGTAACTATTTCAGTTATGTAATGTGGAAATGAGTAAACGGCGTTGATCAATACAGCAAGCAGGTGTGGCTGGAAGATAGGCCAGGGCGAGCTAAATTAAGTCAAAAGTGGTGTTTTTACATCATTACTTTTCTAACCATCATGAAAATTAATATTGTGCATTTGAGATTAGAGGTTTTACACAAATTGAAGATTAATCCGGGAAATGTGGTTTTCCAAATGGAGTATATCTATACCTTCTAGTTTTTTTTTCATTTCACCCATTCAGCTTGAAATGACTTTTGTAATTCTTGACATTTGCTTTCATGATCATCCTTAAAGATTTCCAGCACTATTAAAGATTGCATTCCTTATAAGGCCAAGGATCCAAATTTGCCATATATTTGACATGAATGTCCTTAAATCATGTGGAAACACAGAGAAGCATTTTTATGAAATGCTTTATGAAGTGTTAGGAGACCAAACCCAGAAAACAGTTTTTCAAAAAATGTTGGCTTCATTTTTATTTAACAATACTTGTGCTAACTGAGGAATTAAACACCCCTTCCCAAAACTCATACACAATACCTATATCCTGTATTTATGGCCAGAGGCACAGTAAGCCCTGAGGGAATTCAAAGATCTAAAGGTAAAATCTTTGTCTTTAAAGAACTTGCCTTCTAGAGGGTAAGACAGATGTGCAAGAGACAGAATGGGATCAGTTAGTTGACAAAGTGACACGGGACAAACTGCCCAGGAGCAAGTGCAGGCTCCATGGGGACATAATTGTCAAGTTTAAAGATACAGATGTTTGATACATCCCCGAAGAGTGAGGGAATTAGGCACCCAGAGAAGCGCATAAAAGAGACAGTGCATCGGGGTAACAGCGAGTTACTCTTCATGAAGGGGTAAGTTGGACAGTGGGCAGAGAGCACATTATGAAGAGCCTCACGTCTTGTACATTAAGTGTAGGAGCACGTGTGTTTATCTCTTAACACCTGGATAATTTCGTTGTTGACACGACAGAAAGTGATTTGCCGAACTTTTGCTGGCCCTTCCCAGCATCCTCACTGTTTTCGTGGCAGATGCAGACAGAGCACACACAAGTGTAAATGCTGCCAAGTCACGTGTGAGAAGCCAACCACTAGGTGGCAGAACCGTACTGCGTTCTGTGGCCAAGACCAAAACTGATCTCTTGACACCTTCCTTCCTCCTCCTTTGTTCAAAGCCAAACTGGCTCCAGACTGATGCTAGGAGTCGAGGTTTGTCCAGAAGTTTCACTGGAGATGGAAGAGCAAATTTTAAGGAGTTCTTGCACCTGCAGCCTCCAGACCTGCTTTCCTTCACTCACCCCAATAGACAGCAGTTACTGGAGGAGTGGAAATATATCTTAAATAATTTCTTTGATTAAAAACCTAAGCAAACCTCATATATCAACAGGCACACACCATATTTCACATATAATTAGCTCATAAATAAACTTAGAAATATGTAAAAATAAAACAAAATGCCAATCTAATTTCTTTTCCATAAAATTTTTCCACTGCTAACATAGAATGAAGCCATCACCATATGGCCCATCAGTGCAGCAGAGAATATGTGGTCTAATGGTTTATTAGCAAACTCTTGAATTTATTTCTCTAAGCTACCAACTGAATTGTTACTGTATGTTTTTACTTACACTGCCTGTAGATCTATTTAACTGCTTTTTTTGTTTCTTTTGAAGAACCTACAACCAAAATTGAAGAATTCTGTAGTAATGTCAGATTTGCCAGTTTAGAATGGGAAAGTGTTGAGAACAGGTGGATCATAATAAATATTCCAACATTTCCTTTCCATACAGTCAACACAGATCTAAATTTAGGCAGCTCCTATCTTTAGGCAATAATTAGTCATGGATGATCTGCATATTTGGGCTGTCTTTTAGTTAATGAAATAATGATTAACTTAATTCATGAAATCCATTAATCAAATTGCCAATTTGGTTAAGGGTTCCATGAGCATGGGGTGATGCAGTCATGATCTCATGGTTTTATATTAGCTGATCAGTGTGGGGGTAATTAAAACTCTGAAGAGAGAGCTAACATTTTGCTCCTCCAAGCAGTACTCAAAACAGTTGTGTATCTGAACCGTAAGGCTATTTCGCTTGTGCACACAGGCACACAGCTATGAGACTCTCCAATAAGGGGAAAATAACCCTGTTAATACTAAATATTGAGCTTTTTCTTTTTTTAACCATGAACTCTGTAAAAAACAAAAAAACCCCCAAAACCTCTAACTAGACCATTAGGTTTGTAGAGACTTTTTAGACTCGATTCACAGTCGGCCGATTTGTAGTAACTATTTGAGATGCTTGTGCGTTGTGGGCACCAGGCACCAATCCCACCCATTTTAAGTGTAACGATCCTAAGACTTTTTATGACCAACCAGCAGTTACCAGAGCAGACTTTGAAATTGCACATTACTAAAAAGAACTAGAATGCATCGTTGAAATCGAAAACTGTTTACAACATTATTCTGTTCTGTTGCCTACTGTAGTAAGTCCCTATGTTTCAGGGTATCATTATGTCTTGCTGGAAACACATAATTATACAAAGCTTCGGTTTCTCTCCCTTCAAGGAAGAAATGCTTGTGTGAAATGATAGAGCTTTAGTTCAGCCTATTCTCCTATCCAATAATGCTTTCCTTCCTTTTTGTTTTTTATTTTTTAGCTTTCTACGATGAAAACAAATCTGAACTGGAAGAGGAAAAGAGTATTCCACAATTTTTTCCCACTTAGCAAGAATGGGTACAATATGCTGAAAACTTGATAAATTATCAGTGAGCAAAATAGGTCTATAAAACTTATTTTAATGTTATGTAAAAACAAAACCTTCTATAGCCTTGAAACAATTTTAATTGTTTCATAATAATGTGTTTCTAGTTGTCTGTGGAATCTCCTTCTTCCCTCATTATATAGGAAGCAACTTAAATTAACCTTTGGCTATCTTAGGGAAGATAGAAATGTATTTGTACACCCACCTATCTGCCTTCAATCCAGCAAAGAGCAGTGCCAAGTCCCTTGAATTGGCCCTGCTTATTTCTCCACATTGCTTCAGGGGGAAGAAAGCTACGTGCTACCTGTTTCTGCATCATAAAACACAACCTACTTGTAGATAATATTACTACAAAGCTGCTATGATGGTATAATTCTGAGCAAAAATGTTTGAATTTGTTGAGTACATTATTCTCTATCAGCAGTCTCGTGAGCACATCCCAGTTGTCTCTCTTTGTACCTCGAGACAAGGTCGTATATAAAGCACTTGTCTGGGCCGTGTTCCAATGCCACGTATCTCAGCACCTTTCATTGTCCCGCGGTTGAAACAATAGTTTTAGGCTTAAAGGGTAAAACCAGTGTGTGGGATAAATACGAAAGAATTTTGAAAATGTAACTGTTCTAAATCCCCTTGCAGAACTATCTATACTCAACTGTTCTGTGTATCTGTGCATATTTTTGGAAATATTTTAAAACTCTTCATCAAACGGAATGTGTATCTTACACAAATGCACAGGGAATAATGTCATGAACTCAACCACCCAGATTTAAAAAATTATAAACTCTGGTCTCACCTACAAGACCCAGATCATTTTAAAGCACATCTGAGACACTTTACTGATTTTTATCTGTCAGTATTTTAGTGTGTATCCATAAATGGTGTTTTCCAAATAGGCACCACATAATCAACACACCTAAATGTTGCCAAGAACTACTTAATATTATCAAATGTATAGTCCTCGTTCAAAATTTTCTGATGGTATTATGGTTGATCTGTTCCAGTGAGGTATCAAATAAGGTTTATATATTCAAGTTTTCAAGTTTCTTAAGTATTTTTTGGTCTTTTAGTTATTAAATAATCCTGTAAATGTGTCTTGTGGACTTTCTCATAGCCTGTGATTTGCTAATTACATTTTTCTTGGATCACTTAAAAGATTACAGTGTCCCCAGTATTTCTTGCAGGTTGGTAGGTAGAGGCAAATGGTTGATTTGGCTGTGAATACTTTTGGCAAATACACTTCACATGTAATATTCTTATTATAAGCATATAATGCCTATTTATTCCACTTTACATATTTTTAACAGTCATTAATGCTCACAGCTTAGATCAATTATTTCCCTTGGGTTTATAAAATGGAGGTAGTTTAATTACATCATTCCTTTTCTATTAGCAAGGATACCTCTACAAAGAGGAAATTTACTTCATATTTCATCAATATGTGGTTACCCTAAAGAATGGATAAATGTTTGATAGCTTCCTTTTATTGATTAGTTTTAAAAACAGCATCTGCCAGTGGTGGCCAGTTCTCCAATGGCTATTATGAGTTAATGCATTTAAACATACTTTCTGTGTTAAAGTTCATTGTATTTTTGAAACTGTAACAATCCTCTGTTATTCCTACTCGTGTGTAATGGGTCGGCAACTCCTTATGTCGCTCCCTGCCTTTGGCTGTTTGACATGCCTCTAGTAGTCTCCTAGCTTCTTAATTTCTGTTGGGCGAGATTTCTCTGGAAACCTTTGTCCTTTTTCCTGCCCTGGATGTTACATCACTCTTGCCCCAAGAAGACCAAATGCTTTTAGTGGGGAAATAGTATTTTGAGATCATTAAAGATCACAATCTAGATACAAAGGGTCATTATTACTGTTGGTTTGTTATTGCTTCAAGGCTTTTTCATTGAACAGAGCTTAGAAATGTTAGTTTATTTTGTAGAGACTAAAGTCATGAATTTACACTAATAATTCAGTTTCAATTTAGTCCTACAGAGTGTATTTGACCTCACCAATTTCATGTCTCCACGTCCAGTGGATAAAATCCTGGATTTCAGGCACTAATATATTCAATTTCTTCATCCCACAATACATACCACATAATAGTATAAGAATAAAAAATACTAACACTGCCACCAAAAATGCAATTTGTGAAAACAGTTTAAGAATTTTTAAAACCCTATTTTGGCTTAGTACGTATCTCACCTGGGACACCTGAAGTTAGTGTCTCTTAAAGTAACTTGGAATAGTTTTTCTCTTTGTGATAATGTTACCAAATAAATACAGTTTTATTCATTTCATTGCACAGCTAAGCTTTCCGATACAACTTTCAAATTTGTGTTTTGTAATTACATGAAATACTTAGAGTTTTACATAAAAGTTTATAAAACAATGTACACTTAGGGAAGTCTAGCTTTTGTCACTATTCTTCTATTTTTTTAAATATGGTTTAACCTTCAGTTACAGTTAAATTCCTGTACAATTCTCTGTTTCTTAGATGCCTAATTTTCTCCCTCTTTTTCACATAAAAGTAAATCTTGGAGATGATTTAATCATAAAGGAGATACGCCTTTATTTTTATTTTTACAGTTGCACAGTATTCCACTCAAGGACAAACTATAGTTCCTTTAAATAGTCCCCTGTTCTTGGGCATTTGTTATGTGAAGATCTTTGTACATATACATCTTTAAAATTTTTGCTAGTTTACCTTTGGGGTTGATTCCTGGAAGTAGAATTGCTGAGTAAAAATGGTAAATGGTCACATAATTTTGCTAGATGTTGCCTTAATCAAATTACTTAAATAGCTTCTACCACTTTGCATCCCTAGTAGAAATACCTGAAAATAACTACATTACCCAAACTTGCCAACAAAGTATAATGTGGAAAGTTTTCATATTTTCTAATGCGTAGGTGAGAAATAAACTGTTTTAATTTGCATTCAGTTAGGATGAACGAGGTTGAACATGCGTGTTTAGTGGGTAATTATATTTATGTGTTAACCATCCATTCTTAGACCTTGCCAGTTTTTCTTCTGCAGTTTTAGAAGCTCCTATGTTCTGGTGACAGTATTTTGTCTATAAGTTGAATATGTATTATGTCAGTATGGTATTTAATTTCATGCATCACTATTGTGGGTATTTGTTTGCCAGGAAACACATTTTTATTTATTTTTACATAGTCTTTGTCAAATTTAATGGTCTTTTTCCTTTGCACCTGGATTCAAATCTTAATTAGGGGTGTTTATTTAACAGTAGTTATAGGGGAATTTACCCATGTTTTTGTCTGATGTTTATATGCTTTCACTTTTTACTATTTAAATTCCAAAATTCGTTGGAACTTACTCTAGTGAATGGTGTAAGGAGTGGATCTCCTTTACCTTTCATGACTATGATGATAATAATTACACTTTTGCTGTATACTAAGTTTACAGTCAAATTTGGATAAATTTGAGTTTTCCTCAGCTTTATTGAGATAGACTTGACAAAATTGTTTACAATGTGATTTTGATATACATTGTGTGTAAAAGGATTCCCCCCACCAAGTTACCTAACACAACCATCACCTCACATATTTACCGTGTGTGTGCGCGTGAGCACGCGCGGTATTTGTGTGTAAATGTCCTGCAGTTTTAATTACGGTGAATTTTTAGTGTTTAATACCAGGTGGGACTATTTCTCTTGTGTCTGAATTGAAGGAAAGAAGAAGGGGAAAAGCATAGGATAAAAATCATATTCAAATGGCATCAGGTTTTCATTAAAATTGCCCCATAAGCTCTGCTCAGCCATTCTGCTTCTATCTCATTGACCACAATTATGCTGTGTGGCCACTGCTCGTCACAAGGGAAGTTGGAGAACGAAGTGGGATGTTCGTTCGTTTGATTCTTCAGCTGAGAGCAATGCCATACCATGCAAAATCTAGGTTCCCTTAGTAGAGAAGGGGAAAGGTGGATCTCACAGCTAGCTGCAGTGCTATAAAATACCTGAAGGGCCTTCGATAGATATCAAAATAAAAATATTTACCTTTTATTCCCCTTCCCACAATATTTCTTGACTCATTTACAAAAGGTCTTTCCTAAAAAGAACCCAATTTTTTTTTTTAACTGCATTGAACTTCTAAACTGTTAAAATTACTTTCAGGTGATAAGCATTTTTTAAATGTCAGAAGTGTGAGGAGAGAGGAGAAGCTGTGGGGACAGGAGGAATAATATGCACACAAATGAGCAGACCTGGAGGACGCCAGAAGTGTTCAAATACCAAATAGAACAGCCTCCATCGCTGTCGTTTGGTCACAAGTATTGCTGAATTTGCTACTTTCAAAAAAATAACTTGATTATGTAAATAGTTGTTGAAAGGCATTTGAAAAACTGCTGTTCAATCACTCTGAGGTAGAAGCTGCTACCCACTTTTTGAGACCCATTTTAGTTAAGTCCAGTCTGCATACAATAAATGGTGCTATTTTAAGTGTGCAGTGCAATGGGTTTTGACAAATGTACAGACTTGGGTAACAACCACCCCACTCAGGACACAACAATTCCATCACCTCAAAAGTTTCCTTGTTTCCCTTTGCAGTCTGTCTCTGCCAACCCAGGAAATAATCAACCTGCCTTCTGTTACTATAGATTAGTTTATATTTTCTAGAATTTCATACAAAAGGGAAAATGCAGTATACATTCTTTTGTATCTGACTTCTTTAACTCAATAATTTTGAGATATATCCATATTGTTAGCAGCTCTTCAATCATTTTATATGGCTTAGTAGTATTCAGCTGCACAAAAATACCATAATTGGTTTTATCCATTGACATATTAATGGACATTTGTATCATCAATAGTTTTGAGTGATTATTATTAAGTTTCTATGAACAGTCACACAGATCTTTGGACATAGGTTTTCTTTCTTGGTTAAATATCTATGTGATTTGTAGGTCATAGGGTAATTGTACGTTTCAGTTGATGATGCTGCCGTATTCTCTCCGTATTCAGGAGAAATTTACCTTCCTACCAGTGATGGATGAGGGTTCTAGTTGTTGTACATTCTCACCAGTGCGCAGTATTGTCAGTCTTTGATATTTTAGTTGTCTAACATTCAGTGAAATGCTCTCAATTCTGAAAGCATCAAACTCATGGCTTGACTCTGAAGCTCTATCTTTCAGGAGTAGATTGCTCTGGTTTCTGCCTAACTTCCCATCTTGCTTCAGGATCTCTTGCCCACACATGAGTAATTTAGCTGCTAGAGATACTGTACTTTGATTATATCCTTCCTTTGTATTCTTGCTACCAGGATTTCTTCTTTAAGTTTGCAGCTGTTCTGCCAGCACTGAAGTCTCTTCTCTGGTAACTTGACCTGGTAAAGCTGAAGTTTTCCTCACCTACTTTCCTACCCCTATACCTATGGTGGTTGGGGACTCCCTTTTGTTCTTGTCTTTGCGTAATGGCTTGACCATTATACATGGACCTACCCTTCCCTGAACCTTTGCTCATTTTTCTTCATTTTAGCTGCAGTTTGTAAGTTCTTCTCTAGTTTTTGTCACAATTTTTAAAATTACATTCTGGTGACTTCAGATATACACTGGGTGCACATTCCCAGAAGAGCCATAATTAGGTTCACATCAGTGTTCAGAAGCCTGTTAACTGATAACAAATGTAACTGAAATAAAGTATTCATTTAAAAATCTAATCAAAGTTCTGGGGCTACGAAGGTTAGAATGGAATCACAAAGACAAGACTTGATTTCCTTTCTTGGGTAAGGAGAGTTCAAAGCAAAAGTTAAAATTTATGCAAAATTGAACAACAGTCCTTCCTTTTCTATTTCTCTTTCTGCTTCTTTCTTCGATTTCCCCCATGTACCTAGTGGGTGCTAGTCTGTCACTGTAGGTCCTAACTCAACCCTTAGGGAGGTTGACTTGCCTCCTTGAGTTTTTCTTCCAAGTTATTTATCTCTGTCCCCTTTGGATTATAACTCCAATTCTCTAATGTAGTTAATCTCTGTTAAATGTTTAGCAGGCAAATTTTTTCACATTCCCAGAAGTGTTTTCATTCTTAGAACTCGAAATTAATTAAACTTTCCTGTAATTTATTCTGCTTTCCTCTACTTTCCATACCTCTCTTTCTAGACTCTGTGGGTGAACTTCTCACTGAAAACAAGAATGTTACCAACAGTGCTTCTATTCGATCACATCTCAGTGTTTCTGGAGAAAGTCTCTTTCCCATTTGAGATTGGGCCTTCAAAATCTTTCATCAGTGCACTGTACAGTTAGGCCATATAAAATTATGCTCAACCATACCCTTCCTTTGTCTATAAAATTTCCTGACTTTGCTGTAATCACTTTGGCTTTGAAGACCACTTCTAGGTGATTCTATTTTGTCATTGTGACCTCTTGTTTCTAACCCAGTTCACTACTTTTTTTTTTTTTAAGTTAGATTTTCTTCTCTAAGGTCTCATGGAATTTTTTCCTCTTTGACTCTGAGAAATCATTTTGAATTCTCATGCTGCCCTCCGTGTTTTAGCCTCTTCTTTCCCTAGTTTCTTACTTGATGCCATTGGTGAACCCTATGCACTTTGAACATGACCTACTTTGTCATACAAGTATTGAACACAGTGACAAATACAGAACTCTATTAGCCTCCTATGAATTTTGTTTTCTCATATCCTGAAGAAAATAAGGAATCCCTTCTTGCCACTTAGGATGTAACACAGAAACGTGTGGCATATTTCTGAAGTACTTACTGAATTACAAAGCAATTTCACATAAAACAAAACGTGTCAGGCACTCTTTGATACACTTAATATATATTGTTAATTTAATCACATGAATAATGAGGTAAGCACTGAAAGTACTGTACATAGCAATCCAAGCCAGAGAAGCTAAGTGAGTTAACATAGTCCATAAAACTATGAGGTGACAGTGAGATTCGAGCTTTGGACTTTGGCTTTGGAACTTGACCCTTAATCCTCACACTCTTGTGTATGTGAAGCCCATTGCTCTAGACAACTTCTCAGTGAGGTGCTACTATTAACATCATTTGTACTTGAGGAAGCAGCTACAAAGTGAGGCTAATTTATTCCTGTTGCATGATTAAAGCAGTTCAAACGACCCTAGAATGTGATGTGTTAATACCTGTAGCAAACCCTATTACTGCCCGGCATTCATGTTGCTTCTCTCTCTCTAGATATCCTGAAGGAGACAAGAGAGACATAACAGAATCAAACTGAGGTTCTCTTGATTTAAGCCTTGGAAGCAACAACATTTGAAGAGTACAGAAAGAAAATTAGAAACAAGACAAATGCATTTATTAAGTACTGAACCAAATTCCCCCAGCAAACAAGGTTCTCCCAAATGTTATTGCAACTGCTTTCAAAGCCTGCCAGTAACAATCACCAGAAGGAAAAAAAAAAAAAAAACCCCAAAACAAGCAGACACACACATTGTGTAGCACAACACTTACTTGTCTGTTTGCACTAAATATATTTGACTATTTGAGAGCCATGGCTTGCTGAATGAAGCAAGTAGAGCATTCAGCCCCAATGTCATTCTACTGGAAAAGTGATACTTAGCCCAGAAATTGTAACTTAGGAAATCCTTCATTAGTTAAGGATGTTTTCTCCTGTGTAAATATGTGCGCTCCTTGGAGGGAAAGCATATTAAGTCTCATTATTTAGGCTCTGGTGGAACTAGTTAATTCAATGCAACTGCTGGCCAAGTGAGAGTAAGTCTAGGTAAGGAGGCAGAGGGACAGGCCATGCTGTGGACTGAAGCGTCAGATAAAACAGAGCATGAATCCACATTTTTCACTTAGAATCTGGGCAGTGATGAACACATTATGAAACCTCCATTCCTTGACCTGAGAAATGGGCATAATGACAATCAAGAATATGTTGTTGTGATTGCATAGGATTGCATGCATGAAATGCCTAGTTTATAATACCTACCACAATGTTGTGCTTTCTCCTAATGCTTCTCTGGAAGATGTGTAGTTACAGGGCAGGCAGGCAGGTCACTTCTGACTCCAGAAGGCTGGGCTAAGGAGAAAGGAGGAAGTGGAAGGACAGATAAAACAAAACCATTTCAGAGGGGGTCATAGGTACCAAAGAGAAAAGATTCAAATGTTTTGAACTTGTGTTTATGATTAGACCTGATTATTTCTCTGAGTCCGTCTCTTTTTCTCTCTGATCCTTTGGTTTTTTTCCCCGCTCTGTACAACTCGACCTGAAAATACTATATCATGCAGTGAGGATCCCCATAAAATGATCCTCAAAACTTCAATTCCTTGTTTGCTACGCTTCTATACATAGCTATTGTAGAGATACAGGCCAGATCCCATTCATGAAGTAAAACTTTCATGACTGGTCACTCTAGGCACAATGTCGATATGTGGAAGGAAAAAAAAAATGACGTGTGTGTGTCAGGGGTCAGAAATCATATACTTTAATGATATGCTGGGTAAAACTTGGTGGCATTTTGTTACAAGTCTGGGAAGGGTTGAAGGCTATGCATGTTGTCATTGTGTTGGAAGAATTTAATTGGAAATAAAAAAATTACATCAATCATGTTTTAAAACACACCTGCATGTTGTGATTGTTGCCTCCATTTCTACCTTCCCCTCCCTCATGGATTCTTTCACTTCTTTCCCCTAGGAAGGTGAGAAATTGAGTAGGATACCTAAGTCTTCCCAGAAGTTTTCCTGAAGGTAACAATTCTGATTATATTTGGGAATTGAAAGGTTAAACGGATAATCAATTACCCTAAATTTTAGTCTTTCCACTTTTGACATTACTGTATCTATGACTTCAATGGTATATGTGACAATACTTAGAGTGAGTTCTTTTTTTTTTAATTTTTTACTATGTTAGTCACCATACAGTACATCATTGGTTTTTGATGTAGTGTTCCATGATTCATTGTTTGCGTATAACACCCAGTGCTCCATGCAATACGTGCCTTCCTTAATACCCATCACCGGCCTATCCCAGTCCCTCACCCCCCCTCCCCCCTGAAACCCTCAGTTTGTGAGTTCTGATGCTAAGTCTCATTTAAACCGAAGGCAGTCGCTAAGGTAAGTGCTGTTCAGGAATCAGCACAGATCCAGAGACTTGTACATTGCCAGCTCCCGGGGAGATCAAGGTGAGGTTTCATTAATTACTAACATTTGCCTTCTCTTACATGCTGTTCCATGTGAGTGCTATTGCGGAGATCGTTAGCACGGTGATTTGGCTCTAATGTTTTAAGATAATGCGAAGTGTTGGAGAAGATAACCTCTCACATGGTCCAATGCTAAGCAGAAACTTTCTTTCCACATCCATAAATACATATCAACAGTGGACACTGTGTACCTTGTTCCCCAGAAAGATGGTGAACTCAACCACACTAAAGATGAAACATAAAAGGGATGTTTTACTGGGTAATAAAGTGGTAAAATTGTGTACTTTTTCCTCTTCCTTTTGATTATTATAGTGCCTTAAATGTTTATGTTGGTGGTGGAGGATGGAGATAAAATAGGTTTTCCAATACAGCTGAAAACGATACATTGGTAAATTTCTGACTGAAATGTGGTAACTTTAGGTGAAAGTAACCAACTATTGTCATTTATTCAAGAACAGTGAGCATCTTCCGTGTGGCCAACCTTGTTCTAGGGGTTCGGGGTATAGAGATGAATAAAGTGGAGGTAATCTCTGTCCCCATTAGCTTGCATTATTAGGAGAGAAGCAGAGAGTAATCACGTTAACAAATACACAGATAATATTATTGTGGATAAGAGGGGGAAAAAACTGAATACAACAATGTAAAGGATAAAGTGGCCCCTCCATGGAGAGGGGCTGTTATTTTAAATTGTGTAGTTAGAAAAGGGCTCTCTGAGCAGGCAGACATTGAGAAGCCACATAAATGAAAAGAATCATAAAGAATTGTATTTGATTATAAAAATAAAGTATAATCCTGTGGAAACTTATAAATTTAAGTAATTTTGACTTGATCTGGATAAATGAAGATAATAAATTAAGCCCATGGTTAATGAATTGTTGAGGAATTTGCCTCCAATCTCTCAATTCTTAAGTAGCTCTTACGTGCAGTTTCTCCTTGGCCTGACTTCACACAGTCTTCAGATTTTCCTCACTTCCACGTGTAAGTGGGTGGTGAATGCTGTTTTAGATGCCAAATTATTAGCCATCTAGGGTGTCTCTATATCATGGTTGTGTTTTAGCTGGGCATGTAGATAAAAAAGCAAGCTCAAAATATAGAACTTTGTTTTCTTTAACAGTGCCAAGTAGAATCTGCATGTGGGATGATTTTCTGACCAATAATATTTTTCTTACACCAGAGATAACTTTATTCACCCTTCTTTATCCTTCATTATTTTTCTTGATTTTGTGTCCAGAAAAGACTTCTATTTTTTAACATGCTCTTCTTCGTTGACCATTTTAAACTTTTCATCTTTCAATAGCTATATGGTCTCTATCCATGTTAATAATTGCAAGAACTAGATAATAATTCCCACACAGATAAGCTACTGTTGGATGACATGGATAAAGAATTTACAAAGAGAACTTAGAGTGGTATTGTGACTGATAAAAGACCATGAACTGGAACATTCTCATTCAAATTAAATTCCTCCATGACTTAGTATCAATGGCAATGGTGCATTTTCTTGATGTGGACCCTTACTCTCCAATCAAGATAGAGGCCACTGATGCATCTCACACCAGCCGCCAGAGAGCTGTGCCTAAGTGTTCCCCTCTCTGCCAGCTCAGAATCAGTCAGATGGTTCCTACAAGTCCAAAGCCGTTTGGTTGGTTTCTGGGGCTTTGTAACGAGGATAAATTAAAGCACTGTAGCATGAAAAAAGGAAAACACAAGACTTCTAAAGGGATTTAAAAGCTAGGAATAAAAACATCAGAAGCAGTGCCAAGCAATATGAGAAGTGCCTTTTTGCGATGTTTCAAGTGTCTTAATATTAATCAGAGCATAAAAATTTTGTTTTGCTCTTTTCCTAATGGCAGGAACAAGTATGTTTGTTCTAATACAAATCAGCAATGCGAAAAGGGAAAGAAAATGTGGTAGGAATGTTTAGTTGCCTGATAGTGGAACTTGTTTGAATATTCATATGTCACGTGGATTTTTGATGTTGTAAACATAGACACATGTAGTTTTTAACAAAATATGCAGAAGCGTTGCCAGAGCAATGGACAACATAACCATCCCCATCCGGTTTTCTTACATTTCTGGGAAAATAAAGTCAGAAATGTATAGAGATTTCAATAAAATAAAGTATTTCCAAGACATTGTAACAGCAGCTGTGAGTATTGGGAACAAAGCATGCTCTAGTCTAAAAGTCTAAGGTGGAAGGCACTCTTCCAACATGGTTTTAAATGTTATGTAGGTGAAAGAATACTATAGACTCTCTAGAAACTTGGTTTTAGGAAAGAGAGCTTAATTAGAGACAATGATGAACTTGTAGAAAAATATTCCACCATGGCAATATATTGAGCATTTAATTTCAACTTTCTCTGAACGTAGATTGATAATTTATACATGGAGAATAACTTTTGTTAGGTGACCACTAGCTTTATAAGCAACACTGAATCTTCAAAACATTGATACATATTGGGGGGGGGTGGATTTTGCTTTTGTTAGGTCAGCTTAGCAAAGAGAAAATTACTTTCCAAGCAGCTAGTTGACTCCAGTAAGGACAGGTCACTCAATACCCCTCACTCCCCGCCCCAGAAAGACTGTTCTTCAGCAAAGAGATTTAAGAATTTAAAGAGAATTTAAGAGATTTAAAAATCCTCTCCTTCCCTGTCTTTTCCCTTTTCTTTCAAGTATTTATTGGGCCTCTTTGTTTCTTTCTATGTGTGTTTGAATGGTTTATACACTGCCCAGCTCTTCACATCATTCAAACATGGATTTCTATATCATTCATGCTTTTTAAAGACAGAAAATTCATTTTGTGTTGTTAGATGGTTTTGTCAAGGATACTTGGTGAAATCATATTTAAAATGCTATTTTGAAAAATAGGGTGGAAGATGATAAATGGAACTCCGTGCCTCCTCCCTTGGAGAACAATTTGATAGTTTCTTGGGCAGGTTTTCTGAGGAAATCGATGGAGGGGATTTACAAAAGGTCAACTGTGACCTTTCCTCTATGATCACACCAGCATTTTCAGATCCGTAGGGTATTTCTACTTTGCAATGCTGCTGTCATTTCAAACTCCACATCGCTAAACATAAACTTACATACGTCTCCTCCTTGGGCAAAACAGTGGAGTTTCTCGAGGACTCCATTTTGACCTAGCATTTCACTGCATCAGACTGCCACTCCCTCAGAAACAATTACCTTTGACTCTAATCCCCTCTAGCAGCTCTAACTAATCTGTCTCCAAATTTCATGCTGATATTCTATTCTGAGAAAATTCTTCCTATTATGTCTACTCAGGCTATTTTACTATGTCACTCCATCCTGACTGATCCACTCTAGCGAGAGGCTTACTTGTACTGACTGCCTTTAAGTCCCACCTTCCATTTAGTGGTTAACCTCCTGTAAACTGGCTTGTGTATTTACCATCCCATGTGATGGCTAAATTGAATAGAATTTTTTTTTCTTCTATGATACATGTATATTGGATAGGTCCAAGGGTGCTCATTTGCACCTACTTCTTTTGGTGATTTGCAGTGTTGAGACTTAGCTCACATTGATGGGGAGAATTAGCCAGCCATTTGTGGGAAGCCAAGCACCATTGATAAAAAACAAAAAATAAAAAAGAACAGGTTTAGAGAACATGATGCCATCAGAAGTCAGGCACATTGAAGGATGAATATGGGGGTGTATCGGTGGGTAAAACTAAAGATGAGGGTTAGTCAGATCATGAGGAATCTCAAATGCTATACCAAGAGTTCAGACGTTGTGCAGAATGCTTGGGTTACCACTGGTAGATTCTAAGCAGTGAAGTGATAGAAGCACATGTGAATTTTAGAAAGATTGTGCTGGTGAAACTTGGAAGAATAAACTGAGATTGTGCTATATTGGAAGTAGATAAAATTTGGTAAGTTATTTTTAAATCCTAGGAGATCAATGATAAGGTTCTAAACCAGAACTTTGACAATGAGATGAAGAGAATGGAATAGATTTAATAGCTATTTGGGTTACAAAATTGACAAAATTGGACAATCAATTGGATATGGTGTGAGGTTGAAAGAGACAACAGTTGAGGAAGATTGCCATAGATGAGTAATATTGGAGTAACGGAAAGTAGTTAACTTCGGAAGAAAGATGATAAATTTAGTTTTGGTCATTGTTATAAATTGGTCAAATGGCAGCCAGGTGAAATTGTTCAGGAGGCATGTAAAATAAACCTAAAATGATGAGGTGATTTTCCTGGTGGAGCTGAGGATTTCCGGGGGGGAGAATAGTCTATAGGTGACAGCTAAAACTATGGCTACGGAGCCAGAGAGCAGGAATAGAGTGAGAAATTAGGACAGAAGTGTCAGTCAGGGTAGATGTAGTTATACTGCAGTAACCACCCCTCTTCCCACCAAACTTGCGTGATTTACAACAAAGATTTCCTTCTCTCATTTACTACATGTTCATTGTGGGTGGGCTTCGACTCTGTTCTTACCTCTGGGACACAGCCTTTCTAAACAACTTCTGTATGGAACATCATTTAGCATTATGCAGGGGGAAGAGAAAACATGATGAAGCATGAATTGAGCCTTAAAGCTTCGGCCTGTAACACATGAAACTACTCCCATTTCCAGGATCAGAACAAATCACAAGTTCTGACTGCTGAGGGATGAGGAAGTAAAGCAGATACTGGGTAAGCAAAAACAAAACTCTCCCAGGATTGCCAAGTCAGAATCCAAAAGAATAAAAACATCTAAGTAACTCTTGGAAAAAGGAGTGCCTTTCGAAAAAAAAAGTTAAAAAGGAGCAGCTATAATAACTAGAAAACACACTTGAAGGATCTTTCCTGAATAATATAGAAGAAAAAATATTTTTAGTATAAATGCATTAATGGTTTTAGAAAATTATATACCGGAGGTATATTTGTTTTTTATAATCACTGAAAATTGGAGTATGGGTATAAAATTTGTTTTTAGCCTTCTTTACACAAGGATCACCGTGCAAGATGTGAGGTCACAGGTGCATGAAAAGTGTAAAGGAAATGTGTTAATGCTGGGTCTGGATACACTTCTATAAAGTCAGCAATACTTTGTGAATTTCTCTTAATAGTTAAAACATATTTATTTTTTAAAGAAAAGCTAAGGCTAATTTTTAATTTCTCATAATCTAGTTGCTGAGGCTTTAGAACAGGTTACTATTTTCCCCTTTGATTTTGGGCAAAATGAAAGCTCCCACAGATGGAGGTAACTTCTTATATTTGTGTGTGTGTGTGTGTGTGTATAAGAAATATGATCATTTGTTTAGCATATGAATAAAGTACTAATCATTTGTCTGTTGTGAAGAGCTGGGCAAAACTCCAGAACTGAGACCTGAATTTGCTGTTAATAAGGGAACAGTGAAATGTTACGAGGTGGAGGTGGTTCTTTCTTACTCTGAAATTAAATGTGGAATTAAGAATCAAGATTTTAGATTTTAATAAATTTTAGCTCTTTGAAATATTAATTGGCCTGTGATAACTCTGCTGAGTTTTAATAAACTTATGAGTTAACTATTTGTACATCAAAGACAGATACTGAGTATCAGTGGGAATAAAAAATGTGAGGCCCCTTCTCTGGTGGAACTTAGATTAAACTGGGGGAAACCTGTTAACTCTATCATTATTTGTACAATTTATTGTGTGAGCGTTATCCATCAGTAAAGAGAAATACGGTTTTTCTTTTTTTTTTTAAATGTTATTTATTTGTCAGAGAGCGAGAGCGCACATAAGCAGGAATAGCTGCAAGCAGAGGGAGAAGCATGCTCCCCGCTGAGCAAAGAGACTGATGCGGGACTTGATCCCAGGACCCTGGGATCATGACCTGAGCTAAAGGCAGAGGCTTAAGTGACTGAGCCACTCAGGCACCCCCAAGAGAAGTATGATTTCTAAAAGATAAGACCTACACTGGTTTCTTTTGAAAAAGGGATCTAGAGTAGACAGTTGAAGAATGAACAAGCATCAGCAGGTCAAACGGATATTGGCTGTGTGTTGGGGAGCTTTCCAGGCCGAGGGAATAGCAATTAGGGAAGCGAAGAAAGTATAGCTCCCTGGATGATTTGAAAAATCCCAGTCAAGGAGAGAAATGGGGGGGAGATGTGACTAATCATTTGCCTGAGTTGTATTTGCTCTACACATCCTAGAGGGCCTTAGAGCTCATGGTAAACACTTGGGACTTCATTCCAGTGACCATCAATATCTTTTGTGTTTTGGGTTTCTTTTCCCCAGAGTCTTTTTTTTTTTTTTTTAAATAAGAGAGAGAATAGACATATTCCCATTTGTCTTTTCAACACGTTATTCTTGGGGCTCTCGGCAGAATAGGTTAACAGAGAGGCAGGAGTGGCCATGGCATAGTTCCTTGCAGTTGAGGTAGGGGGTCATAGTAACTGGGAATGAGAATGGAAAGATAGAAATTAAATCCAGAAATGGTCTCAGAAATAAAGTCCGATGGGTTCCATGGTTGATTAGATAGATGTGGAGAGTGAACTTTTAAGAGGAATGGATTAAGGTTGACTGCTAATATGCATAGGCATTTCTATTATAGGCCCTGGTCTTTGGGTGAGTACAAGTATTGTTTAACTCAGAAGAGAGATCTAGATTCTGTGTAAGTCATGGGGAAAAGACAATTTACTATGAAGGTCCACCGTTGAATATCAGGTTAGCCATTTTTAGTCTATTTTAATACAGAGAGGATTTTGATGGAAAATTTACACTGATTGGGTCATTTGACTTGGGAATAGGCTCCAGTGTTAAGCAGTTTGCTACCAAACACCTGTAAGTATATCCACGGCGCACAGTAACGACAATGAGGACAGAATCCTTACTATGTGCCAGGCACCATTCTATGTGCCGTATGTATGTTAATTTGTCTTCCAACAATCCTATGTACTATTACCCCTGTTTTACAGACGGGGGAAAATGAGGCATAGAATTCTTCCATATTTGCCCAAGTACATAAAACTAATAAATGAAAGAACCAAGATTTGAATCTAGATACTAGAACTGTGGAGTGTAAGCTCTTAAATACCTCACTGTGGGGTTGGACTATAGTGAATTCTAGTATGCAGAAGCTAAAAGAATTTGGCTGGAAAAAAGGCAAAACTCAAGGGGTTGTGATTTGGGGACAAAGTGCTTTGAGAAAAAGCCTGGAGCTCCCTCATAAAGTCTAGTCCTAGGTCTGTTATTAGCCCTGATGTTTTCTAGAATGAGTTGCTCCAAGTGATAAGTTTATAATGCTCATTCCGCAGGAGTCTTTCAGAGTGACATCCCTTAAGATCTTAAGAACCTTAAGAATCTTTAGGGTAGGTGTCGTGAGATCTTAACCTGTGGAAACTATATAACTTTCATCTTTGTTTTGCCGAAGTTGGAAAGTAGGGCTTGATGAAGGGCAGATATTAAGTGAGTATCTACTGGATAAGTAAGTTGTTGTTAAAGTTGTAAGTAGTTCCCAGGTGTGTGCCTTCTTGGTAAGGTTTGGAGGAAGGAGATAAACTATATTAAGGCTGAGGGTTTAGTCTTTAGAAGTCTCTCCAATTACTCAGAATTCTCATCAGGTAAAAAGTAAGGGAAAAACAAAATCTGAACTTTAATGCCCTGCAGTAGATTCCAAATACAGCCACAGATAGCTTAATGATGTGTAAAGAACTTACTTTAGGATACTAATGGTATTATATTACTATTTGTAGTTATGTTCCCCCTGAGTTTTTCAATTAAACCTCATGTTGTCTGTTGAGATGCAAGGGAAGATGAGATGATCCCCAGTTGATGAAAAAAGCTAGCCAGAGCACGCAGTGGAGAGGTGATTTGCTCACTTAGTGAACTGAATAAAGTCTAGTGAATTCCTTAATCTCACAAAACCATAACAGGGTTTTAAATTCCTAGTCGACCAGACTGAGTCTTGAGTAAAAGATACTTCCCGCTGTCATGCACTATAAGAAAGCTATTATAGTGCTCAGTTTGGTGTAACTGGTAGCTTTCACTTTTAAAAGCTTCAGGCCTATTCATTTATCGCTTTACTACCTCTACTTAATCTGCCTCAGATTGCAGGGACTGTTTGGACACTGAATTCTGGGTGAACAGACACTCTGAATTCTGTGAGATGGCCAGCCTTCGTGTCCGGGGCTATATATTTTGAATTATTATCTTTCAATACCAGTTTCATTTTCTTGTTTTAACTACAAGAATTCTACACTCTTAATGTGAGATAATTATTTCATTTGAGTTTGTAATAAGAAAAGTAAAAAGTAATTCTTCAAATTCACCTTGTTGAGAGATCTGGTCAAGATTTCTACCATAGTTAGAATGATACTTACTTTTATGTATTACTCAGTGAGCCTCTTAAGTGTTTTAATTTTCATTGAAGTCGCATAATAGAGCTGGTGTGCTTATTTGATCTTGTTTCAGAAATAGATTTGCCTCTCTGCTGGTGTAGATGTATTGCTATAGCTTACTTTAAATCCAGTCAGTTACAAATTCCATCACTCACTGATTTCCTATTAAAAGCTTTCTATGGAAATTATGTACTGCTATGTTGGAGGTTCTAAAAGAAACAATACACTTAGACGCTAGAAGAGAGAAGAGAAACAGAAAGACAAACAAGTAGTAATTTTATTTTCCTAAATGTAACCTGACTAAAAGCCCATAAAGTGGTATATTTCATTGGACATCATGTTGTATACATTATAAACTTATTTTTCTAAAATTTAAGGAATCCTTTCTCTCTTCCATCCTGTGTCGGATGTCGAATTTACCTTAAGACCAATTATAATATAATCTATCATACACTAAAGTTATTTTCATGTCTTTTAAAAAATGACAGCAATTACATATGTGGTTGGAATAATATGTGAAGTATTGGAGGAAAAAAATGAAAGATGAATTCTATAATTGACTTTAAAATTTGCTGATCATTAGAACGGAGGGACATTAAGGATAAGATGGGATTTTTCCCATCGTATGGGTGAGTTATAGGGGTAGAAATTGATTCAAGATACTGACATTGTAATGTGCCATTGGCAGTAAAATCGATACCTTGATCTACTACATCTTGCTCATACATAATATGTTGACGTGTCAAGATACACCCTGGATTCTGTAACTATAGCATCTTACCACGACTTCAATAGATAAAGAGAGACATATGTCTTGTTATTCATTCCTAGTTTGCCTGTTTACTTTTTTTTCTCATTTCCTTTAAAATACATGGTTAGAAGCCAATTTGAACATTACTTCTTTGCTATAGGAGCAATCCTTTTGAAAATAGGGAAATAAAAGGGAAGGGAAAGCATAAGCAGTACCTGAACTCTGTGTATTTTCATGCTGCTAGATGACTTTAAGAACGAAAAGAAAGAGGACCAATGTAACAAGAGAAATTTTACCTAGAAGTACCGTTTATCTCACCTATACAATGGCCTCGAAAGGAGTTTTATCTTAACACTCTATTTATTTTAGTACTACTACTACCCTGAATGGATTTGGAAGGTGAGTAGATTCTTCAGAAAGTTCTAAAAGTGCATAGAGATTTAATGATGTGTTAAAAAGCCAAATAGTCTTTGTAATTCGCAAAAGCCTTTATCACAGTTAGAAAGGGAGGAAGGCCTCACCACCTCTATATGTGTTAAAATTATAAGGGAACTTGTACACGAATCTTTGAAGCAATTTTAGAGGAGAAAGGAAACTGCTATTTATAGTGAGGCAATTATAGACCAAGGGGATGACATGTGGCACTTGGCTAAAAGGTGTGTGGTTTTGTTTTAAACGGAGCAGTGGTGCTGTGGGTGTTTTCCCTTAGCTGCACAGACCTACTGAGAAGTCAGACGGTGTGTGTTCTCTGGTGAGGTGGTGGGTGAGGGGTAATTTCATTCACAGCTGGATATTTCCTCCTCATAAAAGAGTCACTTAGAGCACATATAAATGTACTCTGAAAATTGGTGCCAGATTGCATGAACACTGCTTCCAGTATTTTTTTAATGTAAGAGTAAGCAAGAATAGAAAAATCGAAATCTTAGAACTTCGGTGGCCTGAAAAATACAGGGTAGTGGATTTGGGAAATGTTTCTGAAGAGGAGATGGAGATCGGTGGTATCTGTCATCATTTGGGTTTCCCAGGAGGTACGTGCTGAAAGGGAGATTCTCAGGCAAGGAGTTTGATGAGTACTCTTTGGGACCAGCATCTGTGATGGAGTAAGGGAGACCGAATAGAGCAGGGGAAGAATGTGAGCCGTGATGCCGTTCCGCAGGGGCTTCGCCTGGCCCGAGTGTAGCTCTGGATCTGAGATGGCCCTTCATGTAGAGATGTAGACTTTGGAATTTGAGGATCTGGAAGCAGTAATTTGCCAAACAGGAGAGTATGGCCCTTAGAAACCATGGTCTTCTATATCCTCCGCACTGGTTCCATGCAGTCAACTTATTAAAGAAACAGCTGTCATTGACTGGGGGGTATTCTGAGTCCTGGAAAATGGTGTCTCATATGCAATATCATAATTCTAAGCAGTAGCTGCACCTTCAAAAGTCCATTTAATTGTTCTCCCATGTCAGCAGCTTCCATATGGTGTGGTATGTGATAGAACCACTATCCCAGGATCCCATTTCCATAGCCCCAGTTATTTGCTGGGTGAGACTCTCTTATACCCAGTGTCATATGGGATCATTTAGGGGAGCAAACATTCTTTTAACCTTCAGATAGTTTGTGCTCATTTTTATTCCTGTTAGTTGGAGAAGCAATTTTAATGAACTATATATAGGTCAATCTCAGTGGAGACGGTCCACTGCCCATTCCACAGTGGAAAGGATGCAGGATGCCATGTTCATGGTTGGTCTCCCCCCCCCCTTTTTTTTTTTTTTAAGATTTTATTTATTTATTTAACAGAGAGACAGCCAGCAAGGGAGGAAACACAAGAAGGGGGAGTGGGCGAGGAAGAAGCAGGGTCCCAGCAGAGCATGGAGCCCGATGTGGGGCTCAATCCCAGGACCCTGGGATCACGCCCTGAGCCGAAGGCAGACGCTTAACCGCTGAACCACCCAGGCGCCCCCATGGTTGGTGTCCTGAACAGACAGTGTCATGTTGGCATTGCTGAGCCATAGCTGGCTTGAATTGTCTCTTCAGAGGTGATTGTGTGCATCTATCTCTTCATATCTCAGGGTTCAGTAATGTCCTATTTGGCAAGCTGAAATTTACCATGCTGGGAGTATTATATATGCCACAGACATAAGGGCCTTTTTTCCTTGGATAACCAGCTGATGCTGATTTTCTAGCACACCACCTGAGATGTAGTCTCTGTTGTTGAAAATTTAGATGTTCAGTACTGATAGTAGCTAAATCAGATACAGTGAATGGGAACCCCTGCTACTGGGTCTGTGTATAGCTTCCATCCCACCTGTCAAAGGTATTGTTTGAATCCACAGCACTGGAATAGCCAATGATAGAGGCTGGCTCTTACCACATAGCTTAGCCATTCTGTCTAGGTTATTAGGGCCATTTCTGTCATAGGTGCTCTTGGGTGGACATGAACCTATCATACATAGATTGATTTACATACATTTTTTTCCTCAGATCTCCTAGTTTTCCATTCTATTTTTTCCATGTCCCTGACCCTATAGCCAAGTCATTCACTACTGCTTAGACTATAAATAGTCTTCTGTCAGGCCATTTTCCCCCACACAGAAGAGATGGTCTTCACTGTCCAAAGCTCTGACATTGCAAGCGTTTTCCCTATGGTTACATTGGCTACCCTCACTTGTGACCTGCAGTAGCAAGTACTTTTTCACTCAAATTCACATACTGCGCTTATGCATGGCCTTTGTTTCCTCCATTGTGTCCTTGTAAGTTATCCTCCCCTGCCATATAGTCATCGTGGTGAGCTGGGAGACAGAGACACAGAGAGCAAAATCTGTTTGTGAACAGATGCTTACATCCTCTGAATTGCTCAAGCCCCATCCTACATGTGCCATTTTCATCTCAGAAGGAATTGTTGGGTTCACCCTTTATTAGGATGGAATTCAACTCATGAGATATTCTGGTTGTATGGACACTTGATACTCTGGCTGTATGGACACTAAACGTATATCTCCGCCAAGGCCCAGAAGGACAATGCAGGTTGTTTTTCAAATATTTAACACTCTATTGTGGATAACATGGCCATGATTAAGAACCGTAGGAGTTTGTGTTGCCATTCTCCTGCTGGAGAATTCTCCAGGTTGCATATTTTGTCTACCGTAAATACCTCTTAAACCATAGGATCTGTTGGATCATATGGCCCAAGAGGCAAGGATGCTTGCACTGAACACAGAGCCTGCTGTCCAGCTCTATTCTCTCTCTCTCTCTTTTTTTTTTTTTTTGGTCTCACTCAAAGCTGACACTTTCGTGTAATCAAGTAAATGTTTTAGTACTGTAATCCCAAGTCTGAATTATACACCTGTAGATAATGGAGAGCCCCGGCAGCCATTTTTGTGTTGCTTTGGTGGTAGGAGATGTAATAAAATAATTAGTCACTTATAAAGGATATGTGCTGGCATCCCCCAGACCATCAAACATAGAAAAACTTCACTGACAAAAATCTTCTAGAGAAGATCTTCTAGGGTACCTTATGAAGGCCTGAGACATGTTTAGCAGAAAGTGTTCATTGGTTTGATTAACATGTTGTCATTTTGTTTAGCCAAACTGAACTAGTAATTTGGTTTGATTAATATGTTGTCATTACTGGCTGCACTAATGTAATATTCTGAAGATGAGATAAATGATGTATATTACTTCAGACAGTATCAATTGAGTACTGGAGACTAAACCTATCCCCGGAGGAAAACTGGAAGTGTATACTGGAGTCATTCCCATGTGGATATAAATTGTTTCTTAATCTATATGGGGGAAAAATGCATTCTTGAAATTGTGGTTTACCTCTATTGATCTTCTCAACCAAAAGTAAGCACCTGGGCCCAGAAGTTATAACTGGGCTACTACTCGGTTGAGTTTGGAGTTACTCTTCAGGAGTATGTGCATGGAAAAGTAACTGGGGGATCATCACCACTTAAACTTTTCTATATTTGGGTAATTCTCCCTGAGATCTAAGAGAGTTGTTTAATATCTTGGCTGAGGGTAGAGTTAGTTTCAGAGGCTCCCATGTGGTTTTACCCACTATAATAGCTCTGGCCTCACAAACCTTAGAACTAATGGAAGAATTCTGACAACTATACTATGTAGCCATTCCAATGGTATATTCAGGACCCCCCCAAAATAATATAAGATAGATTAGTGGACCCAGTAGATACACTGCAGTCAGACCTAGCCGAGGCCACAGATAACTGCCTGGCCTCCATATTCGTTCAGTCTAACAGAGGTGGTCACGCAAATGCACGTGTTGATATTACAGTTTTCTAGGTAGCAATATCCAGTAGACACTATGTCCCAGGGTTAAAAAAAAGAGGCTTATTCCCTTTCTTCAATGTGAAGTTAATTTAGTAAATGGCCGTAGATAATTTTAATAAAGTGCTAGAAGAAATTTTATTTTTTTCTGTAGTGAGACAGAATCCTTCTTCCTGGGAACCTGGTCTGTCCTTTAACAAAGGGGTTCTGGATCTGAAAATTGGTCAGGTCTGGATATTCTGCCAGAGACTGAGTTTTATTAGGGCAACCATCCTTAGCCTCCTGATCATCCAACCTGATTTCTGTTTGTGTTAATTAATAACCTATCTTTTCTCTAGGGTCACTGTGTCCTGTTAACCATTTCTCAGCCTTTCTGTGAGTTAGTCCACTTTTGCTTTCAGTCCAACCTTGCTGCTCATTGGGATAATTGCTCCAATTTTGTCTGTAATGGTTAAGTAACGCCATATGGCCTCTATTATTTTGGGATTACATCCTTGCCATTGCTATCAGGGAAACCATTTTAGTAACAGCATATCCTACTGTTATCCTTGCCCTACAGAAGACAGTTGCCACTGAGCTTCTTCATAATGCTGTTGCTCTTACCACTAACAAATTTCTTACACTTTGGTAAACAGAGGGTCCTCCAGGTATTCTCTGTGGAACATAGTCATTTGTTGGGTTTTCAGATTTTTCTGATTTTACATAGTATACCTCCTCGAGCACATCCCCTTCTCTTAGCCTTCTGTGAATTCTTCTAGGTCTTCCATGGCATTTTTTGTCATTTTTACTTCACTTACTGTGGGGTATTACTTTTTTCCATGATTCTAGAGCCATCCTAATAGAACGTTATCACCTACCTTTTTGGGTCTTTGCTAGGATTGTAAATATTGAATCATAGAAAACATCACCATGTCAGTAAATTCTAACTTGATGTTCAATTGAGTGGAAGGAGCACCAGCCATTAACAAAGAACAGTGAGCAAGTTTTTTAGGACTAAAGAGTTCTACAGAATGTGGGAATTCAGTTTATTTTAGCTTGTAGACATAGACTTGCCAAACTTAATCTTAAGATTCTCACTCTGCTAATAACGGATCTGACCTTGGCATAGCGACTTGCTGGAGTTGAGAATTCAATATTCTTGAGAGCTTTTCTAAGTCCTGGGGTTTGAGCCTCAGCATTAACTACCTGTAGGATGCAGGAGATAGGATTCTTTTTATATTTTACCGGGGAGGGCTTCTGGCTTTCATACTTTGCCTTGAATTAGGAATTAATCACTTTCTACCCTTTTATATTTTTCTCTAATGCAACAGTAGCACTCAGCAAGAGCCATTTTGTTCTGCAGTCATTATAATTGCTACTTCTCTGAAGCTCTCAAATGTCTGAGATAACACAATGACCAAAACACCCCCTTCTATGAACATCCTATCCAAGTTTACCAATGAAAAAACCCCACATGCTAGAGTCTAACTTTGCTTCATCTAACACCAGTGATGAATGGTGTCTAGACAATGGATAATGTGGTTCCAAAATCTCATTTTAGTACCTATTTCCCATCACTAACTTTCATAGTCATTTTCCTCAGACAGTAAGTTCCAAGATAGATGTTACATGCAGTTGGAACACAGGGTGGTACCAATAATTCCTATAAGAGATTTGGGGAAGTGGAAGAGGGCAGAATGAGAACTGGAATAGTGCTGTAATATCAGTAGAGGCTTCACCAGACCCCACTGAAGCTCTGAAACTCTAATCTTTCAGAGGTATTCAAAACTGTGGCAAGGAGGTTGGATCTCTGTACCTCCACAATAATAGAATTACCAGATGTTGGCTGTCTCTGGGGAGAGTGAGAATGGATTACCCTGAATGAAACCTCTCTTTTACAGGGTGCTATCCCTAAAGAGGAGGTCATTGGTGACCAACAAAAGTCAGAGCTCCTTGCTCCTGAGGGATGCATGTGTTAGCCTTAAAGGGATGATTTGGGTGGTGTCCCGTAGTATCTACTTACAGGGTCAGGAAAACAATTCATAATGAAATTTCTGTATATTTGGTAGCATTTTATGTTTTCTAAATCACAAATGAGAGCAAATGCTCTAATAATGAGCTTTTAAAATTTTCAGGACTAAAATTTGAAATTGGTGTTACATTTGTGTACGTTGCTATTTTTTTTTTTAAAGGAAAACATCCATGGATGTCCTTGTATATGTATTAAATCTCTCTTGAGATTTTTATATCTAGGACATAGAAATACTGAGGTAACAAAATTGTGTATACAATTTTATACGGCCTAGTTAAATCTATGTACTAATCTAAACATTTGTGAGAAAGTAGCTACTACCACTTTTGAAAAGCAAGAAGTACAAATGACAAACTAACCAATGTGAACAAGATTCCTATTAACCTAATGTCTTACAATATATACTTCTTACATACATCATTTATTTGATGTTTCACATTTAAATGTGAAACATTATTTAATGTTTAATGGTCATTTTCCTTCATCTTAGAAATGGAGGTATCCTGTACTGCATGAAGAACTTAGTGATAGCAAAAGAAAAACAAAATAAAGTGCCATGATAGGTAAAATATTTCAATGAAGAGCTGATAATTAAATACTAAATACACAATAATTATAGATAGAACATTTGTCTAAAGATCAAAATTTAACAAACCTAATTTAAACTGAAATGGATCTCTTTTTTCAGTATATATCGCATTTTCAATGTGTCAAAAATAACTTTCCAATAAGTTCCAATGTGCCTTTTCTATGTTGATTGAAAATCACTAATTTGTTCTGCCAAGATACATTGTTATCAAACATAAGAGACACTGCTAAGGATTCTTAATTTCCAAGGGTAAATAGAGGTCACTTTTTCTACTTGAGGCAGGTATGGTTGTCCTTTAGGAGAAATGCTGTGGTGGATACTACCCTAGCATAAATGCATGGGTGTTCAGGGGCAATTTATTTTTAGTATTAAAACAACCTGGAAAAAAAAAGGTCACAACATTTAATGGAAAATTCCAAGTAATGTTTAAAAAAATCTACTTAGAATTTTGGAGCACATGATATGTTTATGACCAAACTAATTTATATACTGACAACACCTGCATCCCACTTAGGATTCTCAATATTAAAGTAAAAACACAACTGTTTTACTCCTTATTGTGAGAAATATCACTGTTTTGAGGGTACTATTTTCATTAAATTACCTTTATTTCTTCCTTTATTCATTTAGGCCTTATATAGCCCTTCATTAAGAACCCTCCCTGATGTTGACCTCATCTGACTTTGCAAATGTAGTAGCTTCATAAATTCTGTTTTCCCACCGCAAAATGTTCCCTTGTTGAGTTTCATGAAATTGAGTATGAAGTTGTCTATTAGATATTAACTGAGTTAATGGATTTGGGGGTGGGTGTCCCTGTGTTCTACCTGAAAGTCACAATTCCCATGCGGTGGGGTTTCTGCTGTTAGTTCACACTCAATCTGGAAGTTACTCTTACCAACAAAAGAAGTGGAATATAAAACTTTTTTTTTTTCTATCTCTGCTGTGTAGGCAGAACCCAGAAACAGATGGCTAGAGAACACAATGTCCTAAGATTAGAGACAGAAAAATTCAGGTCCCCCCAAATAGAAGTCAGTCCAGAGAACCAAGTAATGCAGGCCAGACATTTCGTAGAGCATAACATAGAGGCACAAAGCTACCTTAGCTATCACTTGGGTTAAAAAAACAAAAAACAAAACTTGAGGTGCCCTTCCAGTAGAGACTGAAGAAATCCTGCAGTGCACAGACGAATGCTCCACACAGAGTAGTAGGCCATGAGGACGGTGTGCTCTAAGGGCACTGAAGCCTGGAGGAGAGACTGTTTTAGAAACGTAACAGATTATTAATGTTAATTACTCACAAGGCTTTCATCACTTGCAGATCAAGTTGGAATTGGAAATCTACAGAACTCTGTCCCGGTGCTGTGCAATGTATGGAGTTATATTTTATTGACTTTATATAGGTACTTATTACAAAGTATGAATTAAGTCATTCTCAGCAAATCCATTTGTTACCTATAGAAAGTGCTGAGGTAAAGAAGGATACCTGGATAGGACGGGCTCTCTTGACAATTTCAAGTACCCGGAGAGGACACAGCTAGGTCAGTAGTAGTCCCTGCACCATGCTGTCCTAATCATTTTCATTTTGACTGGCCTCACGTTGATTTGGATGTACCCTCTGCTTTCCTCTTTGTGCCTCTGCTCAGGTTATGCCTTTGCCTGGAACAACCTTTCTGTCACTTGTGCAAGTCACTACCTTGCCTAGCTTTTTAAAGCTTAGCTCAGATGTGATTTATTTATTCACTTATCTTTCATATCAAATGAGTGCCTCTTAGGTGGTTAGGAGTCAATTGACAAGAACCACAGAGGAATAAGGGAATGTAGACATAGGCAAAGAGAATTAAAATGCAGTAGAAATGTAGCACTAAAATGTAAATTAATTTTTATTTTTTAAGAATCTGAGGAGGGAGCAAAAGGAACTAGGAAGGAGTTTTATTTTCAACAGGAGATGACAACTGACCTGTGTCTTAAGACATGGTATTCGTTGGAGAAGGTAGGAAAGCATAAACAGAAAATCATGAGGAAAGGGAGAGGAATTGTGACAATCCTGATACCTGTAGATAAATACACACAATTCAAAAAGAACATGAGTCAAGAAATGATGAAAGCTGAAACCAGAAGGGTAGACAGGTTGACCACATGGAGGTAGTGGGTAGTATTATGGACTGTGAATTCTACTTGGTCAGAAACTGGAATTCACTAAAGTATTGAAGCTAAGAGAATGGCAGTGTTGAGTTACTGGGACATCTACTCCTGTAGCTGAAGTAGGGGTGAACACAAATGACCATGCTGGACAGAAGATCGAGTGAGACCCCCTTCTATACCTACATCAGTACGACACAGGAGGACGGAAAGTTTAAAGGAGGAAGATGGTGAGTTTTGGTTGCACACAGTGAATTTGAATTGCTGAGGCTACAAAAAAATGGGAATCCCAAGCAAGGAGATACATACTTAGGGAACTTAAAAGGAAATGTTTCTTGTAAGATATTTAGGAGTAAGCAACTTCTAGAAGTCAAAATAATGAATGTCAGTAAGATCACTGAAGCAGAGCAAAAATAAAATTTTACAACAAAGGTGGGAGAAGTTCATAATCTTAAAAATATTTCCATTCTAGAATGCTAATAGCATTTTTTTAGGTACAAGAACCTGCCGCAGGTCCTATGGCTAGTAACAATGGAAGTGAAATTTAAATACAAGACTTCACACTGCCAAAATTTGCGCGCTCTCCTATGTATATATGTACATACTAGTGTTACAAAATAAAATTCAACTGAGTAAATTTGAAGGTCTGACTTTCATATTAAGTGATTCATAAATTGGGCAGCATTCCATTTAGCGAGTAAAGGGGAGCTCCCAGGAGTGGTACAAAATGAAAGGCTTGTTTTTTGTTTTTATAAGAAGGAGGTGGGCAAGAAGTTAATAGTTAAGATAAAGGGTTGTTCTAGGCAAGGTCACTATCCCAAAAGGGGTAAGGGTAAAAGCTTTTAACATGCAGACTATCTCGTTTCTTTTGTCACATGGAGAGGGCTCATGTGACAGATTATCTCTCTGATTGCTGACGACTGACTATGAAGACTACATTTATAGGGAACTTTGAAAGTGTAATCAAATTAGGTATTAGGGTCTGGTTTAGGGGCACCTGGGTGGCTCCGTCAGTTGAGCATCTGACTCTTGATTTGGGCTCAAGTCTTGATATCAAGGTCCTGGCATCAAGCCCCACATTGCGCCCCACACTCAGTGGGAAGTCTGCTTGGAGATTCTCTATCTCCCTCACCCTCTGCCCCTCGCCCCACTTGCATACTTTTTCTTTCTCTCTGAAATAAATAAATCTTAAGATCTTCTATAAGGTCTAGTTTGGTGATTTGGCCTAAGTGACACCATTTTGGGTCTGTGGTTTTCTTTTTAACAAGACTAGAATCACAAGATAGTTCAAGTAAAACTCTTTTAACGGGATTTTTTTTTTTTTGAGAGATCTTTATTTTTTCTTTAATTTCCTACTGTAGAGCAAGTCAAGTCTCAGAACTAAAGGAAAAATCCAATACTGGTTCTGAAGGCAGACACATGGTTTTTATTTCAAGCTATGTGACATTTTAACTCAAAATAGTCATTTGGATGACCTTGAAAAGTTACTAGATTTTGTTCGTTTCACTTTTTAAAAAATGTAAATAAGTAATTGGATCACAAGGATCATATTTGTTTAAAAAATCAGCAATATGGTGGGGAGATGCATTTGAAAAAATACTTCTAAATTCTGGGGAGGGAGAGGTTCTTTTTTGTTTGTTTTTAGATAGAAGCTTATTAACATGTACACCTCATATATACACGGGAGATACCTGGCATGAGTAACTCCCAGAGAGAGGGTGTGTGTGTGTGTGTGTGTGTGTGTGTGTGTGTGTGTGTGTGTATGTATTGGGGGGGCATTTATGTGAGGTTACCAAGAAAAGCACAGTAAACAAGGATAAGGTTTATTTTGTGGATTTAGATCCTTGTCTTCTCCGTTGCTAAGAATTCTTGTGCTTTAGTAGTCTTTCTCTGCCTGCCCTACAGAGGGAGATACCCTTAAAAATGGCAATTCCCTTTGTAAATGTAGATTTCCCTTACAAAATGGAACTTCTGTGTTCTTAATGTGCTGACAGTAAGATACTTATTACTAGAGTATGTTTGATTTTGTCCATGTTGAAGTTTGTAAGAATCATGGAGTAGAATGAATATATGGATTGAAAAAGGTAAAAGATGTTTCTTAGCACTATATATATATATATATATATATATATATATATATATATGTGTGTATGTGTGTATGTGTGTATATATATAGCTATATCATTTATCAGCTTATATATATATAGCTAATATATATCAATCAATATATATATATTGATTTGACACGTTAAAATGCTATATTTATGTGCACGTATGTCATTGAGCTTTAAATTTCTTAGTGAAAACGTGGTCATCTATTCAAAAACTTCATGCTGGGCACAAAAGAACATTCATGATTGCTTGTAGGACATGTTAAAGGTGTCATCAAAGAATTTGCCAACTATTTAAATATACAGATACTATACTATATACTTAAGGCAATTGATATTCTGTTAATTCAGACCTATATAATCCAGTAGCTCAATTTAGACATCAGAAAACATAAAACAGTATCATCTGAAATAGAGTAATAAAAAAATTGTGCTACATTAAGGCAGTACCAATGTGTTCCATATTATTGATGTGGGAAACAAAGGCAGAATAAAAATGATTAAATTTCCTTATTATCTATAGCCCACTGACAAGTCCTTGAGATAGGCAGAGTGACATTCCTCTAGGGACTCAACTATCTGGATGTTGACCCTTTGCTAAGGGCAAAAAGGTGATCTTAGCCTTACAGGATCCTGTAAGTCTACTCTGACTTATAAAAATTCCTTTGGAAACTTCCTTATCTCTAGCCCCCACCCCCCGCCCCAAGATACATGTTAGCAATCAGCCCCCAAGCATATGACCCACCAAAATACATTTGAAGGGTCTCATGACTAAGGTTTTTATTAGACATTTTATTAGACATGACCATTTCCTAACAATAGCTAGCCCCCTCAATGTCCTAGAAGCCTTGTTTCCAAAATTCCTTAGAAACTTAGGCTATCCCTAAGCCCCTCCTAACTTGAAAGTATATAATGGGCCACTCTTTATGACCCCAGTGCAGCTCTTTCTGCCTACAGGTCCTGTCCCTGTGCTTTAATAAAATCACCTTTTTGCCCCAAAGACATCTCAAGAATTTTTTCTTGGCCTTCAGCTCTGGACCTCACTAAATTCTAAAACTACATCATTTGGTGACCAGAAAGGGACCCCTCTCACTCCAAAGAGCCTTCTTTTTTTTCTCACCTTCACTTAATAAACTATTACTTAACTCTTTGGTGTCTGTGAGAGTCATTCTTTGACTCCTCAAGACAAGAACCCTGCAACACTGTTGAGTCAAAATCTGTAGTGTCGAGTTTATTTTAGGCCCCTGTGTTGCTGAACCAGGCCCTTGGGTCCTCCAAGCAATAGAAATTGACCAGAGGCCAAAACGGAGGTTCAGACAAGGCATTATGGGGGCTTCAGTTTCAAAACAAGGGAAGCAGCACAAAAGAAAGAATCCTCAGGCTGACTCCACAAGGAGAGGTCGGGAGAGTTATTTAAAGAAACCTAGGTGGGAAAAGAATGACACCTAAGCATGGAGAGGCAGGGATTTGTTAGTGTCTCTGCACTTAAAGATCGTGCTTCTTTATGCATTGCGTGTCTAATTAATATGTTAAATCTCTACCCCTGGGTGTGATTTCTATTATTATAATGGAAAAGGTCAGTACTAGGTTCCATTTTGGCACAGGTTGCTTTGGTTTGGTCCATCAGTCTTTGTAGTGAGCATCTTTTTTTCAGGAAGCATCCTTCTTATGCATTCCTGAAAGGCTACTCAAGAAGCATGGAATTTCAGCTTTTAAACGTTTTATTTATTTATTTATTTTGGTAGAGGTAGCCAAAGAATGCTGGATTTTGCCGTCAGAGTTGAGGGGAGTCAAGTCCAGTCCCTGCTCGGTCTCACGTGTATTAGTAAAGTAGACAAAAACATTCATATAGTACAAAAGGAAGATGACTGGAATGGTTAGGGATTAAGTAAAGGACCAACTTTGCCATTGAACTTGGGGGAAAGTACTGAAGATGAGCGGTCAGAAATCACAAAACCTATTGAAAAGCGGGTAATTCTATCTTCCAATAACAACAGAAGGGCAGCTGTTCATAAGAAGTTAGGTCTTGATCATCCTGAAATCAAGGTCCAAAGGCTTAGAGTAAATGAAAACCCTGAAGTCAAGAGTCTGCTTGATTTCAACAGCAAAATGGATTCACATTAGCTTTTCTGAAATATGTCTCCCTTACTTATATGTATATATTGTTGGACATTTTCTATAGATTCATATTTGACATTTTGTCCTTATAAGTTCACTTTGGTTTCTTTATTTTCTCTTTCCTGTACTTTGAGGAATATTCATGAATGGATTTCCTTTTATACCTCCATGGCCTTGAACTATGTTTCCTTTGTTGCTTGATCAGAAGCAGTAGATATGCCTTTTAGATTCCTCTAGAGAGGATTTTGTGGCCATAAGAGATGTATTTTTTCCTCTACATCAGATATGTATGTTATGTGACTTTAAGGGAGTATCCAAGGTCGAATTTGTATTGTTGGGGAGGAAAAACTTTCCTCTGTCAAGTGTTCTTCTAGTTTAGATATGAATTAATTTTACATGAATCAGATTAATAGAAAACCAAGTTTAATTTTATGTGTATGGGTAATTTACAAAGATGACGAAATTACAAAGACAGGCAAAATGAGGTGTATAGGTCATTCTGAATTAAGAAGGGAGGAAGAGTCTGGGACTTCAAAGAAAAGGAAAGAAAGTCACAGGAAAGAGTAAACAGTTGGTAAACATTGGGTGGGCTACCGAAACAATGGGAGAAGGAGAGGAATTCTAACAGGTTGCTAAATTCCTCTTTGTCTACCACCCCTAGTTCATGCTATTACGTAGTTATCTATGACGGTATTCTCTGCCTGTAGCAGATCCTCTAAGTTCTTTTAGGCAGTTGTGGGGAAGATAAAAATTGCTTCTTGAGTGTTTTGGGCCTTGATTGTTTTCAGCTCAAGATAATGTACATGTCTTGTGGCCTATCTTGGGTGGCCTGCGCTTGGCCTTTATAGTTCGTGAAACCATTAATAAACATCTGAGATGCATTATCAGAACTTGTGGCCTAATAACATAAGCCACAAATATCTTACATTCAGCTTTTAATAAAACTATAGCTGAAATGAGAAGGCCTCAATCTCAATGGCACTCGATGGGAAGGTCTATGTAATTCAATAACAATTTCTGGTTTAGTCATTAGATAGCCATTGTTTAGATAAGAATATTAGTGTCTATATGAATTACTGTAAAATTTAAGTTAAATCAGTACTTACTCTGGATCAAATAATGGAGTTGAATTTTTGTCTACGTATATTTACTTAACTGGACAAAGAGCTTTGCTATAATAAAATGTTTGTCATAATAGTTGGAATGACTTTTGCCTTGTAGCCCTAAAACTACAATTATTTTCTAGGAGGAGATACATTTGTTGGAATGTTGTGTGTGTGTGTGTGTGTGTGTGTGTGTGTGTGTGTGTGTGTGTGTGTGTTTTGTCTGAATGTTGGTTTTAAATGATTGGGTTCTTAAACCTAAATAATAAACAATTTTTTGTCATAAGCTTATTTTACACACAAAACTTGATTATTTCAGATATCATTAATTAGCTCTAATGAATCCAACTGATAAAAGACTTTTTGATTTTCTTAAAATTACAAAAAAAATGACTAAGTAAAAATATTTTATTTGTAAGTAAAAATTAGTTTATAAGATTCCTGTAGATGTACTTGTAAACACAGCTAGGAGTCTCAACTTTCCTCAACATGGGGTTTATTTCTTTCTTTTGCCAGTGATACACATTTTTACTTATATACCAAAATAAAGTATCTGTGATCATTTTATATGCACAGGATTTACTTGATTCTCCTAAACTAAAGAAGATAACAATAGCTATTGCTCTCTCTCGCTGATCCTATTTCTGGGTCATAAGATAAATGTGAGGAACCTTTTTACATTTTTCTCTCACTGTATAGATGAAATTCTGGGTCTAAAAAACAAAATTTCTATGTATGGGATGAGCAGACCTTCTTATGAACAATTTTCTAAGACTTAGAAAATTGTCAAGATAAAATGTATGTGCAAAAATATTTCAGGTCATTAAACTTAACAAATTATAAAAAGTCTTAAATTCTGGAAAATACAAAAGCAGTAATAAAATGTACCTCAGGGATTGATACTACCACAGAACTTGAACACTGGAGTTAAGTAATCAGAAAAATGATTACTGATGGAGTACTTCAATGCCAACCACTGTGGTGGGTAGTACTAGCTGTCTTCTCGAACTTTGACAATTAGTTTTATCCAGTACTAGTTAACTTAGGCTGGATAGCATTATTTTAGATAATAACTTGCTTTTCTCAGCCATGGTTTTGCTAGCCCCTTGGATGCACACAAAATAAACTCTGTTGTACTGTTGGGGAGGAAGAATTTTTTCTGTCCTTCAAGCTCCTTCTAGCTGGATTAAAAATCAAACTGACATCAGACAGGTTAACAGGAGAAAATCAAATTTGATAGTGTACATAGGGGAATCCATACAGACATGGAAATTCTAAGGACAGTTAGGCAACATGAGGCTTATTTGAGCTAAGGAGAGGAGTGGAGACTGAGGATACAAAGGGGAGAAAGACTATTAGTGGTAAGGTAAGAGAAGTTTGGAAAACAAAGGTCGCCCTAATACACAGGTAAATTTCTTAGGTAGGGGCACCTGGGAGGCTCAGTTGGTTAGGTGTCTGACTGTTGATTTTGGCTCAGATCATGATCTCGAGGATTTGAGATCGAGCCAAGCTTTGGGCTCCGCACTCAGTGTGTAGTCGGCTTGGGATTCTTTATCCCTCTCCCTCCTGCTTGCTCGCTCTCTAATAAATGAAATCTTTAAAAAAGTTTCTTAGGTAAAGAGGAATCTCTGTTAATAGCTCCTTCTGTGGTACAGGAAGGAAGTTGAGGGGAATATAAAGAGCTTTCTCTGAATCAGCTGGGTTTGATTCCTTTTAATATAATGTTCCTTCCAAAGTGGCCCATCATGGGGTAGCTGCCCTTTGACCCCACAGTATTAAGCAGCTGAGAGTTCCAAACTGTACCACCCAGATTATTCTGATTGATAATAGTATTTTTTCAACTAAAGTAAAAGTTCTATGATTTGCAGATGAGGATACCTTGTTACCTCAATATCTTGATGATTTCTTTGAGACTGATTCTCTTTGAATTGTCTTATTACAGCAACTAAAATAACTTGTTTAATTTCCTGTTTTTTGACTTGTATTCAAAGGGGTATTTAATTTAACTTCCAGTAAGGAAAGTGAATTGACCTATGGTGATCTGTGCTTTAGTCATCAGCTTGGATATCTGCATTCTATTGGAAGCTGGACACTTAAAACCTATAAATGGATTGATATAAAAGTTCCCTTTAAATTTAGCAGTCTGCAAATTTTTGAGGCAGTTGGCTTTGTAATCTAAATTAACCAAATTTCTTCTTTTTTAACATTGGACTTTATATTTTATTTTTCCACATGGTTGAAATGAATGTTCCTTGCTCAAACTGCAAGACTCATTTTTAGATCATTGTAAAAAAAAAAAATCTTCAATCTTGTGTCTCTATCTATTCCCCTTGACACATTCACAGTCATATAATTTAAATTCAGATTTCCATCTGTATAATCCCTCACATTTATTTAGTAGTGAAAAACATTTGAAAGCCTTATCCACATGTGCTAATCATCAAGATGGTTCAGAAATTCCTGAACGATGTCTGTGCAGACCCAAGCTATGCTCCTTTTCAATACTCCAATCTAATTGTTTAATATTTCAAACAAGCCCCTATGTATTAATATCCCTCTAGAAATTTTATAATTATTTTCTCAGTTAAACATTAGAAAAATGCATGATGTCCGATAGTTTAAAAGTGCGTTTCTGAAATAACATAATGCATCTTCGGGCATTTATTTTGCTTATTATTCAGCTATACTTTTGCCCAGTAAAAGGTCCAAAAGTTTTATGATTTAGTGCCAAATACTAAGATAAATCTGGATATTCCAAGGACTTAGGATATAAAAGGTATTTAGCATTTCTTAAAATGTCTTGAAAATACTTGTTATTAATTTAACTTTTATCTAAACTAGAAGAAATACAAGTTTATGATTTTATATAAACAATGAAAGCATAAAATGGCATTTTATTACAAGTCAAAGCTGTATAGACTACTGAGGAATCCTCATGGCATTGAGTTGAGTAGTAGACAGGGCTGTTTTTCCAGAACTAGAACAGTTTTGTTGTGTATACTGCTCAAATTCATAGGTAAACTTTCACATTAAAATATTATTTGACTATACTGGTGTTGATTTTTGGGTACAAAAACTTTAATACCTTTGAAAGCAAACAATTACTGGATGAGAACTTCTTACTGCCTAAAGTTAAAACTTTTTATTTTATTTTTTTGTCCAGTTTGAAGGTTGATTAAGGGTTTAGGAACTCTAGCATAACATCCTATAATGTTATTGTACCAATATTGTTAACATCAGAGAAAACATAACTGTATTGTGCTTGATAAGAACAATCACAGTTCAATAAAAATGTAGGTAATGGTCTTCTCACTTGTGAGGAGTTCACTGTTTTTCCTCCAGAGAATCATCTCATCATTCCACTGTACTAAATACACTGTGAGTATTAATACTTTTCAATCAAAATTAAGCTAATTTACCATAGAAGACTCCTGACGTAGCATATCAGTCAATCCTCGCCTCAAGCCAATATATCCCCTCCTGACTACCTTGGGCCCTGATCTTGGCAGTGTGTTCTACGTGATCCTCTGTGGTAGAGACTAATTGGAGGACAATGTTTTAATAGTGTTTTCTCTTTATTGCTATCTTGTTTGTCCCCTCATTTTCTCCTCTGCATTCAACTTAGAATGAAAGACCGTCATTGTTCCTAAGTGGGCTATTATGAATTCATTATCTTTTACTTCATAAAGATCAATAGAGCATTCTGCATATATTTCCTCCACTGAATTATAATTTCTCATAGGCTTTCAGGAGAAGAGATTTGTATTTTATGCAATAGAAGTGACAGTGTTTCATTGTATACTGTTTGTCATCTGTTTTTGGTATTTCAATAAACTATTCAATCAAGAGGCACCTGCCCTCCCTCTTCTATTTTTTTCCCCCTCCACATAGCAGGAATTTATTTTTATTAAATCCTATGTTCCTCAACTTTGGTCACTGTTTTTCACATTAACTGACCCTGTTTAGACATTGAACTAGTCAAGTCATTAGAGACAAAAGAAAGGCTGAACTCTTAAGTTTTAAACCATATTTTAGGAATTGCATTTAGAATTTAGAAAGTACTCATTGTTATTCAGAATACCATGATTACAAAGTGTGGATAGAATATCACAACATCATTTTGAAAAAGATTTATTATAAAGCTTGCAGTTACTCTTGGTGCTATCTTTAATCTTTAAAGGATTTCTTTTATTCTGAAATCATACTAAGGTTTGTCTAATACTGAAATCTTCACATAATATTAGACCAAGTTTTACATAATTTCTGCCACCCCCAACATTATAAATTTTAATTCAGGATTTCAAAGAGTGTTGAAAGATAGCATGATGCTTCTTTCTTCGGAAGAAACATGTATTTTAGGTTATGCATTCATAAAATCCCTCCCAGCCCCCCCAAGCAATTCCTAACCAAATAGGGGCAAGCCAAGAAATGAACTCAAGATTTCAGACTATGTGCCCTATTTATATGATTATGCTCTGGGCTATTATCATAATTCTGGGCCCCATTCCATTTTCTTAGTCCCAAAAGATGATTGGAGAGTAGGCAAAAGAAATACGAAAGACTGATTGCCATGGATTATCATTTTGTTTTTAATTTTAAACTGCAAGTTCACATTCTCCTTTGAGTCTCCTCCACCACTGAGTTGTTTCTCACAGTCACTTGGGAAATTTGAAATGCTGGATCTGCTTTTCTGAAACACAGTGTACTGAAATAATCATAGGAACAAATTTTGTAAGGATTTGATGATGAAAGACAAATAAGTTCATTCCTTTTAAACAAATGAACTTGGGATTGAAAGTTAAGGCTAATTCTATGATAACATCATTCAATGATGCTGTGTTGCTAACAGAATGACAAACTATAGGATGAAAGGAAAATAGATCACTGAATATGTGAAATTCAGAATGTCAAGTTTTTGTTCGAACATTGAGACTGTCAACTTGTCAGAGTAGTTTTTAGACAAAAAGGAAGGATTAAACAATTTAAACATTCATTAAATTGCCTTAAGCTCTATATAATGTTATTTGTATATTTTAGGGATGATTTTGAGCAATGGAGGGTGTAAGGTGCTTTGTAAAACATTTTACTCTTACTATTTTAGTGATTTACTTGTATAGGTATGGAAGTCTTTACTTTTTTCCCTTGTGATTTCTTGATAAAATGGAAAAAGTTCAATTAGAAAAAAAAACTGATCATACTTAAATAAGAAGAAACTTGTTGCCAAAAATGAGTAATTTTTATTTTAAAGGCTTTGATAAGCAAGCTGTTCTAGGTTCCTATAAAAGATGTTCGTGAACGCAGGCATGCTATAGTATTTTTTCATTGTATTAGTTTATTTGCCTATTCATGTGCCAAATATAACTTCTCACACATTTAGGACTGGAGAGGTCAGGCTGAAAGGCAGGAGAATTATGACAACATCTTTGCCACTGAAGGAACAATAGGAACTTGAAATAATTACCAGACATGCCCTTCTGGGCAGAGCTGTATAATGCTGGGTGAGCAAATGTTTCTGAGCTCTAGTCCAAGCTTGAAACCCAATATCAAGTCACTATAAATTTTAAAAACCAACAGAATATAAACATAGGTGTTTTTTATTTCCTCACAAGCAACCATGACCAAGTATAAATATTCAGTCTTGTCCATGGGTTCTTGTAGTCATTTGGCACTGGACTTAAAAACAAAAAAAACACCATTGCATGTTGAATTGCAATCTCCTCTTTGCAAAAACAACTGTATGGACTTCTCAAAAATAAATGAATGTGTCAACTGCTGGCCATGCACTAAAAGATGGATGGCAATAAATCATACTAGGAGAATCTTCTGGTGAATTAAACCAGAACCTATGTGTCACAATGATAAAGAGCCTGGGCATCAAAGTCAGACCACAAGGAGCAATAGCCAACTCTCTAACTCACCGACTGTGTGACTAAGACAATGGTAGTAGCTATCTTGGTTAGTTGTTAATGGGCATTAAATGAGACAATGTATGTTTTTGGTTCTATATGGGGCTTGATCCATGCCTAGAGTTCAAAGTATTTGCTACTAATTATCCCATTGAGGAGTAAAATATAGTTTCCTCCCCTTGACTCTGGGCTAGCCTACCAGTGACTTTTCTGACCAATATGTTATGGGAGAAGTAATATTATATGTCTTAGTCCATTTAGGCTGCTATAAGAAAAATACCATATAAACAATAAGCATTTATTATGCTTTTGGGGGCTGAGAAGTTCTGGATCTGGGTGCCAGCACCATTGGATTCTGTTCGAAATTAGCTTCCTGGTTCTAGTTCCATGCTCAGCTTTTCAGTGGACTGGCAGCTTCTGCCTTAATGTCTTGGAGTCTTGACTTACCATAACAGAAATTCAAGTTCCTTCTACAGCTAGAGATCACACCGAAGGGCCAAGCATGTGAGTGAAAAGGTCATAGTGCACATACATTTCAGTTGAGTTTTGAGAGAACACCAGACCCAGTCTTTATCTCATGTTGGCATTGGAGATCAAGTGATGACCATCTAACTGAGTCCAGTTAATCTACAGAACGGTTGGAAAAAATCAGCATTTGTGTTAAAATATTACATTTATTGGGCTGATAGTTGTGACACAGTAATATATAATCAGAACAATGTTACTATTCTCACCATGGACAGAATGAGAACAGTGAGTCAAAGACCATTAACTTATTTTATAATACAGTATAATATAATATGTGATACAAATATATGTAAAATATACTTGTGCACCTACTATGCCAAGCACTATTGAACTATTGCTGGGATTTTCCAGTGAATAACACAAAATTGCTGTCCTCATGAAGATTGCAGTCTAGTTGGGGTCAGAGAAAAATGAGAGCTTTCTCATATTGAGTGTTCTCTGGCAGAAAGACTTTTTATGACTATTATAAGTTAGGGTTTATTTATTCTTGGGCTAAGACTCAGTGTACAATGTGCAAGCGATACGTTGCGGATCACTTAATCTATGAATGCTTAAAGTAATTCAGCTATAGAAAAAAATGAAAGAATCAAAAAAGGGAGAAAAAATGGGAAATAAAGGTAGAAAGATACTTCACCTTTATATTTGCAATAATATTTATGTCTAAAAATTAATATTTTCTTTGAGAAAATAGATTCAGAATTCTTAATGTGATATAAAAATTTTTTAAATTTTTTATATCACATTAGCTTCTCGGAGTGAAGGAACTGAATGTGCTCTACTAAGTTAATACAGGATACAAGGTGAGTTCCTGAAGAAGCAAGTTGAGAAAATGCAGGAAAGCTATCTAATCACTAAAAGATGAACATAAATTCAGTGGTGGAGGAAAATAAAAACAAATGATAAGAATGAAGGAAGATAAATAGGAGAGGAAGTCTAAGCAACAGAGCTAGGTAGGTGCTGGATCTTGAGGAAAAGGATGTCCAAAAAGAAATTTCCAACTCTGGACAGACATGGGAAGTGCAGAAACAAGGACATGTATTTTTCTGTTTTAAGTTCTTCATTTCTGCAATGTGCATCTCTATTGCTTATTTCATTGTTTTTTGTTGTTGAAATCAAGGGTAAGAATTAGTTTGGTATAGGGATCAGCTTGGAGGAAAGAGAAACAACTGGCAGCAGATGGTGAAATGCAAGGAATTTGAGAGTTCATTGGGGCAGAAACTAGGATCCAGATAAGACCATGAATGGAAGTTCTTGGGAATTTGTTGAAATTTTAGAGAGGGCTTTGGATTTTGGATAAAACATGAGATAGACAATCCAGGTTATTTTTCTAACCATTTAAAGGCAGTATATAATTTCACTGATATCTGAGGTGTCTCACATTTGAGGGGACATAGAGAAGGGGCCATATGAAGAATAATAATTGAGAGAAAAACTTGGTGGTAGGGTGGGAGTGGTGGGCAAGACACTGAGATTGATTAAACACCAACCAGGCACTAAACACTATGCTAGATGCTTTGCACTCTGATACCATTTGGACTTAATAGGACTATGTTATTATAATCTCCAAGTGACACATAGGAGCTGAAGAGAGACTGTAGCATAAGAAGTAGGTGATAAAAATGGGAGCATTTGCTATCATAAACCTAAGTGCTATATATTATAACTCATTCTGTGTTGATAAATATATAAAGTAAGAATTTGACTGCAATTCCCAGATGCCCCTGAATATAGATTGTGACATAATTCTAAGAAAATATTGTCAAACACGTTCCTTTATCAGATGTAATCTCTGATGACAAATAGTGACATTATTGATATTTTTAAATGACAAATTCTGTGCTGATTCTAGATACATGGGACTTATTGCCTGGCTGGATGTCCTTCTCTTTGAGTTCCTCCTTCTAATGCCCTCATGGAAAGCTTTTTAGAGACTGCCTTGAGCAAAATAACACAGTGAATATAATTTATCATTTAGTTTGTTTTTCTTCAAAATCTTCACATCTCTTGAAAAATATTCTTCCTTTTTTTGTCTCTTTCTCCACATCAGGGGGCAATGTGCTCGACATAACATTTTATCAAAACTTCCCTAAGGTGGACAGATTGTCTGACTGTGGACTTTCAGGCATCATCCAGTGTTCTGTAATACTGTGGATAAGCAGGGCTCTCACCGGTGCACATTAACTCCAATTTAGAATCACCAAAGACAATTAAGTAGAAGTTAAAGTATGAGCAACAGAACAAGAGAAAAGAGGGAAGACTCATTAAAAAGCATATACAGCAAAAATTTTGAAATAGAGGTTAGCCCTTTTACTGTTTCTATTCTGTTTGTTTCCATTGTAAATTCTGGAAGTATTCTTAAGACTTCTTTGATACAGTATAAAAATGAACCGTAGACAACATTATAGGAAATGGAGTGTGCATTTCTCTGAGCATCTGGCACAGGCATCTGTTGGACACGGGACACCAGCTCATTGCTCTTTTCCTGTGTGGAAGGTCTAATTAAGTAGCAGACAACCCTAGAAGCCCTAGAGTGTAGTTCAAATCAGTATCCAAAGGTTTATATGTGCTCAGAAACCTCTTAGATCAGTAATACTGAAGTGTGAATCTCAGCAAAACTAGCTCAAAGTTTCATGCCTAGAATATGCAGAAGTTGAAAGAACTTTTATGAGGCGCTATGTCTAGCTCCAAGGCATGGTAGGGGATGACTAAGCTGGAAGGAACCTCAATAATAAGTTCCTAGCTAAGGTTGCTATTTAAGTACATTTAAACTAGTTCAGGAAGAGAGCTGTTTACACTTTGCTAAATCATCCCCAGGGAGTGAGATTTTGCATTAATATCTCATAATCTTTAGAATCAGGGAGTTCTGTCTTTGCACTAAATTCCCTTCCTATCCCTCATCCATCTTCTCTCCATGACTCTCTCTTTTAATCCTTCTCTCCTTTTCCTTCCTTCCTTGATACTGAATCACTGCTCAGTCAGATATTCAATTCTATAGATCTAATTGTCCCGTAACAGTCATCCTTCAATTAGCTCATCTCTCTGTTCTATGGAATTTATTTTCAGAGCTTTTGCTCATAGGGTCAATTTACCTAATTTATGTTTGCATATGCCGTGTGGGCTATTATATCTAGTTTTTCCTTATTCTACTTAACTATGTTTATCTATGAGATATAAAAGATGTAAGAAATATTGGACTTAGAATTGTTCTTTCCATGGTCACCAAATTAAATCTTCTGTGTGCGTTTTCTTTCCAATCTATCACTCTCTTAGAAAGAGGATTGGACGTTTTTATTTTAAATTAATCAAAATCACACTTGGATACATGTGATCTATTTTCTCTAAAAATGAAAATTAGTAAAAGAAAACCTTTTAAAGTAATTTTTTACTTTATAAATTGAACTTTGGACCAAAAGTGGCAAAGATGGGGCCCTTGGGTGGCATAGTCAGTTAAGCCTCCCACTCTGGATTTTTAATTCAGGTTGTGAGATTGAGCCCTGTGTGTCTGGCTTTGCCCTCAGCAGTCTGCTTGGGGATTTTCTCTCTCTTCCTCTGGCCCCTTACCCTACTCATGCTCACTTTCTCACTCTTCCTCTTTCTGTCTTTCTCTAAAATAATAACTCTTTAAAAAATATAAATGAAAACAATGGCAGAGATAAAGGAAAATGATGAGTTAATGTGACTCCTGGATCTGTGTGGCTCCAGGTTTGCAAATGGGCATTAGTGTCTGAGAATTCACTTCCTAGTGATGGTTGGGACTAAAGGTACATAACTCAAGATGAAGAAATAAATCTGACTCGCTTTATGAAACCAGTGTCTCAGTGATAACCACAGCCCCTCCAGCGCAAAGAAAAGGAAAGCAAACTAACATCCTATAAATGCTGCCTACATTTACATTTTATATACAAATATTGACCTTGGGAACTTGTAGGGTCCAGATACACTACCGTGGAAGCCAACATTAGTTCCATTACTGGATCTGCTATATACTCAAACTTTGTAAAAATCACTCCAAATCCCTATTTTAAGACCTCTTTCCTAACTTAGAGTCTGGGGAAGTTGAGCAGACGGTGATTTCAGAATGACTAGTCAAAGATGTGCAGGAAATGAGGGGGGAGGGCAAGAACACAGGGAGGGAAAGAAACAAACAACCCTTCATGTTTAGAGTAAGTCTCTGCAACCCCAAATTCCCAAACCCAAGAACATGCAGGAGCTAGTGATATTACCATTGACATAGGGGGAGCTATAAAGAAATATCATACAAAGTAAAGCAAAATCAATAATGAAAAGATACATTTACTCTAAATGAAACTGATTTTCTAAAACAATCAAAATTTAAAATGACCTTGTGTTGGGTGCTCACATCTATAAAATAGTGAAACAAAATATAAATGAAATAAGAAAAGGTAAGTATGAGAAAGAAGAAAATAAACATCTTGGAAATAACCAACATATTCATTAAATTAAAATTAAGAGGTGGTGAAAGCTCTAGATTGGACATAAAATGAGAAAGAGTAATAGGAATATTTTCCTAATGAATTCACCCCAGGGCATATAAGTGATAGGTAAAGAGACAAATAATAAATGAGTTCTAGGGGGTACATCACAATTTTAAGAGCTTGAAAAACAGACACTGAGAAAAGGAGGAAAAACAACAGTATTCGAAGAGATAATAGCTGAGAATTTTCAAATATTGAAGAGTGAGCTGATCTGCAATTTGATATATCTCCTAGAGTTCTAGATAAGAAAAAATTAAAAACAAACATTAAAACAAACATCATGGTTAAACTGTAGACTATCAAGATTAAAAGGAACACTTCAAAAGCTGCCAGAGAATTGATATGATAATGAGAATTAAATAGACAATAAACTCCTCTTCAGCAACAACAGATGCTGGAATGCAATAAAATCATATATTAGAGGTTTTTGAGGAATAATAATTATCAACCTAGAATTGTATGCCCAGCTAAATCATCATTCAAGAGTAAAGCCAAACTATGGGGCAGCTGCCTGGCTCAGTCTGTAGAGCATGTGACTCTTGATCTCGGGGCCATGAGTTCGAGTTCCACATTGGGCATAGAGATTACTTAATAAAAAAAAAATTTAAAAGAATAAGGGCAAACTGAAGACATACTGAGAAATATAAATACTCTGATATTTTACTACCAGGCAACTTTGTGAAACAATGAAAATACATTGCAGTGAAAAGGAAAAGAAAGTTGGAAGCAAGATAGAGAAATACAAGGTAACAGTAACATAGTAATTGACACAGTGTATTGGCAAATTTAATTTACTCTTGACTATAAAAGTAACACCCATTTGTGCTATAAAAAGAAAGCTAAAATTAAGCCCAAAATAATAAAATAGTAGGGCTATTCAGTAGTTGGCACAAAGAAGAGAACATCTTTATGTTGAGGAAAGTAGCTTGAATAACTTCAGACTTCAAAAACGCAAGTGTGCCAGTTAACATGCAAAAGTATATACATTAAATGTGAAAAATAGAATTTAGTTTTCCAAAACAGGTGGGTATTTGTAAAATGCTATTCTGCTCTCAAAGGGCAGAGAGGGGAAAGAAAAGAAAATGGGAAACATAAAAAATGAGGCTGGGAAAGAAGGTCCCAAAGCAACAGCAATTAAAGGTAATAAGAATGGGTTAGTACTGTCAAAATCCTTAGGATCCTTAAGTGTGGTACTGATCTCTGCCACCCCATTCCAGAATGTCATACTGCTTTTGACTTACTATTTCGGTTGTATGAGTGTAGTTTCAGAGGGTTCCGATGCAGTAGCTTTTAGTCTGGAGGTCAAGGGCTCAGTGTGGCAATTGGAGCAACTGCCAAGTAGGTCAATCGCAATAATACACTCAGGAACTGGGCAATGTTTATTCAGTGGGTCTGCATGCTCTGGGTACCCATCATAACTCAGACTTTGGCCAGTACTCCATTTATTACCAGATTGCCATAGACTCACTGGAGAAGCAGGACCAAGATACCACTTATCTTTTCTGAATATTATTGTGAACTCAGACCCTGTTTCCAATATTCCTTGAAATACGTGTGTATTTTTCCTGAAACATAGTTACTTGAATAAGCCATACTTAGGTCTGTGGACTCGGCAAAGTTATGAAGACTTCTTATGGGAGTGACTACTGTCATATTCCCAGGCGTACTTGTACAAGCTGAGGGGTCCTCTGGTTGGATGCTCATCCATTTTTTCCCTATGATTGTTTTGGTTCTGTTAGCTCACTCAGTAACTTTGTAGCTGCCAGGCCTCCTTGGCTACAACTGTACCCCTGTCAGTCAATATGATGGCATCCAAATTCAGACCTGGCTCCTATTGTTCAGTGTCTATGAACTTGGTTACCTTCAGCAAGCCAAGTTCTATAAACACCTCTCTTTCCTCCAGCTCTTGTCTGGAGAAAAGAACCACCACTTAACTCTTTGGTTGTTATGACTTTCTCCAATGGTATTCCTTATGGTCCTATATCTTCCCATGAAACAAAATCGTCTGGTGGGTGTTCTGAACATATACAGTGTATTATTAAAGAAAGCTCAGTTACCGGAGCCGTTTAATTTTTTCTCCCACCATCTGCCGCTGCAATTCAACTTGGCTTTAATATAGGCCTTTTCTTCACTTTTTCTATGTTATGAGGAACCATCTTCTGAAGTCCTCGATTGTCGAAAACTTTAAATCTTAGGAGAGTGTTTCCAATCTGTAAACTCTCTCTGGTCCACTTTTTTCTTCTGGACCACGGGAACACTCACTGCCAGCATGTGTTCCCATTTTTATGGCTTCTGTAAGTACATGCCAAATACGTGCATGCAGTTCCTTAGGGATTAGGACCTTTTTGCCTTAACAGCTCTGGTATGTCCCCAACTAGCCTATACTATGAGTTAACCATAGCTATTTGCCTTGTTAGACAGAAAGGGAGACGGGGCATATCCTTACGGGGAAACTGTCTCCGTGATGGGGGAAGCCATCTGCATGCCCACCAGCTCTTAATATGGGTCAGCCATTTCTGTAGGTTTATAAGGGTTGGAAGAATCTGGGGTACTAAAATCTTACACGATTTCTCTCAGAGGTCTCCATTCCATGTATCATGCTCATAGAATTTCCCAACCAGGACACTGGTCTTGACCTAAAAGATTCCCTGGATAGAATATTTAACCTTTTGTTGCTCACCTGCTCAAACTATTATTTCCTGGGTTTGGTTTTCTGCCCAGGATGTAAAATTTTGTCTGTACTCCTGATGTGGGAGACGGGGGCTTTGCATGCTATGCAACAGGCCTTTTGATTTAACATACTTGGTTTTAAAATGCTTGATGACTGTCTTTAGCATTTCATTAATTTTCTCTATAGCGTCAAGGTCATTTAGCAATAACTACCCCATCCCACTGTACTTATTATTCCATCCTTAAGTTTCACATGCCTAGTAGGTACGTTGTACCCGCTAATGCATTCCCTTGAGCAGTGTACTGGCCCAATTCACCACTGGTAGAAGCTTAACAATCAGAATGCCGGGGGTTTTTGTGCTCCACTAGTGATTGGGAGTGGAGGAGGACTCATTCAGGCAGGGAGTGACCCAGACTCAAAATACCAAATTATTGTCTACTGTCTTAGATCAGCCCTAGACATTGGGATCAAGGAGCTTAGATACTTCTTAAGTATATAAATACCAGGCATTTTATAAGATGTGTATAGGTTTACAAAATATCTTTACCTCTAAATATTGCCCCCTCTTGGCCACTGAAATAGGTACTCAGGCTGGAAATTCTGAAGAAAAGAGTAGTGGAATCTGCATGGCAGCCAAACCTACAACCTTCACAGTACCTGTCTCTCTCAAAGGGAAACCACGCTTTAAACAGGGATTTTATTCTTTCATTTTTTCTTTAACCTATTTGCCTTCAGTCTCAAAGGCGATGATCAGAAATGTGTCACTTTATGGTTCAAAATTTAGATACTGTTGAGAAAGCCCTGAGGATTGTCAATAGAGACATTCTATGTCTTAACTGAAATGAAAAAAGACATTTTGAAGGTATATTAGATGTTTTGGCAGAATACAACTTTCACACAGCAGGTGATCTTTGCTACAGCTGACAGAAGGCCTTTAAAGTGGGTTCTGAAGTTTATTTTCTTCATCTTGCATGTGGATAATTGAATTGCAGTTTGCTAACTGAGACAACACTAGTTGGTGTCATGTGTACCATTCCGACATTTTAAAGGAATCTTGGGTTTCTTTAGCCATTGAAAAATAGCATGCGAAAGGCAGAAGTTTTCAAGAAAATGTATTTTTAGACTGACAAATTATTACAGCTCCTGTTAGAAATAAACCTATTAAAAGCTTTTCAGTGTTTTCTAGATTAGGCTTTCCTTTTATTTCTCTAGATTCTTGATGATACACTTAAAAGCGTTTTTTTTTAGATTTTACTAGTGCCAAGACAGTAGTAGTGACAATCTATTAAATACATACCATGCCCCATGCGTTAGTTAGAACACGATATACACCATCTCATTTAATTTTATTTTATCCTAGAGAAAAAAATGAAGCTTAGATAACTTGAATATTCACCTATGATCATTCAGGTGGGAAGGGGTGGTCCTGGCTGGTGAACCCAGGGCAGTATGCTATAAATCCAGTGCTCTTAACCACTTGTATTAGAATAGTCCACATAGACTCTACTACCTGTTTAAAATTGTCAGCTCCTAGCACTGCATTGGACACTTAGGGAATACTTAATGTAGAAAATAAATGTTCTTAGAATTAATGGAATCTTAGTTATGGGAAATACTACATGACCATTATATATAATTGCATGAAAATGATTGCTTGGCACCCTGAGTATATTTTAAAGAACTCATTCTCCACTTATTTATCAGTCTGTTTTTTCTTAATATTTTGTTTTCCTAATCTATATTGAGGTGTAGTTGACATAAAATAAACCGAACGTATTAAATATTATCATTTTATGAATTTTGACATGTGTACACCTATGAAATGACTCATCACATCGGGAGGTGAACATATCCATCATTTGGAAAGTTTATCTAAATGTATTTATAATCCCTCTAGCCCACCTCTCTCCTGCACTGCCCCTACCACAACCACTGATTTTCTGTCACTACAGATTAATTTGTAGATCTGGAACTTCATATCAGTTGTGTAACATAATATGTATTACTTTTGTGTCTGCATTCTTTTCTCATAATAATTTAGAGATGCATACATGGTATCACATACATCAAATATGCCTTACTTTGCTGTTGCTGAGTGGTATTCCACTGTATGGATGTACCACAGTTTCTTAAGAATTTATTTACTGCTAACAGACATGTGGATTGTTTCTGGTGTTGGCTTTTACAGCTCAAGCCATTATGAAAATCAGTGTACATGTGTTTGAATATATGCATTCTTTTTTCTCATTCTATCCATTGGAGTGGAAGGGCTAGGTCACGTGATATGCACATAAATTTTAAGAAAACTGTCCAATCATTTTCCAAAGTGGTTGTACCATATACATTTCCACCATGTATATTGACTTTTTGTTCCTCTATGTCCTCAACAACACTTTGTATAGTTGGGCTTTAAATTGTAGACATTCTAATTGATATGTAGTGGTATTTCAAGCAGTTTTAATTTATTTTTTCTAATGAATTATGTGGTTCATCTTTTCTTATTTGCTCTGCTCTTTTTAGTGAACTCCACTTTCAAATATTTGCCCATTTTAAAAACAGGTTTCTTATTACTACTTAATTTTCAGAGTTCTTTATATATTCTGAATATAAGTCCTTTACTATATATATGCTTTAAAGATATATTCTCCCAGTATGTGGCTAGTCCTTTTATTCTCTGAATAATACCTTTCATAAGTCTCTAATTTTGATGACGTTCCATTTATCAATTGGTTCATCTGTGGAGCATGCTTTTTATGTCAGAAATAAGAAATCTTTCCCTAATCCAATTTTCTGTTTTCTTCTATGAGTTTTCTAGTTTCAGATTTTTTCTTTATGCCTAGAAAAAATTTTGAGTTAATTTTTTAATCATATAATAAAAATTTATTTTCATGTATGCGGATGTCCATGTGTTCCAACATCATTTGTTGAAAAGACTCTTGTGCCAGTAACTTGCAGTTGTACCTTTCTTGGAAGTCAGTTGCCTGTGTAAGTGCAGGTCTACTTCTGTGGGTTCCTCATTCTGCTGTACTGACCTATTTATCTGTATTTATGTCAGGACAATAGTGTCTGCATTATGTAGTGTTAGAGTCTTAACATACTGTATACCTACATAACATGTACGTCTTAAGCATACGTAGCTCTTTTACTAAAAAATTGTTTAGGCTACTTTGTGTTCCACATGGATTTCTAAATCAATTTATCAATTTCTGCAAAAAACATCCACTGCAATTTTAACTAGGATTGTATTGAATCTATAGATCATTTGGGAAAATTGACAGGAATAGTGAGTGTTCTGACCCATGAAGAAACAGATGATCCCTGTGTTTATTTAGGTCTTTAATTTCTTTCAGTAATATTTTGTGGTTTCCAGCCAAGATTTCACATAGTCACTCACATTTATCCGTGAGTACTGCATATAATTTGATACTATTGTAAATGGGATTGTTTATTTTCTATTTGATTATTTGTTGCAAATTTATAGAACTCCAACTGGTTTATGGATATGATAATGAATTTTGCAACTTTGCTAAATAGACTTATTAGTTATAGTAGCTTTTTGGGTATATTTTGTCATATTTTCTACAATTGTAATCATGTCATCTGTTAATAAACACAGCTGTATTTCTTCCTTTTCAATCCAGATGTATTCTGAAAACCTCCATCACAATGTTCTCAGTGTTGAAAGCAGACATCATAGTCTTGTTCCTGAACTTGGGGAAAAATATTCAGTCTTTTAAAATTAAATATGATGTCAGTGGTAGGTTTTTTTATGCCCTTTTTGAGACTGAGGAAGTTCCCTTCTATTCCAAGTTTTCTGGGAGGTTTTTATCAATGCTTTTTCATTGTTTATTGAGATGATCATGTGATTTTTCTTCCTCAGCCTGTCACTAGAGTCACTTATTTTAATTTTTAAATGGATGAGCCCCATTTCTGACATTGTGTGTGTGTGTGTGTGTGCGTGTGTAGTGTAATACAATTCTAAGGGTTTTGACAAATGCAAATAGTGATAAAGAATAGTTTCGTTGCCCTAAAAATCTACTGTGTCCCACCTATTCAACTTTCCTCCCTCCCCTCTTTCTAAGCTCCTGGCAACCACTAATCTTGTCTATATAGTTTTGCCTTCTCCAGGGTGTTGTATACTTGGAATCATACTGTATGTGGCCCTGTGGGACTGGCTTCAGCTGGCAAAATGCATTTAATCTTCCTCCACATATTTTCATGGCTTGATAATTCATTTCTTGTTACTGCTGAATAATAGTCCACTGTTTGCCCTGTAGTACACTGCACTGTGTTTGTTTACCTATTGAAGAACATCTTCGTTGCTTCCAGGTTGTGACAATAAAAATAAAGTTGCTATTAAACTTTCATGTGCAGATTTTTATGTGGATATCAGTTTTCTACTTATTTGGGTAAATATCTAACTGTGTGACTGCTGGATTGTGTGGAAAAACTATGCTTGGTTTTTTAAGAATCTTTCAAACAGGCTCCCAAAATGGCTGTACCATTTTGCATTCCCACCAGCAATGAGCAAGAGTTCTGGTGGTGCATTTCCTTGCCACCATTCAGTGCTACCTTTTTTGGATTTTAGCCATTCTAAAATGTTATCTCATTATTATTTTAATTTGCAAGTCCCTGATGATATATAATGTTGAGCATCTTTTCATATATTTACTTGCTATTTGCATATATAGCTATTGTGAGGGGTGTGTCCTATCTTTTGCCCTATTTGAAATTAGGTTGTTTATTTTCTAATGGTTGAGTCTTAAGAGCTCTTTGCATATTATAGATAAAATTCACTTACCAGATACTTGCTTTGTAAATATGTTCTTAGAGTCTGCGATTGTCTTTTCATTCTCTTAACAGATCATGTGTTTTGCAGTATCTTTTGCGAAGCAGAGATTTTTAATTTTAATAAAGCCTAGATTGTCAATTTTTTTTTTTTTTATTTCATGGATCATTCTTTGGTGTTGTATTTAAAACCTCATCACCAAACCCAAGCTCACTTAGATTTTTTTTTCCTCAGTGTTACCTTCTAGAAATTTTATAGTTTTATATTTATGTCTGTGATCTATTTTGAGTTAATTTTAGTAGAAAGCATAGGGTCTATGTCATGCTCACTTTTTTTTTTTTTTTGCATACAATGGTCCAGTTGTTCTAGCATCATTTGTTGAAAAGAATGTTGAAAATATTACTGTTGGTATATTTCTAGGTTCTCTATTCTGTTTGAGGGTTTTATTTGTCTATTCTTTTCCCGATACCACACTATCATGATAACTGTAGTTTTATGGTAAATGATAAAGTTGGGTATTATCTGTCTTCTGACTCTGTTCTATATTGTTTTGTCTATTCTGGGTCTTTGCCTCCCCGTATAAACTCTAGGATCAGTTTGTGTCCAGAAACAACTTGTTGGGATTCTGACTGAGATTGCATTGACTATATAGATCAAATTCGGAATAACTGACATCTCAACTATATTGAGTCTTTATATTCATAAACATGGAATATCTATTTAAATCTTTGATTTCTTTGATCAACATGCTGCAGTTTGATCACAGATCTTGTACCTATTTTGTTACATTTATACCTTGTCTCTGTTATTCCATTTTGGCCAGAAGCAGAAATCAAGAGATTTATACTTGACTAAGGGAAATTGTAGCTGATTTTGAAGAGCTAATAGAGTTTTAAACTCTAGTCCAGGTCAAATTGCAAGAGCAACAATTGCTATCTGGTTGCTATAATTACTAATTTATTCAGTCACGCACTCATTCAGCTTTTTAATAAATATTTATTGAGTTCCTACTATAAACTAGGCCCTTTGCTAGACCGTTGTAATACAGCAATGAATAATACATCATCATTAAATTATAATTTTGATATAATTTGGATTAAATAATTGGCAAATGATGCCAGCTTCAGGCAAAAAAAGTATATTTGGAATGTTTGCCTTGGTGCCTAACTAATTGACGTTTTTTTTTTTTTTTTTTTTTTTTTACTTGAATCCAGATGAATTGTTGTGTGGCTCATTCCTAAAGGATCTACATCTCCAGCATGTGCTAAATAATAAATTTGTAAAGTGTGCACTGGTAATTTAAGTTTTTATCAATGAACACCGAAGCCAGAAGTAGTCACTTATGTTTACATGAGCATTTACATTTTAATTAGAGGAATTTTAAAGACTGGGGATATTTCTAGGTTAAGGAAATAACTTATTAATAGTAGACTTTAAGATAACTATACAAGAGGAACACCTGGGTGGCTCAGTCGGTTAAGCATCTGCCTTTGGCTCAGGTCATGATCCTGGAGTCCTTGGAATCAAGACCCGCATCAGGCTCCTTGTTCAGTGGAGAGTCTGCTTCTCCCTCTACCTGCCACCCCACCCCCCACCCCCAGCTTGTGCTCACTCTTTCTCTGGAAATAAATACATAAATAAAATCTTAAAAAAAAAAAAGATAACTCCACAAGAAAGCTAATTTGGGAGGATGATTTGAGAGAGGGGGTGATGCTATTCTGGAACATTTCCCAGAGCTGATACATTCCTGAGTGTATCACAGCTCCTATAATCTGTTCACAAGGTAACCTTCACCTCCTAGGTACTGGGAGTAGTGTGAAAGAATACAGAAAAAGGGTAGGATCTTTAAACCAACAGAATCTCAAGAAATTTTATTGATTTATGACATCTAATATGCTGTGGAATTTAGTCCAGTCTAAAGAGGACTTATTGCACAAATTTTTCCCAATTCCATTCATGTTCCATCTCCTTAGGCAAATGGAGAGGTCCTTGATACAATATTTATAGTATTTAGACTATTTACTTAGTGGTTTACAGAAAAAAGGTGCCTATGCTTTACATATCATGTGGCTGGTTTCTTGCCAGGGCAAATTCTTAAGACATCAAATATAAAATAAATGATAAACAAAGGAAACAAGAGGAAGTCACTACTCAAAGTGAAATAAAGCAAAGCAAAAGAAAATAAATGCGTGTGTAGTTTATCGGCATCATGCCCAGAAAAGCTGGAAGAAATTGGGGTGTGAACCAGGCATTCACTTTCCTGTGAGCATGCCTATCTGATTTTATTGAGCAAAAAAACCTCTTAGAGATTATAAATATTACAGATTAATAGAGTTTTTATTGGAATTACCTTTAGGAACTTGATTCTACTTAGTTTTAGGATGGCATACAATCTTTGACTGCATTTTAATTATGTCTTAATCACTGAAACCTAATGCTTTATAAAATTTATCCCGTATTAGGTAATGTTGGAAGTGTTTTAGGTGTATCATCTTAATGTTAAAAACAATCTTAGGAAGTAAGCACTAGCATAATTTCCATTCAATATTGAGGAAACAACATGGATGGATATAGAGGGTATCATGCTAAGTGAAATAAGAGAGACTGCAAAAGACAAATACCGTGTGATTTCACTCGTGAGGAATCCAAATGAGCAAACGCACAAACAATCAAAAAGCAGAATCAGATCTATAAATACGGAGAACAAACTGATGGTTGGGGGAGGTGAGGGCAAAATAGATGGAGAGTGGGAGAGACAGGCTTCCAGTTACAGAAGGAATAAGTCACAGGAATAAAAGGTACAGCATGGGGAATATAGCCGATGTTTTTATAATAGCATTGTATGGGGACAGATAGCCACTATGCTCGTAGTTAGCATAGTATAGCTTACAGATTGTTGAATCACTATGCTGTACGCTTAAAACGGTAACATTGTGTGTTAACTATACTCAATTTTTTTTAAAAAGGTGAAATACTAGAAAGATTAAGAATAAAATAAAATTGAGGCGACAAAGACAAAGAAGAACTTACATAATTTTCAGTTAACCAGCAGAGCTACAATTCAAGCCCTGGCAGGCTGGCTGGAGTCTGAACAGTTAAAGAGCATTCATCCGGGCTTACCAGAATTGATAGGTGTGGATATTACCAGCCCAAGTGGATTATAAAACACTTTGAACATGAGTGATGTAATAGGGGCTACGCTTTCAAGATACTGATACCTGTTCCGGTTCACACCAACGAAACATTTTGCTTTATGATTCTTGAGGATGACATGCTCTGTGATAACATAAGGCGGGGATAACCTCAGTACACCAAGGGTTTACTAGTCTAATAGAAGTCCTGACCCTCCTCTGATTCATTTTTCTTCCACAGTCAGCCTTTCTGTTTTTCTATAGATCCTTTCCCTACTCCCCAAATTGATGAGAAGAAATATTTTCACTCAGTATAAAAATTGGAGTTTTTAATGCCATTTAATTAATAGTGAATAATTGTTGATAGTCTTAGAACATATGCACATATATGACATATATGTTATATATGTGTGTATATACAACTATATATGTCTGTATATATATGAAATAGGTACGTTCAAAGAGGCTCTATAAATGGTAGTCAATCAGTATCAAATGGCAGGTAGATTAACATACAATAATGAGAGACTTGAGTATTTTCAGAGAAATTGTAGCAATTTTACTGAAGTTTATATTTAAAAAAAATTTTTTTAAAGATTTACCGATTTGAGAGAGAGCATGTGTGCAAGTGGGGGGAGGGGCAGTAGGAGAGACTCTCAAGCAGACTCCCCGCTGAGCGCAGAGCAGAGGCTGGGCTTGATCTCATGACCCATGAGATCGTGACCTGAGCCAAAATCAGGAGTCAGATGCTTATAAACTGAGCCACTCAGGTGCTCCTACTAAAGCTTTTAAAATTAGAATATTATGACCAGCTAATAAAACGATCTCTGCCAAGTAAATAAATTATGGACACACTTAAAGAATATAGTCTTACATAAGGAAAATAGTGGAACATCTTGTGCCATCAACTATTGGATTTCAAGCTCTCTTAAAACTTTACAGAAAGTAATCTCATAGAATATTCTGTAATAATCTATACTCAAGATTAACTCCAAAAAATAGGTAATACTTAGAAAAACTCTTCTCCTTTAAGACCAGAAGCTATTCAGAGGCGTCATCTGCAGTGTCCAGGGACGTGGCAGCACACTACAGACCTATACATTCGTCTGAACACTGCATTGACAGCTTCATTAGACATTTCATTCCACGTCACTGGCATGCAACTGATTTCCTCTGAGGTTGCAGGATACCATTAGGCTTTGATCAGAAGGAACTTGATCTCCTGCCCAGCTCTGCACAGGCTGCTTCTACCCTGTATGTTGGCTCTTCCATGGCAGTTAGAATTGACTGGAGGAACTATTATGCCAGGGAGAGTTCCTAATTTATGCTCTGAGGAGGAAGGAGCATGTAAGCAATATTATTTCATGAGCCACTTGAAATAGGAAGAAATGTCTGTATAAATTGCCATATTACAGGTCTGCAATAGTAATGTAGAGCCCAGGTATCTGCTTGGCACTCCAGCTTTAATGGACCCCTTCGCGGCTCTGCCAGGCACCATCACCCACGTCTACCCAGCTCCCTCTTCTTGAGCGGTCTGGTTGCCATGGAGTGTTTTCACATTCTAACTGCTAACTCACTAGCACCTGGAACTCATGGAAGCCATGTGCAGCTGCTCACTTGCCTGGGAGTTGTGTAATGAATGTGGCAACCTTTCTGTGCTTGACTGTGGTCCTGTACAGGAGGAGAACATCCTAACCCCCTTTTGTGTTGCAAGCTGTTAAACAGGTACATGCTAGTGTGTCTTTATGATCCAGAATGTTACTTATGAAAAGGAAGTAGGGTAAAGCTAAGCTTAAGAGGCTTTACTGCATGAGTCCTAAAACACTTTTTGTTTTATCTTAACATATTCTTTCTTAGGAACTTTTAATCTTTCATTTTTGTGTCAAACGGATACAGTTGAGATTACCCACAAATGTAGTCACTGTTTCTGACCTTGCCGTCTCTGATGACTGATACTGACAACCACGATTGACAGTTCATGATGATTATCCATTGTTGCAGCACTTTGAATATTGGGATACAAGCGTGCAACTTCAGTGTGTTGTAACTGGGAATGATAGCAGACATTCTTTGACTTGGCCTGTTGACTATTGTACTTTGTATGGAGATAACACTAGTTTACTTTCTAACATCGGAAATATTGTGAATGTGTTTTCTAAGAGTTCAGATCAGAAAAGAAAACCAGAATCATTACAACACCAACGCCAGCATGACTGAGGCATCACTGAAAAAGAAGGCTAAGTAAACAGTGTTATTCTAATGACAGATGGAAGGACATATATAACTGGGTTAGTGAGATAAATAACAAAAACAGCACATTTGTGATTGGGCATGGTGCAGAAAGGGAGGTGAAAACACATATGGAGACTGAATCTCACAAGTTTTGGATGAGACAGGAAAATATATCTAAATAAATCAAAAATGTTTTGTCTCCCTCAAAGACACCAATGCTCAGTTGGAAATAGTCCGGCTGGACTAGCTTGGGAATACCCTTGTCAGGAACGTGCGCTGTCCTGTCGTTCTGGTTACGCACTGAAACTCAGCGAAGCTACAGGTCCTGATAAAGAAATTGCAACTACAAGGTTCAGTGAGAGAACAAAGGGGAAAATTTTGATCATGGAGAGATTAGCCCCTTACATTATAAATTCTGTCAGATTTTATTTGCTGGTTTCCTTTTTAACATTGGAAATACTATGATCATGTTTTTGTGAGCCTAAGTGTGTGCCCGATTGAAAATATTTTTTTCTCTTAATAGATGGATTAAGCTGATTCACATTTATTTTAGGACTGATGAGTTTATTTTCCAATGAGCTATAATTTAAAATGATGTGCCTTTTGTTATATCTATCTTTATGTATAGGACACACATTTTCTGTCCTCTTATTAAAAAAAAATGGATATTTAAAAAGGTTGAGTGTTTCGTTCTAGGGGCTACCCTGGTACTTATATTTCCTTCAATGACTTTAGTTCCCTGTTCGTTTAACCTTTTACTATCGGCTTTATCAGTTTTTTGGGTAGGGGAGTAGCACCCATTAATAGCAACCTATTGCCTATAAAACAATAAACTTTTTGTGTTTTCTGTACCTTCTTGTTCCACATTTTAGTTGGATTATTCCTGATGACAAAAATAGATTAACATGAAGGTGGTCAAAAGGTATAAAATTCTAGTTGCAAAACAAGTCCTGGGGATGTAATGTACAGCTTGGTGACTGTAATGATACTGTAATGTCTATTGGCCAGTGGCTAGGAGAATACATAGGTGCGTCCTAGAAGTTCTCATCACAATGAAAAGCAATTTGTAACTGTATGGTGATGGATGCTAACTAGCCTTATGATCATTTAGCAGTGTGTACGGATACAGAGTCCTTATGTTGCATACCTGAAACTAATATATGTCAATTATATGCCAATTAAAAATATATAACATTGATGCAATAGTCTCTGCTTCCCTCATCTCTGCTTTTATGGTTATATTCATATATTTTAAAAAATGGTCACCATACTTTTTTGAAATTTTCACAGTCATAATTTGGTTGGATGAAGCTCCTGGTGTGTGTGGTTTTTTTTTTTTAATTCATTTTTTATCTTCTCATTTTTGATTTAAGGTAGATTTTCATATCTTTATTTTTTTTAAGATTTATTTATTTTAGAGAGTGTGTGCGTATGCTAGGGGAGGGGTAGCAGGAGAAAGAGAGTGGAGTGCGGAGTCTGACATGGGGCTTGATCCCACGCCCCTGAGATTATGACCTGAGTTGAAATCAAGAGTCAGATGCTTAACCAGCTGAGCCACCCAGGCACTCTGCTTTTCATATCTTCAAATGCTTTTTGAAATATTTTAAAATCTGTTGGGGGTGTACATTTAAAGTTTTCTTGGGGTTGATGGTGTTAGTATATGTTTATGTGTATAGAAAGTTTCCTCATTTAAGTAGCATACAAATTTTTTAATGATTTTCTGTAACAGATCTCTGCGGACTTTACTTTTCTTGTGTTTCTTTTGAATGATATCCAAATATTGCTCATGATTATTCTTACATTAATGGCATTATTTTCTGTTAGTCCAGCAAAGGACTCAAAATGTTACAGTGCTTTCTAAATTTCATTTTTTAAGATTTTTAGCTGAAGGATAGCTGACAAATTATGTTATATTAGTTTCGGGTGAACAACATAGTAATCTGACAACTCTATAAATTAGGAAATGCTCACCACAAGTGTAGTTACCATGTGTCACTGTACAACATTATTACAATATTAGTGACTATATTCCCTGTGCTGTGTTTTTCATCCTTGTGACTTACTCATTTTATAACTGAAAGTTGTACCTTCATGTGGTTTGGTGCTGAAAGAGAAGTGAGTCTCTTTTGACTTGGATGACCCTACATTTTCACGTATTCGTCTTTTTCCTTTTACCACCTGATTGTCCGAGCACACTTTCCCCTTCCTTTTGTCCTTTTCATCCCCAGAAGTTATACATTTGGAATACTGTTTTTCTTTTCTTTTTTAAATTCTTTTTTAAAGATTTATGAACGAGAGAGCGAGCGAGCGAGAGCGCGCACGTATGGGAGCAGGAAGGGCAGAAGGAGAGGGAGAAGCAGACTCTCTGCTGAGCCGGAAGCCGGACTGAGACTCAACTAGAGGCCTGGAGCTCAGTCCCAGGACCCCGGGATCGTGACCTGAGCCGAAGGCAGACGCTTAACCCACTGAGCCACCCAGGCGCCCCGTGTTACCTTGCTTTATCATGCTTTTTTCTTTTTCTCCCCTCACAAGTCTTGGATAAGATAGGAAAAGGTATCAGAATAAACCAAAATATTTCTTCTCCCACAGAAACAACAATGTTGAGTTGAAAATTAGGGTCCCCGCAGGATCTGGTGAATACCGCATAATGAAGATGCGTTACCATAGTGTTCCCTTGATTGCTCCATAAATTCAGGGCAGTTACAACTCCTGACGATGAAGGCTGCTCCGTTAAATCATTTACCTCTGGACGTCGTGTGCCTGCAGTGGAGTCCATCTCTTTGCATTATGTATTTTTATTATTTTTGAGTATGGTTGACAACGTTGAATTAGTTTCAGAGATACAGCATAGTGGTTCAACAAGTTCATACATTCTGCTGTGCTCACCGCAAGTGTAGCTCCCATCTGTCCCCATATGATGTTATCACAATACCATCGGCTCTGTTCCCTGTGCTGTACCTTTTATTCCCATGACTTGTTCCTCCCATAACGTTAAACCTGCGTCTCCCACTCGCCATCGCTCATTTCACCCACCCCCTCACCTCTCCCCTCTGGCGATCCGTTTTGTCTCTGTATTTATAGGTCCGATTCTGCTTTTTGTTTATTTATTTTTTTCCCTTCATCTCTTTAAATCCTGCCTCTGTCCCTTTTTATGGTTTTTGGCTCTTTCAGACCATGTACTCTGAAATCCCTTCCCTGCCGTTTGTTGTGTGATCTGTTTATTTGCTTCCCCCACCCCCAGTATCTTCAACTCTAGTGTAGATTTGATCTTTCCTGTGGTGGCTTCAACTCAGCCTCAGGCTCCTTAGCCAGTGTCCCTTCTCTGCTTTTGTTGCAGTTTTTTCTGCTTTTGCTTGCCACCAAGCTCTGAGACGCTTGGGGATGGGTGGGAGCATATGGCGCTGCAGCACTGACAGTCTTGTGCTTTTCCTCTTCACAGTAACTTTGCATTCTCTGTCCTAAGGCAATGTTGGGGGTGTGATTTTGCATGGCTTTTTATAGGTGCACAGCCCAGTTGTTAGTCCTGTCGCTGGGAAGAGATTTGGGGAGACGTTTTACTACACAGTCTCCATTGTCTGTAGTTACCCCCAAAGCTTGCCCCCCCCACTCATTTTCTTGGCAATACACATCTTTTCAAAAATTTACTAAGCACCTATACAATGTGTATACAGCTGGCTCTGTTTTGCTCTTTAGTCCCAGTATTCCTCCCTCAACCCAGTGGTGTCCCTAAAGATGTAAATATGAAGGCCACTCTCTTAATCTGGTTTTATAATCCTTGATTGACTTCATGCAAGTGAGAAACTTTCCTAGCTCTTTGTTGCTTAAAGCCATTTAAAATTTAATCTCTTCTGTTGGGCTCTGAAAACAGTCTGCTTTTCCAGGTCTTGAAATCTCTGATTTTCTTTTCAGTTGTACGTGCTGAATGACCCACTCTTTTTTGTTTGGCTCTTTCTTTCTATATGTTGTTACATTCAGCCACTATTAGCAAATGCACACTAGTGCTGGGATTTTAAAATGATTTTTTTCTGGATTTCCTAACTTACTAGTCACGTGGATGGCCTCCTCTCTGTCATTGAGCTTTGCTACGTGTTTTGCTACCGTAACATGGATTACAACATTTCCATCCTTCGTTACCCATTTCCTTGTCATACTGTAAGCCATGGTTCAGCAAATTACTGCCTATGGGCCAAATCTGGCCTTTGGCCTGTTTTTGTAAATAAAGCGGTATTGAAAGACAGCCATATTGACTCATTTATACATTGTCTTTGCTGAATACAGGGTTGTTGAGTAGTTACAACAGGGACCGCAGAGTCTGCAAAGCCTGAAATATTTATAAGCTGGCCCTTTGTGAAAGAAGTTTAGTCACCTGGGTGCCTGCATGGCACAGTTGGTTAAACGTCCTACTCTGATTTCATCTCAGGGTCTAGGGATCAAGCCCCACATTGGGCTCTGTGCTGGGTGTGGAGTCTGCTTGAGATTGTTTCTCCCTTTCCCTCTGCCCCTCTTACTCGTGCTCTCACCCTCTAAAATAAATAAATATATCTTAAAAAAAGTTTACTAACCATTGCCACATATGTTTTGTCATAGAAGAAGAAACACCACTTCAAAGTGTTATTTGGAGTGAACAGGATAGTCTGTTGTAACTGATGGACTCTGAAGTGGCAGCGACTTGACATCATAACAGTGTATTTTTTTCACTAAGAAAAAGTGTAGTGCTAATGGAAATCCTGGGCAGTTCTCCAAATGGTGACTTTGGAATCTAGACTTCTTTGATCATGTGACTGACATTTTGGAACTCTTTGCTACCAGCTGGCCACACAGAGGAAGGAGAAAAGGGAAGAGAATATAATGGATAATTACTCATATTGACATGGGAAACCTACTAACTGCTTTCATTCATATTTTATTGGTCAGGATAATCACATGACCAAGATTATTACAAGAGAGGCTGGGAAATGCATTTACAGGTATATTCTGTAATGATTCTTAGGTCTCTTGAACAGACAGGTGCCCTAGGACAGTTCCTTCACCTCTCTGCTTTCAGTTTTCAGTCTGTTTATGGCCACAGAGGACTTCCTGTACTTTATATTGAGATCATCAATGCCTTGAAATGTTTATTCGGGTAGTGGTTTTAAAATATGTCCACAAATTCCTTGGTACTTTTTCATTTAGGAGGTGGAGCTTAGGATTTGTCTACTTGATTATTGCCTGTGTGTCGTATTCGAGATCTCGCCAATATTTGGAGGGTGTCTGATATAGAACAGATGTTTCTTGTTGAATAGAAACCAGAGTTTTGCATAATTTATTGGAAAAGCATACTGCCACAGAAATAAATTGATAAATACCGTACTCAAAGGGAGCTTCACAGAGATGTGGATGCAAAACTAAGACTATTCTGCAAATGGTAATAGATGACCAGAAACAAAGAAAACAGGAAAATTTACAATGTAAGGAACAAGATGGTCATGCACAAGAGAGGCGGATTGGGTGAATTTGGATAAAGAGGCATTTAGAAGCAAGAGGCAAAGTGATGGCTTCTTTTTAATGCTGAATAAAGAATCGCACCAGACTCCTAGAGAGAAACTAAATATCAACCTCAGAGTGCATTCATAACATGTTGCATATATTACTATTGAATGAATTTGTTTCTGTGACTCCAAGTTGAAAACCACAAGTTTTGTTGATGTTTGTGTTAAACATAAAGCAGAATATAGTAGTAAGCGTCAGGTGGTGTGTAAATGAGATCAGGGCTATTTTATGTAAAGGGGTCAGGAAAGCCTTCTTTAATAAAAACATTTTTGAGTCGATTTCAGCAAGAAACAAGGGACTAAGTTTTGTGGATACTGGAAGAGAGAGTATTCTAGGCAGAGGGAAGAATAGGGGCAAAGATCCTGAGGTAGGATCCTGTTCCTCACATTTGAGGAAGAGTAAGACGTCTGGATTAATGGATAATCAAGGAGAGATTGATAATAAATTAGGTCCAAGGCAAGGCATAGGTTATGCATTGTAAGCCATGGTAAAAATTTTTAACTGTCAGTGAGATAGGAAATAAAAAAAAAAACAGGGGAAGTATTTGGCTTATGTTTTTCAAATATATTTGGGCAGTTTTGTGAAGACTGTAGGAGGGCATTAGGGTCGTCCCATGATAATCTACATATGAGCTGATAGTGTCTCCTAGGGAAATTGTAGTGGAGCGGGAAGGAAGTTGTTGGATTTTTCTTTGCTGTCTTAGAACTAAATTGTAGGGGCGCCTGGGTGGCTCAGTCGTTAAGCGTCTGCCTTCGGCTCAGGGCATGATCCCAGGATCCTGGGATCAAGTCCCACATCGGGCTCCTCCACTGGGAGTCTGCTTCTTCCTCTCCCACTCCCCTTGCTTGTGTTCCCTCTCTCGCTGGCTGTATCTTTCTCTGTCAAATTAATAAATAAAATCTTAAAAAAAAAAAGCTAAATTGTATATGAGGATATGGTGTCTTATTCTAAAACACAGAGCTCATAGGTAAACCTGTAGTACCACTTGAGTGTCAGTTCTGTAAGAACATGCAACCCAGCACAGAATAGTTCCTGTATTATATGAACTCTTGAAGAAATATGTGTGGGATAAATAAATGAATGAATCACTTAAATAATGGGTCATTACCACATATCTTTGTTGGAATCAGTTACATCACACTTATATCCTAGGCTAGTTCCAACTAAAATTACTAAACTATATTTATCTGCATTTCACAATTTAGCATTTCTTTGTGCCATGTTGACCATGTTCCTCATAATGTTAAAATGCACTTTGTTACAATGTACTTTTGAATTTTATATAAGTAATTGTTCACTACCTCACTAGATCTTATAAGCAAAATAATGTTATATCTCCTGAGGGATTCTGTTGCAAGGACACTGTGATGTGAGTCATATGCAAGGTTTCCCTTTTCACATTGGCTCATAGAAAACTCATGGCTGATCCCTTGAAATGGTTCTAGAAACAAGCCAAAGTATAAATCAGTATGCAAAACTATTAATACTTATGACTGCTTACTTAAAAGACCACCTTTTATGTAATGAGAGTAAATCCTACTTAACGGAAATAATGTTTCCATAAAAATTTGTATTCCTTTTCACTTCCAAAGCAGCTCCAACACTGAAAAAGTTTTACTTTTTGTGTGTGTTAAACTGATTAATTTATATCATTTTCATCATTGCTGATGGTTCTGAGTATTTGTAGAGAGAAAATTATACTTTGCATTGAGTCCATATCTCTTTTAAAAGTTTTGAAAACAATTTTGTAAAACCAATACGAGGTCAAATCATACACAATTATTTTAGGTGCAGAATGGTAAAATACTGGAAATTTCGTGTAGTTCAACTGAATATTTCTCTTTGTTCTGGTGATAGAATCATGCCTTGTTGCATCCATGTAGTCTGAAGCTTGAGGCGTGTTTCAAGGAGAGAGCAACTTGAAGCGACTTGTTGTATGGTCTAGCTCATCCTTTACCCCCCCTTCAGAGGCCATAAGATTACAGGAGCTCTGTTAGAGTTGCAGTGATCCTGGGACTTAATCTAGAGTCAGGCAGACAAAACTGAGGGATTAGCATTATATTAATTATATCCCCTCAATTTCTATTGACTTCTGTGTAAAATGAGATTAATTTTCTGCCAGGCAGGACTGACCTTGTCCTGATTTATGATGTAGCAATGCTCTTTGCTAAGGGAAATGTTACATTCAAATCAAAATATCCATAATAAACAATGGTACCAGTAAAAAATAATCTCAACCAAAGTCAAAACACTTAATGCATAGAAAATGTACTTTTTTTTTTCTTCCTGGAACACTTTGTAGTGCTTAACAAGATTATTTTTGTCAATATAAGGCTAAGTATTGCATTCTTTCAAATTTTGTAAGCTGACAGTTCCTTAGGATGTGTAGATTTCTATTTGGTAAATATAGTCTCTGAGCCATGAAATAAACATAAAACAAAAAGAACTATATAACAACTGCTAAAAGCTATAAGAAAATTGTGCTAAAACATACAACCATATTCTTTGATATCTGTAGTTTACATATTACCAATTTATCTTTTTATGGTTTGGGGAGTGAACATATCACATAGTAGTAATTAATCAGTATTGATTTTACAAATAATAACTCCATTGAAAGCTCAGCATTGGGAGAGTTTACTTTAGGTATATGGTCAGCTATGATGGAGAAATTATAAACCAAGACAAAGTGGTTATATTTGCTACATATTTGCCACATCCTGTCCTAAAGATAAGAATTGAACTGACTTGCAAGGCATGGGGACGATTTCATAAAAGGCTGTGAGTTGGCTTTTAAGAAAAGCACCTTCTATATTCATATTATTATTTTTACAGTGCCTGCAGAAACTAATAAAATTGGGCTTATCTTGCTATCTACACTTCCATCACTGACAGGGGAGAAAATGGCAGGGAAATTGATCCTATTGATTTGAAGATTTTCAGCATTCTTCTCAACCTCCTTGAAAATTGAGGTGTAAAAACATCTAAGTTAGTGTCTGCCTTTTGTTCATTAGTGCTGAAATCCTAATTTAATTTAAAGGATGATTGGTCTACTCTTTATCAGAGTTAATTTTAAATTCTACATCCATAACTCATTGTCGTGGTTAAGGCTTTCTATTTGTTTCTTCCTCTGAAGTAGACTGATCTGTTACATGTTGCCCCTCCCTTCTCTGATGAAGATGATGGGTACTTGCAACTTTTTAGATTGTTCTTTATTTTGCTATAATTTCATGCCAACTGTGGATTTTAAATATTATATATATTTAAATAAAGTCTTTTGGAGCAGATGCCTAGTATAGTCTGGCTCAGTCCATGGCACATTTCCAATCAGATTATAAATTTCCACAAACACAGGCCTCTGCACAAGCTGAAAACTTTACGTGAATTTGACGGCAGTGGAATTTAAACAGGAAAGGCTGAGCGATTGATTTCCACTGCCCCAGAAGAGGAAGGATCATGATCCGAATGCTGTACAGATTCAATCAAATACCGGAAGCCATTGTGCATCCAACCTAAGGGCCTTCCTGCAGCTAGCTAAGAAAGGTCTCTTCAGTTTTTTACCACTCAAGACCTGCCTGAATAAATGATATTTAAGCCATCCCCTCATGAGAATCTCATAGAAATTAATATATAAAATCCATATATGAGTATAAACTTCTCTGGAAAGTGTAAGCTTATCAGACATGGGAAGACAGTACAATATAAAAGTGGTGCTTTATGAAAATGTCTTTTGCGTATCTCTGTCCCTTTTGCTAGATTCCTCTAACTCCATTTCCCAGCATTCTCTGTCCCTCAACTTCTACACACGTGCTGGACTTCCATAAGCAGATGCTCCCTTTGAGACTTGAAAATCCAAAATGAAAATAGTGTGCACTGCTCGTGAAGACATATGCTATTTCCGCAGCAGGCATTCTGGAGTTTGCTCCCTGACTTTGAAAGTGTCCAGCAGTAGCTAGCTTCAGTATAATCCTTTTGAATTGAGAATAGGCAGAGGAATATGCATTGAAGAAAACTTCGCTAGCTACTTGGCGTGTCAGGGTTTCAGCCCCCTATTTTGCATACCTAGCTCTCATAAGCATCTTCTGTTTTATAGCACATTTTTCATCTTGCATATTTAAAAATAGGTTACTAAGAGATTTCTAGAAAAATTGGTGTGAAAGTGATTTAAAAAGAAACCCGTAAGCTCAGAAATAATCCCAAAAAGTGGCAGCAACTTCATTATGGCTTTTTAGTGAGGTAGTTTCAGCAAATATAAATTAGCTAAGAGAACTCTAGTGTGTGGGTCCTGGACCTCTGTAAGTTAGACTGAAGATGGGGGCAGGGTGAGGGAAGTGACATGGGGATGGTTATGAGGAAATGTCACAGAATAGAAAAGAAATGAAAATCCCAGAAAATCATCCTAGGATCCCCATATTTGAAGGAGTGAAGGCTAGAGATAATGATGAACAATAGGAAAGATGGTTATCAGAGATGAAGCCCCTTTCATTGCTGTGGGGCAGATGGTTCAAAGACTATAGCAGCAGGGATGTAAACACATGTACGAGGCCGTCAGAGATACGGTTACAGGCTCCACAGAATACAGTGTGGGGTGGGCAGTGGAGAGCCCACTACTAAGAAATCCTATCCGTCTGTGGTTTCACAGCCAGAGATTTCTCTACATGCACTGAAAAAAAAATAAATGCAGATAAACCACGATGTTGTTTGAATTTTTATGATCAGAGTTCCTTAAAAAAAATGGAAGTTTTATGTTAACATATTAGATAACCTTCTGTTGAGAGAAATATTGATTCAATAGGCAGAAATTATAGGTAAGTCTAGAAATATCCATGCTATATATGTGCAGAATGAATATACAAAACCAGATATGGGAAGTATAGCATTTTGAGAAATGGATTTAAGAAATAGAAGTAAACACCTATAGAAACAATATTCTCCCATGAATGTGTCTGGTCTCTGCTGTTTCTCTAAGTGGATCAGAGGCTAAGTAGCTGAACCGATGGTACAAAGCTGCATACCAAGACCCATAGGAACATTTCTGGCAGCCTGTGGCCCGTGTCGTATCTAGAGTGGAAGGAATTACTAAGTATTGTTACTATTATGCCTTCTCACCACCTACTTCTCTGTGAATGTGGATGAGATCAATAAAACAGAATAATGACACAGGATTAATTTTTCCTGAGGGAAATGGACACATGGGAAAGCAGGACCATTGGACTAAGAATGCACAATGAATTGTGAGGGCATAGAATTGATCAAAAGATTAAATATGCCTCCAACTAAGAGGAGTGTGTAGTTGTAACAGAATTAAAAATTAATAAGGCATTTTGCTTCTGAGAAGATGCAGTAGATGTTCTTTCCCTTACTCTTCCAGCTAATTACAATGAAAACCTCTGGTCATTATATGTAAGACAAACTTAGAAAAGAAAGAAGGGTGGAAAGAAGTCAGACAAGCTAAGAACATTGGGCCCCAGAAGCAACACAGTGAAGGTGCGTATCAGTGGAGGCTTTGTGTGGAGCTGAGACTCCCTCCAGAGACAGACAGGGATTGCAGTGGCACTCATAGCAATTGCCCTCCTCAGTGTTTGTCCCAGAGAAATAAAAGTTTATGTTGACATAAAACACATGCATGAATGTTTATAGCCACTTTATTTGTGATAGCCCCAAACTAGAAACCAGACAAATGTCCCTTATTGGTTGAATGGTTAACAAGCTGTGGTATATCCATACCACGAAATATTACTAAGCAATAAACAGGAACAAACTATCGATATATGCAACAACCTAGATAAATCTCCAGAGAATTATGCCAATGGGGGAAAAAGCCATTGTGAAAAGGTTAAAGATTGTATACTTAGATGATGTTCTTGAAATGAGAAGCTCAGAGAATTGGAAGATAAATTAGTTGCTGCCAGGGGTAAGAAGAGGCTGAGAGGAGAAGGGAAGTATATATGACAATAAAAGACAATGTAAGAGACCTTTGTGGTGATGGAAATGTTCTGTATCTTGACTATCAATGTCAATACCTTGACTGTGGTAGCATAGGAAACCGAACATATGAGACAGATTAGAAAAGAAGGACCATACAGCTCTGGAAAGGACCTGAGACTTAAAAATTAAAGTCAGATATCAGAAAGAATGGACTCTGACATGAAATATTGAAGATATGCTGAGTTTTATTTTTATTCCATTTTTTTTTTCAAATTTTTATTTGAATTCCAGTTACTTAACATACAGTGTGATGTTAGTTTCAGGTGTACAATATAGTGATTGAACACTTCCGTACAACACTGGGTGCTCAACGCACGTGCACTATGTATTCCTCATCACCTGTTTCACCCGTTCCCAGCCCACCTCCCCTCTGGAAACTACCGGTTTATTCTCGATAGTTAAGAGCCTGTTTCTTGGTTTGTCTCTATCTCCTTTTCCCCTACTTTGCTTACTTGTTTGTTTCTTAAATTCCACATGTGAGTGAAATCATATGGCATTTGTCTTTCTCTGACTGACATGTTTTGCTTAGCATAATACTCTGTAGCTCCATCCATGTCATCGCAAATGGCAAGATTTCATTCTTTTTTATGGCTGAGTAATATTCAGTTGTAGATAAATATATCACAACTTCTTTACCCATTCATCAATTGATGGACACTTGAGGTGCTTCCATAATTTGCCTATTGTTGATAAGGCTGCTGTAAACATCGGGGTGCACGTATTTTGTATACTTTGGGTATTTTTGTATTCTTTGGGTATATACCTAGTAGTGAAATTGCTGGATCATGGGGTAGTTCCATTTTTAACTTTTTGAGGACCCTCCATACTGTTTCCCAGAGTGGTTGCACCAGCTTGCATTCTCACCAATAGTGAAAGAGTGTTCCTTTTTCTCCACATTCTCGTCAACACTTGTTGTTTCCTGTGTTGTTGATTTTAGCCATTCTGACAGTTGTGAGATGATACCTCATTATAGCTTTGATTTGCATTTCCATGACAATCTTTTCATGTGTCTGTTGGCCACGAAGATGCCTTCTTTGGAGAAATGTCTGTTGATTTCTTTGGTCTATTTTTTAATGGGATTATTTGATTTTTGGGTGTTGTGTTGTATAAGTTCTTTATATATTTTGGGTACTAACCCTTTATCAGATATGTCAATTGCAAATGTCTTCTATTCCATAGGTTGCCTTTTAGTTTTGTTAACTGTTTACTGTGCAGAAGCTTTTTATTTTGATGTAGTCTCAACAGTTTATTTTTGTTTTTGTTTTCTCTTGCCCCAGGAGACATATCTAGGAAGAAGTAGCTATGGCTGATGTCAAAAATGTTACTGCCTTTGTTCTTTTCTAGGATTTTTATGGTTTCAGGTCTCACATTTAGGTCTTTAATTCATTTTGAATTTATTTTGTGTTTGGTATAAGAAATTGGTCCAGTTTGGTTCTTTTGCATGTTGCTGTCCAGTTTTCCCAACATCATCTGTTGAAGAAACATTCTTTTTCCTAGTGGATATTCTTTACTGCTTTCTAGAAGATTGGTTGACCATATAGTTGTGGGTTCATTTCCAGGTTTTCTATTCTATTCTCTTGATCTATGTGCCTAGTTTTGTGCCCACACCATACTATCTTGATCACTACAGCTTTGTAATATAACTCAAAGTCCAGAATTGTGATGACTCCAGCTTTAGTTTTCTTCTTCAATGTTACTTTGACTATTAGGGGTCTTCTGTGTTTCCATACAAATTTTAGGATTGTTTTTTCTAGCTCTGTGAAAGATGCTGTTGGTATTTTGATAGAGATTGCATTAAATGTGTAGATTGTTTTGGGTAGTATAGACATTTTAACAATATTTGTTCTTCCAGTCCATGAGCATGTAATGTTTTTCCATATATTTGTATCCTCTTCAGTTTCTTTCATCAGTGTTTTATAGTTTTCAGAGTACATATCTTTTACCTCTTTGGTCAGATTTATTCCCAGGTATCTTATGGTTTTTGGTACAACTGTAAATGGTATTGTTTCCTTAATTTCTCTTTTGCTGCTTCATCATTGATGTATAGAAATAAAACAGATATGTGTACATTGATTTGGTATCCTGCAACTTCACTGAACTCGTTTATTCTAGCTGTTTTTTTAGTAGAGTTTTGGGGTTTCCTATACATAGTAAGATACATTGAGTTTTAGTTAAAGCACAAATCCCTATTGTCCAGGTAAGTGGGACTTCAAAATGTGGGAATGAAATATTGAGAAGAATACATGGAGCTGAAATAAACATTAGTGGCACGCCATATGAAGTTAGTTTTCTTTTGCTATTCAAAGTATGGTCCATAGACAAGCAACCTTGGCATTTCCAGGTACCTCTTGAGAATGAGGACTCTCAGGCTGCACCTAAGATCTGATGTACACATAGGCTGATAAGCAGTAATCTAATTAGTTCTAATTAGTTGGAAGATCTGGAGGGCTTTTGTGCTAGACAAAAATGATGACAAGCTGAGAAGGAATATAATTATGAAAGAAATATTGAGAGTTAAAGTATTACTTGTTGGGGAAAGCTTCTTTCTATTGTTTTCAAGTCAATTCAGCTGATAAATAGAAAGTAATTAATTGCATATTCATATTTTCCACTATTCAGTATCACTTCAGATGTTGGGTTCTTTCAGCAGGCAACCAGAACAAGTTATGAGCACCTTTCAGGTTGTCAGCACCCATCATTAGAAAATACTCCATATTGGAATATATTCTAATTTTTTGAACATCAAAGAAATGGAAAGATGTCATCATGAATATTGAAGCAAAAAAAAAAGAGGTATTTTATTTACCAGAGGAAAAATTAGATTACCATTAATCTTCTCCAAAGCAATAATTGGTTAGGTAAGTTACAAGAAATAGAGGAGGCCCTGTCTGATGACCTGGATGCCAAACATATCCCTCCCTGCCCCAACATGTTGCAGAAGCTCTGTCTCCTGATGTTCAAGGTCGGTTACCCCTGCTTAAATGGCGACTCCTTTCTTTGACTTCTTGTCTTTCATGAGTAGACTAAAGTGACCAGGCAGTGGGCAAAGCTTAAAATTTAATGTAATATTTACAAAAATTCTGGTAGAAGCAATTTTCCTTTTGGGAACAAGAGACAGAAAGCACAAATTCTTCAAGTGATACGTAGTGAATGATTATAAGCAGGACACTCCTACTTCTAAACTTTGGTTCCCAGAACCATGTATTCTATCTCTTAGGAGCACCATGTAGGTAGAATAATAGTTTTTGACTTAGAGCAGAGATTGCATCCTGATGGGTGACGACCTAAGGAGGTTAGTGAAGATCACAGGCAGTATATCTCACTTGTTCTTTCAGCTGCAACTTCAACAGGCAGTTCCATCCTTCTAATAAGCCAGCATCTTCTGGTGGTAGAATATGTGATGGCACAAGTGTATCCCATGATCTGCACATTTTTAAATTTAAATTGAGTGCCCTATGTTTGATGTATGATATATCAGGTTCATGGACAAAACACTCTGTATGCCCTTGGATAGAGGTACTAGCTGAGAGGCTCTGTGTATAGGAATGTTGAATTCATACCCCAAATCTTTTTTGAGTGAAGAAGAATCAGTGCTTATTCCACTAGAGAATAAGTCCTATGTAATCGACAACCACTCTCAAAGGATGATACCACCTTATGGGGGCTCTGTACCTGGCAAGTTGAACTTTTATCATTAGCAGCAGGTGGATCAGCTGTGGCAGATGGGCCCATGCTGGTTCTTACCGGCTACATCTTAGGTATCTACAGTGTAATCTCAAATCCAGAGAATTGACATTGGCATGGGTGTCTATGTAGCTTTATGTAGCGTTATCACATGTGCAGATCCACGTGACCACCGCTGAAATCACAATACAGAATTCTGTGACCACAGTGATCTTTGTCATGCCACCTCTCCGTAACCACACCGACATCCTTCTAAAAACCATTCGTAACCCTTGGAATCACTAATATGTTCTCCATTCTATACTTACGTTATTTTGAGATTATTATATAAAATAATCCTACAGTATGTAGCCTTTTGATTCTATTTATCTAATATGTGACCAATAAAGGATGTTGGGTGAAGTTTACGCAGTATCTTTCTGTACTGTTTTTGCAACTTCCTGTTATTCTAAATTATTTCAAAAAATATTACATTAACACTGTGCTAATAATACTTTCTGTTCTTGAAAAACATATAAATAAGCTCAGTGTCTGAAGCCTTGTTTCCCATTATAATTTTAACTAAATAATGATCTTGTCAGGCATATTTGGAAACAGAGATTGAATAGAATTTTTAGAAATTAAATTACGATGCAAGAATAAATGGAAAGAAGTTCAAGACTGTTGTCTTTCTTAATTGATTTCTAAAAACCAGTAGGTAAGAGTGATTTAAAAATGGAATGGAGCTATAAATGGAAAAATGTTTAAAATGTTTCCTATTTGGTCCTGTAGAACAAAACTAAATATATACTAATGCATAGTACAGGTTCTCTGTGAATTTTTCTAAATTATATGAAAAACAGAGACATCTATATTGGTAAAACACACCCAGCAAGTATAATATATAAAATGTATGTGACAGAAAACCCAGATTCATTTAAAAACTAAATGAATTATTCTGTTGAATTGTTTTGATAAATCTTTTAATGGTATACATTTAATTGTGATTTCCTTTGGTAGATTTTTTTTTTTTTTTTTAAGGCAGAAAGGCAAAGGACTGGGAAACCAGGCTGTACTGTCATTAAAAAAAAAAAATATCAAAAGCAACCACAAAAATGCTATGCTGTGTATTACAGAATTTATTTTTACATTTACTTTTTCTGAATTTGCAGGATCTCTTTCTTGAGTTTATTTGTTCTGATGTCTAAGTCCTTGTACATTTTGTGCAAACAAATGGCAAATGGCCAAGCAGTGCTGTTCCTTTGAGAAAACTTGTAGACACATGAACAGTAATAGCAGGCAACAACATTTCTAACATTTTTTCTACAGTCTAATGGATCTATCTTGCACATCCTCTTTGGACAGCACTAATTATAGTATGATTTGTCATTTGCTCCTAGTTTTACTTCCTACCTATTTATTTAGATGATAACAAAAAACCTGACATGGATCTTTATGCTTATAATTTTGAAATAAAAATCATTTTTCTATAGATGTGATACAGCTTCACACTGTAACTGGTGTAGATATAAAAATGATACAAAAACGAAACACATATGCAACTGATGAATCACTACCTCTGAAACTAATAGTACACTATATGTTAACGAACTTGATTTAAGTAAAATCTCAAAAAAAGAAAAAAAACATAATTTGGGCATTTAGATCAATTTTATATTCAAATTCAAATACTATGTACTGAGCAAATAACAAAGATTGCCTTTGTATTAAGTACTCCACATAATCTATTTAAAATAATCATTGTAGTAGTTATTCGAGGTAAATATCACTAGAATCTGATTTCACACATATAAAGAAACTAGGACTAAGAGAGGAGAAATAGTTTTTAAGTATCTTATACATGAGAAGAAAAGCAACTTTTTTGAACAAGTTTTCTTGACTCTTGAAATGTATTTGATTACATGTTTATGTAAACCTCTAATTTCTTCATTATACATGACATAATTGCACCGATGCAATGAGACTGATTTGTGGCTGCAGTTTATGGAAATCAGACTACATACTTTATATTTAAACCACCAGCTGGAGAAAACTGAAAAATAAATATACCTCTTTATTTTTATTTTTTAATATATGACATAGTCGCAGAAGGCATTCAATAGGAATATATGTCTATCTTTGTCTATGTATCTCTACATCTGTATCTGTTTGCAAATTGATGTGAATTTCTTGGAGTCTAGAATTAGTCCCATATCTGTTTTCAAGGAAATTGGTGAGCTGGTCTTATTCAGGATTGGTCTGTGAAAAAATCAACAGTAGGCATCACCATTCAGCTTTTAGACCACATAACAATTGCTTTAATATCCCATTCAAAGGCTCCCTTTTGGACCTTTCTGCATTTCATTTGATCTCTCACTCTTAGCAGTCTTGCTTAATTTTTTCTATGTTAAATCTCTTTAATTATATATATGTGTGTGTGTGTGTGTGTGTGTGTGTGTGTATATATATATATATATATATAGTTTTCAATCAAACTTGAATCTTATTAAATTCAATAATGCACTCTGGTCAAGAAAGATAACTAACAAAAATGGCTTGAAAGTGCTTAAAATGAAGTAGACAGACTTTTTCAACATTAAATACTATTAACAATAGATAAGAAATAGAAATGCAACAGGAAAAGTTAAATTCTTTGAACAAGGACTGATGAAAAGATGATGTCAAGTACAGAATGTGGAACTTTATATCTGTCTATATACACATACAGAGAATGGAACTCATAAAAGGACTTAAGTTGAACACAGGCAATTCTCATTTATTTCAAATGTGAATGGGTGGCTAGCATGAGAAGAAAGAAATAGTAAAGATAAATAAAAGAAGTAACAGAAGTATGACAACATAAAGTAATTCCTCTGTATTTTAAAGTACAGGTAAAGAAACTTTTTTGTTTTGTTTTTTTAATTTTTGTTTCATTGCAAAATGGGCAAAACGCTTTTGGTGTCATAAAGATCCTTGAGATAACTTTTGTTACTAAAAGAGGAGACTGAGAAACTGAGAGCACAGGAGAAATTTTGACAATTTTACGGGGATTAGTGGACAAAAACCGATGATCCATGCCCACTCATGATAAGGATATGTGATTCAATACCCACACAGTAGGTTGTTTTCTTAAAGGAATACACCACAAAAATAAGGGAATTGGAAATATATTGGTCCTAAAATCCCAATTTCCAAACATCTCAAAAACTTTAAAGTGATTTGCCACTAGATACCACCTAAAAGCAAATTTAAATCCTGTTATAAGAAGTTAACATCATCTCAACCTTCAGACCATTTTGATGTTTTTACAATATCCAGAAATCCATTAAAAAAATCTGATACACTAAATACATGATGGCATATTCATAAAATATGATATTACTGAGCTGTAAATAACTAATGGTGCATGCAACAACATGGATAAATCTCACAGGCAGAATATTGAGTTTAAAAATAAAACAGACTATGGATATGTTTCTATGTCTATGAAGTTGAAAATAGCCAAGTAAGTGGGGGTGAAAAAGGTCAAAATGGTGGCAACATAGAAACGAGGGTGTCGACCAATAAAGAAGCTAATGTTTGAAGTTTCTTCCACTGTCCTGGATAAGGTCACATGCTGAGTGTATTAGAAATGGGTTCTAGGGCACCTGGGTGGCTCAGTCCTTTAAGCCTCTGGCTCTCCGTTTCTGCTCGGGTCATGATCTCAGGGTCATGAGATTGAGCCCCACCTTGGGCTCTGCTTTCAGTGGGGAGTCTGCTAGAGATTCTCTCTCTCTCTCTCTCTCTCTCCCTCTCTCTCTGCCCCTCTCCCCCAGCTCGCACACATGTGCACGCTCTCTCTCAAAGAAATAATGGGTCCTAATTTCTAAAGTGACAGTAAAAAAATAGTTCAAGGAATGTTAGAAGAAAGAGGGAAATGACAAAAATGGCAAAAGAGGAGATATTAATACAGAGTAAGCTGAACACAGGGCCAAAGACCATTGATACAAACTCTAATAATGATACTCAATTGGAAAAATGTTCCATTTAAAAGGAAGCATTTTCAGACCGAATCAAATCGCAAACATAGGCAGCTTACAAGAATCACAGTTGAAAAATATAGAGGAGATACAAAAGTGATGATTAAGTAAAGATAGATTATACTGATATTAATAGAAAAGTGGGTTTAGCCCCTTGATAGCCATGAAAGGTGTTAATTTCCAGGAAGATAAAACCATTTAAAGGGTTTGAGCCCTTAATAACATAGCCTCAAAAGATCATAATGAAACATTTAACAGAAGAATTTAAAGGGAGAAAATGACAAATCCAAAAATCATAAAGAGATTTTATTATAACTCCTTACATTTATGAATAAGAAATTAGAAAACAAGGATAGATATAAAACCTTAGAAGATGTATAAAGTTAACATAACTGATACATATGAACATGCTCCCAGCTCCATCCCTTCCTGCCAAACTGCAAAGTGTTCATTCTTTTCAAGTGCGTATATAACATGCTAGGCCAAAAAGAGAGGTCTGAAATAATTTGAAAGAATTATACCAATTATACAGATAATCATACAGATCATATCTCTAGTTGCAATGAAATTAGTATAGAAGTCAGAAATAAAAAGTTAACTAAAATACCTCTTGATATTTGAAAATTGAGCAATATACTTAATTCATGTAAGAAACAAATTTAAAGGGCAAAAATAGCAAATACAATCTCAAGAAGAAAAAATGAAAGGACTTATTCTAATGTATATCAAGAATTATTATGGTGCCACAGTATTGAAATCCCTGTTTTAGGTGCTAGGATATACAAGACAGATACGGTGTCTGGGTAGACCTCCACAGATAGTGACACTGGATTTATGTATAAAATGGTTATAAAAGGGGACGTTGCAGAGAAATGGGGAAAGAGCAATTTACCAATCTGTATAATATCAATTGGATATCTATATGAAGAAAAAAAAAGTAATAACCGTCTTTGTTTCCCTATACTCAAAATCAAGATCAGGTAAACTATCCGAATGAAAAATGAAACAGTGGCCTTTTGAACACAAGAGAATAACTTCATGAATCTGATGAAAGGAAAGATTTCTTAAGAGAAAATTTTCTAAATATAAAGGAAAATTTTCTACCTATAAAGGATAAATTAAGTACTTCTGTTGATTAAAATGTTCTTAAGAGATTAAAAAATATAAGACCTCCAGTGGGAGAAGAGAGTAATAACCCTGTGCAAGCCACACCGTGTATGAGGTACACAGAGAGAAGTCATACAGATCAGTAAGAGGATACAGAATCATCACACACACACCAGAAAATACATAGAACATTAAAAAAAACCTGAGATATTATAGAAATACTAATATTTATCACAGCAGCATTTTGGAAACATTCCAAATGTTCAACAGCAAATGGGTAAATACACTGTAACATCATTACACCAATACTGTGCAGTAATTCAAAAGAAACATAAAACATCCTCAACAAAGGAATAAATCTCACCAAGATAATCTTGAGATACAAAACACAGACACAAGAATTTGTATGTTTCATTGATTTAGAAAGTTCAAAAACAGCAAAGTAAATATTGTTAAAATGGAGACTAGTGGTTGCTTCTTGGGAGGGGTGACAATGGGTGGGAAGAAAAATGGGCTCTTCTGAAATGTTGTAAAGTTCTATTGCATAAAATCCCTTTGTGGTCATTTGTTTTGCTTCACACTTGAGATCGTGTACTTTTCTGTGTTTGTTTCACACTAGTATGAGTGAATTTAAAATCCTACGCCAAATAGAAATATTAAAACGTAAAACAATCAAGTACACTCATAGGTAAGGTAATACAAACGACACAACATTGACAGGTCATTTTCTTCACCTATTACATTGAAAACAAATACTTGGGCAATGCCTAATATGGGCCAGAACATGGTGGGTCAACAGCCTATTAAGATCTCATTGGAATATGAATTTAGGCAACTTGTTTGGAAAATTATTTAGCAACACGTACCGAATTAAAAATGTCCCGAAGTTGGATCAGACTCTCCACCTCTAGGAATTTTTCCCACAGAAACCCTCCCACACTTCTACAGAGTACTATGCACATGGCATCGGTGTTTTAAAAATAAAGGACTGAAATCAACTTCAGTGAGTTCAAAGGTAACAAGTATAAGACATTTTGGCTAAATGCCCTGGGTCCCTTTAAAACTGGAGGCTTCCTCCGTTACCTGAAAGTAGAGCGTTGCTCTGATGCCTTTTGTAAGCTGAAATGACATAAGGGGAAGAAGGGATTGTCATTAATTTATATAGAAACACTTGGAGAGTTCTCAGACCCCTTGAAATAACCTCTCTTAGGCTCTTCTGATGCGTTAGGGCACATCTTGCTAACAAATGCACAAAATAAACCGAGCTAAAGCATAGATGCTCACAGTTCAGATGCTCAGTGTGGCTCCTGGGGAAGGAGGGGGGCGGGGGGGTCACTCCCCCTACTCAGGGTGTGTGATGCCTCTGTAATGGCTCTCGCAAAACAAATGCTGAACATTGTTTTCGTTTTTGTCTTTTTCTGTAATAGTAAAAATCCAATTCAGATTTCTTTCAATTAGTGAAAACAGGTCTTTGATAAAAGCAAAGTGGTGAAACATGAACTTAAGAAACGTGGGGGATTAACACTGAGTTTAGATCCCTACTTACAGATACAGAAATGTTACCAAGCATATATGTGTATCTTACACTCGCATACATGTACACAGAGAAAGAAAAAGGAGGGGGTAGAAGTGGGAGAGAAGAGAACGGAGAGAAGTGGGGAGGACTAAAAGGGGGAGGAAGGTGATGGGGGCAGGGAAAGAGGGCTTTTTTTCTGAAGACGTAAATATCCAGAAGAACACAGAAGAAGAAAAAAAATGGTTGCCTCCTGGCGTACCTGGGTTGCTCCGTGGTTCAAGTGTCCGACTCTTGGTTTAGCTCACATCATCTCAGGGTCATGAGATCTAGCCCCACGTCAGACTCCACACTCCACATGAGATTTTCTTTCTCTCCTCCCTCTACCCCTCCCTTGGCTTGCTCACTCTCTCGGAATAAATGGTTGTCTCTTAGGTGGATTATTACAGTGTTGTAAGAGGAAGAAGACTCATTTTATTTTTTTCATCTATACTCCTAATACATATGACTATTTTACCTGCAGGACTGTACTGTTTTTATATTTAAAAATCAATTTCAAAAGCGCTCAATCTCCCTCAATCTTTCAGTGTTTGAGATGATTTAATAATAATTCTTTATGAGAAAGTATATATTTGTACTTGGCCATTTTTCCTCATGAGTTTTTGACTCCTGCTCATGAAAATACAAATGAGAAAGTCTCAGAATGCATATTAAGAATAATTTCAACTATAATTCTGCTGGAAAAAATAAAATTAAGTATATCACAGTATAATGGTGGTTATATTTTTATTACGGAAGATTTATGCTTTTAACGTTTTCCATATTATATAATGCAAACTCATGTAATTGTTCTATTTTATAAAATAAAGTACTCCATAGCTACAAAGATAAAGGAACTAAAAGTCTTCATTTGACTTGTTTTCAGAACTTTTATCCTGTCATGCAGTTTAAGGTCTGCGTACAGGACGTTTAGCAATCGTGTAAATTGGTTGATCATCAGGTAAATAATAGGAGTAACATATTGTTCAGTTTCAAACTATTATTTACATGTTGTCTAATCATATATATTCAAGATGATGAGCTAATATTTAGCCAGAATTTATTATCTTTAAAGTTAAAAGTGTTTCATGTGGTAGAATAAATAAACGCATACTCTGTATTTTCCGGCATGTTCTTTGTCATTTCTACTAATACCATCGCATTTTCAGGGATATAGTTTAGAGACATCTTAGCAAAAGTAAGATTTGTAATAAATTGGCAACAGTAATATCTTCCTGAATGTTTAGGGTTTTGCTTATGCTCTCATAAGAATTTGTGGAATGAAGGTGGAAATGTTTGGTATTAGCACAATAAGTCGAGATATATATAATCTCTCAACCATCGTGTGTGTGTGTGTGTGTGTGTGTGTGTGTGTGTGTGTGTGTGTGTGTAACAAAAGCCTGAGGGAAAGGCTGGCTGCCGCTTGGGTTCAGAACTGTCACTCATCTATTCAAGCTTCAGAAGTGTCTTGGCTTTCTTTCTTCCACAAGAGGCTCACTGGAACCACCGCACACTGTGTCAAACTACAGGCAAATCCTTTATCAGCACATCCTTTTGAAACTGTCATTGAACCGCGTGAACCTAAGGAGTGATGAGCATTAATAATACCCTGTTCCTTTTATCCTTCTGCCTTTCAGTTTTATTGCCAGATTCTTTATCTAAACTTAGGTTTCACAGTCCAGACAAATGCAGTTCTCCTTGCCTTCCAAAGTGCTGCTTCGCCTAGCTTGTAGAGATGGGTAGGCTTTGTTCTAACTAGTTATTTTCTAAAATAATCGATACTTTCTTGTAAACGACCTTGGGCTTTACTTGCAAAGTTTCAGTATCATGGATCCCAACACACCGAAAATGCAGCACATCATTAAAGAAAAGACCCCTGTAGCTCCTTAAACCGCTGCCTGGGTTTCAAGGTGCGTGCTCTGCGTCAGTGTCCGTGTGGCGTTCTGTGCGCAGCGGACCTAGAGGCACGCTCGTTTGTGGGCTTAGGAAGCTCCAGCGCGATGTGAATTGGGGATTGGCTGTGGCTAACGTTTAAAGATAGAACTAGGTAAGAAATATGTGTGTTGGGGCTTTCTTGGTTTGGTACACAAGAATTTTCAAAATTGTAACCTTGTAAATTCTTAACAGTAATTTTATATTTTAGGTGTATTAAATATAAAAGATAACGTATATGAATATATACATTTTAGAAACCACTGGACACAAACTGCTTTATCTAAATAAAAAGCCAAGTGAGGTATACCATTTTATTTTGCATATAGATGAAACTGTAAAGGCTTGAATTTGACAGAATGTGGGTATTTTTTGTTTTTTGCTTTTTAGTTTAAATTGTTAAGATGTACAAATACTACTAAAAAGCCTTGATAATTATATTTGCCCACTGCTAAGTTATTTTTCATGTCAAACATGAAAGAATTACACATAGCTGTGAAACTAGATCAGTTCTATCAATCGTTATGTCACAGCGATGAGGATAAACTAGTCATAAACCAGAAGATCATCTAAGGACTTTTTTTTTTTTTTTAAGATTTTGTTTATTTATTTGACAGAGAGATAGCTAGCGAGAGAGGGAATACAAGCAGGGGGAGCGGGAGAGGAAGAAGCAGGCTCCCAGCGGAGGAGCCTGACGTGGGGCTCGATCCCAGAACGCCGGGATCACGACCTGAGCCGAAGGCAGACGCTTAACTACTGCGCCCCCCAGGCGCCCCCCATGTAAGGGATCTATCATTTGCAAATAGTAACAGCTTTCGCTGAAATCCAGCTAAGACTCGGGTACAAGACTTTAAACATTTTTACTTCTGACTTATATAACAGATATATAATAAAAGAACGAAAACTACCAGTAGTAAATAGTCTTTGAAAGAAGTAACTGATTTTATCTGTTCTGTCTTTAGGGATTTGCCTTAGGAAGCGGTCTCCTTTGAAACCTTCTTGGCCTAACATGGTGTGTGTGTATGTGTTTCACAGACTCAGGGAGGTATTGGTGAAAGCTAAGTAACACTGACAAAGCGAATAGGTATTTCCTGAACCGTCTTCTTGTTCTGAATTCCACAAGTGATCATCTGAAACAATATTTTCACCAACATCCTTGGCACCTTTGTATCTCTTTACTTCAGCAACAACTGCCAAGCAAAACACATACATCATGCTAAAATTAAACGTTCTTGCATCTAAAAAATGTGTAGGACTATACTTAAAAAAAAAAAGTGAGGTATAATAGAACATATTAGTTGCAGGTGTACATAATGATCCGATATTTGTATGTATTGCAAAAGCATCACCAAAATAAGTCTAGTTAACACTCAAGACTACACTTTCTAAAAGTATCAAATTTATAGATATAAAGCACAGTCAGTTAATGATCTACAACTTCATTGCACCAATAACACTGTATAATCCTCTTCTTGACCACTATTAGCTAGACCATACTGATTTCCTCTATTCTGCCACAAAGCATTCTTTCTTTCCTCAAGGTCACTATTCTCTCTCGAAGCAAATTTTCCTGCTTCCTACTTTGAGAAAATTGAGAATTGAGAACCCTTTCTGAGCTTCCTGCCCTTCCTATAAATGTTTTTATGACTACATCTGGCATGATTTCCTTTTTCTAGTCTAGATGAGGGAACATCCTTTATCCTGATGAAGGACAGCTACCTCAATTAAGCTTTCAGGCTAATCCCTTCCTGTTCTTTCTCTTTTGCAATCTTCACTGGGTCTCTGAGTCTATTCTCTACTAAAATAGTCCCCCTATATATAGCCTTTGTGTTTGTTTCTTTTGTCATTCAATTCATACTTCTCAAAAACGTAGTGTATACTTATTGTCTCTCTCTTTTTTTTTTTTTACTTCCCATTTACATACAAACTACTAAAGTCTGACTTCTGAACTCACCACTTTACTCAAACTGCTCTTGGTAAGGTCATCAGTGGCTCCCTCTTGTTTTCATTCTTACCTTACTGACCTCTCCGGAAGCGTTCAACAGTTAATTATTCTTAAGTGAACACTTTCTAGTTCTTTGTTTTAATTATTCAAAATTAACATATTTATATGTAAATTTCCATGGACTAATTTTCAGTTATTTTAGGTGTATTGTTTTGGTTTGGGTGGGAGAATGTGTTGTGTAAATGGAGGTCTCGGTTCTTGGAGTCCCCATGAAAATCTTTATGTGAGGATCCACATTCAAATAAAGACAGCCAGAGGGACAGTAGCAAGCACAAAGCAGTTTATTAAAGCGAAAAGTACGTTCTCAAGGTGAGAGAGCAGGCTTGAGACGGAACCAGCCCGTAGGTTGTTTTGGGATTGGGTATTTGTTGGGTCTTTCTGGGCTGGGAGGAGGTGTGATATACCTTCGGGTTCTTTCTAATGGAGACTGCTTCCAGTCTTTTTGGGGACTGCTCCCACAGTTTGGAAGGGGAAGTTTTTGACCCTACAAGATTTGTACTGGACCATATGGCAGCCTTTCTCCGTGGGGAGCCTACCCACAGTGCAAATGCATTATAATGAGTCTAGGGGTTACCTCGAGGCAGAGGTGGAATTAGAGAGTGCATGCTCTGCACCTGTGTCTCTTGGTCTGTTAGCCCCAAGGTCTTGGAAGCCGCAAGGTCAGGACATTGTGCCCCTGGGCTTCTAACTTGTGACCTATTTATCACTGTCCTTGCCTCCAGCCGTGTCTTTATCATTCTCCCCTCCCCCTGCTCATATCTACCTTCTACCTAACAGTTTGATGAGTTTTAGTTATTCTATACATTTAACCATCACCACAGTGAAGGCATAGAAAAATTACATTATCCTCTAATGTCTGCCCCTTTTGCATTCCATGCTCTTTCCTAACCCTGGTTCCAGTAAACTACTGATCTAACTTCCGTCACTATAATTTTGCTTTTTCTAGAATTTATATAAATGGGATCAAATACTATAAAGTTTTTTGCATTGATTTATTTTACTTAGTGTAATGTTTTTGAAATTCACTGTGCTGTGTATATATTAATATTTTGTTCCTTTTCATTGCTGAGTATAATTCCATAGTATAGATACCAAATTTATTTATCTGTTCATCTTTTTGTTCTTTCTAGTTTATTAGTTATTGCAAATAATGTTGATATGAATGTTCCTCTATAAGTCTTTGTGTGAACAGATATTTTCATTTCTCTTGGGTAAATATTTAGAAGCATCGTTGCTCGATCATATGATACACATATATGAAGGTTGCATTTGCTCCCTCTCTGGATTTCTCAACAGAAGGACTACTGACATTTTGGGCTGAATGATTCTGTGTGTTGGGGGACTTTCCTATGTATTTTCGATGTTTAATAGCATCCCTGGCCACTACGTACACTTGATGCTGTTAGCATACTTTCCCCATCCCCCAGCTGTGATAACCCAAACTAGATAAAATCAAATGTTCCCGGGAGCAAAAATCACCTCCTGTTGAGAACCACTGTTCTATATTCTAACACTTGGATTGTCACCCATTTAACTTCATCATTTCAGTGTGTGTGTAGTAGTATTTCATTATAGTGTTAATTTGCATTTTCCTAATGACTCATGTAGAAAAAACAAAGACCACCCAAAAGAGGACAAGCAAAGGTGGTTTACTCAGGGCTTGCTCTAGCAGAGCAATTTGGCAGAGACTTAAAGGCCAGCGGGGGAGTGGAAGAGAAGAAAGGCTTCAGGTAGTCCCTGATGGGAGTTTGTTGGCATGGCGAAGCTAGAGACAGGGTATTGGCAGAGCGTTCTATGTGACTGATTAGGAAAACTGTCATTTATTAATTAAGCCTGAGCCTTTGGGCTGATTGTTATTGAGATGATAGTTTGGCTTCTAGACTATGCAGATAGTGGGTCATAGTTCTATTTTTATATCTGGCTTGGTGGATATTTGTACATTCAATCTCTCAGGAGAGCGAGAGAGGACCCTTGAGTGTGCTTTATTGGCTATTCATTTCTTTCTCTCTTTTTTTAGTGAAATAACTGTTGAAAAGATTTGCCCATATTTTTGAAGGAAGTTATTTGTCCTCTTATTGTTGAGTAGCAAGACTTCATTATGTATTCTGATCAAAGTCATTTGTAAAACACTTATTTTGAAAATATTTTCTGTTAATAGCTTGACTTGTCATTCATTTGTCTTTTTTCATGTTTTAATTTTCTTTGGATATATACACACGAGTGGGATTTCCGGATCATATGGTGGTTCTAATTTCAAGTTTTTACATACCTTCCATGCTGAACCAGTATGCATTTCCACCAACAGTACACATTTTTCACACATTTTTAAGTGTATCTTTTGAAGAGCAGATGATTTTAATTGTGATGTAATTCAATTTTTAATTTTTTATTTTATACTTTATGCTTTTTGCATTTTGTTTGAGAAATATTGCCTAGTAAGTATCACACAATTTTCTTCTAAAGTTACTTTAAGTTTTAACAGTAATTGCTCTTATGTTTAAAGTTAACTTTTACATACGGTTTGAGGTTAGAATTAAAGTTACCCCCCCCAACATATGTTATAGCATCATTTGTTGAAAAGCCTATCTTTATGCCATCGAATTGCCTTGGAACCTTTGTTAAAAATTGATTGAATGTTGTGAGTGTATTTCAGGGCTCTCCAACTGATCTACATCTGTCCGTATGTCTGTCCTTATATGAGCACCACACCGTCTTCATTATTGTACCTCTATAATAATGCTTGAAATCCAGTAGTTTAAGTCCCTCAAACTGTTCTTTTTCAATATTGTTCTAGCTTGTCATTTCCCTTTGCATTTCAATTTTAATGTTAGATTAAGTTTATCAATTTAATTTTAAAAAAGCCTGAGATTTTGGTTGTATTCGTAGTAAATATCTGGATAATTTTAGGGAGTTCATTGTCTAGGTTCTGAGAAACCGAGTGTTGAACATGTAAGAAATAAGAAAGACTATTAGAAAAAAATGGAGAGGGAGACAGGAGAAGTTGGGAGAGCCATTAAATCGAGAGGCAAGTGTGATGCCAAATGAAGTAGAGAGAGAAGGAAGAAAGAAAATGTGAACAGAACATCTTAGACTGTTGGACAGTTCTGAGGAAAATTTGGAAGACGTTTGTTGAGTCTTTGAGTCACATTAGTTCATAAGGACACTCTGGGTCTAGTAGGAATAACCCAGCCTTAGTTTCTTTGTTGTGTCCAGTTACTGGCTATGGATAACCTGCAAGAATGCATGGCCCTAGTATAAATACAGTCATGAATTGCAGAGCACACAGCTAGGGCCCTAGATCAATTATGGTTCATAAAGTTGGAGCTGAGGGGTAGATCCTCATGGCTACCCCAGGAAGAACTGCCATCCTAACAATATCAAATCTTCCGATCTACAAACATGGTGTATCTCTCTGTATTAGATTTAAATTCTCCCTTGTGATATTTGGTAGTTTTCAGTTTACATGTTTTTACAAAAAACATGTAAACTGAAACAGTTAAATGAACAGTTAAAACAGTTAACTGAACAGTTAAATTTATTTGTTACTATTTTTGAATATACTGTGAATGAAATTCTATTTACTTATTAACACACTTTATTTTTGCAGTAGTACATTTGGTTTTTGATGTGACTAATATTTACATTTTATTTTGTATCTTACAACCTGCTAAATGTACTTATTATTATTACTCAAGTTTTCTATTCTATCATCATTTTTTAAGATTCTGTAGAGTTTTCTACCTACAGGATTATGTTATATGCCAATAAAGTGAATCTTAATTTTTAATTTTGAATCTTTATAATTATTTTTTCCTTAATGGATTGGCTAGGATTTCCAGTACAATAGGTGAATTATTGAGCTGGTTAACACTATAAACAAGTGTGCTTATATTCTTCTAGGAACACTGGGATCAAAATTATAGTCCCTGTCACAATTATCCTATCTTTGAGGCAAAGGATCTGGCATATTTTATGCAGTGGCTAATTGTCCATTACTGGTTAAGAGCTGTTTCTGGGACATTAATTATCTACCTCCTGCAGTTAGAAAAGTCTTCAGACAGAAATACTGATATTCACTGTAAGATGTCTTGGTGTTTAAAAATGAATTTTCTTAATAACGTAGGTGGGACTTGCTGTACTTGGACTCAAATATGGCCCACGGTAAATGCCCCAAATTACCTTATTCAGTATAGAGGGAGGACTCCCAAAACTTTAAAATGAGACTCACATAATGATATGGTACCGGCTCATCACAACCTGTAAGGGATGAAAGCTCATTTACTGAAAACCTAAGAAATACACTATGGAGGAGAATGTCAGCTCCTTGAAAAGTGTTCCTGTTTGTTTCTGTAGTCAGGATATACTCATGGAATATTTTGCCATTTCAGTGGCTCTCTGGCTTCAATGGTTGTAGGAACCAAGAAGCTTCATTTAACTATTAGGAACAGAGTGGTTTCCTGTTACCATCAAGGCCAGAGTAATAATCAGAAATGTCTGACCATCAGAAAAACTTGTAGATCGTAAGTAATCATGGAATCCATAAGAATTATATATAAATCCTGTTTGGTAGACAGCATCCTGACATAAGCCATAGAAAGTACAAAGTCATGGCTTCTCATCCAATTTCCAGATTTAATTCCATTCACAGATTCAGTATTCCTTGTGTGACTAGGAAGGTGGGTGCCCTTGAGAAAGATTACCCTAAATTAGTAATAGCAATATTTTTTCTAGAACTTCCAACATAACTGTTGGGTCATTCATTATTGCTGCTTGTAAGGGTAAACAGAAAACCCAGAGCTCAAGAGTTGGAAGGTGCAAGGGAAAAGTAATTTCTAAAGAGATTTCTGGAGTAATTTTGAAAAAGTCCCTAGAGATCCCTATCCATAATGATGGTCATATGACTAACAGTCATATGATTAGTGAAACTTTATATCTGCTCCTGGAAGGCTCTGTGGGACTCTTGAATACCTACTAGCTGTATGTCCAGTTTCTGACTGAAGAGATAGGTGCCACTACTTGGCAGAACTTCTGTCTTGAGTCCCTGAGGCTGCTATGGTCGAATGGGCCAAGAGGAAGCCCTTAGAGTTCCTTTCTCCTACCAACTGACTAAGTCTTAGCTCTAAGTGATCAGGTAGAGTAGAACCAAAAGTAGTGGTTATGAGGTCCTGGGTGGGGTGTGGTGCCACCAACAGCATGCTAGCTAGACTGATCTTGCGACAGTCTTGGATTGTGTTCTCAACTGCCTAAATTTTTTTAAATGTGTTTAAATTTTAACGAGACAGGCATTCTGATTTCCCGAAAACTCCTGTGAGAGCACCAGTATCATTCCAATGTATTAATTTTCTTCTTAAATTGTAGTAAAAAATTCAGACGTGAACACATTTATTTATTTATTTTTAAAGATTTTGTCAGAGTGAGCGAGAGAGCACAAGCAGGGACAGCAGCAGGCAGAGGGAGATGCAGGCTCCCCGCTGAACAAGGAGCCTGATGCGGGGCTCAATCCCAGGACCCTGGGATCATGACCTGAACGGAAGGCAGATACTTAACCGACTGAACCACCCAGGCGTCCCGTGAACACATCTTATCAATTACTGATTATTAGTAAGGAGGTCTCAACTCTGTTCCTGATCCTTCATATCTAGTATCATTTTAAGGCTTATGTAATCTCTTTTGTACTACTGAAAAAACTAAATGGTCTTTCTGCCACTGATCTGTTTCTGCAAAATTCATCTTAAATATTGTTGTCACAATACTATATCAAAAAGGCAAAAATGATTATATGGTTTGATTAAAAAATTCCTCAATGCAGGGACGCCTGGCTGGCTCAATCAGTAGAACATGTGACTCTTGATCTCAGGGTTGTGAATTCAAGCTCCACGTTGGGTACAGAGATAACTTAAAAATAAAATCTTTATTTTTTTATTATTTTTTGTTTAAATTCAGTTAGCCAACAAATAGTACATCATTAGTTTTTGGTGTAGTGTTCAGTGGTTCATTAGTTGTGTATAACAACACTCAGTGCTCATCATATCATGTGCCCTCCTTAATGCCCATCACCCAGTTACCCCATCCCCCCAACCACCTCCCTTTCCAAACCCTCAGTTTGTTTCCCAGAGTCAAGAGACTCTCTCATGGTTTGTCCCCCTCTCTGATTCCTTCCCATTCAGTTTTTCCTCCCTTCACCCATGATCCTCTGCACTATTTCTTATATTCCAAATATGAATGAAACCATATGATGATGGTCTTTCTCTGATTCACTTATTTCACTTAGCATAATACCCTCCAGTTCCATCCATATTGATGTAAATAGTAGGTATTCATCCTTCCTGATGGCTGAATAATATTCCATTGTATGTATATACCACATCTTCTTTATCCATTCATCTGTTGAAGGACATCTCGTCTCCTTCCACAGTTTGGCTATTGTGGACATTGCTCCTATGAATATTGGGGTGCAAGTGCCAGTTCTGTTCACTCCATCTGTATCTTTGGGGTAAATACAAGGTAGTGCAATTGCTGGGTTGTAGGGTAGCTCTATTTTTAACTTCCTGAGAGGCTTCCATACTGTTTTCCAGAGTGTCTGTACCAGCTTGCATTCCCACCAACAGTGTAAGAGGTTTCCCTTTTCTCCACATCCTTGCCAACATTTGTTGTTTCCTGTTTTGTTCATTTTAGCCATTCTGACCAGTGGTATCTCATTGGTTTTGATTTGTACTTCCCTGATGACTGATGATGTAGAACATTTTTTGATGTGTCTGTTGGCCATTTGTATGTCGTCTTTGGAGAAGTGTCTGTTCATGTCTCCTACCATTTCTTAATTGGATTATTTGTTTTTTCAGTGTTGAGCTTGGTAAATTCTTTATAGCTCTTGGATACCAGCCCTTAATCTGTAATGTCATTTGCAAATATCTTCCCCCATTCTGTAGGTTGCCTTTTAGTTGACTGTTTCCCTTGCCGTGCAGAAACCTTTTATCTTGATGAAGTCCCAATAGTTCATTTTTGCTTTTGTTTCCCTTGCCTTTAGTGATGGGTCTTGCAAGAAGTTGCTGTGGCTGAGATTGAAAATGTTACTGCGTATGTTCTCCTGTAGGATTTTGATGGATTCCTGTCTCATATTTAGGTCTTAAATCCATTTTGAGTTTATCTTTGTGTATGCTATAAGAGAATGGTCCAGTCTCTTTCTTCTGCATGTGGCTGTCCAATTTTCCCAGCACCATTTATTAAAAAGACTGTCTTTTCCCCACTGGATATTCTGTCCTCCTTTGTCAAAGATTAATTGATCATATAATTGTGGGTTTATTTCTAGGTTTTCTATTATGTTCCATTATCTGTTTCTGGTTTTCATGCCATTACCATACTCTTTTGATTACTACAGCTTTGTAATCTAACTTAAAATCTGGAATTGTGTCAAATTTTGAAGGTCCATTTCTGGGCTGTCTATTCTGTTCCACTGATCTATGTGTCTGTTTTTGTGGCGGTCCCATGCTGTCCTGATGATCACAGCTTTGTAATATAGCTTGAAGTCAGGCATTGAGATGGTTTTCTTTTTCAACATTTCCCTGGTGATTCTGGATCTTTTGGGGGTCCATACAAATTTAAGGATTGTTTGTTCCAGCTTTGTGAAAAATGTTGATGACAGATGACATGATACTTTATGTGGAAAACCCAAAAGACTTCACCCCAAAATTACTAGAACTCATACAGCAATTCAGCAACGTGGCAGGATACAAAAAACAAAGTGCAGAAATCATTTGCATTTCTATACACTAACAATGTGACTGAAGAAGGAGAAATCAAGGAATCTATCCCACTTACAATTGCACCAAAACCCATAAAATCCTAGGAATAAATCTAACCATAGAGGTAAAGGATCTGTACTCTAGAAACTATAGAAAACTTATGAAAGAAACTGAGGAAGGCACAAAGAGATGGAGAAACATTCCTTGCTCATGGATTGGAAGATTAAACATTGTTAAAATATCTGTGCTGCCCAGAGCAATCTGCACATTCAATGCCATCCCTATCAAAATAAAATCTTTAAAAAAATTCCTCTCTGCATTACTTTTAGATTAGTGTTTCCGAAAGTCCATTTTATTTACTTATTTAGAGTTGACACACAATGTTTTATTACTTTCAGATATACAGAATAGTGATTTTGATTGTGTGTTACACTCACCACAAGTGCAGCTACCATCTGTCACCATACAACACTATTACAGTGTCAATAACTATATTCCCTATGCTGTACTTTTTATGTCTGTGACTTATTCATTCCAGATTGGAAGACTGTATCTCCCACTCCCCTTCACCCATTTTGCCTGTCCCTCACTCTCCTCCCCTCTGGCAACCATCAGTTTGTTCTCTGTATTTATGGGTTTATTTCTGCTTTTTGTTTCTTGGCTTTGTTTTTTTACATTCTACATGTAAGTGAAATCATATGGTATTTGTCTTTCCCTGACTTAATTCACTTAGTGTAATACTTTCTGGATCCGTCCATATTATGGCAAAAAACAAGACTTTATCCTTTTATGGCTGAGTAATACTCCATTGTGTGTGTGTGTGTGTGTATACATAAAATCACATCTTCTTTATCCATTCATCTATCAATGCACACTTACATTACTCCGATATCTTTGTTGTCAAAAATAATGTTGCCATAAACATAAAGGTTCATGTATCTTTTCAAATTAGTGTTTTCATTTTCTTTGGGTAAATATCCAGTAGCAGAATTACAGAATCATCTGGTATTACTATTTTTAATTTTTTGAGGAAACTCCAAACTCTTCTCCACAATGGTTGTACCCATTTGCATTCCTACCAACAGTGTGAAAGGGCTCCTTTCTCTCCACATCTTCGTCAACACTTGGAGTTCCTTGAATTTCTGATTTTAGCCATTCTGACTGGTGTGAGGTGATACCTCATTGTAGCTTTGATCTGCGTTTCCTTGATAATCGGTGATGTTGAGCATCTTTTCACGTATCCTTTGGCCATCTGCATGTTGTCTTTGGAAAAAAATGTTTATGTCTTCTGCCCAGTTTTTAACTGGATTATTTGTTTTGGGAGGTGTCGATTTATCTAAGTTCTTTATATATTTTAGATACTAACTCTTTATCAGATATGTCATTTGCAGATATGTTCTCTGATTCGGTAGGTTGCCTTTTAGTTTTGTTGATTGTTTCCTTCACTGTGTGGAAGTTTTTTATGTTGATGAAATCCCAATAGCTTATTTTTGCTTTTGTTTCCCTTGTCTCAAGAGACATATCTAGAAAAATGTTGCTATGGCCAATGTCAGAGACATTACTACCTATGCTCCTTTCTAGGATGTTTATGGTTTCAGGTCTCCCAGTTAGGTCTTAATACACTTTGAACTTGTTTCTTGTGTATGGTGTAAGCCAGTGGTCCAGTTTTATTCTTTTGCATGTAGCTGTCCAGTTTTCCCAACACCAGTTGTTGAAGAGACTGTTTTTTCCCATTGAACATTCTTTCCTCTTTGTTAAAGATTAATTGACCATATAATTGTAGGTTTATTTCTGGGTTTTCTATTATGTTCCATTGATTTGTTGTGATTACTACAGCTTTGTAATATAACTTAAAATGTGGAATTGTGATAGTTTCCAATTTCGTTTTTCTATTTCAAGATTGCTTTGGCTTTTTGGGGTCTTTTGTGGTTCCATACAAATTTTCGGATTGTGTATTCTAGTTCTCTGAAAAATGTTGTTGATATTTTGCATTGAATCTGTAGATTGCCTTGGATAGTACAGATATTTTAACAATTTTTGTTCTTCCAATCCCTGAGCATGGAATGTCTTGGTATTTTTTTGGTTTGTTCTTTAGTATCTTTCATTAACATTTTATAGTTTTCAAAGTATAGGTCTTTCATCCCTTTGATAACTATAATCCTAGGTACTTTATTATTTTTGGTACAATTGTAAATGGGATTGTTTTCTTAATTTCTATTTCTGCCGCTTCATTACTAGTATGTAGATACACAACAGATTACTATATGTTGATTTTGTATCCTGTGAATTTACTGAACTCATTTATCAGTTCTAGAAGTTTTGGAGTGGAGTCTTTAGACTTTTCTCTGTATAGTATCATGTCATCTGCAAATAGTGAAAGTTTTACTTCTTACTAATTTGGATGCCTTTTATTTATTTTTGTTGTCTCATTGCCGGGTCTAAGGACTTCAAGTATTATGTTAGGTAGAGGTGGTGAGATTGGATATCCTTACCTTGTTCCTGACCTTGGGAAAGCTATCCATTTCTCCCCACTGAGCATGATGTTCTCTGTGGGGTTTTCATATGAAGCGTTTATTATGTTTTCACATGAGGCCTCTAAACCTACTTTGTTGAGGGCTTTTATCACGAATGATGATGTACTATGTCAAATGCTTTTTCTGCATCTATTAAAATGATCATATGATTTTTATCCTTTCTTTTATCGATGTGATATTTGATTGACAAATATTGAACCAAACTTACATCCCAGGAATAAGTCCTACTTGATTGCGGTGAATGGTTCTATTAATGTATTATTGGATTGAATTTGCTAGTATTTTGTTAAGAATATTTGCATCTGTGTTCATCAGAGATACTGCCCTGTGCTTCTCTTTTTTTGTGGTGTGTTTATTTGATTTTGGTAGTCAGGGTAATGCTAACCTCATAGAATGAATTTGGAAGTTTTCCTTCTTGTATGTTTTGGAATAGGTAGAGAATGGGTATTAACTCCTCTTTAAATGTTTGGGAGAATTCACAGCTGAAGTCATCTTGGTCCTGGACTTTACTGTGTTCGGATTTTTTTTTTTTTTAAATTACTGTTTGAATTTCCTTGCTAGTGATTGTTCTGTTAAAATTTTCTTTTTTTTTTTCCTGCTTCAGTTTTGGTAGGTTTTATGGTTCTAGGAATTAATCCATTTCTTCTAGATTGTCCAATTTGTTGTCAAATAACTTTTCATAATCTCTTAAAATTGTATTTCTGTAATGTTGGTTGTTGTTTCTCCTAATTTGTGATTTTTGTTTATTAAAGTCTTTTTTTTTTTTCCCTCAATCTTCCCCTTGCCCCCTTTTGTACGATAAGTCTGGCTAGAGGTAATGAATTTTTTTGATTTGTTCAAAGAACCAGCTCCTGGTTTCATTAACTTGTTCTATTGTTTTTTGTTTCTATATCATTCATTTCTGCTCTAGTATTTATTATTTCCCTGCTGGTTTTGGGTTTTGATTGTTTTTCTTTTTCTAGCTCTGTTAGGTGTAAGGTTAGGTTTTTTGACTGAGATTTTTCTTGCTTCTTTAGGTAGGCCTGTATTGTTCTAAACTTCTCTTTTAGAAACACTTTTGCTGCATCCCAAAGATTGGGGACCATATGTTTTCATTTTCATTTGTTCCCATGTAATATTTTATTTCTTCTTTGATTTCTTGGTCAAGTCATTAATTGTCGAGTAGCATGTTATTTAATTTACATGTATTTGTATTCTTTCCAGGTGTGTGTGTGTGTGTGTGTGTGTGTGTGTGTGTTTGTGTGGTTGCTTTCTAGTTTCATAGCACTGTGGTCATAAAAGATGCCTGTATGCTTTGATCTTTTTGTGTTTGTTGAGATTGCTTTGTGGCCTAATATGCGATCTATTCTAAAAATAATGTTCCATGTGCACTTGAAAATCATTTGTATACTGATGTTGTAGGATGTAATGTTCTGAATATAACATTAAGTCTGCCTGGTCCAGTGTGTCATTCAAAGCCAGTGTTTCCTTGTTGACTTTCTGTTTGGATGGTCTCTCTACGGACATAAGTGGGGTGTTAAAATCCCCTAATATTATTGTATTACCATCTGTTAGTTCCTTTATGTTTGTTGTTAACTGTTTTATATATTTGAATGTTCCCATTGGGTGCATAAATATTTACAATTCTCAGGTATTGTTGTTGAATTGTCCCTTTTATTATTATATAGTTTCTCCTTTGTCATTTTAAAAAAAATCTTTGAAAGTCTGTTTTGTCCAATATAAGTATTGGTATGTCAGCTCTTTTGACATCCATTTGCATGATCAATGTTTCTCCATCGCCTCACTTTCAATCTGCAGGTGACTTTAGGTCTGAAATGAGTCTTACAGGCAGCATATAGATGGGGCTTGTTTTGTTCTGTTTTTTAATCCGCTCTGTCGCATTACGTCTTTTGATTAGAGCATTTAGTCCAGTTAGATTGTAAGTAATTATTGATAGATAAGCATTTATTGCCGTTTTGTTACTTGTTTTGTGGTTGTTTCTATAGTTCTTCTCTGATACATTCTTCTCTTGCTCTTTCATGGTTTTGCTGGTTTTCTTTAGTGATACCCTTGGATTCCTTTTTTAAAAAATCTTTGCATATCAATTACTGGGTTTTATTAGTGGTTACCACCAAGTTCGCATAGAATGTCTTCTGCATACAGCAGTCTATATTAAGGTAATGGGAGCTTAAGCTTGAACCCATTCTAAAAGCACTACATTTTTACTCTTCTCCTTATGTTTTTTATTTATATGGTGTCATATTTCACATCGTTTTATTTTGTGAATCCCTTGACTGATTTTTACAGATATACTTATTTTTCATACTCTCATTTATGATCTTTCTTTTCCACTCAGAGTCCCCTTTAATTTTTCTTTTAGGGCTAGTTTAGTTGTCATGAACTCTTTCAGTTTTTGTTTGCCTGAGAAACTCCTTGTCCCGCCTATTCTGTATGCTAGCCTTCCTGGATAGAGTATTCTTGGCTGCAGATTGTTCCCTTTCAGCATTTACAGTCTATCCTGCCACTCCTTTCTGGCCTGCAAAGTTACCGTTGAAAAATCTGCTGAGAGCCTTATGGGATTTCCCTTGCACATAATTGTTTTTTTTCTCTTTCTCTGTTTTTAAAATTTTTTCTTTATTCCTACTTTTGGCCATTTTAATTACTATGTACCTCTATCCCGCTCTATGAGAGCACAGTGTGGGCCGTGTGCCAGCAATGCTAGCAGGGTTTGAAAGGCCCAGGTCGTCTTCAGGGGTCTTCTGGCTTCGTGGAAGCAGAACATGGTAGGTGTGAGGCAGTAGGGTGGCACTGCTAGGAACCTTTGTAAGAGGGCCCCTGCCACACTGGACTGAGGTGGGCCATCTGGAGAGACACATTAGGTGAAGCACAGACGTGAGGGCTGGATGGCCATGCTAGCAAGTTACATAGCCAATCCCTCAGTGCCTGTGTGTTTATGCAGGGGAAGGGAGTGAGGCAGGGGAGGGAAATGACGCCTAGGAGTTCCTTTCTCCTGGAGGAGTTCACCAGAGATTGCTATCCCTCTGGGATGGGCTCTGAGATGAGTAAATAATTTTCCCTCCCATATGCCCCAGGCACCTTTCAAATTACTGCTTGTATGTTGTTTCTCCATGGACTGTTTTGTTGTGCTGTCTCTTTAAAGACAGGAGGGACTTAGTTTTCTCTAGTCCTTCTGGTTTTCTGAGAGCCAAACCTGCTGATTTTTTAAAATTCAAGTTTTTAACTCCTGCTGGTTTTAAGAACCCATGAAATTTGGCTTCTGTGCGTTATTTTTTTTTTTTAAGCCAAGTGTTAGGGAGATTTATTTTCCCCTTGTGGGTGGCCCAGTGTGGGGGTCTCTTTCTGTCCCCTTTCCATGCCCATGGCATCCCTTTTCCCACCAGAGGACAGTCCTTTGAGTCCATTTAGCTCTCGCCATGTCTATACCCTTCCTACCCTTTTCAGTGTGGCCTCTTCTCTACATTTAGTTGGGGAGCTTACCCTGCCAGTCTTCAGGTTGTTTTCTAAGTGATTTACGCTGCTGTGAGTGTTCTCTGGTTGTATCCATGCGGCACGGTGAGTCTAGGGTCCTCCTACTCTCCCATCTTCCCTTCCCTTCCTCTTTTACTTTTTGAAATAGTTTCAGGAGAATAAGTATCAAGTTTTCTTCAAATGCTTGGTAGAATTCATCTGTGAATCCATCTGGTCCTGTATCTTTCTTTTTTGGGAGTTCCTTGATTATTGATTAATTTTCATTATTAGTAAGTGGTCTGTTCAGGTTTTCTTTTCTTTCCTCATTCAGTTTGGAAAAATATTTTTTCTAGGAATTTATCCATTTCTTGTAGGTTGTTAAATTTATTGGCATATACTTTTTCATAGTATTTCTCATTTGTTTCTGTGGTGTCATCGTTACTTCTTTTTCAGTTCTGATATTATTTGAGTCTTCTCTTTCTTGTGAGAATGGCTAAAGTTTTATCAGTTTTGCTTTATTTTCAAAGAACTAGCTGTTGGTTAAATTGATCTTTTCTATTACAGTTTTTTTTGGGGGGGGGTCTCTACTTCATTTATATCTGAACTTTGTTTATTCCTTTTCTAGTTTCTTTAAGTGTAAGGTTGAGTAGAGTATTTGAGATTTTCCTCGTTTCTCGAGGTAGGCTTATATCTCTATACATTTCTCTCTTAGAAGTGTTTTTGCTGCATGCCAGATTTTGGACCACTGTGTTTTCATTTTAAATTTTTCCACGTGTTTTTAAATTTCCTCTAATTTTTTCAATGATCCACCGGTTTCTTGGAAGAGTATTATTTAGCCTTCATGTATTTGTGTTTTTTCCAGGTTTTTTTCTTGTGATTGTTTTCTAGTTCCATATTATTGTTGTCAGAAAAGAGGCATGATATGATTTCATCTCTTTAAATTTGTGGAGCTCTAATATGTTATCTATGCTAAAGAATGTTCCATGTGCACTTGAAAAGAATATGTATTCTGTTGTTTTGGATGGAATGTTCTGTATGTATCTGTTAGGCTATCTGGTCTAATGTGTCATTCAAAGATACTGTTTTCTTATTGATTTTCTGCCTGGATGATCTATCCATTGATGTAAGTAAGGTGTTAAAATCTACTACTTTCATTACATTACTGTCAATTTCTTCCTTTATGTCTGTTAATACTTGCTTTATGTATTTAGGGGCTGCAATATTGGATGCATAAGATATAACTTTAATATCGCCTTGTTGATCCTTTTATCATTATGTAATGCCCTTCTTTGTCTCTTGTTATAGTCTTTGTTTTAAAGTCTATCTTGTCTGATACAAGTACTGCTACTTTGGCTTTCTTTTTTGCTTCCATTTGCATGGAACATCTTTTTCCATTCTTTAAGTCTATATGTATCTGCAGGTCTGAAATAAGTCTCCTGTAGGCACATATACACGGGTCTTGTTTTTTTATCCATTTTACCAGCCTATATCTTTTCATTGGAGTATTTACACCATTACATTTAAAGTAATTATTGATAGGTATGTACTATTGCCATTTTTTAGTTATTTTTTGGTAGTTTTGTAATTCTTACCTGTGTTTTACTGATTCTCTTGGTCTCTTTCCTAAGATTGATCACTTTCTAGTGTTTATTATACTAGCTTTCTTTCTCTTTATTTTTTGTGTATCTATTACAAGTTTTGCATTTGCAGTTACCACAAGGTACATACATAACAGCCTAAGTATGTAGCAGCCTGTATCAAGTTGATGGTCACTTGAGTTGAAAAATATGCTTAAACAACCTCATACTCCCTACTTTACATTATGTGTGTGTGTGTGTGTGTGTATGTATATGTATGTATATACATATAGTCATGCATTACATCTTTTTATTAATACTTTTCTTCTAATTTTAGCCTTTTTTTTTGCACTTCAATAAATCCCTTTAACATTCTGTGATAGGTGGTTTATGGGATGGACTCCTTTAATGTTGCTGTGTCTGGGAAGTTATCTCACATTTGCTAGGTAGAGCATTCTTGGTTATAGTTGTTCTTTCCTGTCAGCACTTTGAATTTATCATGCCATTCTCTTCTGGCCTGAAAAATTTCTGCTGAAAAACCAGCTGATAACCTTTTTGGAGTTTCCCTTGTACGTAATTTTTTGCTTCTCCTGCTGCTTTTAAAATTCTCTATTTATATTAAATATTTGACATGTTAATTACTATGTGTCATGGTGTGGACTACCTTGATTTCATGTTTTGTGGAACTCTCTGTGCTTCTTAAACTTGGATATCTGTTTTCTCACTAGGTAGGAAAATTTTCATCTATTATTTCTTCAAGTAAGTTTTCTGCTCTTTTCTCTCTTCCCTTCATGGGCCACTTATGATATGAATGGTTGTTTGCTTGATGCTGTCCAAGAGATCCCTTAAGCTATCCTCAATTTCGAATTCTTTTTTTTTTCCTTTTTCCTGTGCAGCTTAGGTGCTTTTTAATAACCTGTCTTCCAGATCAATGATCTTTTCTTCTCTATTTGCTAATCTGTTGATTCCCTCTAGTGTATTTTTTATTTCAGTTACTGTAATCTTCAAATCTGATTGGTCTTATATTTTCTGTCTCTTGCTGAGTTCCTGCTACATACTTCTACTCTTCTCTGCAGTCCAGTGAGCATTTTTTTTTTTTAGTTTTTTAATTTATTTGACAGAGAAAGCACAAGCAGGGGAAGTGGCAGGCAGAGGAAGAGGGAGAAGCAGGCTCCCCACTGAGCAGAGAGCACAACGTGGGGCTCAATCCCAGGACCCTGGGATCATGACCTGAGCTGAAGGCAGATGCTTAACAGACTGAGCCACCCAGACACTCCCAGGGAGCACTTTATGATCATTACTTTAAACTCTTTATTAAGCACATTGTTTATCTCTGTTTCATTTGGTCATTTTTCTGAGATTGTCTTGTTCTGTTTCTTGAAAAATTTCAGTAGAGTTAAGAGACATTGTTGCAGTACTTTCAGGTGTACAATATAGTGATTCAACAATTCTATACATTACTAAGGGCTCATCATGATTCAGTGTACTCTTAATCCCCTTCACCTTTTTCAGTCATCCCCCCCATCCTCTCTGGTAATCATGTTTGCTCTCTATAGTTAAGAGTCTGTTTTTTTGTTTTTATTTTTCAAGTTCATTTGTTTTGTTGCTTAAATTCCACTTATGAGTGAATTCATGTGGTATTTGCTTTCTCTAATTGGCTTATTTCTCTTAGCATTATACTCTATAGATCTATCCATATTGTTGCAAATGGCAAGATTTCATTCTTTCTTATGGCTGAAAAATATTCCATCATGTATATATATCACATCTTCTTTATCCATTCATCTATCAGTGGATACTTGGGCTGCTTCCATAATGTGCCTATTGTAAACAGTGATGCAATAAGCATAAGGGTGCATATATCTTTTCAAATTAATGTTTTCCTATTGTTTGTGTAAATACCCAGCAGTACAATTCCTAGATCCTTCAGTAATTCTATTTTTAATTTTCTGAGGAACCTCCATACCGTTTTCCAGATTGCCTGCTCCAGTTTGCATTCCTACCAACAGTGTGTGAGGGTTCCTTTTTCTCCACATCTTCACCAACATGTTGCTTCTTGTGTGTTTTATTTTAGCCATTCTGACAGATGTGCAGTGATAACTCATTGTATTTTTGATTTGCATTTTCCTGATGATGAGTGATGTTTAACATTTTTTCATATGTCTGTTGGCCATCTGTATTTCTTCTTTGAAGAAATGTCTATTGATGTCTTCTGCCCATTTTTAATTGAATTTTTTAAGTGTTGGGTTGTATAAGTTCCTTATATATTTTGGATACTAATTCTTTATCAGATACATCTTTGGAAATATCTTCTCCCATTGAGGTGATTGTGTTTTGAAATTGTCTTGTTCTTTGGTTTGGGGGCATATTTCTCCATCTTTCATTTTGCTTGACTTTCTGCATTTCTTTTTATGAATTGGGCAGAACAGTTATTTCTCTGAAACTTGAATGAATGGTCTTGCTTATGGCCATTTCCTGTTAGGCTTTGTGTGGCTGGTGACTTTGGGTGAAGACTAGAGCTATGCCTGGTGTAGACATCCCATGGCATCTGTGCTGAGGCTGCCTTGGTGAGATGTGTAGAACTGAAGTGGGCATAGGCGGCAGTGATCTACGGGCTGTCCCTGCAGACTGAAACTTAAGTGATCACAAGCTAAGCTGGGGGCCAGGGGAGGTGTCCCATGGCTCTAGGCACAGGGGAAACCCTGGCAGGGCAGCTAAAATGAAAGTGAGTGCAAGCCAGGGTGTCCTGGGGCACTCGGGCAGGGCTCACCTTCCTGGTGTGGCTAGAGCTGGGGCAGGGCTCGGCCTTGGGTTCTTGTGCTGTTTCACACAGGGACTGCCCCACACAGGTGGGGGGAGGGAGCCCCAGGTCTTTCCACATAGAGGGCACTGAACAGGACACGTTTAGTGAGTGAGAGCCACGAGTTCCTTGATGCTCAGCACAGGGGGCAACCTGGCAGAGTGGATCATGGCCAGGCAGGGTGTGTCCCAGGGGCCAGGGATAGCCTGGGCACTTGGTATCTTGTGCAGGAGTATAACCAAAGTAGATGTGAGCCAGGGGTGTCCTAGCAAGGCGTTCTAAGTGGTATGTACCTGGAGTGTTCCAGTGTGCTTGTTCCTGTGTCTCCTTGGCACAATGGCTAGAGTCGTAGTGCATGCTGACCAGAGACGTACAAGTGTGCACCACAGTGGAGCTGCCTTTGTTGGGTGGCTGGAGCAGGTGTGGGATAGAGGCCTGGAGCTCACTGAGGTGGTAGGTTAGCAAGAGTGCCCGGACCCTGCTCCCATCGATGCTATGAAGATTGGGGCGGGGGGAGTGTAAAACCATGGTGCTCATTGGCCACTTTGACTCAAGAGTTCCAGAAGCTACCTTGCCATTTGTCAGGATTCTAGGGCTAGTTCTTTTACAGTCTAGTTGTCCTTTTAAACCAAGGCTCCCCCCCCCCCCCGCCCCCGTGTTCCAGAATGCCTGGGGCTTATTGAAGGAGCAGGCTGGTGATGGTTCCTGGATCCCTGCTCCTTTGGTGGTGTAATATAAACTGGTGCTCACCAGCCTCTTGGACTAGTGAAAGTTCCAGCAATTTTCCCATCATTTGCCTGGTCCTGGGGCTGGTTCCTTTATATCCTAGCTGCCCTTTTAAACCTTGACTTCTTTTCTGTGCCCCAGGGCAGACGAATCTGCTCATGGTCCTATATGTGGTCTCTACCTGTTCTTGTACAGAAACTCTTCAATAAGACCTCAGTTCTTCAGGAGGAATTGTGTCTGTGGAGGAGGGGAGTTCAGGGTCTTTCTATGTTGTCGTTGGACCGGAACTCCCTGAATGTATTTTAAAGAGCACTAAATTTAAGAAACTACGTTTTATATAGTATCCATTTTAGTATAATACCCATCTTGTGTAGTTATGTATTAAATTCCTGGAAAAAAAGAAACCCAGTTAATGAAATCTTAATGCTTATTTACTTAAAAATTCTTTCTATGCAATACCTATTATCATTTCATGAAACTAGTAATGACATAAAGTTTTAGAAATACTGGTTTATATAGTAAAGCTCAAGTTTCTTCATCAGGCATGCTACAGCTTCCATGACCTGAGACCTGTCTTTATTTTCAGCTTCATCTTATTCCATTAAACTGTATTCAGTAAGTCTCAGGGAATTTAACATGTATTAAGATATGCATCCATTCATTTAGTTTTTCTTTCATTTACATGCATAATTTATTGATCTTACAATTCTGGTGGGAAAGACGGTCACAAATTTAAGGGCATGATTTTGAAACTTGATTGGATTAAATAAGAGTCAAATTTATTGTCTCACTAACAAGAACTTCTAGGGCTCTGTAAATCATTACTTAAATTACTTTCGTGGTTTAGTGGCATCACCAAAACACTGATTCTCTCTCGTTTTTACTCTACTATTCTGAGTGTTTGCATGGTCAGCAGGTTTTATCTCCTCATAGTTACAAAAAGGTTGCAATAATTACAGACTCACTTGCACCGTTCAAAGGTAGAAGAGATCATTTTTTCGTGAATGTCACTTTTAAGAATGAGGAAATCTTTAGCTATAGAGTGGAAATCTCACTTCTCAGTGGGATAAATCTCAAATCTCATAGGGAAAAATTAGAAAATGGCTGTCCTGACCCTGAGAACTAGTAAGAGGAAGAAGATTACTATCTGGGTTGTCCTCATGGGGAAGGCATCCACGGTTTATCTGGGATAAGAGTGAGCAAATGAACAAGATTTATTCCCAGATGACACTGGGACACTGTCACAGAGACCACGGATTATGCTTGCTATATATTGCCTCTTTCACCCAATATATTCTGTCCAGTTGGTAGCGTTTAGGTCCCCCACACATCACTTGACCTTTGAATATGCTGTATATCTATGTAAAATGCATAGCCTACTTCTGTTTTCTATAGGTGATTAATTCTGATTTATTGGTTCAAATATAATTCATAGGTTAACTTCTCTGAGAGTTTTGATTCTCATGTTGATATCTATAGTACACTGTGCATATTTTTATAATTACATTTTCCATTTTATGATTATCAGTGTGTGATTATGTGTCACTCTGTATCACTAGACTGAGAAGAATGATATATATATATATATATTATATATTTTGAATGACGTTTAGATATAGATGCCTTTATGACAGAAAATAATGTTCACACTGCACAAAGTATATTTTTGAAAGGAAAAACCCAAAGAGGAATTTGATAGCATTCTCCTAGACTTCTATTCATAGTACTTGTTTTTTCATTGTATAACAAACTTTTCGGGAAGAGTTTCAGATGAACAGAAAGGTTGCAAAAATAATCATTTCTATGTACTCCACACCTAGTTTCCCCTGCTGTTAAGTGTACTCGATAAGCCTAATGAACAACTATGTAAACACTATCATCAGTAACTAAAGCCATATCTTGTCTTGAAGCCTTAATGTTTACCTACTATGCTAGTTTTCAGGATTACTGGTCAGGTATTTGACACAGGTTCCCTCAACTGGGAATTTTCTGATGTTTTCATCATGCCTAGAATGGGACAAAGGGTTTTGGGAGGAAGAGCACGGAGGTAAAATGCAGTTCTCATCATATCATATGAAAGGATGCATGTTATCAACACAACATGTCATTATGGATGTTAAGTTTGGTCATAGATGAGGGAGTGTTTGTCAGGTTTTGACATAGTAATGTTACCCCCCCCCCCCCATATTGTACTATTTCAAAAGAGGTCACTATGTACAGCCCAGTTTTAAGGGCTGGGGACTTATGCTACGGTCGCTTGAGGTAGCAGAATCTACATGCATTCATTGGAATTCCCTTGCTCAGGATACTTGTCTGTTTTTACCTATTTATAATCTAATCACTTAATTTCAGTGTAGGCTAAGGGATATTCATTTTTTTTCTAAATTGAATTGTAACCAAATGTTTTGTATTGCAAAACTTTCATTTTCGACCACTGGAAGTTTTATCAGTTGGCTCTTGTCTCCCTTTGACATATTTCAGTTGGTTTTGTTTTTTAAGCACTTTCTTAGTTTCTGCTGCTAAAAGGCACTTCAGGCTCATCTCCTGTATCTCCTGCATTAGGTCTAGAGTAGTCATTTTTCTAAGGAGCCTACGTTCCTTTTGTTAGAAATGGAATTAAAAATCTAAATTAGAACATAGTGAATACTTGTTAAGGAGTTCTGTTGTTTCTAGAGACTCTTAGTTTACAGAGTAAAGAAATACGTGTGTATAGTAAAAAGTGTTTTTTCCCAACTTTATTAATATATAATTTGCATATAAAATTGTGTAAATTTGTACAGTGTGATGATTTGATACATGTATATATTGCAAAATGATTACAATAGGGTCCATTAACACTTTTATTATCCCACATAATTACCATTTCTTTTCTGTGGTGAGTATATTTAAGCTCTACTCTCTTAGCAACATTCAAACACATAATGCAGTCTTGTTCACTATAGTCTCCACGTTATACATTCAACCCAAGGAATTTACTCATAACTGGAAGTGTATACCTTTGATGAACTTGGGCTCATTTTCCCCAGCCTCCAACCCCTGGCTGCCAGAATTCTAAACTCTGTCACTAAAAGTTTGGTTATTTAAAACTCCATATTTAAGATAGGTCATACAGTGTTGGTCTTTCTTTGTCGGACTTACTCCACTCAGCATATGTCCGCATATCCCATCCATGTTGTCACAAATGGCAAAATTTCCTTTCTATAGCTGAATAATACTCCATTATATAGACAGATACATAGAGATATGGTACGTATGTGAATACATCTATATATTTTCTTTATTTATCAATGAATATCCATCAGTGGACACTAAGGTCCTTTCCATGTCTTGACTATTGTGAAGAATGTTTTCGGGGCGCCTGGGTGGCACAGTCATTAAGCGTCTGCCTTCGGCTCAGGGCGTGATCTCGGCGTTATGGGATCGAGCCCCACAGCAGGCTCCTCCGCTATGAGCCTGCTTCTTCCTCTCCCACTCCCCCTGCTTGTGTTCCCTCTCTCGCTGGCTGTCTCTCTCTCTGTCAAATAAATAAATAAAATCTTTTAAAAAAATGTTTTCATAAATGTGGGGATATAGATAATCTTGCTAAGATACTGATTTCATTTCCTTATGATATATACCCATAAGTGCAGTTGCTAGATTTTATATTCTATTTTTAATATTTTTGAGGAACCTCCATACTAGTTTCCATAGTGGTTGTACCAATTTGCATTCTGACAGCACACAGAGTTCCCTTTTCTCCACATTCTTGCCAGTACTTCTTAACTAATGTCTTCTCGATAAGAGCCATTCTTACAGGTGTGATGTGATTTTTTACAGTGGTTTTGACTTGCCTTTCCCTGATGATTACTGATTTGAGCAACTTTTCATACCTGTTGGTCATCTATGTGCCTTCTCTAGAAAAATGTCTATTTGGGTCTTATTTTTAAATTAGTTTTGTTTGTTTTGTTTTGGCTATTGAGTTGTAGGAGTTCCTTATATTTTCATTGATATTAGCCTCTTACCCAATAGATGATTGCAATTATTTTCTCCAATCCATCCATTCGTTGCTTTTACTTTTTAGTTTGACATAATCCACTAGTTTTTGCTTTTGCTGCTTGTGCTTTTGGTATCACATCCAAAAAAATAATTGCCAAGATCAATGTCAAGGAGTTTTTCTTTTGCTTTCTTGAATCCATTTCAAGTTTATTTTTGTAAGTGGTGTAAGAGAGAGTCCAATTTCATTCTTTTGCATATGATTATTTAATTTTCCAAACACTGTTTATGGAAGAGAGTATTCTTGCCCCATTGAGTATACGTGGGTCCCTTTTCAAATATGAGTTGACTGTATAGACAAGGGTTTCTTTTTTATTTGAGAGAATTCTGTTCCCATGGTCTATGTGTTTATTTAGATGGCTGTATTTGTTTTTTTTTTTGTTGTTGTTGTTGTTGTTGTTTTTTTTTAGATGACTGTATTTGTAATGTAGTTTGAAAACAGGAAGTGTGATGCCTCCAGCTTTGTTTTTTCTTAGGATTTCTTTGGTTAATCAAGGCCATTTATGGTTCCATACAAATTTTAGAACTTTAAAAGATATTTCTGTAAAAAAAAAAATGCCATTAGAATTTAGTTAGGAGTTTTATGAAATCCATAAATGGCTTTGGGGAATATGGATATTTTAACATTTGTTCTTTTTACCCCAGAACACAGGATATATTTCCATTCATTTGTGTCTTTGGTTAAAGAAATTGACAAAGTTTTTTTCTCAGTGTATGGATCTTTCATCCCCTTACATACATCACTGTGTAATTTTCTTCTGTTTTTGATGCAGTTGTGAGTGAGCCTGTTTATTTTTTCTTCAGATATTTTGTTGTTTGTTAGTGTATAGAAATGCAACTGATTTCTGTTTATTCTGATTATTACTTTAGTCTTCTTACTCCTTATTGGTCTGTTCAGATTTTTGATTTCTTGATTTAATCTGAATAGGTTGTATATTTGTTAGGATCTTTTATATTTGTAGTGTATAAACTACACTTTTATTTCTGATTGATGTAGCAATCAAATTCTTACTTCAGGGCGCCTGGGTGGCCACTGATTTTGATTTTTCCTTTTTTTTTTTTTAAGTCTAGCTAAATGTTTGTCATCTTTCACAAAACTAGATCTATATATTCTGTTATTTTTTTCCTTTTACTAACTCTGGGCTTACCTTGTTCTTTATACAGTTAGGTTGTTTATAAACTTCCCTCACAGAATTGCTTTTGCTGCATCCCATAAGTTATGGTTTGCTGTGTTTCTATTTTCTTTTGTCTCAAGATAGTTTTTAACTAGTCTTTTAATGTTTTTCTTTGACTCACTGGTTGTTCAAGAGTATTTAATTTCCACACATTTGTGAATTTTCTGGCTTTCCTCCAGCTATTGATTTCTAGTTTCATGTCTTTGCGGTCAGAAAACATAATTTGTATCCATTATCCTGAATAATGTTCCCTGTTCACTTGAGAATTTGTATTCTGCTGCTGTTGGTAGAAATAGAAATGCCCTCTATATATCTGTTAGGTCGTTCTAAACTATAATGCTGACAAATTTCCTTATTAATTTTTTAGGATAATCTATCCATTATTGGAAGTGGGGTAATCAAGTCCTCTACCATGTTTGTATTGTTGTCTATTTCTCTCTCAATATCTATTAGTATTTTCTTAATATCTATAGGCACTCTGATGCTGAGTTCATGTATATTTATGATTGGTATATACTCTTGATGACTGATCCCTTTATCTATAATAAGCAGTTTTTTACTTCATCACAGTTTGTTTTTCTTGTTACAGGTTTTGACTTAAAGTCTGTTTTTAAGTACAGCTATTCCTGCTCTCCTTAGGTTTCCATGTGCATAGAATATCTTTCTCCATAACTTCACTTTGAGCCTCTATGTCTCCTTAAAGCTGAAATGAGTTTCATTTAGGTAGCACATCGTTTGAAGAATTTAATTCATTAAATATAAATGGATTAATGATACTTAAGGACTTGTAGGTAAGGTTGTGTGATTATCTTGTTCCTTTCTTGTCCTCCTTTGTAAATTTAGGATTTTCCATAGTGGTATGCTTTGATTCACTTCTCAATCTTTTTTTTTTTTTAATTAATTCAACCTGCTCCAAGTTTTAGGTTTGTGGTTACCATAAAACATAGTTATAATAGCCTATGTTAGGCTAACAACTTCAATTGCATTTAAAAACTCTAAACAAAAATATACAAGTTGCAACATTAAAAACATAAGAGGAGTAAATGATTAGACATTTGTAATATTTTCCCATTTAACCCTTACAGTAGGATTAACTGACACACCACAAATTAACATGCTGCATTAAAGTATTCAGAATACTTAACTTTACAGTGTGTTTTATACTTTCATATGTTTTCATATTTCTAACTAATGTCGTTTCATTTTAGCTTGGCAAATTCCTTTAAGCCTTTTTTGTAAGGCAGGTCCTATGGTGATTATCTCCCTCAGCTTTTGTTTGGGAATGTCTTTACCTTACCTTCACTTCTGAAGGACAACGTTGCAGGGTAAAGTATTTTGGTTGGCAGGATCCCCTGCCTGCCCCCCCCAGCCCCAGTCCTTTGACTGTATCATTCTATTCTTTAAGGTGTCTTCTAAAAATCCAATGGTAGCCTTATGGGGATTCCCTTCTATGAGAGAATTCTGCTCTTACTGCTTTTAAATACTCTTTGTCTTTGATTTCAGACAACTGTACAATAATGTTTTTTGGTGACAATGATTGTAGTTTGAAATTTTGGGATGATCTATTATCTTAATGAATTTAGATGTCCGAATCTCTCCCCAGATTTTAGAAGTCCTCAGCCATTAAATCTTTAAGGTTTCTGTTCCTTTCTCCCTCTATTTTCCTTCTGAGATTCCAACTTTTCTTTAATGATATTCCGTGGTCCATGTTGACTTTCTTCACTTTTTCATTGTTCTCCTTTAAATAATTACAAAGATCTTGTCTTCACAGAATCTTTTTTCTGCTTGAGCCAGTATGCTTTTGATTCTCTTTATTGCATTTTTCATTTCATTCATTATATTCTTTAGCTCCAGAATTTGTTTGGTTCTTTTTAAATTTTTTTTCTCTGTTAAACTTTGCGTTTTGTTTGTGTATTTTGCTCTTGATTTCACTGTGTTATCTATCTTTGTTTTCTTGTGGCTCATTGAGATTCCTTAGAACAGCTACTTTGAATTCTTTGTCAGGTAAATCATTGACCTTCATTTTTTTGTGGTTGATTCCTGAAAAATTATTATGTTCTGGTGTTATATTTTTGTTGATTTTTTTCATGTTCCTTTAAGTCTTGCACTGCTGACTTCACAGTTGAGGAAGCGGTCACCTCCTGTATTCTTCACTAACTAGCTGAGAGAGAGAAATACCTTGTCAACCCTGCTAGAGATTCTGAGGCTTTCTCAGGCTTTCCCTATAGATACACCTGCTGACTGCTACCTTGTGTGACAGAATTCTTAAAGCTCATGTGCCTTCTCTCAATCCTCTCATAAAGATATTTCTCAATAACATAAAGCCAGACCTGTTGGTGACAGTCTTCATTTTGCTTGCCCTAGAATGGTGCTAATGCAGGTCCATAGATTTGGGCTAGCTTCATGAACACACTCACTAGACCTCTGAAACTCTCTTGCTGCTGCTGGGGGTGCCTATGACCCCTTTGAGGATCTGCATTCTAGGTGTCCCTTGTGGCTCACTGGGGGCTTCCTGATGGTGCCTGTGACATGTTTAGTAGAATCTGCATCCATCTGATACATTCACCATGCCTTAACCACTAACTAACTGCTTCCAAGTCAGGATGTTCAGTACTCAGTATTCTGGATAGGGCAAAAGATAAATGAGACTCTTTGGCAATATCCTGCCCTGATGGAGAAGTTGTGCACTATTCACGTACTCTTACTTTCCCCCCTGGAAGAAATCATGGACTGAAAACTTTCTCTTAACACTAAGCTGTGCTGGTTTAGGGGATGGGTGATGTGGGTAAAATGAACCATTACCTGCTTCCATGCTTCCATCTGGTATTTTTTTGTTCTAATGATGTGCTGAAACTTCCCCACTGGATTCCGGGATTTCCACAAAGTCTTCCTTGCCCATTGGTGATTGTCTTGATTGATGTTCTCTAGGGGAAAGATAGTATAAAATACTCCACCATTACGATGATGTCTCTCCTATAATTATTTAAACACAATTTCACCCTCATGCCTCCATATTCCATCCTAGCCCTTTTCCTCTTTGCTTATCTCCCAATCCAACAGTGAGAACCTGAGTGCCACCATCTTTCATCCATTTACATAATAGTTCAATTCTAGTATACAAGTATACTGGTTCATAATTTGTTAAATCAGTACTCTGATAAGAGAAGTTGTATAAAAACTGCATTAGTTGGTAAAGCTTTTTCTTATCTATACTCATTTCCAAAGTTCCCTAGATGACTACTTTGTACCTTTCCCTTTTAGTGAGATGATGTCCTACATTTTGATACGATTCATTTGTTTTCTTCTTGTTTGCAACCCCTAACCTCCTAATGCATTTAAAAACATTTTTTTTTTAACATTTAGTTTCACTCTTTGTGCTATGAAGTTGTAATGGTTTTGACAAGTTCACGGTCTAATGTATTCATCAGTACTCTATTACACAGAATTGGTTTATCCCTTAAAAACCCTGTTTCACCTATTAAACTTTCTTCTCCCTTAGAACCCAGGGTTAGCACTTATTTATTTTCTGTCCTATAGTTTTTTTTTTTTTTTCCTGAAGGTCATATTAATTCAATATGTAACCTGTTCAGGCTGACTACTTCCAGTTAGCAATACGCAATTAACATTCATTCATATTAATAGCTCATTATCTGTTATCCTTAAATCCTATATAGTAGGTATATTTCACTGTTTATCCTCTCACATATTTAAGGACATCTCAAGTGCTTCCAGTTTGGGACAATTATAAATAGTGCTCCTATAAATTTTCACATGGATGTGTAGACATTGTTTTTCAAAAGAGATGAACAAATACTAAGAATTTGATTGCTACATCAAAGATAAACCTCTGTTTAGCTCTTTAAGAAACTGTCAATGAGTCTTCCGAAGTGGCTGTGCCATTTCGTTCCTTCCAATGATGGAAATTATTTCCTATTTCTCCAAATCCTTGACAAAATTGCTATTATTAGGATTTAATTTTTTAAATTTTTACCTATTCTAAAAAGCATGGAGTATTTTGTTAAGTTTAATTTTTTCCCTAATGAGAAGTGGTTGTTGATCTTTGAAATTCCTTAAACTGTAATTTGTTGCTAAATTTTGAAAGTTTTCTAATTGAAATATTTCTTCTGCCTCATTCTTTCTTCACTTTTTCAATTATGCCTACATTGAAACTTTCTGAAACAGTTCTTAGGTGTTCTGGTGTCTTTTTCATTTTCTTTTCATGTTCTCATTTCAGTTTGGAAAGTTTCCATTGACTTTCTTCGACTCTTTCCTTGGTGTGTTAAATAATTTGATGAGCTGATCAAAGGCATTCTTCATTTTCGTTACTTGCTTCTTGATTTCTTGCATGTGCTTTTGATTCTTTCACATTGTTGTCATCTTTCTGGTAACAGTATTTTAAAACACTTGTCTGGTAATTCCTACGTTTGTGTCACATATGAATTTGTTTCTGATGATTATTTTGTCTCTTTAGGTTGTGTAATAGGTCTTATCTATGTTGTAATGTGAGAAGTTCTATTAATTTGCCTAGGATTTCAGCTTTTTTTAGTGATAGGTTTCAAATACCTCTATGTTCTTATTTTTGCCTTTTTTGCCTGGCATTAGGGCTTCTCTTTGCTCTGTTCCTCAGAAAGAGTATGCATCTTGGGACTTCTTTCAACTGTGATCCACTCTTAATATACTTGAGGTGTATTGGGATGATGGTTGGATGTGAGAGAAGGAAAGCAAGCCACATTCTTTGGAATAAATGTCAGGCTAATAGATCTCCCCTCTCTTTGGGGTTTGCCTTTAAGTTTTTCTGGTTCTTTTCCAGGGATACAACTTTTATCTTTTTGGTCCCCTCATCTGTTCTACTTCCAGCATTCCCAATCTACTTTTTTTGAAGCCTTGTTCTGTTGTGAATTAGTTTTTCCTTCTCCTCTTAATATAGGAAAGCTGGAAAGGGTACAGTATTGTGGAATTCCTTTCCACCAAGGGATTCCCTGAGAGTCGAGCTTCATTATGAGGATTTTGGAAGGTATCATAGTTGTTTCTCTTCCTTTATTCTTCAGAGTCATGAGGTTGTTTTTCTCAGATTTTCTCTGTGAAAGCCTAGTGCAGTCTCTGGAAGGAATTGTGACCCTCAAAAGTTTCTTACTCCAGTGTACACTCAGCTGGCAGCAATTTCTGATTTTCCAGTAAAGTAAGTCTTACTATCATTAATAGCTTCCAGATGCTTCTGCCTCTCCAGAAATGGGGATAACTGTTTGCCCTGTGCTCCTAGTTTTCTGATGGTTCTAAGAAAGTTCACTTTTACAACTTGGACTTGAAACCAAGAAACTTATATTTAATTTAAAAACCAGTTAATTACCTTTTTAATTAATAAATTGACCCTTGATATAAACAGCATTATATTGCATAAAATCACTAAATATAATAAGTGTAAACTTGTAGGAGCATGAATTTCCAAATGTTTTATCCATGCTTAAAAAGGGAATAATCAAAATGATTTGAAAAAATTAGATTTCAGCTTTTCAGTTTACAGATCTAAATTGTACTTCTGAGCTCTCACAGCAAATTTATTATTAGCCAGTAATAGAACAGATTTTTAAAAACCCTCTTCTACCCTTGTTTCTGCTTTATTCTTACCCTATAGGAACTCTAGGGACCTTACCGTCTTGTATTTAGGCACCATTAGTATTTTTCACTCTTCTACCATCTCCAACCTCACTGACATATACAATATCCTATGAGGTGCTAAATGATAGGTGTTGGATTCTGAGTTTTGGCATTCCAACTAAAATTTTGTTTCAGACCTCTGTTGGCTTCCTAATCAAGTGTTTGTCGATCATATAACATCTTGGGTGCTTCCCACTTAACGGTGACTGTTATTTTTGTTGATCTATATACTCACTTATCAACCCATCTGTGCCTCAGTTTCTGCTATGTACTTTTTTTAAGTAGACATCTGATTTTTTTCTTCCTTCATTCAAACCCTTACATTTCCACTCTACCTTTAGAGTCAGATAAACAATGCATGCAACATATGAACATTTTGTAAAATGATAAAGAAATGTACAAAGGGTGAGAAAGACATGTCCATAACCTATTCGTTCTGGAGAAGTTTACATATACAGACATTTATCTGACTCTACTGGAATCTATTTTTTTCTCTTTCATACATAATAACTTGGGATAAGGATTTTTCTTCTCTACATTCATTTATTCTTAAGTAAAAAAAAAAAAATTGAGTGTAGAAACTTTTGAGGGTCACAATTCCTTCCAGAGACTACCAGGCCTTCACAGAGGAAACCTGAGAAAAACCACCTCATGACTCTGAGGAATAAAGGAAGAGAAACAACTACGATAGCCTCATAATAAGTAAGTTAGCAATTGGCAAGGTTTGCTTTGGGAAAATACCAAATGTGGACTGTCTTTAATGTGAAAATGCTATTTTAAGTGATTCAGAAAAGTTCATTAGACATTTTTAATGAAATCTTATGAATCTGAATGAGCAATATGAAAGTTAACTCCAAATGTAATGATAGCCACATTAATTACCAAGGGAGTTTGGAGTTCAAGAAAGTTAAAAACAAACTTGTCTAGCTGTTAGTACTGAATGGCTTTTAAATTTAAGGATTAAAATACTATTTTATAGGAAATGAAGAAAAAGAAAATAGCATGGGAGGAAAAGGAAAAATGGTACAAAGGGTGAGGAGAAAAAAAGTAAAGGAGATGATCTTAGGAAAAACACATTTCAGTTTTTTTAATATATTCATAGACTTGATAATATGGTTTAAAATCCCATTGAAGAATGTATATATCTTCATATTTTACTAATTCATATTTTTTAAAGATTTCATTTATTTGAGAGAGAGATTGAGAACGAGTGGGAGGAGGGGCAGAAGGAGAAGCTGACTCCCTGAGGAGCAGGGAGCTGGATATGAGACTCCATCCCAGGGCCCTGGGGTCATGACCTGAGCTGAAGGCAGATGCTTAACCTTCTGAGCACCCAGGTGCCCACTAATTCACTTGCGATAGTTACAAAAGACTTTCACTAGCATCCTAAGACTACTCCATTGGAATATAGTTGCTATTGGTGGTATCCAGGGCTGTCATTTTTAATTTCTTGTCCACAACAGTTTTATAAATGGAGTATAAGCAAAACCATTAGTTCATGCACAGAAGAGAGTAACAATGAGTAGAAATAGCTCAGATCAGTGAAATATTCTGCAAGGTTCAAGAGTGTATTTATCACTGACAGACATTTTATGTTTGTTCTATGAGTACAAAGTGAAAAACAAACATTTATCACTGCAAAGCTATTTCAGCTAAGAAAGTGCTAATATATTCTGAGACAGATTTTGAGCCACAGTGAAGAGTATGTCACGACGGGGAGGGATAATTGTGGACTTTTTCCAAAAACAAGCCATGGCTATCAATATTCCCAAATCCTGACAATTGCTCCTTTTTTTTCCTCTCAAACAGAAGATTATCAACTCTTGTGTCCTACTTACCCTGACTTGTTTTATTTCTTTCTTGTGCTGGGATTTCATTATTTTTAGTGCTAGAGGCATTGTAACCTATCTCAAGTACCTGATTTGCATGTTGAATAATTCAATTGATTCTCTGCATCCATGAGCATGGATGGAACCAAAACCTAATGTTTCATCCAAATATGACCTAGACGTATTGGATATTTGCTAAGTAAAGAATATAGGAATGTAATCAGAATACTTGCAGATGTCATTCTATGAACAACAACAAAATGATGTGACTTTAAAACAACATTGAGAACTGGGGGAGGAGACAACAAAGTTTGCGACACTGAAGAATTAAATGAAGGATAATAAGAAAATGGTACTGAAAATCAGTAGAAAGTTTCTATTTAAAGGGTTTTTTCAAGCACCAGAAACTATAATGAAAAGAAAGATGATGAACATTCTGTTAATGTTTAATGATTACAAAAAGATGGGACTTCTGTTTCTCATAATGGAGTAACAGGGAATACATTTATGTTCCCACTTAAAACAATGACTTTCAAGAAATTAGAAATCCTACAAAGAAGGAAAATAATCCTTGAGAGACCTGAAAGAAGCTAAATGAGCCTTGAGATCACCAGCTTACTGTAATGAGAGTTTCCAGGCCCTAAAGCCAAAAGGGTAACCTAGGCAGAGGCGGTCGACTCCCAGAGTTGAACAGATGTCGCCAAAAGTCTACATAGTTCGAGAGAGTTTGAAGTCAAATTACTGGACATTTTGGACCTTCTATTTTTAATCTTTTGAGGAAGCTTCATACTGTTTCCACAGTGGCTGCACCAGTTTGCATTCCCACCAACAGTGTATGAGGGTTGGTTTTTCTCCATATCTTCTTCAACACTTGTTTCTTGTGTTTATTTTATCCATTCTGACAGGTGTAGGGTAATATCTCATAGTTTTGCATTTCCCCAATGTTGAGCATCTTTTCATGTGTCTGTTGGCCATGTGTACATTTTCTTTGGAGAAATGTCTGTTCATGCCTTCTGTCAATTTTTTAACTGGATGTTTTGGGGGGTGTATAAGTTATTCACACACTTTGGATACTAACCCTTTATCAGATCTGTCATTTGCAAATATCTTCTCCCATTCCAGAGGTTGCCTTTTAGATTTGTTGATTGTTTTCTTTGTGGTTCAGCAGCTTTTCATTTGGGTGTAGTTCCAAAACTTTATTTTTGCTTCTATTTCCCTCGCCCCAGGAGACACATCTAGAAAAATGTTGCTACAACAGGGACATTACTGCCTATACTCTCTTCTAGGGGTTTCATGTTTCACATTTAGATTCATAATCCATTTTGAGTTTATTTTTGTGTATGGTATAAGAAAGTGGTCCAGTTTCATCCTCTAGCATGTAGCAGTCCAGTTTTCCCAACACCATTTGTTGAAGAGATTGCTTTTTTCCCTACTGTCTATTTTTGCCTCCATTGTCACATAATTGTGTTTTTTTTCTGGGCTTTCTATTCTGTTCCCTTGATCTTTTTGTCTTTTGTGTATGTGTGCCAGTACCATACTTTTTGGATTACTAGAGTTTTGTAATACAACAGGAAGTGCAGATTTGTAATAGCCCTGGCTTTGTTCTTCTGTTTCAAGATTGCTTTGGCTATTCAGGTTCTTTTTGGTTCCATACACAGGATTGTTTGTTCTAGTTCAGTGAAAAAGGCCTCTGGTATTTATAGGGATTGCATTAAAGCTGTAGATTGTTTGGGGCAGTAAGGCACATTTTGTCTTTCCAATCCATGAGCATGGAATATTTGAAAAGTTTTAGGTACCTGTCTGCTTATTGTAATAATGCTACAATAGACAAATTATGAAAGCAGCCCAAGTGTCCACTAACAATGAATGGGTAAAGATGTGTGTCTGTACATACACACATATATGGACAACAACATGGATGGATCTAGAGAGTATCATGCTGAGTGAAATAAGTTAGTCATAGAAAGGTAAATACCATATAATTTCACTCATCTGTGGAATCAAGGAACAAAACAAAGGAACAAAGAAAAAGACAAACCAAAAAAGTAGACTGTTAGCATACAGATGGTGCCTGAAGGGGAAGTGGGTGTGGGACAGGTAAAATAGGTGAAGTGGATTACAAGTACACTTAGAGCACTGAATAATGTATAGGATTAGTGAGTCACTACATTGTACTCCTGAAAGTAATACAACACTACATGCGAACTACACTGGAATATATATATATATATATATATATATATATATATATATATATATATATATATATATATATATAGTTGCAGAACAAAGAGAGAGGAGAACTCATTGATGTCTGCAGAGAGTTGCCCTAGAATAATTGTGGCGCATGAGTTGGCACACACACACAGGTGAAGAAACTACCTGAGAGTTGGAGCACCAGTATCCAGTGCTCCCACAGGGTTGTGCCTGTTTGCAAGCCAGAGTAGAAAATCTAATAATTCACAAGCCATTGGTAGAGAAATTTAAAAGGTCTTGCCTTAGTCATTGGTGGAATTAGCCTTAGAATAAACATCACTCTGATGCTGTCTAACGTCTTAAAACACAGATTCAAACAATCAACTGTAACTTAAATATGTCCTAGCCTAAAGCTCAAAAACCTTAAAAGCTCAAGGGATAAAAAATTATCTTCTAAAAAGTAAAATTCACAGTATCTTTTAGCCATTCAAATATTATCAAGCAGGTAAAGCAGAAAAACAAACAGAGCCAGAACGAGGAAAAGAAATGAAACAAACCTGACACCCTAGTGACAGAGATACAAACTATAGCTCTATTTATGTGCTATTTTTAGTATGTTCAAAAAGTTACATGAATGGTTAAGCATTTTAAGGAGAAAGATATTTGACCTTGAAGCAAAAATTAGTATAAAGTAAATACATTGGATATAATTGCTATAAGACACTGTAGAAAAATTCATAAACATGGATACCTCACAATAACTATTTAAAATATGACGCATCATAAGAATGGGGGGAAAAAAACCCCAATGTGATTTGTGGTACAACTCCAATCAGCCATTCTACTTAGAGTCCCCGAAAGAGACAGGGGTCGAAAAATATTTGAAGAAATAATTATGCAACAATTTCCCAGTTTGGTATAATTTTCCTCGTGTTATTAGGGCTTGGTGTTCCTTGAGCATCCTAAATACCTAGGTTTAGTTTTTATCAAAGAATATCTTAATGACATGGCTCAAAATTGGTTATAAATATTTAAAGGCATCCTGAGGAAAAGTATACGTACAGAGAAACAACAATAAGGATGAAAGCGATTTTTTGTTAGATCAAAGCGAGAGAGAATACAGTTGATCAACACCTTAGAAGTACTGAATAAAAAGTTGTCAACCACAAATTTGATGAATAGAGAAAATCTCTTAAAATAAAAATTTTTTTCAACTACAACCTGAGAGAATTGATGATGTACCAGGTCTATATTTTAAAAATGGATAAAAATGGTCTTTCAGAGTTCTGGTCCGCTATAGCAAAGAAGGAAGACCCTGAACTCACCTCCACAGATGTACCAACTTTACACCTACTTCTAGAGCAGTTCCTCCTGAAGAAAAGCTGAGGGAAGACCGAACAACTGCTGTGCAACGAAAGGTAGACCCCACAGAAAGCAGTGAGACAGAGAGTTGGTAATGAAGGGAACCCCCACCCCTGCCAATGCAGATTGCAGCAGGGAGGAATAGTACTGAGGGAGTAGCAGCAGATTGGTCATGCCTGGGACAGAGTGAAAAAGCTGCCATTTTATTTTTTAGATGGGGGGAGGAGTGAGAAAGAAAATCTTAAGCAGAATCCCCACTGAAGGCAGAGCTCGAGGCAGGGCCCAATCTCACGACCCTGAGATCATGACTTGAGCCGAAATCAAGAGTTGGATGCTTAACCAACTGAGCCAGCCTGGTGCCCCAAAAGCTGCCATTTTAAAGAGCAACTAGTATACGAAAGATCCAGCCACTTCAAGTGCTGAAAAGTTCTCTGGGTTGAAGGGGCTGGTGAAAACCACTGTTGACATGCTCCCTCCATCTTGATAGAGTAGCTAGGAACGGCTTCCATATGCCCTAGGCAGCCTGCAGCTTCAGTAAACCTCCCAGGTCCTAGCCCACGTGAGCCACGAATAGCCAGGCTGCAAAAAGCTGTAATTTAAAAACAATAACTAGAATATCAAGGAACTAGCTCTAGGACCCCTAAACGGCAAGGGAGCTTCTAAAATTGTCTCTGAGTCTGAGGGCCCAGAAAGTGCCACTGTTGAAATTCCTTATCTGCCTTGATAGTGCAGAGAGGAGCAAGGTCTGGTCTGCGGCCTCAGTGAGTCTTGGGTCCCTGAACCATGCCCACTGCAGCCGTCCGATCAAGGTGGCCCCAGTGTGGCGTGCTCCAGGACACTCCTAATCAGCACTCACGACAGCTCCAGCCACTGAGCCGACAACCACCAGCAACAGAGCACCCCAGAACACTCCAGACCCATCTCGCTTTGGCTTCAAACAGGTTTCTCGGGTACTCTTGAGGTAGGCAGTCAACTCTGTGACCTCCTGGCTCATACCTTCTTCTGCTACAGCCGAAACTCTGAGTACCCCCTGCATGGAGTGCTCTGGGAACTGCTAGCCTGTGCCTATCTTGACTCCAGCCTCCCTGCCAGGAGAACCCCTGTGCTGAACACTCTACCATATCCTAGCATGCTTCACTTGAGCATAGCTGTTCTGCCAGGATGCCATCTCTGGGGAGAGTGCCCCAGGACCCTTGGCTTGCACCCCACTTTGGCTCCAGCTGCCCTGCTAAGGTGCCTCCTGCACAGAATACTCAGGCACCCCCTTGCCCATGTCCTGGCACAGCTCCATTAACCTCACCAGGGTATTCTCTGCACAGAGAGGCCCAGGACACACAGACTTCCACTCCATCTTCAACCGACCACAGGGCCCTGTGTACAGGGAGCCCTGGGACCACCCCAGCCCATGAACCCTTGAGCTCTGCCACCCTATCAATCAGGGCACCAGCACAAGTGTCCTGAGATGCCCAGCCCACACAACGCCATTCCAACTAGCCAGCCAAAGTCACCAGGCACACAGAATCTACAGAGGGAATGACCATACACAAGATCAGTAGTGCAGATTTAGGAGAAGTAGCTGTTCCACCTACTTCATAGAAAGTCAAGCAAAATGAGTTGAAGACCTGAATGTGAAATCTGAAACCTTAAAACTCCTAGAAGAAAACACAGAAATTTATTTGACATCAGTCTTAGCAATATTTTTCAAGATGCATCTCCTCAGACAAGGGAAACTAAAAATAAAAACTTAGAGTGAAAAAAACCATTGAAAAGGCAACCCCGTGAATAGGAAATATTTGCAAATAATCTACCTGATAAGGAGTTAATATCCAAAATACAGAAAGAACGTATATACCAGAAAACACTGAAAAAAGAGAAATAATCCAATTTTAAGGACAGAAGACCTAGTAGACATTTTTCTGAAGAAGACAAACAGACACATGAAAAGATGTGTCCCCACATCATCAGGGAAATGTAAATCAAAACCACAATGAGATATTACCTTACACCTATCAGAATGGCTAGAATTAAGATAAGAAACAAGTGTTGGTGAGGATGTGGGACAAAAGGAAACGTGCACTGTTGGTGGGAATGCAACCTGGTGCTGCCATTATGGAAAACAGTATGGAGAGTCCTCAAAAAATTAAAAATAGAAATACCACATGATCCAGCATTCCACTACTGGGTATTTACTCAAACACTAATTTGAAAAGATAGATATATTCCTGTTTAATACAACATTATTTACAATAGGCAAGATATGGAAGCAATCCAAGTATTCATCAATAAGAAGATGTCGAATACACACACACACAAAGGAATATACTCTGCCACAAAAAAGAATGAGATCTTGGCATTTGGGGCCAGATGGATGGGCCTACAGGGTCTTACGCTAAATTAAAGAAGTTAGAGTGACAAAAACAAGTGCCATATGATCTCACTTTTATGTAGAATCTAAAAACAGACCCATAAATACAAAGAACTGATGCTTGCCAAAAGGAGTGAGGCTGGGGGATGGGCAAAGAGGGTGAAGGGGAGTGAAAGGTACAGCCTTCCAGCTACAGAATGAATAAGTCATGGGGATGAAAGGTACAGCATAGGAAGAATCATCGATGGTATTTTAGTGGCATTGTATGGTGACAGATGGGGGCTACACTTAGGTGAGCATAGAATAAATTATGGGGTTGTCAAAAACTACTTTTTTCTTGAAGTGTAGTTAACACACAATTTCAGGTATTCACCATGTTTTAAGATGGAAGAAAAATGATAATCAATATAAATATGAATCCACACAAAGAAATGAATTGTACTAGACAGGGTAAGTACACGGATTAAAATGATGTATCATTTACTTGTAAAAAAAACTGATACAATGTGGTATTTATGAAATGTGGAAATTGTATAACAAAAATAAAATTTGGGAAGGGAGTTACATAAGTATATTCTTGTACTATTTTTATACTATTTGTAAACTGGAATGATTTCACTCAAGTTAGATTATATTAGGGGCACCCTTCGGCTCAGGTCATGATCTCAGGGTCCTAGGATCGAGTCCCTCATCAGGCTCCCCACTCAGGAGGGAGTCTGCTTCTCCCTCTCCCTCTATGCTCTCTCTAGCTCTCACTCTGAAGTAAATAAATATTTTTTAAAAGATTGACATTAAATTTTTTTTACTCTAAGCCTTAAAGTAACCCTAAAATTTCAACAACAAAAAATTGCTGTCAATATGTCAACAAAACTGATAAAGAAGATTTTGAAAAAGGGAAAAAGGTAGCAAAAACAGATGGCACCAGTAGAAAATACATAGAACATTGTATGGTTACACTTAACCTTAATAGTAATGACATTACACGGAAATGCTCTAAACACCATCATCAAAAGGAATAAATGGATTCGATAAAAAGTGAGAATCCTATACTGCCAACAAAGAAACAAAATGGGACAAGTAAAAGTGTAGTAAAATACATACTATGTTAACACTAGTCAGAAAAAGTACGTTTCAGAGCAAAACACGTTGACAGGGCTAACTAAGGTGATTGATAATGATACATTGGCTAATTAAAATCTTAAATATTTTTGCACTTGATGCAAAATGCTTAATTAGTAACTCAAAACCTAGTTCTTCGAGAAGATTAATAAAATTGATGAAACTCTATACCAACTCTTCAGGATAAAAAGAGAAGTCTCAAATTAACCAATATCACGACAAGAGACATGTCACACTACAGAATCTATATTTCAGAATATTATGAACTTTATGCCACTCTGTCAAGAAGCTAGCCGACACAGACATAGTTCATAAGAATCATAGAATATGGATATATATTCATGAAGAAATGAATAAACTGAAATGGACAAAATCTTTGAAAAATCTAAACTATCAAAGTACTCTCAAAAGGAAATAACTTGAAAAGCCTTACTCCAACTTAAAAAAATTGTAGTTTTAAAACTGTCAACAAATTAAACCCTGGAACCAAATGGCTTCAATGAGGAATTATACAGAACATTAAAATAAGAAATAATGCCCTATCTATGGAAAATTCTTCAGGAAAATGAATGTTTCCAAATTCATTTTATGTGATTATAGTAATACCAATACTAAAGAATGACAATATAAGAATATAAAACATCAGGCCAATATCCTTCAAAAATATAGATGCAAAAATTCTAAGTGGAAATTAGCATGGCTAATTCAACAATATATTAAAAAGAAAATACATCATGACAACCTGGGGTTTATCCCAAGATTGCAAAGTCGATTTAACTTTCTAATGTCAAGGAATATAATTCACAATATTAATTTAAAAAAAAATCCCATGATCCCAATCGACATTCTTCTCATAAAACTAGAAACAGAAGAGAACTTTCTCAACATGATTAAGAGCATCTACAAAACCCAACAGTTAATAACATTTTAATGACAATGAAATGTATGCTCTCCCTAAAAAATCAGGAAAAAGACAAAGGTGCCTGCTCTCATCACTTCTTTCAACATTACATAGAAGGCCTAGGCATTGAAGTAAAAGGATAAGAATTAAAAATGTCTTTATCACAGATGATAAAATCTATGTAGAAAATTTGATGAATCTATAAAATCACTGCTAGAAGTTAAGCAACACTGCATATTATAAATTATACAAAATCATTGTATTCATAAAAGCATTGAAAATGAGATTTTAAAATACCATTTAAAATTGTACAAAATTATATTGGGGGATACCCAACAAAAAATGTGAAAGACATATACACTGAACACTACAAAAGTGCTAAGGAAATTCACATATGTGGAATGTTAAGTCATTTGATTTAGAAGACTCAATGTTGTTAAGATACTCATTCTCCAAAAACTTCTCAAACATTCAATAAAGTTCTAATGAAAATCTTAGCCAGTTTGTAAAAATTAACATACCTGTGTTGGAACAATTTTATATCCCTACTGCACCCCCCCAAAAAAATACATCATATAGAAATATAAACTTATGATGGATAATAGATTTGATGTAAAAATAAATTACAAAACATCTAGAAGAGAACGTTTTCTAACCATTATGCCAAAAGAATTCATAAATAAAAATATATCAAAATAAAAACTTCTCTTTGAAAGACATTCATATGCACACATTCTCGTATGTTCTTAGGTTTGCTTATGCATAAGTGAAATGAATGACAGCAAGAATACTAGGTATGAGAAGGAGAGATTGTGATTACTTGTTAATTTTAAGGATCTGTTATTACCTGTCAAATGTTACAGTATTATTTAAATGTGGACATGGATTAGGCACAGACATATTGCATTTCTAAGCAACCACTAAAAAATTTTTAAAAATGCACATGATTGTGACAAAAAAGGAGAGAACATGGAATCATAAATTGCTCAATTAAGACCAGGAAAGGACAGTATAAGAGAAACAGGCCAATAACCCTGATGAACACGGATACAAAAATCCTCAACAAAATACATCAAAGAGGACATACGATATGAACAAGTAGGATTTATTCCATGGATGCAAAAATGTTTCGACATCTGTAAATCCATGTGAAATACCACATTAACAAAATCAAAGGCTAAAATCATATGTTCATGTCAGTAAATGCACTAAAACCATTTCGAAAGTTCTATATCCATTTATGATAAAAACTGTCGACAAAGTGAATTTAGAACATACTTCAACATAATAAAGTCAGTGTATCCCAAACCCACAACTAATATTATACTTGATGGTGAAAAGCTGAGAGCATTTCCTCTGAAATTAGGAAGAAGATAGGATGCCCACTCTCTCCACTTTTATTCAACATAATATTGGCAACCCTCACTGGAGCAACTAGCAAATCGTTTGTCTATTAGAGAGAACGTATATAAAAAGCCCTAAAGACACCACCAAAAAAACTTTTAATACATGAATTCAATAAAATCACATTCTGTTCTGTTGGATTTCTATACACTAATAATGAACTATTAGAGAAATTAAGAAAATAATCCCATGTATAGTTGCATTAAAAAGAATAAAATAACTAGAAATAAATTTAACCAAGGAGGTGAAAGAATTGGACACTGAAAACTGGAACACAATAACGAAAGAAATTGAAGAAGACACAAAACACAAAACTGTAAAACTCCTAGAAGGCAACAAAGAAAAAAACCTAGATGGCCTTGGGAATTGTAATGACTTTTTCGGATACAGTACCAAAGGCTCTAGCCACGAAAGAAGGGACTGATAAGCTGGACTTCATTAAAGTTACAAACACCTCCTCCATGAAAGACAAGATGAAAAGAATGACAAGACATGCCAAAGAACAAGAAATAGTACTTGAAAAGACACATCTGATACAGAATTGTTATCCAATTATAGCATTTAACATATAAGAAGTCTTAAAACTCAAAAATAAGAAAATCTAATCAGAGAAAAAGCCAAAGACCTTAACAGATGCTTGAGCAAAGAAAATATACAGATGGCGAATAAGCACATCAAAAGAAGCTCCACATCTTATGTCACCAGGGAAATGCAAATTAAAACAACAGCAGGACACCACCTCACACCTAGCAGCGTGGCCAAAGCCTAGAACACTGACAATACCAAATGCAGGGGTGTTGTGAAGCAACAGGAACTTTCATTTGTGCCTGGTGAAAATGCAGAATGATGCAGCCACTTTAGAAGACATTTTGGTAGTTTATTACAATGGAAAATACCAGAATGTGATCCAGCAATCATGCTGCTGCTTATTTATCCAAAGGCATTAAACAAACACTTCTGTCCACACATCCCTGTAGAGGGATGTTTTTGCAGCTTTTTTCATAATTGCCCAAACTTGGAGGCATCCCGGATGTCTTTCCGAAAATCAGTTCATAAATGAGCTGTGGTACATCCTGACAATGGAATATTATTCAGTGCTAAATAAAAATGAGCTATTGAGACATGAAAAGACACCAAGGAAACTTCAATACAAATTACTAAGTGAAAGGTCAATCCAAAAAGGCCATAGACTATAGGACTATCAGTATATGACATCTTGTAAAGGTAAAACTTTGGAGACAGAAAAAAAAAAAAAACCCAAATCAGTAGTTGCCTGGGATTGGGGAAGAGGAAGGATGAATAGGTCAAGCATGAAGCAATTTTAAGGCAGTGAAATCACTCTGTCGGATGCTATAATGGTGAATACTTGTCATTGTACAGTTGTCCAAATACACAGAAGGTTCTATACCAAGAGTGAATTCTGTGGTAAACTACAGACCTTGGGTACAATGATGTGTCAATGTACGTTCATCAGTTATATGAAAGCACTTTGGCATAGGATTCTGATAATAGGAGAGGCTTTGTAAAAGTGAGGGCAACAAGTATACAGAAAATCTCTGTACCTTCAGCTCCATTTTACTGTCAGTGTACAATTGCTCTAAAAATAAAGTCTATTGAAAAAAAAAAACAATAGATGAGAACACCTGGAAGGATGGATTTGTCACTTATATTGAGGAAACAAAGCAGATAATGGTGTGGAAATCAAGAATTCTACTCAGTATTAGGATACTTAAGAGTGGAAAATGCTGTTGTCACTGAAATAAAGTTGATAAAAGAGACAAATATAATGATTGCCAAGTTACAATTGAAAGTCTAAGAACCAAATTCGTTTACAACATAAATATTAAAGAATATTTACCTTATATTTTCATAAATTAATTATTCATAAATATAATGAAACAAAACTTTATGACCGTATATTAACATATATTTTTATAATCTGTAATTATCTTAATGTATGTTATAATTCAAATAGATAAATACTGAACTGAGAGTACTAGAATAGCAATCAAATATAGACTGAGTCATTTAGTCTTATAAATTTCTTAAAAAGTAAAAATATTCAGAAAACATACCCATATAGTCCAAGAAAACAAAACAGAACCCTCTGTAAGTGGTATATAGAGTTTTCCCCCAAATACTATCCATGCATTCATAAGAATTTTCAATGTGGTAATTTGTTACACAATTTAGACTACTCACTGGGTTGGTTTTGTGTGTTGAGTCATTGATTTTACTACTATTCACCAACATTTTCAGTTCCCTTCCATTTCGGGCTATCTATTTGTATCTGTATCTGTCTTCTTACATGTGTACCAACTCATCGACCTTTGAGTAGAAGAATATAAGTGTGGATAGAATTAGTATTTCTGTTTTCAGTCTAAATTGCATTCCTACCCCAGAATTTATTATACTGCTGATAATCTCATAGTTTTGAAGCTATTCTATTGGATAACTGGATTTCTCATTAAAAGCCCCACAAAGGTTTACAAGGTGCAATCACAAAAACATTTAAAAATTGACAGCCAGGCTTAAAAATGGATTTCTTTTTAAGAAATGCCATGATACATGGTTACTTTTAATAGAAAGTGTTTAGAAACCATTAAAAATATGTTTTTGGATTTAGTTATACAAACTCACTGGCTATTATATTTATTTGCGTTATAAATATAGTTACATTTCTTATTCATTGGAAATCCTGAAGAACAACATATGTATGTATACAACAATATCTTTAAAGAATGAATGTATATTCAATTCATTCATATAACATCTCATGGACACCTACAAACTGGATTACATTTTTATTTAATTATCATTGTTACTAACTGTGAAAATTATCAATTCAAATTGTAATTAAATACATGAAAAAACTGAGTATTTGCAATTACTTAAGTAGTTGACTTTGAACAACACACATTGGTGCCAATTCTCAGTACTTGTAAGCAAATTACAAGTATTATATTTCATCAGATGGTTTGGAATAAAAAATAATTCTTAAAAATTTAGACAGTTCTCAGAAGTTCTCTCAAATGTAAATCAAAATAGCAAAAGTAAAAAAAAAATTAGCCCATATCAACTAAAGAAATAAATGCATGGAGTAGTGACTTAAATGTGAGGACTACATACTAAATAACTCATTCATACAGTTCCATAAGTTTAAATGAATATTTTTTTAAAAGATTTATTTATTTTAGAGAGTAAGAGGGAGAGAGAGAATCTCAAGCAGACCCTCCCCTCCCACATAGGGTTCAATCTCAGGACCCAGAGATCATGACTTGAGCTGAAACGAAGAGTTGGACACTAAACCAAATGAGCCACCCAGGTGCCCCTAAATGATATGGTCCAACATTACATAAAAGATGATTATTTGACTATGGGACATGTACGTTTATGTTAAAATGAACCACTAGACAAAATGGTGGTATAGCAATATGCTTCCACACCACCACACCCACATACATTGATTTGGACAACGATTTTGCACACAGAACCAACGATTCAGGTCAGGGATTATAGCATACAGGTAGAGCCCAGAAATAAAAAAAGGTGCACTGAGGAGGACAGTATTACAGCCCCCCAGTTGGTCTTAAGGGTTGAGTTGCTTCAAGACAACACACTCCTTACCTGCTGCACTAAGACCCTTGATCTGTAACAGAACAAATTTACTTTGTTTGGTATTTGCGGACTACTGGCCTTGAGGAGTGAAGGACCAGACTGTTCCCTGCCACAGAGGCCAGCAGTCTGTTTGAAGCCACCTTGGCCTTCTGATTAGCCCAGTAATATTTTAGGAAAATGTTTTACTTTGTTTAAGTCACATAAATGATCTTACTAATCTTCCTTTTTGGATCTGTAGACCTTGCCCTCCTCTGTGGAAAGACGAGAGTACTCCTGCACATCACAAGAAGCAGAGCCCCTTGCAACAAACCCTCCCAGTGAGTTACAGTTTGTATTTGGCATCATCAAGTCTCCACATAATTAAGAAATGTTGCAGGCCACTGTACTTCCTTTGCTGATTTACTGCCCTGAACCCCTATTAAAAATACTTGGGCCAGGTGGAAACCTTGGAGCTGGCTTTTAGACAAGAGCCCACCTTCTCCCCAGTTTGTCAGCCTCCTGAATAAAACTCAAATCTCTTCCAATCAATCAAAACTTCTCTCTCGAGTACTGGCCTCTTGAGCAAGGGGCAGTCAAATTTGGGGTCAATAACAGTAGGAAGGACAGATTCACATATCCCCCTTCCACATCCCCCATATCTAGGCAGCCTATCAAAGAGTGAGAGGGATGTTCTCCCATGAGAAAAGGATGGTAAAGTATCTGATTTCTGAGCAGACACCAGAGCCAATCTGTCCCAACACCAGGCTTATGCCCATTGTCCTAGGTCACTTCCTGTAGGCTCTAGGGGCCCCAGACACATACCATGGTCCCAAAATGGCTTCCTTGGCAAGGATCCAGCCAGAAAAATAGTAAGATGGCATTAGTGAGTCTTTACCTATTAAAAATTACTTTAAATGTAAACAGACTAGGGGCACCAGAGTGGCACAGTTGGTTAAGTGGCTGACTCTTGATTTTGGCTCAGGTCACAATCTCAGGGTCCTGAGTTCGAGCCCCTCATTGCAGGCGGGTTGAGTCTGCTTGACTATTCTTCCTCTCCCTTTGCCCCTCCCACTGCTCACATGAATGCTTTCTCTCTCTCAAATATTTTTAAAAAATGTAAATGGACTAAACTCTCTAATCAAAAGACACAATGGCTAAATGGATTAAAAAATAAATTATATGCTGCCTACAAGTGACTCGCCTCAGCTTTAAGGACATAAACAGGCTCAAAGTGAAGACAGGGAGAAAGACATTCCATGCAAATGGAAACCAAAAGAGAGCATAGGTAAATGTACTTATATATGGAAAAAAAAAATAGACATTAAGTCAAAAATTGTAACAAAAATGTCAATTTATCAATAGACTGCGATAATTATAAATATTCATCCAATATTGCTGCATGTAAATGTACTAAGCGAATATTAATATATCACTATGGAGAAACAAAATACGATAATCGTAAGGGACTTGAAAATGCCACTTTAAACAATGGATATATCATCCAGACAGAAAATCAATAAGGAAACACTGGACTTGAACCACACCAAATGGACCTAAAGACACATTCAGATAATTTCAACCAACAGCAGCAAAATATACATTTTTTTCAAGCACACACAGACCATTTTCCAGGATATGCCATATCTTGGCAAATGTAAGAGAACTGAAATTATACCCAGTATCTTTTCTGACCACAATGCTATGAAAAGTGAAATCAATAATAGAAAAAAATTCACAACTGTGTGGAAATATGCTTCTGAACAGAAAATACATCAAAGAAAGAAAAACAGAAATAGACAAAACACTTAAAATGGAAACACAATGTGCCAAACTTTATGTGACACAGCAGCAACAGTTGTAAAAGGGGAAGTTAATGCCTACCTTAAAAGACAGCTCTCAAATTAGCAATCTACATTTATACCTCAAGGAACTAGAAAAAGAATCACTTAAGTTCAATGTTAGTAGAAGAAAAAACATAACAAAAATCAGAGTAAAAATAAGTAGAGATTAAAAAGACAATAGAAAATATCATTTTAACTAAAAGGTGTTTTTTTTAAATATAAAAAAGTTTGAAAAACCCTTATCTAGACTAAAAAAAGACGACTCAGAACTGAAAGAGTAGACATTACACTTAGTAGGAAACACCGGGACCAGACCATTTCACTGGTGAATTAACCAAACATTTGAAAAAATTAATACCAGTTCTTCTCAAACTCTTCTTAAAAATAGAAGAGGAGGGAACACTCCTTAACTAAACTTTATTTTATGAGACCAGAATTACCGTGATACCAAAATCACATTAGGACACTGTACATAGGGATATTGGCCTGTGGTATTTTCTTTTTTCTTTTTTCAAACATTTACTTTTTTATTTGAGAGAGAGAGAGAGAGAACACGAGCAGGAGGTGAAGAAGGAGAGAATCTCAAGCGGACTCCACACTGAATATAGAGCTCAACGCGGGGCTCGATCTCATGACCATGAGATCCTGAGCTGAAACCAAGAGTCTGTCGCTTAACCTACTGTACCACCCAGGTGCCCTGGCCTGTGGTTTTCTTATAAATATATTTGCAAAAAATCTCAACAAAATTCTAGCAAACCAAATCCAACAGGACATTAAAAAGATTATACACCATGATCAAGTGGGATTTTTCCCTGGGATAGAAGGCTGGATCAATATATACCAATAATTGTAATGAATTTATAAAATGAAGACAAAATCAGAGAGGGAGACAGACCATAAGAGACTCTTAATAATAGGAAACAACCTGAAGCTTGCTTGAGGGGAGGTGGATAGGGGCATTGGGTAACAGGGTAAAGCACATTATGGAGGGCACGTGATGTAATGAACACTGGGTATTATATAAGACTGATAAATCACTGACTAAATTTAAAATTTAAAAAATAAAAACAAAAAATCTTATCTCAATAGATACAGAAAAAGCATTTGACAAGATTCAACATCCTTTCATGTTAAAAACCTCGAGAAATGGGGTATAAAAGGAATGCACCTCAAAATAACAAAGTCTATATAAAAAAAACCTCAATGGTATAGGATTAGGAATAAGATCAAGATGTCCACTCTCGACTCTTACTCAATACAGCTCTGGAAGTCCCACTAGAGCAACTAGGCATAAAAAGAAATAAAAGGCATCCGAGACTGGAAAGGGAGAAGTAATACTATTTCTGTTTACAGAAATTATGATCTTATATATAGAAAATCCCTGAAGAGGCTACCAAAATACTATTAGAACTAATCAACAAATTAAAGTTGCAGGATATGAAATTAATATAAAAAGATTAGTTGTGTTTCTATACACTAAGAAAAAACTATCTGAAAAAGAAACACAATTCCATTTTCAAGAGCAGCAAAATATGTAGGAATATCTTTAACCTAGGAATGAAACAATTACAACACTGCCATTTGCGAAACCATGAATGGACTTTGAGGACATTATTCTATGTGACCTAAGTCTGAGAAAAACAAACTATAGAATATCGGTCACATGCAGAATCTAAAAAAGCCAAACTCATAGAAACAGTAAAATGGTGGTTACCAGGGGATTGGGGGGGGGTAGAGGGATAGGACAAATACTGGCCAAGTTTATGAACATACAATGAGTAGTAAATAAGCTCGAGAGGTCTAATGCACAGGATAGTAAATACAACAATGGTATTACAACCATCGAACTTGCTAAGAGACTAGAAAATAACTATTCTAAACACTAAAAAGAAATATAATGTTACATGATAGAGGTGCTACTTATTGCTACAATGGCAATTATATTACAATATATAAACGTATCAAGTTAGCTTTTTACACAACTTGAATTTACAGTATTACATACGAAATCTATTTCATTTAAAAAATTTTAAGACACTGATGAAATAACTGAAGACATGAATAATGAACATTGTTAAAATGTCCATACTACCCAGAGCTATCTACAGACCCAGTTCAAGCCCTATCAAAATTCCAATGACAGTTTTCATAGTAAGAGAAAAACAATCCTAAAATTTGTATGTAACAACAAAAGACTGAATCACCACAGGAACCTTGTGGAAGAACAAAGCTGGAGTCATTGTACTTTCTAATTTCAGACTTTAATACAAAGCTGTAGTAATCAAAACAGAATGGTTCAGGCATAAATACAGACACAGAACAGAATCTAGAGCCCAGAAATGAGCCCTTGCATACATGGTAAACTAATATTTCTCAAGGAAATCAAGAAGATTCAATAGAGGAAAGATAGTTTCTTCAATAAATTGTGTTGGGAAAACTGGACAATAACATGCAGAAGAATGAAACTGGACTCCTATCATACACCGCTCCCCAGAATTAACTTGAAATGGCTTAAATTCTTCTATGTAAGATCCCAAACTGTAAAACTACTGGAAGAAAACACAATGAATATGTTCCTTGACATGGGTCTTGGCAATGATTTTTTTTTGGATGCGACAACAAAAGCACAGCAACCATGGCAAAAATAAACAAGTAGAACTATATTGAATTGCAAGGCTTTTGCAAAGCAAAAGAATCAGGAAAATAATCTACAAATGGCAGAATATATTTTTAAAACCATCTATAAGGAGTTAATATAAAATCTATATAAATTATTCACACAACTCAATAGCAAAAACCCAATCTAATTAAAAAATGGGCAAAGGACCTCATAGACATTTTTCCAAAGAAGACATACACATGGCTAACAGGTATATGAAAGGAGCTCAGCGTCACTTCATCAGAGAAATGCCAATCAAAACCACGTTGAGATAGTATTTCACACCTGTTAGAGTAGCTATTATTAAACAGACAAAAGACACATGTTGGCAATGCTGTGGGAAAAGGAGAGCCCTTGAGCACTATTTTGGGAATGTAAAATGGTAAGCCACCATGGAAAATAGTATGGTGTTTCCTCAAAAACATTAAAAATAATGCTACCATATGATTGAGCAAATGCACTTCTAGGTAATATATAAGAAAATGAAAACAGAACCTTGAAGAGGTCTTTGTAGCTTCGTGTTCATTGCAGCATTATACACAACCACCAATACATGGAATCTACCTACATGTATATCAAAAGAAAATGCAGTACATAGTCACAAAAATGGAATATTTTTTTAAAGATTGTATCTGTTTGAGAGAGAGGAAGAGCACAGGCAGGAGCAGCGGCAGAGGGAGAGAAAGAGAACAGGCTCCCCACTGAGCAAGGAGTCCAATGCGGACCCGATACCAGGACCCTGGGATCATGACCTCACCTGAAGGCAAATGCCTAACTGACTGAGCCACCCAGGTGCCCTTGGCCACAGCAATGGAATATTATTTAGGTCCCAGAAAGGGGGAAATTCTGACTTTTGCAACAACATAGATGGAGCTTGAGGACATTATATAAAGGGGAAAAAGTCAGAATGACAAATATTTTTTTTAATCAGGTATTACTGACAGTTTGGTTTCAGGTGTACAGTGTAATTCAACAATTCTATATATTTCTCAGTACTCATCAAGATAAGTACACTCTTTTCGATTTCCCTTCTCAACCTACCCACTTATCCTCTGGCAATTACCAGTTCTCTATTTTTAAGAGCCTTTTGGTTGTTGTTTATGTCTTTTTTTCCTTTATTTTGTTTCTTAAATTCCACATACGAGTGAAATCATACGGTATTTGTCTGACAGTTCAGCATTGTACTCCCTAGGTTCTTTACGTTATCACTTATGTGCAGACTCTAACAAATAGAAGTCTCATGGACACAGAGAATAAAATGGTGGTTGCTAGGGGCTGTGGGTGGCAGAAATGAGAATTTGGTCAAAGTATACAAACTTCCAGCTATAATATCAGTAACTTCTTGGAATCTAGTGTATAACATCATGACAATAATTAATGATACTGTATTATATACTTGAAAGTTGTTAAGAGAGTAAATCTTAAATATTACCACCCCTCCCCCAAATTAAAAGTGAGAGGATGGCGGTGTGAACTAATGGTAAGCATTTGCAATGTATACCTATATCTGAACATCAGACTGTACACCTTAAACTTTACATGTTATATGTTAATATTTTAATAAGGGTGAAGAAAAATGAGCTTATAAAGATTTAGGAGAAAACAGAATATAATTAAATCTAAAAGAAGTTACTTCAATTAAGGGCAGGCTAAAGATGAATTTTATACGATGGAAAATATTCACCAATTAATGTTTATGTCCTGCTGACTATGTTGTCATTTGCATGAGAAAAATTTCCTCCTTATTTAGTTAACCTTAATCATGTCTTAATTCTGAGTTAGGAATCATTGGGAATGAATGCATCCATCTTTCCAAAGAAATTGCCGATTATTTTATTTAAGCATATTGCTGATTGAACAAAACTGGAGTTCATTATTAAGGTGAAGTAAGATGATTAGTAGCAGTTTTAGAAACCATTCCTCTCTTACTCTTATAACATTTTGGAGATTTTAATTTTTATTATCAGAGACTTTGTAATTTTATGACAGTAAATAATTTTACCTTCCTCAATGGAACATTTTCTACATTTGTTCATTTATGTCAAAGAACTATAAAAACAACCTAGTAACTTTCAAATGATTAAACATATCATTCCTTAAATATTTTTTAATTGACTCTACAAATTCTCTCCTGTTTCAAATAATTTTATAAGCTAAAATTCAGCTAGCAAAGTAATGTCATTGTTACTGTACCTTATTCTGTATTCTCTTTGATTAACAGTTAAGCACAATAACGTAATATTTCTAAGCTGACACAGAATGCCCCCATTTTTTTCTGAAAATCACACTGGGATTACTCATTAAATAAGCCCATAATAGTTTGGTCAATATAATATTACAAGTATTGAATAATTTAACTTGAATGATTTTGTAGATTATGTCACTTAGAAAAACTGTTGATACCTATATGGGTCACTCAAAAATGCTGCTGGTAAATTTTAGGCAAGAATCGTTTTTGAAAGCTTTTTTTGAAAATTTTTAGGCAAGAATTATTTTGAAAATTTTAGGCAGTAATTGTTTTACTATTTTTAAGACTTACATTTCAATATGATCTTTAAAATAAATATTTAAGTAGCTAGATCTCTAGGAGAGAAAAAAAGATAATTGTGATTTATTCATAGATCATTGACTAACTTAATGGTATTTTATAACCAACCATGTCAAGAAAATTATATTCAATTATTATTTCATTTTACAAGGATGTTATGATAGTCGATATTTTGTAATAAAGATACTTTCTGAAAGTTTTAGAGAGTTTTCTTATAATGTTTTTCTCATTCAGAAAATGATATAAACAATTTCTTCTTTATAAATATTAACTGTTTATGCTCATACAAGACTCTTGGTTGTAACATACTTGAACATTTTTTTAAAAAACTACCAACATTTGATAATCTTTGATTTTTATCGAGATATTTCTTATTAGTATCTGTACACATCTTTTTTTCCATGTTATATATGTGTTCTTTTTTTCTCCTGAAGTTTTTAGGTGCCCTAGTAGTTTATTCAAAGTGGCATATATTAAGGAGTTAAAAAGAGAGAAATGTCTCTATTCTTAACATTTTCCTACTATATATCATTAGCTTGAGATATTGTGTTTACTTTTCTGATTAGAAAATTAATAATGCCCATTAAAGAAAATTTAGCCAGAAAAGTATGGAGATCAAAATTTATATTTTTAATACTTCTGTTAATTATCACTCTTAACATATTCATATTTTCATTTCCCTCTGCTTATAAATGTATGTTGAAGCAATAACTACAATTTTGCTGAATACTCATTTTAAAAAAAGTTGTCTAAAATGTTGTAAGTGCTTCAATGGGGCATATGGGTGGCTCAGTTGGCTTAGTGTCCAACTGTTGGTTTCTGCTCGGATCATGATCTCAGGGTCTTGGGATTGAGCCATGTGCTGGCCTCTGCACTGAGTGTGCAGTCTTCTTCTCCTCTCTCTCTCTCTCTAATAAAATCTTTAAAATAAGTGCTTCAATGGTTCCATGATATCCTATTACTAATTTTTACTCACCTATTTATTCATTGAACATTTTCAAATGCCTACAATAAATCAAGAATTACATTTATGTTAATAGGGAGTACTGAAGAGAATAGGCCAGACTGTCATGCAGCCTGTATTTCAATACAAGGAGATAAAAAATGTCAATCTGGTAATTTGAAGTAGTGATGACAGTAATAGAGAACAATGAAAATGGGTAACAAAATAATGACTGATAACAATGACAATGGGTAATAGGATAGTGGCTAGAAATGCAATGGTCCTGAGGTAGTAAAAGTTTGGCTGGCACTAAGTAATGAGGGTTGGGGCAATGCATTTGCTTGAGACATTCTTTGAGTTCTAAAGCTTTGCTTCTGATTTTAAAATTTTGACTCTCAAGTGGAAATATGTCTCATGACCTATGCTGATCTTTACACAACTGAATATATGGTATAGGAATTCAGATTTATAGTATATATTCAGATATACTATTGTTTGATATATTATTTATTCCCAGTTTTACATTAAATAATGTTGGACTTCTTTACACTTATTACCAGAGGTTCTGCTTTCTTAAGTCAGAATTCTACAATGAGAATTACTAAGTCAAAGATTAGAACTTTTTGAGTATCTTGACAATTATTTTTAAACTGTTCTTTGTGTTCGCTTACACTCCCAATAGAAGTTGAGTTGAGACTCACTAAATCTGGAAGCATTTCATGACGTTTAGTAGTCTTTCTTAATCAGGTAACATAAAATTGAGCCAGAATTTACCATTTCATGGTCATGGAATCCACAACATGGTAAGGACATCATAAATGACATAGATGTAATTATGTACACTTCCAAGAGAAATAACATGTGCTTATGAAGTAGTTGCTGAACAAATGGAAAATATTTTTTAAAAAGGCCAGGGGAGATGCAATTCCAATTGTGTTTGTTTTTAAAAAGATTTTGCACAGTGAAAGAAGCAACCAACAAAACCAAAAGCAAATTATGCAATGGGAAAGATATTTGCAAGTGAAAAATATGATAAAAGATTAGTATCCAAAATATATAAAGAACTTATGAAACTCAACACCCAAGTAATTCAATTAAAACATTGGTAGAAGATACGAATAGGCATTTCTCCAAAGACATCCAGATGGCCAACAGACACCTGAAAAAATGCTCGACATCACTCATTATCAGGGAAATGCAAATCAAAACTACAATGAGATCACCTCAAACTTGTCAGAATAGTTAAAAACACAGGAAACTTGTGTTGCGAATATGGAGGAAAAGGAACATTCATACACTGCTGGTAGGAATGCAAAGTGGTGAAGCCACTGTGGAAAACAGTATGGAGTTAAAAATAAAACAACCCTACAATCTAGCAATTGCACTACTATGTATTTACCCAAGGAATACAAAAGTACTAATTCAGAGGTATACATGCACCCTGATGTTTATAGCAGTATTATCTACAATAGCCAAACTATGGAAACAGCCCAAATGTCCCTGCCTGACACCTAGATAAAGAAGTGGTATATGTGTGTGTGTGTGTGTGTGTGTGTGTGTGTGTGTGTCTCCATATATGTATATATACGTACACACATACATATATACACACACACACAATGGAACACTTAGCTATAAAAAGAATGAAATCTTGCCATTTGCAATGACATGGATGGAACTAGAGCATAATATGCTAAGGAAAATAAGTCCTTTAGAGAAAGAAAAATACTATGTAATTTCACTCATATGTAGAATTTAAGAAACAAAACAAATGAACAAAGTGAGGGGGAAAGAGAGGGGAAGGTAAAACAAGAAATAGACTCTTAAGTATGGAGAACAAACTGATTGATAGTTACCAGAGGGGAGGTCGGTAGGGGTTGGGTAAAATAGGTGTTGGGGATTAAGGAGCGCACTTGCTGAGATGAGCACTGGATGATGTATGGACATGCTGAATCACTACATTGTACACTTGAAACTGATGTTGTATGTGAACTGGAATGTATTATTTTTTTAACTAACTGGAAATTAAAAACTTTAAAAAAAGCAAAGGGGGAGAAAATAGCAAGTTTGGGGCTCAAATAGTACTTCTCTATAATTTTTAAATTATGTGTAAAACATTCAGAAATTCTAAAAGAAATAACTCTCAGATATTTTAATTGTGCAGACCTATAAATATTCCTACCCTGATATCAAGGCAAAAAAATTAATTTCTCTCTATGTACTTTATAATTAATAATATACAAACTGCTTTCACATAGTGGTTTTTAAAAATATAGTTAGGATACTGAGCATTATTCATGATTTGTAAATACTACATTCTCTGATTTTAAGATACCTTTTGACCTTGATGAGTAGAAATTGCAAAGAATTTTTGCTTTGAGCAGGTGGTATGTGCCAATCAGAAGTATGCCCTGAGCAAAGAAAAATTCACAGAAAGCTTTTGGTTGCTTTGTATAAAAATATTTCAGAAAAAAACATTTAGAATTCCATGGGCAAGTCTGTGGTTGTCACAGGAGAGAGCATGTTGCAACTGTGTTATGTGGGGAAAAAATTCCTTTCAAAATTAAAATATTTACAAATGCATGAATACAGATACGACAATTCTATCACTGAGTTTATTTTTAATGAATTAAGAGAGAAAATAATAGCTTTCAGGTTGGGAATTATCACTTTTCTTTCAGAAATCACAAGCAGAGGAAAATAAATGACATTTAAAAAATCTGAGTTAACCTATTTTTCATTCTTTCTGTTTTATTTTTTTCACCTCTTTCTGTTTTAAGTGCTATAAGCGATCAACAGTGTAGTATATCCATTCATCATCAGCTCACTTCTGGGTACAAGAATGAGGAGATACTGTCTAAAAAAAGGTCTTTCCTTGGATGAAATGGCATTAGAAGCAAAAAACCTACATTTCAAAAAAAAAATTTTTTTTTTAGCTTCTGTAGTAAAAAGAAAAATTGTATCAACAAAGTATTTGTGTACCTACAGCCTTTCAGATTTTAAACATGTATGTCAGAAAAAGCAAACAAAAAAAAAACAGTTTCAAAGTGCTACCCTTCACAAGAATCAGATTGAGTTTCACTGGAAAATTCTACCAAACACTGAAAAGTAGTCAACTCTAATGCCAGTTAAATTGTTACAAAGAGTAAGTAGGACCAGAAAACATTCAGAGCTTTTTTAAAAATGAAGATATTGATGCTATTCCCAACCACGATTGTCATTTCATTTTAGAAGGAAGCTGAAGTCATAATGGCATAAAAGATATGCAATAAAAAAGAAGTACAGACTAGTCCCACTTAATTCCAAGTAAAATAATTGCAGAAGGATCTAAAATCACACAAAAAACAATACATCATGGTCAAGTAGGATTTATTCTAGAAATTGGATGATTTAATACAGTTACCCACTAATGTAATTCACACTATTGACATAGCAAAGTCTACCAATAAAATTAAAAATTATGGTGACTTCCTAAACTTGAATCTATGTAAATCTACATATATCAGTTGCAAAGTCAATATCTGACACACTAAGAAAGAAGAGAGCAATTACCACTAAAATACAGAAAAGGACCACTATTCTTTATATTGATATTTAAAATTGAACTATAGTTATTATTCAAAACAATAAGAACACAGGAAATGTGAGAAATAAGAATTGAAAAAAAGAAAAAAATCTTAATGTCCTCATTTTATGATAGCATGTCTGGAAAGTTAAAGTTGAAAAAGAATAAAAATCAATACAAACATTTCAGTAAGCCATCAGAATATTAAAAATTAGGAAATTTAAAACCTTTCTTATATTCCAAGAATAGTTACAAAGAAAATCTTATTAAAAAAAAAAAACAGTAAAAGATAATACCTAGGATTAAAGGTGCAAAACCTAGAGAAGGAAAATTTTTAAATACTTCAGGAAGACACAAAAATTGTCTTGAAAAAAGTGGAAAGAAATATCATTTTTTGACCATAACAATCAAACATTATAAAGACATCAATCCACACTAGGTAAAATATAAATTTACCATGTTCCCAATAAAACGGCCAAGACTTGGGATCATTATGAAGGTCATTAAAAAAAAATGAGTTGAAAAGGAAACCATAAAAAGGATCAGTAAGGCAGAATAGAATTGGCCCTACCAGATATTAAAATAAAGAAAAAAGTCTTTCTCATAAAAACAACGTGCTGTTTGTACATGAATAATCAGAAAGAGCCTGTCACCAAAAAGTAAAATTGGACCCAAGTACCTATGAAAGTATAGTATATAGTACGTTAAGTCTCAGGGGAAAAAAATAGAGTTTTTGATCAATGTTTTAAAGGCAATTCAATAGTTATTAAAAAAAATAGTAAAATTGAAAATGTATATCATTATGTTCCCTAGGATAAACTCCAAATGAATCAGAAATCTAAATGTTTAAAAATAAATCATGCAAGTACTAAAGGAAAACATTTATTAACTATCCTAAGTTGGAGTTAGAAAGCCTAAGTATTAGTTCTCAAAATTTAGAAGCAATAAAAGATGAATAAATTTCACTATTTAAAAAAAAACCTGGGACATAGAGATATACGCATACTTCAAACTAAAACCAGAATATATGTGCAGATTTTTATCATAGATGAAGTTTAATCCCTGTGTTCATTCTTTGCCTCTCTCTCTCCCTCCCTCCCTTCTAGTCCTTCCTATTATATTTCTGTATGTATCTGTTTAAGAAAAGCAAATTCTCATAGAAAAATGGACAAATAACATAAAAATGCCATTGACAAAAAAATAGTGTAAATATGTTTAAATTTAGGAAAAATGCTCAGACTCACTCATAATAAAAGAATTTCAAATTAAGACCCATATTTTAAATTTTTCTTAATTTTTAGTTCATCAAAATCTGCAGAAATTGACAAAACATTGTATTGCCCTTGTCAGGGGGAAGCTATTCTCATAGTTCACTGGTGTATATGGGTAAAATGATACAAAATATATTGGGGGAAAGTGACACCACCATGAAACACTGGATAGATTTTTCACTTAGCAAATCCACTCCTAGGCATCCAACCTAAATGTAGTCCTCTACAAATAAGGTAGAAAAAATTGATGTCAGTGTTATCCACTATAGCATTGGTCACAGCAAAAATTTAAAACAGAGCAAATGTTCAAATTAAGGGACTCTTTAATTTTTAAAAAAAATGGTACATCAACACAAAGGAGTACCATGAAATATACAAAACAGTGAAGGAGATGTTGGGTCTCCTATATCTGAGTAGTAGTCAAAATGAGTGTAGAGTCAAAAGCAAACATTTTCTGGGGGATCTGAGTGGTTCAGTCAGTTAAGCAACAGCCTTCAGCTCAGGTCATGATCTTGGTGTCCTGGGATCCAGCCCAGAGTCAGGCTCTCTGCTAAGCAGGGAGTCTGCCTCTCCCTCTCCCTCTGTACTCTCTCTCTCCAGTAAATAAATAAAAATCTTTTTTAAAAAAGCAAAAATTTTCTGAGTATACTCTTATGCAATTTTGAATTTTGAAGACTAAGTGAATATTTTATGCATTCAAAACATTTAGAAATAATTTTCTAACACCTAAAATTGAATACCACTGAGAAAACTGATCCCAACTCCATGTCAAATCATTAACAACCACATAAACTTAAGAACAGAGGCCCTTCATGCTACATTCTTAATGGGACTTATTCTAAAGAAAGAAAAGAACTGAAGAAAAATCTTGTCTTCAGAAATTTTATTACAGTAACACTTCTGCATTAATTAAAACATATTACATACATATTTTAACTCAGATATATGGTTTTATGCACTAAAAATGCCAAGAAGCAACGATATCCAGAAGTAACACCCTTTAAACCAACCTGACAATATGGAATATATACCATAAAGACTCACCAAAGATACATTTTTGAAAACAAATAAATAGAAGGTTATCCTGAATCTAAGCAAATATTCGTATGTAAATTCTATTTCAATGCCAATAGAGAAAATTAAAAAAAAAATAGTGCACATATGCCAGCAGTAAGATAAATCTAGACAGTGGTACATGCTGTAAGATACCTGGCATGGTGTCAACCAAACCCCAATATTTTAAAATAAGGAGTTAGGGAGCTCTTCTAGATTAACAGATTGAAAAGACATATTGACAAAATATTAATGGGGTATATCCTTATTTTCATTGAATACACTCCATAATATTTAAGATGAAAACTGTCATAGTGTCTTCAGGTTATTTTGAAATAATATTTATATATATAAAGAATATAAATACATACATGAATACCAACACACACAATTACATCCATATGCATGTGTATAGGCAAACAGAAAGGGAGAAGAAACAAATACAGCAAAATAATTATTACCGATCTGCGTATGGGTTGTGGTGTTTATTGTGCTAATCATTCATGTTGCCTGTCTGATTGCAAATTTGTATAAGAACTAGTTTTAAAAAACAAAGTGTACTCATCTATTTCTTTGAAGCATTTAAACAGACTGTGTTGCCAAAATGTTATGTAATTCAATACAACTCAGTTTGACTTACTAATTTTATATAAAGAACTTCAACAGGTGAAAGGTACTTTTCAATTTGAGAAGCTAAACAATCACAACATAGCTGTGGTGCTTAGATAAATGAAAAGTGCTTCAGAAATGCTTATTTTGGAAATTATTTCCATTTTCATACAGTTTTTATGAGATATCTGTTTGAGGATCCTAAACTAGGAAAACCTGGGATACAGAGATCAAATTTCCTCTAGAATAATCAAGACGTTTCCTGTAAGATAATCTGATAACTTAAGGCTTGAGAAATATCTCTACTAGAAACATTTTAGGACAGGGAGAGAAGCAGCCATATTTTCAATTTATACTTAATATCCCCCCTATTATTTAGATAATACAATTTTAATATTCTCAAGTTCCCAGAACATGACCACAAATTGATTAGAAACAAAAAAAGTGGTAAGAGAAGAGGGACCCCTGGGATTAAAAATGATAAATATACATCCATTGGCAATAGTGACATTCTGACAAGAATAAAGTAGAAAATAAAAAGTAAATGACTAAATAGATATCAGTTTAAGGTCATCTAATATAGAGGTAAATAGTCCCATATATTTAAATGGCTCCCAAGAACACCTTTACTTAAGCAATAAACAAATATAAGGAATGCTAAAAATACACACTCTGAAGCATGAACATTAGGGATAGGAGAAACCAGTGTCTTCTAGAAATCATTTTAAAAATAGTACCTGTCACGAGGTGCAGCCTGTGAAATTATAATTAAATCAAATAAATTTAGGAGAGTAAAAGAACAAAGAAATGTCCAAATAAATTAATTTCTCTATTATCCTTAAATATTTTATGGATATAACTGCATATCATTGTACTAAGGGAATGGTATCAGATAACTTTTTCTTTATTTTTAAGTTCATTCCTAGCTGGCCTATACTATCAGGAACTATGCCAGACTGCCTTTGTGTTTACATAGGCTGATAACACCTGAAGCTAGAAAATGCCAGAATGTTCATTTGTTCAACTCCTTGACAAAATCACTAACTCTTTCCTATTTAAAAAAAACACCACATAGAGATGATTATAACATACGCTTCGAATACTTAAAAGCGAGTATTCTTGACGTAAATGTTATTTCCAAGTAAGTGAATTTCAAAACTTGTAGTCTTTCTCATTTTCCCTTATATAGAAAATTAAAAACATTCAAAACTTGGAAAACTAAGATTTCAAGGAAACCTATTAGTTGACACATCCAGAAAATCATGAGAGAAGAAATCCAAATAGCTAATGTGTATACTGAATTTTTTTTCTTAAAATAATAAAACACAAATTAATGTATCTTGTATTTTTGCTAATAAAAGTAAAAAAATATTTTAAAGAAAACAGTCTATTTTGACATAGACACAGTGAAATAGTACTTTCTATAATCAGGTGAAGAAGAATATGATGCAACATTTCTAGAGTGATAAGTAAAATGGGTATTACTAATGTTCACATTCATTGAGATAGTAATTCTAGTTCTAGAAGATTAATCTAAGACAAATTAATTAAGGCTATTATCTATTTCCTTTTTTTCCAACCAGAGAGTGAATCCAGGGTTATTTATGGTAGTAAAATGTAGAAATAGGTAAAAGTCCAGAAATAAGGAGCCATATATATTTTGGCTAACCAATGAACTAATCAATGAATTCAGTAGTTTCAGGATACGAAGTCAAAAAAAAAAAATCAGTTGTGCTTCAAGATGCTAACAATGTAATATCTAAAACAGAAGGAAACATTTATAATAGCATCAAAAGAAATAAAATACTTGTGAATAAATTTGAGGAGGTGAAAAATCTGTACCCTGTAAACTATAAGACTCTGATGAAAGAAATTAAAAAGATGTAAATGGAAAGAAATTCTATATTCATGGATCAGAAATAATTAGTATTGTTAACATATCCATACTACACAAAACTGTAAAAAGAGACAAAGAAGGGCATTATTTAATAATAAAGGGGAAAATTCAACAAGAAGATATAACAATTGTAAATATTTATGCACCCAACATGGGAACATGCAAATATATAAAACAATAATAAACATAGAGGAACTAATTGATAATAACACAATAATAGTAGGGGACTTTTAACACCCCACTTACATCAATAGACAGTTCGTCTAAACAGAAAATAAACAACAATGCCTTTGAATGACACACTGGACCAAATGGACTTAACAGATATATTCACGACATTCCATCAGAAACAGCAGAATACACATTCTTTTCAAGTACACATGAAACAGTCTTCAGAATGGATCACATATTAGGCCACAAGACAAGTCTTAAAAAAATTAAAAAAGATCAAAGTCATACCATACATCTTTTCTGACCATAATGCTATACTATAAAACTAGAAATCAACCACAAGAAAAAAATCTGGAAAGACTACAAATACATGTAGGTTAAATAACATGCTATTAAGCAATGAATGGGTCAACCAAAAACTCAAAGAAATAAAAAATTACATGAAGACAAATGAAAATGAGAACACAGTGGTCCAAAATCTTTAGGATGTGGCAAAAGTAATTCTACCATGGAAGCTTATAGCAATACAAGCCAACCTGCAGAAGAAGAAAAAAAAAATTCAAATAACCTGACCTTACACCTAAAGGAGGTAGAAAAAGAATAACAAAGCCCAAAGCCAGCAGAAGGAAGGAATTAATAAAGAGTAGAGCAGAAATAAATAATATAGAAACAAAAACAACAACAAAAGTTTAGATCAGTAAAACCACAAGCTGGTTCCTTAAAAAAATAAAGTTGATAAAACTCCAGCTAGGCTTATCAAAAAGAAAAAAAGCCCAAATAAATAAATCACAAATAAGAGCAATAACAACCAACACCACATAAAAACAAACAATTATAAAAGAATATTATAAAAAACTGTATGCCATCAAATTGTACAACCTAGAAGAAATGGACAGATTCCTAGAAACATATAAACTATCAAAATTGAAACAGGAAGAAATAGAAAACTTCAACAGATCAATAATCAGCAGAGAAATTGAATGAGTAATCAAAAAACTCCCAACAAATGAAAGTCCAAGGCCAGATGACTTCCTAGGAGGAATTCTACCAAACATTTAAGGAAGAGTTAACACTCTTCTCAAACTATTCCAAAAAACAGAAATGGAAAGAGTCAAAACTCATTCTATGAGGCCAGCATTAACCTGATTTCAAAACCAGACAAAGACTCCACTAAAAAAGAGAAATATAGGCCAATATTCCTGATGGACAGGGATGCAAAACTTCTTAATACACCACACTAATAAAAGAAAGGATAAGAACCATATGATCCTTTCAAAAGATGCAGAAAAATCATATGACAAAGTACAACAACCATTCTTGATAAAAACCATCAACAAAATAGGGAAAGGAGGAACATACCTCAATATCATAAAGGCAACATATAAAAAAAACCCCACAGCTAATATCCTTAATGGGAAAAAACTGAGAGCTTTTCCTCTATGGTCAGGAACAAGACAGGAATGTCCACCCTCACCACTGTTATTTAACTGGGTACTGGAAGTCCTAGCGTCAGCAATCAGACAACACAAAGAAAGGCAGGCAAATTGACAAGAAGAAGTAAAACTTTCACTATTGACAGATGACATGACAATCTATATAGAAAACCTGAAAGACTCCATCAAGGACTGCCAGAACTGATATACGAATTCAGTCAAGTCACAGAATACAAAATCAAAATACAGAAATCGGTTGCATTTCTCTACACCAATAATGAAGCAGTAGAAAGAGAAATTAAAGAATCAATCCCATTTACAATCACACCCAAAACAATAAGATACCTAGGAATAAACCTAACCAAAGAAGTAAAAGATTTGTAGTCTGAAAACTCTAAAATGCTGATGAAAGAAATTGAAGAGGACACAAAGAAATGGAAAAATATTCCATGCTCAAGGACTGGAAGAACAAATATTGTTAAAATCTCCGCACTACGCAAAACAATCTCCACAAGGAAAGAAATCCCTATTAAAACATAAACAGCATTTTTCACAGACCTAGAACAAACAATCCTAAAATGTATATGGAACCACAAAAGATCCCAAATAGCCTAAACAACCTTGAAAAAGAAAAGCAAATCTGGAGGCATCACAATTCAGGACTCTGAGTTATATTACAAAGCTGCAGTGATCTAGACAGTATGGTACCAGTACAAAAATTGATACATAGATCAAGGGAACAGAACAGAAAATCCAGAAATGAACCCACAACTATATGTTCAATTAATCTTTGCTAAAGCAGGAAAGTATATGCAATGGGGAAAAGTCTCTTCAAAAAATGGTGTTAAAAAAACTGGACAGCTGGGGCGCCTGGGTAGCGCAGTCATTAAACATCTGCCTTCGGCTCAGGGCATGATCCCAGCGTTCTGGGATCGAGCCCCACATCAGGCTACTCCGCTGGGAGCCTGCTTCTTCCTCTCCCACTCCCCCTGCCTGTGTTCCCTCTGTTGCTGGCTGTCTCTCTGTCAAATAAATAAATAAAATCTTTAAAAACAAAAAACAAAAAACTGGACAGCAACAAGAGAATGAAACTGAACCAGTTTCTTACACCATACAAAAAAATAGATTCAAAATGGATGAAAGACCTAAATGTGAGACAGAAAACCATCAAAATCCTGGAGGAGAACCCAGGCAGGAACTTCTCTGACATCAGTTGTAGCAACTTCTTACTAGATATGTCTCGTGAGGTAAAGGAAACAAAAGCAAAAATAAAGACAATTAACATATGGTTTCACTCATTTATGGAACGTAAGAAATAGGAAGATCGGTAGGAGAAGGACGGGAAGAATGAAGGGGGGGTAAATAGAAAGGGGAATGAACCATGAGAGACTGTGGACTCTGGGAAACAAACTGAGGGCTTCAGAGGGGAGGGGGTGGGGGAATGGGATAGGCCGGTGATGGGTAGTAAGGAAGGCGTATATTGCATGGTGCACTGGGTGTTATACGCAAGTAATGAATCATGGAACATTGCATCAAAAACTGGGGATGTACTGTATGGTGATTAATATAACAAAATAAAAATTATAAATAAAAATTATAAAAAAGGAAACAAAAGCAAAAATAAACTGTTGGGACTTCATCAAGATAAAAGCCTTCCGCACAGCAAAGGAAACAATCAGCAGAAATAAAAGGCAACCCTATGGAAGAAGATATTTGTAAATGACATATCTGACAAAAGGTTAGTATCCAAAATATATAAAGAACTTATACAATTCAACACCCAAAAACAATCCAGTTAAAAAATGGGCAAAAGGCATCAATAGACATTTTTCCAAAGAAGATACACAGGTGGCTAATAGACACGGGAAAAGATGCTCAACATCACCCATCATCAGGGAAATACAAATCGAAACTACAATGAGATGTCACCTCACACCTGTCAGAAAGGTGAAAATTAACAACACTGTAAACAACAGGTGCTGGTGAGGATATGGCAGAAGAGGAACTCTCTTGCACTGTTGGTGGGAACGCAAACTGGGGCAGCCACTATGGCAAAGAGTGTGGAGTTTCCTCAGAAAGTTAAGAATAGAACTACCCTATGGTCCAGCAACTGCACTATTGGGTATTTACCCAAAGAAGAGAAAAATACTAATTCAAAGAGATACCTACACCCCAATGTGCATAGCAGCATTATCTCCAATAGTCAGATTACAGAAACAGCCCAAGTGTGTCCATCTACTGATGAATGGATAAAAAGTAATACATGTAGATAGATAGATACAGATACACACACATACACACATAGTGGAATATTAGCCATAAAGAAGACTGGAATCTTGACATTTGCAATGACATGAATGGAGCTAGAGTGTGTTATGCTAAGCAAAATAAGTCAGTCACAGAAAGAAAAATACCATATGATTTCATTCATATGTGGAATTTAAGTAACAAAACAAACAAAGAAAAAAAAGGGAGGGAGGGGAGGCAAACGAAGAAACAGACTCTTAACTATAGAGAACAAACTGATCATTAACAGAGGGGAGGTTGGTGGTGGGAGCGGTGAAATAGGTGACAGGGTTTCAGGAGTGCACTTGCTGTGAGGAGCACCAGGTGTTGTATGCAAGCGTTGGATCACTATATTGTACACCTGAAACTAATATTATGCTCTATGTTAACTAAATGGTATTGAAATAAAACCTTAAGAAATATCCATATTACCCAAAGCAGTCTACACATTCAATGCAATCCCTATTAAAATTCCAATTGGATTTTTAACAGAAACACAAACGAAAAAAAACCAATCCTATAATTCATATAGAACCACAAAAGAACATGAATAGCCAAACCCATTCTGAGTAAGAAGAAACCTGAAGGCATTCCTCTTCTGGATTTCAAACTATACGACAAAGCTATAAGAATCAAAACAGTATGGGTACAGGCCTAAAAACAGCTCAGAAATAAAACCCCTGCTTATAGAGTCAACTCCTATTTGACAGATGAGCCGAGAATACTCAAAAAAGGCAGGATAATCTCTTCAATAAAGAATGTTAGGAAAACTGGATAAGCACATGCTAAACAATTTAGTTGGACCTCTATATTACACTACTTATAAAATTTAAGTCAAAATGGATACAGACTTAAATATAAGATCTACAACCGTAAAACTTCTGAAAGAACACATCAGGAAGATGCTCCTTTGTGGGAATTTACAGTGCCTGGAGAGACAAAATCTGATTCGTATGTGCCTCCCTGGATGAGATTAATTGGAAAGCAAAGGAGGAGTGCCAAGAACACTGGGCCTCGTTTGAAGTTTCTTGGCTGAAAGCAGCCGGATTCTTACTGCGGATCAAGGCTCTCATCTAGGGAGTAAATGTTAAAATTTTGAAGAAAAACAGGCACCTGTGGTAGTCGCGTACTTGATGGACTCCTTGCCTCCTCACCCTTATCACACGCTGCCCCATATATTATTAACCTGACCATTAAAGTTAACACTTTCCTCCTTGCTTTGCGCTTACACCTGATATGTTGCTAAGACCCTAATAAAAGTGGAGACAAATCTCGGCTCAGGGCCTTTCGCCACGAGAGCGTCTGGTCCCTAGGCCTCTCCTTTCTCCTACTAAGGTGTCTGGAGTAATCTTTTCATTTGCCCTCTAGGGGTTTGCTCACCAAACCCGACACTCCCTGGCAATGATATTTTTGGATACGAAAACAAAAGCACAAGCAAAAAAGGCAAAAATAAATAAGTGAACTATGTCAAATTAAAAGTCTTCGGTGGAACAAAATAACGAAAAGGGAATCTATGAAATGGAAAAAGTATTTTCAAATTATTTCTTTTTATAAAGACTTAATCATCAAAATATATACTTATACAACTCAATAAAAATTAACAATTTAACTTAAAACTTAGAAAGGACCCAAAATAGGCATTTTTCCCAAGAAGATATACAAATGGCTAATGAGTACATGAAGGTCCTCAATATCACTCATGTTCAAGGATATGCAAATCAAAACCACAATGAGATATCACCTCCCACCTGTGACAATGATTTTTATCAAAAAGATAAGAGATAACAAATACTTAGTGAGACTAGAGAAAAGGAAATCCTTGTACACTCTTTATAGGAAAGTAAATTGGTACAGCTGCTATGCAAAATAGCATGGAGGTTCCTCAAAAAATTAAAAATAAAGCCACTATATGACCTAGCAATCGCACTTACATGCATTTAACCAAAAGAATTGAAATCGGGATCTTGAAGGGGTATCTGCAATCCCATGTTTATTGCAGCATTATTCATAATAGCTATGATATGGAAAAAATCTAAGTGTCCATGAATGGGTGAATGGATAAAGAAGATATGGGGTGTGTGTGTATAATGGAATATATTCAGTCATGAGAAAGAAGGAAATCCTGTCATTTAGGTACAGATCTTGAGGGCATTATGCTAGGTCAAATAATTAGAGACAAATATTGTATGACTTTGTTTATATTTGGAATTGAAAAATAACTAAACTCATAGCAACAGAGAATAAAATAATGGTTTCCCAGGACTGAGAGTTCCAAGAAAAAGATAGATGTTGATCAAACGGTTCAAACTTCCAGTTATAAAACAAGTAAGTTCTGGGGAGGTAATGTACAGTATGGTGATTATGGTTAATAATACTATATTACATACTTGAGAGTTGTCAAGAGAGATCTTATAGGTTTTCTAAAAAATGAAATGGTAATTATGTAATGTGATGGAAGTATTAACTAATTCTATGGTGATAGTCATTTGCAAGGAGAACTGTATCAAATAAATGCATTGTATACCTTAAATTTATACATTGTTGTATGTCAGTTATATCTCAGTAAAGCTAGAAATAAAAATACATATAAATACATACACCATCCAAGAAAAAAATAATGAAAGACCAAATATAACAGAATATTACTTGGTTAATTTCCTATAAGAAATTTGGTAAATCACTAATATCCATCTGCTTGCTTTCTTATCTAGGATTTTGAGAATACTGAGAGATCTTGGTTGACGAGAGTGTACTACTGAGTTGAAATGCAATTTTGTATTTAAAATGGGAATTAACAGTACCCCTTTTTACTTTAGTTCCCTTTGACATCAATGCATCATTGAGGATATAGAGTAGTGTAAGTTGTTTCAGCAGAGAAGTAGCACTTTAAAAAATCTCTTAAATGACCTGAACACACACACACACACACACACACACACACGCACACAGAGTTTTCCTTTTATAGATCAGACCCAATATCTAAGAATTGCTGGACACAGGAAATCTGGATTTTATAGATGTAGGATAAACAAGATCATCTAAACAAGTTTAGATATTACCTATCCAAACTTCCTCAAGAAATATTTAATGACTCCTTAATCCCATAAAACCAAATTAAAAATGATTGTTTTTGAAAAGGTGGTGGGTTAAATGTTAATTTGTCATCATTCACCAATTGGGGAAATCTCCTATTAAAGTTCTAACCTTGACACTGTGCCTCTTTACAAATCTTCTTTGCTTCAAGGTTACTGAGCCTTGCAATTCCTTTATGACTGGTAGTAGTTTCAAAGAAGTCCATCAAAGCACCCAGTATGATTCTATGTATAGAACTACTGAGAAGGAAGGAGAAATTGGACTATGAAGAAAGACCAGTGTACTCCTACTAATGAAAGCTCATGAAAATAAATGAAAGTTTCTCTGAACAAAATCTTTTGTCCACAGTAATAATTTTCATCTTCTCTGCTGCACAAAATACCCACACAATAGAAATGTATGTATAAGGTTTTTCTGTTGATGTCTAGCATTAACACATATTAAGCGATTATTATGGGCAATATTATATGTTAGATGCAAAATGGATTTAGCATATAATTATAAAAGTTCTGTAAGGGTCCACTGATCTTTAACTCTTCCTGCACTTATTATTACTATTTTTATTAATTTACTTCTTTTCTAAAATTCATAGCACCTAATTTATGTAATTAATTTTCCCAGGCACAATAGATTCATTATCTTATGGTTTCTTTCAAAACCCTTTCTCAGTTTGACCTCTTCTATTTTTACATCACAAATACACAAAAATTTACTTTTCTGTAACATTCTTCTGGAAAAATTCAGTGGTCTTTTCTAATTGTTTTCCTTTTGCATCTCTCCCCATCTCTGGACACCAGCAGCTAATCTCTTTCTCTGAAACTATTTTTATCTCGAACTCTGTACATCTGAGGTTCTTGATGTTCTTCTCTCTTCAGGTTGCTCGTGTTCTTTTTGGTTCAATCCTTTCCTTTTCCGGGCCATGGATCTTGGTAGTACTCAAGGGTTTTGTCCTAAAACATCTGCTAATCTCTTGTTACATCAACAATTTGAGAGAAATTATCCATGTGGAACTTGTGAAGTTCTAAATGTGTGTCTTCAAACTCAATCACTGACACTCACATGCCACTCTTAACTCCCAGGTATCTTGTGAGCATGGACATTTTTGTGTTGTTTAAAACTCAGAGGAAACTAAAATCTTCTTACTCCAAAGGTAGTCCCTTCTACCCAAGTTCCTGAGTGCCAATTATACTTCCCATTCCAGTTTCCTGTTCTGATCTATATTTCTCAATTACCCCATGTATTTCTTCTTTATAACCATGTATTTGATTGTAATCATTCCCCCAATTCTACCAATGCTATATTATAGGATGAAATACATATATTTTATATCCTTTTTTCATTCTTATCCACATTCACCACCCAATTATGTCTTTATGATATATACATTATTTTGGTCTTTACCTTCAGTAGTTTTAAAATATAACCTATGCATTAGTTTTGAAATTCAAAAAGTTATATTGCATTAAAACTTATACAAAATGCATAGCCTCTTGAGTATACAGCTTAGTGAATATTTATAAAAGTATTGACCCATGTAACCATTATCTACTCGAAAATATACATTTCCCACCTTATGGGAGGGCCTCCTATGCTACTGCTTAGCTTATAAGCATTAAAAATGCCAAAGCTATAATCCCAGCACTACAGGTTTTGATTTAGTTTGTTTGAGATGGGTCCTCAACATTGGTATTTATATTTCTACACAGGCAGTTTAATAACTTTAAAATATATAACAAGAAGAAATACATGGATGCATCTTAGTTGTAGAGTTGAGAAATGGAGCACATGTGGATTAACTTTGGAGAGAAAAATGCTCTCAGAACACTTTGAGGAGGAGACAGGGATGAAAGTAAAACATAGTTCGAGTTAAGGATGGTAACATTTCATGCCACATTATATAAAACACTGCTGTCATATATGTTACTTAAAATATTTTTCATAAGTCTTTCAAAAACAATTTGGATTGGAATAGAGAAAAAAAACACATTTGTATGCACAATGGAGTCTCGTTAGGGGATTTTTAAAACTCTTGCAATATCTACAGCAGAGCTCATTTGTAGAATTTGTACCTCTATGCAGTAGACAATCATCCAGAAGAATAACGGTCAGAAAACAGGCACTTGGTAAATATGTAATAACAAAGTCAGCTTAAATTTAATGTGATTACTGATATATTTAAAAATAAATGTACCATCTTGCTATTACTATTTCTCATTTATCTTATCTTTATAAATATATACATTTCTCTCCTTAGTTGTCTTCTTTTTGATGAACTACTCTTTTTCATTTTCCTGCTCTATTAACATACTATTAATGATTTCTGTTATTACTTTTTTAGTGATTACTCTACAGACTATAAAATGTGCATGTAATATGAGTTAATATTGATAGAGGAACTGCAATACTCAATACATTTATAACTTCCTCCTGCCTTTTTTGACATTGTTGTATCATTGTTTGTTTGCCATGTCTTTTAATTTCCAATGTTTTAAATCCCACAGGTTAATTATCATCCTGTATCTATTTATCTAGATTTAGCCACTCTTCTCTATTATTTCATGAACTTTCCAGTTTCCATCTAGAATCATTTTTATTTTGCTTAATGAACACCTTAATTATTATCTTTAGTGCAGTTGTGCTAATGACAAATTCTTTAATTTTTTTCATTATGTGAAATTTTTTGTCTATTTTTTGAAGGATATTTTTACTGCATATAGAATTTGAGAGTGGCAGAAAATACCATTTCATTATCATCTGGCTTCCAATATAAGTTGAAAAGTTAGTTGACAAATTTGTGATTTTACTTTTTATTGTCTTTTTTTTTTAAAGATTTTATATTTAAGTTTCTCTATATATATTTCTACAACAAATATGGGGCTCAAACTCACAACCCCAAGATCAAAAGATGCACCCTCCACTGACCGAGTCAACCAGGCACCCCTCCTTAGTTGCTTTTAAAGTTTCTTTTCATATTTGGTTTTCAGCGGTGTCCTATGATGTACGTAGGTATGGTTTTCTTTATGTGTATATTCATTAAAGTTTATAAAACTTCTTATATTTGTAGGCTGGTGTTTTTCATCAAATTAGAAAATTCTGTCATTATATCTTTAAATATTGCTTCTGCAACAGTATCCTCTACTGTGGCCCTCTAATCACACATGAATTAAATATTTTCACCATAACCATATGTCATTTACTCCTTTCTGTGTTTTTCTACTTTTATCTTTTGGGGTTCAGTTTGTATTTGTTTGACCTATTTTTATATTCAATGATACTTTCTTCCATTGTGTCTAATCTTCTATGAACATATTATGTTCTTAATTTCAGTTTTTATTTGATTTCAGTTCTAGACGATAAGTTGCGTTCCATTATTTTCACATTATCAGTTTTGTCCTATAATTATCCATCGTGTAATTTATGTCTTACGTGCATTCTGTTAAGTGAACGCCTACAAATTCTGTGAGTTTACTTCCACTGACCCTTTTTTATTCTTCATTTTGATCACTTACTGTCTTTTCTTATGACATTAAAGAAAATGAATGTCAAATATGTGTATAAAAACTGGTTGACATAGTCTGAGTACTTGGCTGATGTTATTTTCTTTCAGAAAAATATTAGCTTTTGCCTTTTCTAGGCAATTAGGCCACTATAGAGGATTTTAATCCTATCATGGATTGAACTCCTTCAAAGTGGAAGCCTCAATACGACTTCTCCTACTGCCTGCTGTGTAGTACCCCATTAGGATTCTAACCTGAGGACTCATTTTGAGTTCCATGAAGAGCAAATTCTGTGCTCTAGCCCTAAAACAAACTATTAAATGTTCTGCCAAGCTTTTCAGATCCATCTCTTGATTCCGCAAATGCTCTGTAACAGTTCTCAACTGGAGGCAATTTTGCTTATCTCACCCAGGGCATTTGGCAATGTCTAGAGAGACTGTTGGTTATCACAATTGTCATGGTGTTACTTGTATCTAGTGGGTAGAGACTAAGGATGCTGCTAAAGTTTTGAAATGCAGAGGACCACACCCCATAACAAAGAATTATTTGAAACAAAATGTCTACTATGTTATGGTTAAGGTATTAATGTTTTTAGAAGAAATACAGCTTTACATGTAGGATCCACATCTGGGGACACTTCTTCTCTGTAAGATCATGACCTTTCAAGTTTTCCAACTTCAGAGATTTCAGGAATATATTTTATTATTTTTCAATATTGTCCAGACTTTCAAGTATTTTGTGGGGAGAGTTACTTTAGGTCAAACTAATCTGTGTTTAGTACGTTCCTCAAAATTTTAAAATAGGAATACCATACGATTTAGTAATTTTGCCACTGGGTATTTACCCAAAGAAAACAAACATACTAATTTAAGTATGTGCACCCCTGTGTTTGTTGTAGTATTATTTACAAGAACCAAGATATAGAAGCAACCCAAGCATCCCTCAATAACCAAAGCAATCTACAGATTTCATGCAATTCTTATCGAAATACCAACAGCATTACTCACATACCTAAAACAAGCAATCCTAAAATTTGTCTGGAAACACGAAAGAACCTGAATAGCCAAAATAATCTTTAAAAAGAAAAAAAAACCCAAACCTGGAGATATCACAATTCCAGACTTCAAGTTACACTACAAAGCTTTAGTAATCAAAACACTATGGTACTGGCACAAAAAACAGACACATACATCAATGGAACAGAATATAAAGCCCAGAAATAAAGCCATAATGATATGCTCAATAAGTCTTTGACAAAGGAGCCAAGAATATGCAGTGGGAAAAAAAATAGTCTCTTCAAGAAATGGTGTTAGGAAAACTGGACAACTTCATGCAAGAGAATAAAATTGGACCACTTTCTTATACCATACACAAAAATAAACTCCAAGCAGATTAAGGACCTAAATGTGAGACAGGAAACTATCAAAATCCTAGAAGAGGGCACAGGCAGTAATGTCTCTGACACTGGCCATAGTGGTTGGTATCTTTCTAGATATGTCTCCTGAGGCAAGACAAACAAAAATAAAAACGGTAGGGAGTACATCCAAATAAAAAGCTATTGTACAGCAAAGGAAAAAACTGACAAAAATAAAAGACGACCTACTAATGGGAGAAGATATTTGCAAATGACACATCTGATAGAGAGTATCTAAAATATAAAAGAATATATATAGCCCAACAGCAAAGAAACAAATAATCCAATTTAAAAAATGGGCAGAAGTCATGAACAGACATTTCTCCTAAGATGACATACAAATGACCAACAGACACATGAAAATATGCTCAATATCATTCATAATCAGGGAAATGCAAATCAAAACCACAATGAAATATTGCCTCACAGCTGTCAGAATGGCTAAAATAAAAAACACAAGTAACAACATGTGTTGGCAACGATCTGGAGGAAAAGGAACCCTTCTGCAGTCCTGGTGGGAATGCAAGCTGGTGCAGCCGCTGTGGAAGACAGTGTGGAGCTTCCTCAAAAAACATTAAAATAGAACTATCATATGAGCCACGACTCGCTATTCACCCAAACAATATGAAAACACTAATTTGAGAGGATACATGCACTCCTATGTTTATTGCAGCATTATTTACAAGAGCCAAACAATGGAAGCAGCTCAAGTGTCGACTGATAGCTGAATGGATAAAGAGGATGTGGTATATATACACAATTCAATATTATTCGGTCGTAAAAAAGAATGAAATCTTGTCATTTACAAAAACATGAATGAATCTAGAGAGCATATTGCTAAGCAAAATGAGCCAGTCAGAGAAAGAAACATACCATATTTCACTTATGTGTGGAATTTAAGAAACAAAACAAATGAACAAAGGGAAAAAAAGAGACAAATCAAAAAACACACTCAACTATAGAGTTTGAACAAATGGTTGCCAGAGGGGAGGTAGATGGGTGAAATAGGTAAAGAGAAGTAAGAGTACACTTAACTTGTTGAGCCCTGAGTAATTTATGGAATTCTTGAATCATCATATTGTACACCTGAAATTAATATAACACTACATTAACTACACTGAAAATAAAAAAATAAAATAATGATGAATGGATAAAGAAGATATGTGTACACACACACACACACACACACACACACTGGGGTATTAGTCATAAAAAAAGATCCTGCAATTTACAACAGTGTGGATGGAAATAGCCAGTATTATGGCATTTTGCCTAGAGCTCGGTCTCCTTCTGTATGTTAGAAAAACCTATTATGGGGCGCCTGGGTGGCTCAGTTGGTTAAGTGTCTGACTCTTGATTTCAGCTCAGGTCATGATCTTAGGATTGAGCTCCATGCTGGGCTTGGAGCCTGCTTAAGATTCTCTCCCTCTCACTCTGTCCCTCCCTGTTTGCATGCCCTCTCTCTCTCAAAAAAAAAAAAAAAAAAAAAAAAAGGCTGTTATGTTCTCTGTTCCTGAAAGTAATGGCTTTATGACTAAGTCATACAGCGTTCAGGGCTTGGTGCTTCAGGGCGTGTCTGGTGTGTGCTGCTGCTGCTGCTGCTGTGTTGTGGCCGCTCGTTCCCTCAGGTCAGTCATCTGTAGAGGTTCCCCTTGTCTGTGTTGGGCAATGTTTGGACCTTGGCCAGAGTGTGGCAGGTTTTAACTAGGTGTGCTCTGGTCTGTTTCTTTAATGAGACCTAATGCTACTTCCACCAGAGCTGAAGCCTTGCAAAACTCTAAGGTCACTAGACATGGTGTTTGTGGAAGTTTCTGCTGGTCTTCTTCCACTACCTTGGTCCTTAGGCACCCTTGTCAGAGGAAAGCAGAACCAGCAGAGCACAGGCGGGTGGGACTTGATGTACGTGGGTTAGGCAGCCAGTGTTGGCACTGTGCTATTTACTGAAGTTGGTTTATGCCGAGGGGCAGGGGAAGGAAGTGGTGACAGCCAGCTCCGTTGTCCCTGGAGAGGGGACTCCTTGCTTGCTTCTCTCAAGGAAGCACTCTCAGAAGAGCAAATAATCTCCCCTCATGGGTGCCAATCCTTTCAGATCCCTGCTTTCACGCTGTCTTCCTCCGGGTTGCTGGCCTGACGAGCAGTGCAGTATACTTTGGGCTCTCTTCCAGCCAAGCCTGCTGACTTTGAAAACTCCAAGCTTTAGGGACGTGGTGTGGGAGAGCCGTGCTGGTCTGGGAGAGGCTCTTGGTGTGCTGGGACCAATGCAGGTTTGACCAGGAAGGGCAGCGGCACTAGAGCACAGGCATGGGATTTGGAGCAAAGCAGGCTGAACAGCCTTTGTCAAATTGAGCCACTCTCATCAAATGTCTCCGAGCCTGTGCTGAGGGTGGGGGAGGGGAATGGCACCCGGCGGTTCTTTTGTCCCCTGAGAAGTGATTCTGTGAACATCACCTTTCACAAATACTTTCTAGGAAGAGCCAACAGTCTCCCCTGCACCTTAGGTGATCCTCAGATTGTGCTCTCTGCGCCAGGTTGCTTCCCTGCTTTCTCTCCAGGAGTAGGGCAGCATCCTCAGGGCTCTATGCCAGCCAAGCCACGGACCTCTCAAATTCCAGTCTTTGAGCCCCATTGCAAAAACTCATGAAAATCAGCCCTTCTTGTTTTCCAGCCACTGGTTTTGGGGAAGTGTTTTCTTGTACAATCCCGTGCACCCCACCCTCTCTCACCTTTTTTCATAACTAGTGCTCCTTCCCCTCTGCAGCACCCATGATCCATTCTCCCCCAGACCACGTCTCTGCACTTCCTACCTTCCTCGATGTGGCCTCTTCTCTCCCCCTACATGTGAAGTTTGTTCTGTCAGTCCTCAGGTTGATTTTTTGGGGGTATTCAGAATGATTTGATAGTTATCTAGCTGGGGAGGAGGCAAGACAAGTGTCCTACTATATGCCATTTTAGCTCTGCCCCTTAAATATAGAGAACAAACTGGTGGTTGTGAGGGGAGGTGAGTGAAGGCACAGGTAAAATAGATAAAGGGAATTAAGAGGCACAAACTTCCGGTTACAAAATAAATATGTCATGGACACATGAATAGTGTAGTATATAGAATATAGTCCATGATGTAATTTTTTTTTTTTTTATTAATAATGATTTTTTATTATATTATGTTAGTCACCATACAGTACATCCCCGGTTTTCGATGTAAGGCTCGATGATTCATTAGTTGTGTATAACACCCAGTGCACCATGCAATATGTGCCCTCCTTACTACCCATCACCGGTCTATCCCATTCCCCCACCCCCCTCCCCTCTGTAGCCCTCAGTTTGTTTCTCATAGTCCATAGTCTCTCATGTTTCATTCCCCCTTCTGATTACCCCCCCTTTCTTTATCCCTTTCTTCCCCTACTGATCATTCTAGTTCTTATGTTCCATAGATGAGAGAAATCATATGATAGTTGTCTTTCTCTGCTTGACTTATTTCACTAAGCATTATCTCCTCCAGTGCCGTCCATGTTGTAGCAAATGTTGAGAACTCATTCTTTCTGATTGCTGAGTAATATTCCATTGTATATATGGACCACAACTTCTTAATCCAGTCATCTGTTGAAGGGCATCTCGGCTCCTTCCACGATTTAGCTATTGTGGACATTGCTGCTATGAACATTGGGGTGCATATGGCCCTTCTCTTCACTACGTCTGTATCTTTGGGGTAAACACCCAGTAGTGCAATGGCTGGATCATAGGGTAGCTCAATTTTTAACTTTTTAAGGGACCTCCACACGGTTTTCCAGAGTGGCTGTACCAACTTGCATTCCCACCAACAATGTAGGAGGGATCCCCTTTCTCCACATCCTCTCCAACAATTGTTGTTTCTTGCCTTGTCTATTTTTGCCATTCTAACTGGCGTAAGGTGGTATCTCAGTGTGGTTTTGATTTGAATTTCCTTGATGGCTAATGATTTTGAACATTTTTTCATGTGTCTGTTAGCCATTTGTATGTCTTCATTGGAAAAGTGTCTGTTCATATCTTCTGCCCATTTTTTGATTTGTTTATTTGTTTCTCGTGTATTGAGTTTGAGAAGTTCTTTGTAGATCTTGGATACCAGTCCTTTATCTGTAGTGTCATTTGCAAATATATTCTCCCATTCCGTGGGCTGCCTCTTAGTTTTTCTGACTGTTTCCTTGGATGTGCAGAAACTTTTAATCTTGATGAAGTCCCATAAATTCATTTTATCTTTTGTTTCTTTTGCCTTTGGGGATGTGTCATGAAAAAGGTTGCTTAGGCTGATGTCGTAGAGGTTGCTGCCTATGTTCTCCTCTAGAATTTTGATGGATTCCTGTCTCACATCGAGGTCTTTCATCCATTTGGAGTTTATTTTTGTGTATGGTGTGAGATAGTGGTCAAGTTTCATTCTTTTGCACGTAGCTGTCCAATTTTCCCAGCACCATTTATTGAAGAGACTGTCTTTTTCCCACCGGATGTTTTTTCCTGCTTTATCAAATATTAGTTGCCCAAAGAGCTGAGGGTCCATTTCTGGGCTCTCTATTCTGTTCCATTGGTCTATGTGTCTGTTTTTGTGCCAGTACCATGCTGTCTTTGTGATCACAGCTTTGTAGTACAGCTCGAAATCCGGCATTGTGATGCCCCCAGCTTTGTTTTTCCTTTTCAACAGTTCCTTGGAGATTCGGGGTCTTTTCTGGTTCCATACAAATTTAAGGACTATTTGTTCCAGTTCTTTGAAAAACGTTCTCGGTATTTTGATCGGGATAGCATTGAAAGTGTAGATTGCTCTGGGTAGCATGGACATTTTAACTATGTTAATTCTTCCGATCCATGAGCATGGAATATCTTTCCATCTTTTTATGTCTTCCTCAATGTCTTTTAAGAGTGATTTATAGTTTCTAGAATAAAGGTCCTTTACATCTCTGGTTAAGTTAATTCCAAGGTAACGTATGGTTTTTGGTGCTATTGTAAATGGGATGGATTCCCTGATTTCTCTTTCTTCGTTCTCGTTATTCGTGTACAGAAATGCAACTGATTTCTGAGCATTGATTTTGTATCCCGCCACGTTACTGAATTGCTCTATAACTTCTAATAGTTTGGGAGTGGCTTCTTTTGGGTTTTCCATATAGAGTATCATGTCGTCTGCGAAGAGAGACATTTTGACTTCTTCTTTGCCGATTTGAATACCTTTGATCCCTTTTTGTTGTCTGATTGCTGTTGCAAGGACTTCTAGTACTATGTTGAATAATAGTGGCGAGAGTGGGCATCCTTGTCGTGTTCCTGATCTTAAGGGAAAGGCTTCCAGCTTTTCCCCATTGAGAATAATATTTGCAGTAGGCTTTTCATAGATGGCTTTTATGAGATTGAGAAATGTACCTTCTATTCCTACACTCTGAAGGGTTTTAATCAGGAAAGGATGCTGTATTTTGTCAAATGCTTTTTCGGCATCGATTGAGAGGATCATATGGTTCTTGAGTCTTTTCTTGTTGATATGATGTATCACGCTGATTGATTTGCGAATATTGAACCACGCTTGCATCCCAGGTATGAATCCCACTTGATCGTGGTGGATAATCCTTTTAATGAACTGTTGGATTCTATTAGCAAGTATCTTGTTGAGGATTTTGGCGTCCATATTCATTAGGGAAATCGGTCTGTAATTCTCCTTTTTGAGGGGGTCTTTGCCTGGTTTGGGGATCAATGTAATATTGGCCTCATAGAATGAGTTTGGTAGCTTTCCTTCTGTTTCTATTTTTTGAAAAAGCTTTAGGAGAATAGGTATTATTTCTTCTTTGAATGTTTGGTAGAATTCCCCAGGAAAACCGTCCGGGCCTGGAGTTTTGTTATTTGGAAGGTTGTTTATCACTGACTCAATTTCTTCATAATTAATTGGCCTGTTTAAGAAATCAATTTCTTCCGGTTTCAATCTTGGTAGTTTATAGGTTTCCAGGAAGGATTCCATCTCTTCCAGATTGCTTAGTTTATTGGCATATAGCTGTTGATAAAAATTTCTAATAATCCTTCCAATTTCAATGGTGTTCGTCGTGACCTCTCCTTTTTCATTCATAATTTTAATAATCTGGGTCCTTTCTCTTTTCTTTTGGATAAGTCTTGCCAGTGGTCTGTCAATTTTATTGATTCTCTCCAAGAACCAGCTTCTAGTCCTGTTGATCTGCTCTACTGTACTTCTGGTTTCTGCTTGATTGATTTCAGCTTTAATTTTGGTCAACTGCTTCCTTGTGCGTGGATTAGGCCTGTCCCTCTGTTGCTGTTCCAGCTTCTTGAGGTGAGAATATAAAAACTGCATTTTAGATTTTTCTATTATTTTGAGTGAGGCTTGGATGGCTATGTATTTCCCCCTTAGGACTGCCTTTGCAGTATCCCATAGGTTTTGGACTGTTGTATTTTCATTCTCATTGGTCTCCATAATTTGTTTAATTTGATTTTTGATTTCCTGGTTTATCGAGTCATTCCTGAGCAGGATGGTTCTTAGTCTCCAAGTGTTTGAGTTTCTTCCAAATTTTTCCTTGTGGTTGAGTTCCAATTTCAGAGCGTTGTGGTCTGAGAATATGCAGGGGATAATTTCAATCTTTTGGTATCGGCTGAGACCTGTTTTGTGTCCCAGAACATGGTCTATTCTTGAAAATGTTCCATGGGCATTAGAATAGAATGAGTATTCTTTGGTTCTGGGGTGTAGTGTTCTATATATATCTAAGAGGTCCAACTCGTCGAGTATGGCATTCAAAGCCTTTGATTCTTTGCTTAGTTTTTGCCAGGGTGTTCTGTCTATTTCTGAGAGTGGAGTGTTGAGGTCCCCTACTATTAATGTATTTTTATCTATATGTCTCTTTATTCTGGTTAAGAGTTGCCTTGTGTATCTTGCTGCTCCCCTGTTGGGGGCATATATATTTATAATTGTCATATCCACTTGTTGAATACTTCCTTTAAGAATAATATAGTGCCCTTCTGCATCTCTAACTATAGTCTGTAGTTTAAAATCCAATTTATCTGATATGAGAATTGCTACCCCAGCTTTCTTTTGAGGTCCATTTGCGTGAAAGATGGTACTCCATCCCCTTACTCTCAGTCTGAATGCATCTTTGGGTTCGAAATGAGTCTCTTGTAGACAGCAAATGGATGGGTCATTTCTTTTTATCCAATCTGCAACCCTGTGGCGTTTGAAACCAGAATTTAAACCATTAATGTTCAGGCTGAGTACTGAGAGATATGCTTTTAATTCTGCCATGTTGTCAGTAAAGTCTTTGTTTGTATTGGCTGTGACTTTCTGTTTTGTATCACTCTTGGGGCCTTTTTACTTTTATAGAACCCCCCGTAATACCTCCTGGAGGGCTGGTTTCGTGGTTACGAAATTGGCTAGTGACTGTCGATTCTGAAATGTCTTTATTTCTCCATCAATTCTGAATGACAGCCTTGCTGGATAAAGGATCCTTGGTTGCATGTTTTTCTCTGAAAGAGCTTTAAAAATGCTCCCCCAACCCTTTCTCTCATTCCAGGTCTGTGTAGACAGGTCTGATGTAATTCTGATGCCTTTGCCTTGGTACGTGAGAAATTTCTTTGCCCTGGCCGCTTTCAATACTGTATCCTTGGATCTCATATTTGCGAGTTGCACTATGACGTGACGTGGTGTAGGTCTGTCATGGTTGAGCTTGGGAGGGGTCCTCTCTGCCTCTTGGACACGAATTTTTGTTTCCCTTGCTAGATTAGGGAAGTTTTCAGCTACAATTTGTTCAAATATCTCTTCTAGACCTCTGTTTTTCTCCACCCCCTCGGGGATGCCGATGATTCTAACATTGGATCGTTTCGTTGAGTCAGTAATCTCCCGTAGCCAACATTCGTGGGCGTGGATTTTTTTAAGACCATCTTCTATTTTTAATTTTTCCTCTATTAACCCATCCTCCAATTCACTAACCCTTTCCTCCGCTTCCGTGACCCTGGCCGTCAGAGCCTCTAGTTTTGCCTGCATTTGGCTCATAGAATTTTTAATTTCTGTCAAATTCGCTCTCATTTCCGCCCTTAGGGATTGTATATTCTCAGTAATATTTTCCTGAATACTTTTTTCAAGTCTACTCATTATCTTGACCATTGTTACTCTGAATTCCATTTCTGATAATTTGGTTACATCCATATCCGTTACTTCTGTGGCAGAGGCCCCTGACTCACTGTCCTTTCTTTGCTGGGGGGGGCTTCTCCTTCTTGTCATTCTGATGAAGAGAGGTTGCGGGGTTTCCAGAGCCCAAAATTATTGACTGGGTCCCAGGCCGTGCCCCTTGTTTTATAGGGATCTTAGAGATGTGGGCTTCTTCTTTAAAGATTTTATTTATTTACTTATCTGAGAGAGGGAGACAGACAGCAAGAACGAAACAGAAGCAGGGGAGTGAGAGAGGAAGAAGCAGGCTCCCAGCGGAGGAGCCCGATGAGGGACTCCTTTCCGGAACGCCGGGATCACGCCCTAAGCTGAAGGCAGGCGCTCAATGACTGCGCCACCCAGGCGCCTGGGTTGTGGGCTTCTTGATTTTTCAGCCTGCCTTCTGTGTTCTGGGGGAGGGGCCTGCCGCGCCGATACTCAGGCAACCCTGTTTGGGTAGAGTCTCCGTGCCCCTGCGAGGGAGGATGGGGATGGGCACTCTCTGAGCCGGTATTTCCAGGCTTTTGTTCTCTGGCGGCTTTCCCTGGCGGCCGGCTATGCCTCTTCTGAGGGTCAGAGCAGCAGAGGCTGCATTGTCGCAGAACAGAGGGATTGCGGCCCGTTCTCCACTGATGTTCTGGCCACTTTAACTCTGTTACTGTTGGTGCTGCTCAACCCTGCGGCGTCCCGGGATGTGCGCACCAACTCGGCGACCCTGCCCTCACTTCCAGGGCCGGCGCGTCTCTGTCCTTTGTGTTTCTAATGCCGCCAGCCGCCTGCCGCCCCGTCTCTGTCCTTTGTGTTTCTAATGCCGCCAGCCACCGGCCGCCCCGCAGGCTCCCGGGTCTCCCGGTCTCAGTCTATGCCCGGTGAGCACACCTCGATTCCGGAGTTTCGTGAGAAGCCTGGTGGCGCGCGCACCCGGTTCAGGGTCTCAGTCTGCTGTTTCGCGGGTGCCGACCGCGAGTCCGCCCGCTCCCCCGTGCAGGTGGCCCGCCAGCCGCCAGCCGCCCCGCGCGCGCTCCGGGAGTTCCCGGTCTCAGTCTGGATCCCGTGAGCACACCGGGATTCCGGTGTTCCGGGAGATGCCTGGTGGCGCGCATTCACGGCTCACCGGTCTCAGTCCGCTCTCTCGCGGGTACCCTCTGTGTGTCTTCCCGCTCCCCCGTGCAGGTGGCTGCCGCTTCCCGGCGCCCAAACACGGCGGCTCCCTCCCCCTTCCGTTTATCTTCCGATATCCGTGCACGGTTTACAGCTCCCCTCTTGGTACCTCAATACTCAGCGCTGGAGATGTTCATTTGTAGAGATCCAGATGCATCATCCTGCGTCTCAGGCTGATTCCGTGGTTATTTAGGCTGGTCTGGTACCTATCCAGCTCGACTCAGGGGACCGGCTGAAAAAGGGGTCCCCTGCTCCTCCGCCATCTTAACTCCCATCCTTATCTACATGTTAAGTCTATAGTCCATGATGTAATAATGTTGTGCAGCAATACATGGTGATTGCCCTTATCTCGGTGAGCACCGACTAACGTACAGAATTGTCGTATCAACGTGTTGTACACCTGACTCTAACACTGTATGCCAACTACACCTCAATTAAAAACAAAAACAAAAACAAAACAAAACAAAAACCCTAGTCTGCCATTGTTGGAAGAAAAAAAAGTCACAGATTTGGTTAGAGTTTTGTATTTCTCCACAATTTCTTTGCAAAATAGCAGATGGGAGTGCTGTGCATAGAATGGATGACAGATTTAATCCAAAGCCAGGCTTTTTAAGAATTAAGGAATAATTTTTGTGAGCCAGAGTCTCTGATGCTAGAGACTGCAGAGCTGATCAAGATGACTTTGGTTTGTAGGATGAGGGAAAACACCCATAACGATCCAGATCAATGGTTTTCTGCTGCCTCATAAATACTGTGATTCAGACTCAAGATAAATTTGAAGGCAAAGAAATCACTTTTTGTTCTACAATGATATTTCAGTTTTAGATGCAATGTAACATATTTTTATACTATAGTTTTTTTTTTTAATGACAAAAGTGTCCAGTTTATGAATTGGAAGTTATCCTCAATAATGGTAGATTCTAGTTTAAAAGCCCATCAGGGAGCTTTTAAGTGCTGAGACACAAGAAATTCAATTTATTTTTTGTAGACACTCAAATTTAAATGTAGTTATTTTGCATTCCTTCGAAAAGAACATCAGTAGAAATTAGTCTCTCAGGCACAGTACATGATAACGTAGATTATCAGTGTCTCATATGGATTCCCTGCTCCAAGAAAGGTGAAGTGTCAGTACCAACTCCACTTCTCCCATGATTTCTCCTCCAACTTTTTGGCTGTATTCTGGGATTTAAAAGCCCAGGAATAAAAAATATCCACAAGGGTTGGGGCACATATGAATCCAGTCTTAAAAGTAGGTCTAGAAATGAAGATGGTAAATGTCAGAAGCAGCTCATGCATCTTAGACCCACTGATGAGAAATGAAGAGAAAAACAACATCAATGCAGATATGAGCATGTCTAATACCCAGATCTTTAAGAAAGTCTTTAAGAGAATCAGTGTATAGTGAAAAAAATAAAATCAAGGCAAAATTATCTACATGGAAAAGTTTATTCAATAAGAACTGCTGTTTGAATCAAATGGAGAAACTAATTCTAAACATTTGCCATCAACTTTATTTTCTGTAAATAATAAACATAATAGTTATTATTGGCCTTATGTTAATATTAGTAGAGGCTGAGGATACATAATAAAGTAGGTGCAATGCTTCCTTTTAATGTTCTTTCATATTCGGTAAAAGATCATGAATTTGAGAGCGAAGGTGAAACTTTGTAAATACTATAAACTATTTTTTGTTTGGTTTGTTTGTTTTTTGGAGGTACGAAATAGCAATACTTGAATTGCTTTTTCTTAAAATTGTTTTTAGAAGGTTAATAAGAAAGCTGACACTGTAAGCATAGATGGGAGTATTATTTAGAAGTGTGTAATCAACGCTGAGAGAAGTCATTCAAATTAACCTGACTAAAATAGCAAATTTCTATCAACTCTAATCCAAAACAGGAACAAAATCTGGATCTAGATCAACTCTCAATTCTTATATCATTTATCATGATGTTAGATTATTTATTACACTCTTTGCACCTTCATTTTTTTCTTCTGATAGTGGCCTTTTCAACCCCTTATTGTCCATGTAACTTCCATTTAGTTGACTAGTTACTTAAAATTAGGTATATTGACGTAATAGACTGCTATCAACATTAAATATGTTTTTTTTGCAAGATATGTAATAACATGGGGTAATTTCTAAGTAAAAGATGTTGCTTACCAAAGAGAAAATAAAGTATGGAAACAACAACTGAGATCTACAGTACATATCTTATATGCATTGCACTGAGTATTTGCTTTACAACCATTTATTTAATAAATGCGTATCTATAAATTTCTCTACCAATATTTTTATTTTCTGGGGAATATTACGAGTGACTTTTAATCTCCTGTTTGTAATTTTCTTTCCTTTCAAAAATTTTATACAAGATTAAGGTTGTCTTTAAAACTAAAAGAATTGGTTGGGAACAGGTGAGGAGTATAACCGATGTACATTTTATTAGAAATACTACATTAATATATTTATTAAGATAAATGTGGGAGAACATTAAAAAGAAAGACTATAATGGAATTACCTAACCTTTGCCTTTCCTTTTATTTGTATCTCTCTCTCCCATTTACGTAGGCAAACAAATATAAGATGTAAAAACCTCTAAATTGCACTACTGTTAATGATAAGCTAAATTGAGAGGTTAAAAAAAAAGTCCCTCCTCTACTGTAACGCTCAACCTCAGGCTCCATTGCTGAAATGAGCTTCTCATTCCTTTTGTCTGCCTTTTCTTCAGTGATTTAGTGACAATTCCAGTTCAATTATTATTAATTTCTTTTTTATACCCTTGCAGTTTTTACTCAAATAAAGCAAAATTCTCTATATTAAGCAAACAAATCAACTTAGAAGACAGAGATGTCAAGCTATTTTTCTACTTATCTGAAATAACTCAGATATTATAAACATTTTCTGAATAAGATACTGGTGGTAATGGGAAATCTCAATGAGTAAGAATTTCCTTGAGCAAGACAATGTGTTCAGTGCCTATGATACAAAGATGATTGGAGCGGTCTGTGTTTCTTGAAGCTGATTCATCTGAAGGGTTTTTTGTTGCCTAAGTCTCAGCACAGGACAAATAGATGCATGGAGGTTGTCCTCCCCCAGATCACCAAAGCGTGAGCTGCCCTCCCCTCTGTTTCAGATCTGCCTGTCCTGTCTGCCTTTGAACGCTTAATAGCTCTGCATGCCTCCACTTACAGATCAAACACCAAAAACAACCGTAGCTATCAGCAGAAAATGGACTTTCACAATTCTATTCTTGTGACAGCTACGATTGTGACAATGGTGTGTCTGGTGTGTATTGCTGCCACTGAATGACCATTCTTTCAACATTCAACTGCAAAGGTAAAGGATCGAGAAACTTCTCACTGGGGCACAGCAGTTTCAAAGTGTCAGATTTCTTCAAGCTCCCCATGACAGTTGGCTACCTGGTGTGTAGAGATAGAGCCCACACAAATACACCTATGTCAAGCACATTCAACTGCCCGACTTCATGGAAATGCAGCAGAATAGAATTCTTGCCTGGTCTTTTATTATGACTGCTTTTGTGGAAGTATTTCAATTGGTGTAGGCAGTGGACCAACAGGCATATATTTTCCATTTGAATACCAGAGTGCTAAATTTATAATACCTTTTTATTACTGAGAGATTGCTTGGCCTAATTTGTTCAGCAAGGGTATTTCCCACTTGTTTTCCTTTCTGAATAGGAAGATCCCATTGTTGGGGGAAACGGCTGTTAATTAATCATATTCTACCAAGCTTTTGATTGTGTAGCTCAATTTTATTTGAAAAGTATAATGGGGTTGAGATAGGGCAAGAGTGAACATTGAAAACAAAGCTTATTATTTATGGCAATATTGAATACTTATGCAAACCATCTTAAAGTTTCAGTCTGTTTTCTGCTGGTAACATTTTATGGTTGATTAAAGCTGTCAGAACAACATTCAAATTAAATTCAGTGGGAGGTCATTCAGCAATCGAGAAGTATGTGCAGCCAGCCAGCACCCAGCACTGCTGCAGAAACAGCGTGCTAATGAGAAGTTTGGCAATATCATTTTTCTCTAGCAATATTCAATGAGTATATGTATATATTTGGTTTTAATAATGTAAATATTATATCAGAGCCTTAACTTATCTTTTAACAAGCAGACAAAGAATCCAGGACAAAAGGGAATACTTTCTACTAATTCCTAAATTATGTAAGTTAAAATAATTTAGCATAAATGATGATTAACAGTTACCATAACGTCAATTTCCTGAAGTTCCCACATCATTATGAACATAATTTTATTTATTAATAAATGAACAGGTTTTATTTTTTTCTTGAAAACTAAATGAGTCTCTATTGTTTTCCATGACATCTTTATTCAAGGTGGTGACTGCCTTGAAATTCTCACAAATCAATCCAAATATTTAAAGGGCTGTCATACAGTATAGTAGGAATTACTCTTACAATGTATGGAATCAGGTACTTGCATCAGCACTGCAGAGTAGCAGGTACTCAATGTATGTTTGTTTGAAACTAGGTTAAATATGTACATGCTACCGAATCATGGATTTCGTATCTAGGATGCAAGGAAATAGGACTACTTAAAGATGAGGTTCGTTGACCTCAGGGAACAGAGTATCTATTGGGAAACGTTTGGTCAGTTATAGCTCAAGGCCTTTATCAGATATCCGATGCATTGTTGATGTAGATGACTTCAAAAGTCTCTTCCCTTCCGTTACTGAAAATTCTGCACGCGCACACACACACACACACACACGTGCATGTGCACAGACATTCAGGTTACATAATTTATTTAGAGTTATCTAAATTTATCTTATCAATTTACATTTTTCCCCTGGCATTCTCGAAGTTCATTCAGAATACATTTCCCTCCCTTTTTTACTTTTTCTTTTGTTTAACAGTGTCTCTAAGTGTCTGGATGTTTAGATTCCTAGGCCTTATTTGGTATTGTCAAGTCACAATTTTCAAATTTTTTAAATGGCTGTTATTTTTCATATAACTGGCAAGTAGTTTCTTTCCAATTTCTAGGTTGACCTTTTACAGTTAGAACTTTTCTGTTCTAGTTCCAGAACTGGTCGTATAAGACCCCTTATATCCATCTCCCAGTGCCCTTATGGATATATCCAGATTAGTTCTTCAAACTGCTATCTTGATGCTCCCTGCAGCAGATCTTTCACCTGTAATTAATGACTCTAGTTGTCAAATTGTGGGTAAATAAAAATCTGTTCATGTCGGCTCATAAGTGAAGAAGTGAGAGAATTAGGAAAATCACCATTTTATATCCCCCACTATAAAAACTGATTCAGGCAAGAATTTTCAGAACGTAGGAAATACAATATGCGCACAGTGCTAAAACATAACATGACAGATTACTTATGTTTTGCCAAAGGAATGTTCTCTCTTTATAACTGAGAGAGCTGGCAGGGACTACTTTCCTCATAGCATCCCTCATAGGGAGACTCCAGACCTTAGTCCTCATGTGATACAATAAGGAGTACGTAAGAGTATCTAAAAATTATTCTTACAAAAAATGCTTACCCTAAATCTAAGGAAACGTCTAAGCTCATATCCATAGTTAAGCAAATACAAGGGATAGACAAATAAGTTAAAGGACACTATGAGGGAACAATTAGCCAACTACAGAGTGTGGGACACTATAAAAGACAGTGGCCTTGTATGGTCAAAATGTCACTGTTAAATAAAAGGTCCTAACAGAAGTCCTTTCCTCAGATAAAAATAATAAAATCTGCATGAAATACCAAAATTAACAACCTGCAGTTTCTAGAGCACGAACGAAGGTGCAGATTTTGGAGAGGAATTGGAAAGTGGATCAGCTTGTGGTGAGTTACCCACTTGTGTGGATTTAAACTGAGGTTAAACTATGATTCATAATGCTCTGGGGTGGCACAAGCTATGACAGACATTTTGCTATGCTTTTGGCATGAGGATTTGGAGAAGAGTTTATGGTGGTCACACCCTGAGGGGGTTGGGAGTTCTGGAAATGTGAAAGCCCAATGAAGGGGGCCTCCAAAGTTCTGTTTTTAATAACCGCCAAAATCTCTTCCTGACTTCTGAACCATGCATATGAAGTAAATTAAAAGGCCCTCCAAGGGGCGCCTGGGTGGCTCAGTCATTAAGCGTCTGCCTTCAGCTCAGGGCGTGATCCCAGAGTCCTGGGATCGAGCCCCACACCAGGCTCCTCCCCTGGGAGGCTGCTTCTTCCTCTCCCATTCCCCCTGCCTGTTTTTCCTCTCTCGCTGGCTGTCTCTCTTTGTCAAATAAATAAATAAAAAATATTACAAAAAAAAAGCCCCCCCCCCCAAGACAAAGGAACTGGACAGTGATTTGAGCTACTACCCAAAACAGAGAGTTTGAAATTAGAGTCTAACCAATTCAGAATACAAAAGAGACTCTATAATATAAATTTTACAATATCCAGGAAAATTCTAAATTACAAGAACAACTAGGGATATATAACAAATGACTATGTGTGCATTGATAAGTCAAGAATATATAATTCCCAAAGCAACAATTAAAACTATGCAAGTATAATTAAATATCTAAGAGATAAATCAAACTGGGATTCTGAAATTATTAAAATAATTAAAAGGAAGGAAAGAGGAACAAGGAATAATAATAACAGAGGAGAAAACCAGAAATAAATAATAACATGGTAGATCTAAGTCTAATGCTTTTAATCGTATTAAAGTCAAATGACTAAACACTTCACAAAGAAGGCAGAATATAAGAATGAAGAACACAGAACCCGATTACATACTACCTAGAAGAAACAATGTAGACACAGTGAGTTCAAAGTAAACGGATGGCTAGCATATGCAAACGGTAAGCTTGGAAAGTCTAGAATCCTATATTAATATCAGATGAAAGAGACTTCAAGCTAAGGAGGACATTTGAGGTAAAATTTTGCATTTTATAATGATAGAAGAGTAGGTTCAGAAGAAAGACATGACATCCCGTAACGTGTATGTAGAAAATAAGGGTATTTCAAGGTATATGAAGTAAAAACTGATAGAAGAAAAGGAAAACAAAGATCTTTCCACAACTACAGTAGATACGTTTAACACATTTGTCTCATCAACTGATGGAAAACTATAAAAAGTAAAACTACAGATGACTGGGAAAAATTCTATCACCCATTTTGATTTAATTGGTACTTATAAATTACTATATCCAACAACTACGTTATTTTCAAGTGAATACAGTATATTTGCCAAGGTAGGCAATTCCTTGAACCACAAAATTAGCTTCAAGGAATTTTAAAAAATTTAAATCATACAGTATATATTTCCATAACAGAATTATAAATAAGAAACCATAAGGTAACCAAGAAAAACATAAGTATTTCAAAATTAAACAAAATGTTAAACAACTCAAAGGTCAAAGAAGAAATCACAAGAGAAATGACAAAATATTTTCAAACTGAATGATGAAGAAAATACAATTTGGGTGGCAAAATAATGCTTGGAACTAAGTAACTTTATTTAAGATTTATTTATTTCAGAGAGAGAGAGCATGAGCAGGGGTGGGGGCAGAGGGAGAGGGAGAGAGAATCAGACGCCCCATTCAGCGCAGAGCCTGATGCAGGGCTTGATCTTACAACACTGAGATCATGACCTGAGCTGAAATCAAGAGTCAGGCACTTAACTAATTGAACCACCCAGGCACCCCAGGAACTATGTAACTGTAAGTTATTACAGTGTAAATTAGAAATAAATCATTGTTGAAGCTTCTTTCTAATGGAGCTAGAAAAAGAAGAGCAAAGTGAATTCATCTTCAGAAACAAGAAGTAAATGATGGTGATAGGAGCAGGAATAGATGAGAACAAAGATAAATGAGATAGGAAATTAATAAAGCCATAAGCATGTTCACTAAAGATCAGTGAATTTGATAAAACTCTAGACAGAGTGAAAAGAAAGAAGAAGTACAAGTTACTAATATCAGGAATTAAAAAAGGTTATCACTACCGATTTCACAGCCATTTAAATAATAATATAATAATGTTATGAGCAATTTTATGCCAACAAATTAAGTAACTGTCATGAAATGGAAAACTATGGACATCTGCAACCTAATACAATTGACATAATTCAATGAAAAACAAATAGTTTTATGTGTATTTAATAACCTGAAATTTTTTAATAAAAAAATGTTCTCAGGGGTACCTGGGTGGTTCAGTTGGTTATGCATCTGCCTTTGGCTCAGTACATGATCTTGGGCTCCTAGGATGGATCCCCCCACATCAGGCTTCCTGCTCAGCTGGGGAGTTCACTTCTCCCTCACTATCTGCCCCTCCCTGCACTCATTCATTCTCTCTCTCTCTTTTTCTCTCTCTCCCTGTCAAATAAATAAAGTCTTAAAACAAATGTTCTCAGAAAAAATACCAGAGCCAGATATTTTCACTAGTTTTATGAAACATTCAAAGAAGAAATACCAACCTCTTACAAACTCTTTCAAACGAAGTTAGCATTACCTTGATACTAAATCTAACAAAGATATTACAAAAAAGCAAAATGATTGTTTGCTTATGAACACAGATCCCTCAAATACTAAACAAAAATACTAGCAAATTGAATTCAACAACATATAACAAGCGTATAACAAACATAGCAATTCCTTTTACAGTAGCATGAAACATAAAAGATTTAGGAATTAATTTAATAAAAATGCAAAACCTTTGAAATAAATCTAGTTATTATTTCTGAGAAAAATCAAAGAAGCCTAGATAAATGTTGGAAATACCATGTTCGTGGATTGGAAGACTTCCTACTTCAAGCTACCAGTTCTCACCAAAGTGATGTATAGATTCAACGGAATAACAAAAAAAGATCCCAGCATGCTTTCTAAGAAAGATATCGATCAGCTATTTCTGATATTTTTTGGAAAACTGAAAAAACAAATATCAAGAAGAGGAAAGTTAGAGGACTTACAGAGTTGATTTTAATACTTACTACAAACCGACAGTTTTTGTAGCTTCCTATAAAGTTAAACATACACCAACCATATCCTCCAAGCTTTCCTCTCCAAGATATTTACATAGGAGAAATAAATACATACCAAAAAATATTTGTTTGTGAATGTTTATAGCAGCTTTATTTAAGTAGCCCCAAGTGGGAAATAACTTAAATTCCCAACAACAGGAAAATAAACCAAAAATAAATATGTATATTTTCATTAAATTACTACTGAGTTATTAAAAAGTAATTACTGATACATGTATTACCATAGATAAATCATTATTTTTAAGAAAGTCAAATAGAAAATATTTTTATTGTAGGATCCATTTGAATTTGACTTCCTAGAAAACACAAACTAATCTGTAGTGACAGAAAGCAGACCAGTGGTTGTGTGGGATAGACTGCTGAATGATGATGGAAAATTTTTTAGCATGATGGAAGTATTCTGTATATTGACTGTGGCTTTGTTTCCACATATTTATTTGTCCAAACACAATGATTTGTACACTTAAGACAAATTCAGTTTATTGTACTTTGATTTAAAAACCCAAAGTAAATATAATTAACTTAATTTAAAAATACATTTCATTTTGATCTAAGCAATGTTTTGTTATGCTTTACTAAATCTGAATTAATATAAAACCCTAATGACATTTTTTCTTACACTTAGCACAAGTTAGGTGTTAACACACTCATTATTGAGCAGATAAGTGAATGAGTAAGTACTATACTTTGTTTTTTTAACCAATCACATGAAATGAGTGCTTGGTGTGTGCGTGTAGGGGTGTGTGTGTGTGTGTGTGTGTGTCTACACAGAGACACCTGAAAGACAATTGCTTTTAAATCACTTGCTGTATTAAAATATTTCAATACCATTAGGAAGAAGACCTGGTAAAGTATACATGTTTTGTTTAAGGCTGTAATTTCTGTTGTTTAAAAATTTTCTATGACAAACCACAAGTCTTGTTTTTATGAAAAAATATTGATGCCATAGAAAAATAGGTGGAGGAGGTGTGTTGTTCTTTATTTAAGAAAAAGACTAAAGAGACCTAACAACCAGACACAAATGGTTTACTGGAGCATATAAGGAATTTTTGAAAATTATATGCTAGTTAGTTTTCTTAAGTGTGATAATTATAATGTGGTTATGGAAGTGGGAAAAGTCCTTAGATTTAAGAACTGTGAGCTCGAGTACTGTGGGTAGATAATCATGATGCTATAACTTGTTTTCAAATAATTCAGAAGAAAGGAGATAAATATTGAAACAATTTGACTATAATTACATTTTATGAACGGTATTCAGTATCTCCTGCTTTTTTCAATTTCTATATATTTGAATATTTTCCTAAATAAACACTGGAAGAAACAAATTTTCTTTGTACTATGTAAATAAAAGATCATTAACTAAAGAAATAGACCCCCAAGAAGTCAAAAATGGACTCTCAAGACTGACTTGCACTGACTAGATAAATCAATTTTTGTAGAAGAAATCATCGCTTTTTAAGGAGTTCAAGTCACCTATTAGTGAGACATGAAAAAAAAAACTGTTAAATTGTTATGGTTTACCATGAATACAGTATAATTTGGCTACTAAGCACCATGAACCAGGATATTTTTATGTGGATAAAATTTCAGTTTTAAAAAATAATAGCAGAAACAAGAAAATTACATTATGTTTTCACATTTTTACTCAACTATACAGCCTTATAAGCCTTAAATGGCCATACATCTATCAGAAGAGATTTTGAGAATTTTATTTCCAAATCACTGTCTTTTTTTTTTTTTTAAAGGCAAAATCACCAACAATGCTGACAAACACTAACTCAAAAATCTCTAAAAACATTATCCTGTAACATAACTGTTTGGTTGGTCCCAACAACTCTTCAAAAGTTAAGGGCTTGAAAATAAAATTGTTGTAATGATATTTTCTACATGGTTTTAAATGGTCACAACAGTCTCTCCCATCCTCCATTCCTACCATCAGAGAGCAGGGTCTATGTGCCCTCCTTTGAATCTGAGCAAGCTTGTGACTATTGCAGACTCAATGTTATGTGACCTCTTTTTGTGTCTACAGTAGAGCCTCCTCACCTGATCCCACTGAAATGGAGATCATCTGTTACTCAGTGACCTGACCAAGTTGGAGATTTGTGAGCAAAAGTAGTGACCGTTGGTGTTTTAAGCTTCCAAGTTTTAAGGTAGTTTGTTATATAGCAATAGATAACTGACCTGATTGTCAACAAAGAATTTAACCAAATATTAATTACAACAAAAAGTACCTTCATAAATAGCACTGTCCCTGTAGATACATATCTTGTTATAGAATGCCATGAATAATGCCATTTTCTTTTCCTGGCAGGTGCTGTAAGAGTTGGCAATATCTAAAACTCGTGATACCCACATTCACATATGTAGGGTAATTTGTGTTGTAAAGAACCTTCTATGAAATGTTCAGAAATGTTGTACTTACAAACTATGAAACATCAGATAAGACATTTGCCCATATGTGGTTACAGGGAGCCATTTTTTGGACTCTCAAAGAGGCTATTTAGAAGTTCAAATTACATGAAGTATAAGAAAGCTCTTCCTGATCTCTAAAGAGCTATACAAATAACATTTGCTATTAAAATCAAGATTATTGAAATGTTGCTCTATTAATCTTTGTTTTTATTCTGCCCTTTGAAAAGTCCAGGCTTAAAGAACTGGTTTAAAAAACTCTAAATGAATGAGGTGTAGATTAGAGTAGAGTATTGGGTTGTTTACAGGCAAGTGCAAAAGATTTTGCTTTTTCATTTTAAGGGAAATTACTTTTTGAAACCTTTATATGCTACCTTGGCTGTATCTTGAGAATAAAAAGCTTGGAGTTGAAAGGGCACTCTGAATTCTGCAGTGATCAATTTAATCCTGCCTTCAGAATTCTAAACAACTTCCTTTTTGTGTCTTAAAAACATTCATGATCGCGGGTCAACATTTTTATATATATTATCAATACCCTTACAGTTATTTATTTCATTTCCCAAAATGAAGTTGTAAAAGAGCTAACTTGTTAATAAAAGCCACACTTCTAAAAATATGTCTTATCCCTTAGAAAATACACATAGTTCATAGATTTTCCTCATAGAAAGAAAAAGAGCATTAAGTTGCATAAGGAGATAATGAATATTATAAATATTTTAATATTGTTGAAGATACTTGATTGCTACCCCAGTTAGGGTGATTTTTCCTCCCACTGGGAAACTGTAGGATTTTTTTTCATTACCTACTCATTTACTTATTTAGCATATTTCAGGAATGTCAGATGCAGAATATATGGCTATTGTAATAGGCAGTTCCACTCTTTTTCTGGGATGATGTTAAAGCAGCGGAATTATCAGAAATGGGCATGTTCCAGATGAAATGAATATGTACAAAGAGACAGAATGTGAGACTCTGCAGTTTACTCTGAATTTTTCAAATGGGCATCTGAAGGACATTTATTATTTTGGTGACCTGAAATTCTCAAGATGAAAGTTGGCTCAAATTGACAACCTTTTAAACAATCCATTCACTCATTTATTTATTCTTTTATGGACTCACTAATTCAGGCATTTTACTCTTTATTTTTCTGTCCCAGTCACTAAGTGAAGGGCTTAGGCTATAAAGATGGCCATGGTTACACTCTGTCGCAAGGAGCTTGTAATACTGAGGGAAAGACAGTTGTGACGATACTAAGAGGTGTTAGGCCATTTGTTTGCCGGGCTTGGCTGCCATCAAGGGTCAGCAGGCCTTTTCTTTATTAAGTACCTGGCTTTCCTTTCCCTAAAATACGTTGGTCCCAGATAGAGAGTCACCGCTAGTGTTCTTATCTCATGATTTTCTAAATATCCCTTTAAATGATATGACTTTTGAAACTTTAACAAAACACAATTCTGTGGCTTTCCATGTGTAAGGTACCCGATTTGTTATTAGCTATGCATGTTTGTGTAACAGCTTTGCCTTAGTCTTAGATATTTTTAAACTAGTATCTACTATTTTTCCGTTACTGCTACTATAGCTCTTTCCTTATCTATAAAGTGCACATATACATTTGTTTTTGTCCTATTTAAGTATTTTAGGTGCATGTAACTTTTTGTGGAAGTGGGGGATCCTATGTGTAATCACAGCCTGAAACAAGGAAATTTGCACTTAGCATTCACTTCACAGGAAATCTTCTAAAATCTGGAGATCTATTTATTTTAATCTTGTATATTGCCTTTGATTCTAAACATATTTTTTTTGGAAAGTTAGTGTATTACATGTAAAATGTGTGCACTATTAAGTGGTAATGTTATAGCTTGCAGGTGCAAATGAACGCACCTAAAACAGCTTAAGCTAAAAGGGTATTTACTGATGCCCGTAACTGAAAATCCAGGGATGGCACTGTTCTCAAATGAAGCTTGATTCATGGTCTAATGGTGTCATCTCTCTTCTCTTCTATGTATTAATGTGGAGGTGGAGAGTGGAGTTTGGTGATTCTTTTATATTAATCAAGGCCTACTTCTGGACTACTTTTGCATGGACTTATCCTAGCCAAAACTATAAGGATTGAGAGCAGGAGACAGGTGGTTCTCTTTTATCAGGAAAAGTGTGATTGTTGGATACCGGCAGCCAAAAGTGACAACTCATAATTCTGCACCAATTTGTCAGTATTGCCTACTTGTTTTTTTTCTAGTAAGTTAGCGGAATAATAGGCTAAATTAAAAGAACAATAAATTCAACCCTAAATTTGGGTGAGTACAACTACTGAAATGATTGTGTTTTTGTTTCCAGAATGATGCAATCCATTTATATGTAAACTCATGAATGGAAACTATAATCTAATACACATTCTCTTTTACACTGCTCAAGCCTCTGGATCACTTCACATGATGGAATGGCACTGAAGAGAGTAATAATGTTTATTTAGGACGGGACACCAAATATAATATTTCCATTGGTTTACATACTAAAAATAAACATTTTGGAATTTTTCATAATATTCTTTAGAGAAAGGTGCAACACAGCCTCTTCGCTAACGTATGAAATCTCTTGCAGGTCATATATCCTCCAGCATATGTCTGAGTCAGATGATGCCCTTTCTATCAGAGAAGACTCCAAAGGGGGGGAAAAAGTCTTTCCTTCTGTCTTAATACCAAAGTTAAAGAGCATTTGTCTAGGGTATGATTCTCGTTAGATAGGTCATGTTTCTGGAAAAAATAGGCCCTATGGCTCTCTTTTGTGATCAGTACTGGAATTGCATTCCAGGGCCCTTTGAGAACAAGGATCTTTAATAATCTCTGAATTTGTCAAGGTCCGGGGAATCTCTTGAATACTGAAAGTCATTAGAGTTTGCCAATCTTAGGGACATAACTATGTCAAACAGTATGTAATTATAGAATTCCAAGATTCAAAAACTATTTTTGCTTTCATCAAATTGTTTTGGGTCTTTCATTCACTTAAGGCTTTATTAAGTGCATGGAGGAACTGGTTCTGTATGAGGCACCTGAGGGGCAAAAGCCTCTGTTTTCATGGAGCTTACATGCTATGGAAAGACATAATAGAAGAAGGTAATGCCAGAAAGAGACAAATATACAAAAAGTAAGAGAGAGTGAGGTTAGAGAGAGTAGCTGGGTAGGAAATACTAATTTAGAATAGGTGTTAATGAAATGCTTCTAGCGGGTGACACCTGAGTCAGGACTTGAATAACAAAAAGTAGCCAGCCATATGCAATGAGAATTAAATATCCCGGGATACATTTCACAATACATAAATATCATGACCAGAGATGAGGCAAGATACAGTCTAAACTTTTGCTCAGGTATCAACACTGTTTATATGAAAACTTGCTTTAGAAAAAAAAATTCTAATTCCAATATTCTACTCTCTTTTAAAATGTGGCATTACAATGACTTAAATAAACATCAATGTGGCATAGCTGATGCTATGTCAAAGTAGAGGACAAGGTCCTTAGCTGTATTTACGATATAAATTTATTGCTTTTTGTTTATTGCTGCAATATAAAATTTATTTGTCCAAACTCTGGTCTAGGTCTCTGAGAAGATTAGGCTAATATGTCTCAATCAGTGTCTCCTCCTTAGTAAGAAGCAACTTCTCTCTCAAATGCCTGTATCAGTTTGACAGCTTTCTCTACCTCAAATATCCCAAAAAAGCTTTAGCTGTCTTAAGTTTCAGAAACCTCAAGATACATAATTTAGAGTGGTTTAAAAGCAGTACATTTATTTTCCCTTTAACTTACTCTGCCAGTATTATTTTCACTTAGTCTGACTCTACACAATGGAAGAGATGACTTGGCTGATAAGTTTAAGTTAGAACAAGGATGTCTGCATTTCCAATGGCAAAGTCCAGATAATTTTCATCAATCCACTCAAAATGAATTTTTGAAACATGAAGAGATATTTCAGTATGTGCCTTTGTGGTATTTTGCCTGGACAATCAGTGATTTGATTACATTTTCTTAATGTGCTAAAACCTCCAATAACCTAAAATAGCAAACTGGACAAAGTCAGAGAAGTACCGTATTTCAAACAATGATTAGATGCTATCACATAAAAACATGGACAATTTTTTTTAGCAACACTTTCTCTTGAAAAATTGTGGTTATTTAAAATGACAAAAAGTTTTTATATTAAGCCATAAAGTTAATGATAAATGTAAAATAGGAGATGATGTAATTGCCTCTGATATGACAACTTCAATTCTTTTCATTTCATTCAGTTCTCAAATATTTGATTAGTCCATTTTATAGAAGAAACACAATCGAAGGTTATACACAAGGTCATTAGAGAAGACTGAATAATCTTTGGGTAGACCAAAGATATCTAGGTCCTAATCTCTGTTAGAAGGTGTATTAAACAAGACAGCAGATTATCCCTTGGAACTTCCAAAGGAGTGCAGACATGCTGACACCTTTGTTTTGGCCATTGAAACTGATTTCAGACTTGGGACACGTAAGAACTGTGCACTGGTCTAAGCCGCCAAGTTTGTGGTAATTTGTTAGAGCAGGTGTAGGAAACTAACACAATCATAAAATTAAACTGTTGAATCCTAGATAGAACCAACCTGCCCCCCCCCATTTTCTTTCTACTATACCACCTTGTTATGTTGCTTTGTACAGTAACCTTAATAGTGGCAAACTCACTGCAACTAACTGAATAAATCCTTCACGTGAATTTACAAGTGCATGAGAATGCCTTAATTTGTAGATCTGGGAAGCAAACACACTTTAAAATACGGACTTCTTTGGGTGGTTCAGTTGGTTGAGCATCTGACTCTTGATTTTGGCTCAAATTATGATCTCAGGCTCCTGAGATCCAGCCCTGCAGCAGGCTCTTCCCCCAGGAGGGAGTCTGCTTGAGTTTCTCTCTCTCTCTAAAATAAGTAAATAAATCTTTAAAAAAATATTGGCTTCTTTGCTTAAAACTGGGTTATTTATAGTGTTTTGAAAGATGAAATGCAAGCCTTGAAAAACTGACACCAGTTATCTCCTCAGATAGATTTCCCTTAGGAGAAACTTAGAGAATACAGGCCCTTTGTTAGATAGGCATAATTTGCAACTGGTTTAATTTCTCTTGATTAAACTATGGTCTAACATTTTGTGTATAAAATGAGAAGGTTAGTGACATAATCTGGTCTAGGTCTCTGCTAAGATTAGGCTGATGTGTCTCAGTGTTTGGGTTGAATACTCTTTGGGTATTCCAATACAACCAACCAATAATCACCGCTCTGTTGCATTTTTGGAATAGATGAAAAGTTGTAAAGAATGGCATCTTCTGTTTACTACTCTGGAAAATACCAGAAAGGTAGGTACATTCAAAACAAAAGCTGAAAGAATACGGGTCACCTCACTTGAATTGAATTAAGCAACTTATCAAGTTACTGAGTGCTGTTTTGGATCTGAGTCAAAAAATTAGATTTCTTTTGGTTTCTGGGAAAGGGGGTGACAACACAACACAGAACCTCACATGGAGAAAAAATCTACTTATTAGTTAGACTCCAGAATAGAAAGAGTGAAATAGGATTCAAAGATGAAGAACTGTGGTATGTCTGAGTATCTGGGTGGGGTGAACAGAAAGGGATGGGAGCTTGGAATCAAAGTCAGAGAAATAAGTGACAGAGATGGAGAATTTGATACCAGGAGCTCATTAAGGGCAACGACTGTATCTTATTTAAATAAAAGATGTTTCAGTGGCTGCAATGTGCCAAAAACTTGTCAAAGTAAAAATGTAAGCTGAATATTTAGAAATCAAACAGCATCATTTTTGAAGGAACAAAAATAGTTAAGGTTGAGCAAAGAACGTGAGGTAGTTAAATTCCGTGTTTCAGGTCAAGTTTGGCCCCAGAAATCAAGGTCAAAGTGAGCCTCACGTGGTACTCAAGAGCACTATTCTAATGTGAAGAGCAAGTTGCATTTCCAAAGGTTAATAACTTGGCTGGTTCCAAACTGCTTTGCTGTTTCATTGCATCAAGAAATGGTAGAGGAATTAAAAATGCATTGCCTACTTGGGTAATGTAGTTTTATATGTCAAACTTAAAATTCCAGGTTTTCATACTTCTTCAGAACTTGTAAAGCAAAGACTTGATGTATTTTCTCAACTGTCAGAAAGCCTGTGTGTAGGAATGCAGTGGACAGAAGGAAATGACATGAGGTAAGGTCGACGAGATAGACAAGGGTCAGATCATTTAGGGCTCTGTAGGCCATGGGAAAGAGCCTGGACGTTATTAGAAGTACAAATGGGAGTCACTGGAGAATTTCAGGTAGCAGAAGTACAGTACATGACCACATTCTTAAAGGTCAGTTTGACGGTCCTGGGAAAATGAATCAAAGGAACAAGAGGAACAGGCCGTTGCCATATTCTAAATGGAAAATGCTGACTAAGGTGGTGGGAGTGGTGTTAAGGAGGAAAAAAATTAATGACATATTTTAAAAATTGAGGCACAAGAATTTGCCACCAACAAGTAATGTATATTTATTTGTATCAATATGGTTGGTAATGAGTGGAAGGAATTCAAATTAAAATAACTGGGTGGCATGTCTAGAAATTCACTGAGATGAGAAAGATTGTAGAGAAACAGGATTAGTAACTGATTAATTGATTTTTGGTGGGAAAAGAGGAAGGAGAATTAAGGGCCTGTTTTTTGTTTTTGTTTTTAGTTTGTCATGCTTATGAGACATTTTAGTGGAAATACTAAATAATTAATGATATGTGTGATGTTATAGTTCAGTAAGAGATGTATTTGGGTGTTATCACCCCATATATACTATTTCAAGACATGTGAATTTATAAGGTTACCAAAGGAGAACATAAGCAGGGAAGAAAACAGAGGCCAGCAAAAAATCCTAAAGAATACATCTGAGAAGAGGACAGCACATACAAACTGAGAAAAAAAAGAAAAAGAAAATAGGAAAAAAAAAATAAGAGTGAGACATCATGGAAACTGAGGGAGGAGATATTTTAGGAAGTATTCATTGCTCAAGTGTAGAACATGATGAAAAGTTGCCTAGAGTGAGGACAGAAGAATGTCCACTGAAACACTCCAAAGGAAGGCTCTTAAAGATGTTGATGAATGAAGTTTCAAAGAAATATGGACTTTACAAATCATAAAAGCAGTGGATGTGAAGTACCAGAAAATAAATAAATATATACATGATATAGTTGAGGAGTTTTACCTAGAAGGGGAATAAAGAAATGCAGTGGCTACTGGAAGAACGTGCATCTATTAAGGGAGAATGTGTTTTCAAGATGGGATATATTATAACGTGCTTATATGTACTAAGATATGAACAAATTAGTAGAGAAGGAAAAATTGATGATGTGGGAAAAGGAACATATAACCAGAATAATAAGCCACTGAGAAGGCAGTAGTGAAATCAAATTAAAAACAAACAAAACAATGTATTTCCTCTATTATGACAGAAGGAAGGCAGCAGAATCTAAGCAAACGCGGGTACATTCTGTGAGGGGAAGATGAATCCCTTTTATTTGATTACTTTTATTTTCTTATTTAGTTAGTGGAATCATTAGCTGATCCAGGAAAGGGAAGAGAGGGCTATGAAAGGTCTGTAGAGAGTTTATCTGATGAAATATCTAAAGCACCAATGGAAAATACTCCTAACTGTGTGAAGGAATGAATGGAGGAAAAGAGATGAAATTGTTATCTTGCAGAGTTGAAAAGTTGGCTTATGTAATAGGATTGTGTAGCAAACTGTATGTCCAGTTTTTAACCTGTTCACTCCTTCCTGCAAAGCTTGGATCATAACTGTTCTATACTGAGAATGATGTTCAGATTTCTCTTGTCAATGCCTGGTTTGGGCATAAGAATGCAACCACGATCTGGGCCGATAAAGTAAAAGAATGCATCTAGAGGCTTCTCTTAAAAATATCTTTGATTTTTGGAGTGCCTGGGTGGCACAGTTGGGTAAGCAGTCAATTCTTGGTTTTGGCTCAGGTCATGATCTCAGGGTCATGAGACTGAGCCCTGTGTCCGGCTCCATGCCCAGCACAGAGTCTGCTCGGGATTCTCTCTTCTGCTCCCTTGCCTCTCACGCGCATGCTCTTTCTCTCTCTAAAAAATAAATAAGTGTAAAAAAAAAAAATCTTTGCTTTTAAACCAAGATGCAGGTTAGGAAAAATGGTTCTTTTCTGCCTCAGGCAGTGCCATGCTGGAGGATCGTATGGGGACCCAGCCAAAAGTTCAATAATGACAGAGCAGAAGAATGACAAGGACTCAGGCACTGTCCGGCATTCATGAGAACAGAAGGGCCCTGCCATGGGCCTCATAATCTGGCAACTTCGAAGACCTGGGACATCTCAAACCAACAAAAAGTACATGTGTTGAAGAATGCGCTGGTGAGTGTGTCAATGGGGTTTTGTGCTCAGCAGGTGCAAAAGTTACCCATAACCCTAAACGTCACGTTTCATGGTTAATGTAGGGTAACTAGAGAAAATGCAAGACACACACTTAAATCTAAATTTTGGAAAAACAATGATGCCCCTTGCAGTATTTGGGACATGCTCATAGAAAAAATGTGTTAATTATCTGAAACCTAAATTTAACTGAACAACCTAAATTTTTATTTGCTACATCTGGCTATTGGACTAATCAGCTTCCCCGTATCTTTTGTCTTGTGTCCTTAAAAGGCAATGTGATAGCATTCAAGTGCTGTGAACTGTAGGTTGTACCATCGCTGGCACCGGCAGACGGGCACTGGTCTGGGGTACAGACCACTTCACCAGCAAGTGCTTAAGTGAGAAAAGACAAATACATTTTTGTTTCTATTTTTAAAATACAAAATTCTTTTCATATAGCAAAAATGCAACCGATTTCCGTGCAAATAGTGCCGTCGCAGTAGTGCCGGGCATCCACCTGCTTTTCTCTTTTGATGTTTGTATTTATGGTTCTAGAGCTACTTATCCTTCCATGCAAATGTATTAACATTTGCGGATGATACCTGGGAATACTTGGCTGTATTAAACAAGCTATATTCTAGGTCCGTTTGTAACACGAACAGAGGAGGATACTGATTCTTTATGTTGATCACTGGATGTTCAAGGAAAGCTAAAACTCTAAGTAGTTTTAATTCTTAAAATTTAGTAGGTAAAACTGAATTTTACAAAAGATGTGAGGCATATAATTTTGCTGAAGTATATTTATTTATTTATTACATTTTGTTCTCAAGTTTCCCAAGCACAGTACTCAGCTAGTGACATTCTAGATGCATCAGGGAAACGTGAATTCATTACACTAAGCAGGTGCCTTTTGTGACCCTCTCTTTTGTGACCCTACGTAAGAAAGGCTGAAAGGATCTAGGTTTTCATTTAATAAACAGAAAAGTCCATTAGCCCTAATAGAGCTTGTTAGAAAATAAATGATAAGTGGACTTTAACACTTACCAAAATATACGGCTGAGAGGCTCTGGTATTTGAACAAAGCAGGTAAGGAATACACAATTTTAACTACTGATTCTCTAGATTCCTTGAAAACATACACGTACGTATATATTACTTAAGTATGTATTATGTAATATATATGGGAAAGTGGCACTAGAATTATATATTTGGATTGTATTATTTTCGTTCCTGTACAAATGTCTTCATTCCTTTACAATGCATATTTTGCCCTAATTGCTCTTCCTGCATCCATGCCTTTGCAATATGATTTTGCAACATCTCATGTCAAGAGTCTATTTTCCTACACTTTAGGACTGAGTTGGCCTGGATTTGTTTTGGTTAATAGAATATAGCTGAAGGGGTCATTAATAATCAAAAGTTTAAACTCCTTCTTTTTGTATGCAAGTCTTATAACTTACATCCAGTTGTAAGAATTGATTTTTTTTCTTTAAGGAGAGAACAGAATTAATAAGTTTTTATCTTCAGATGATAAGCATTTTTATATTGGATGGTTATTTTCCCTGTTTCTTCATCACCTACTACTCCTTCATGTTATACTTCATCCCAAGCAAAATACATTTAGAGGCAAAAGAGCTTTAAATGTCTTTTTATTTATTTATTTGTAATCTCTGTGCCTAACGTGCAGCTCAAACTCAGACCCCAAGATCGGGTCACATGCTCTAGCAACTGAGCCAGCCAGGTGCCCCAACTGCTGTCTGTTAAAAAAAATATTATAACTACTTTTCTAACGTTTTCACTAGAGCTTTTTAAAAATTGTTGAGTCAGCATATGAACTACATGTACCTGATAAATTTAAGATACTGAAACTCTTAATCTGTTACAATAAAATCTTGAGGCATATTGGCTAGAGCCAATTACTGGGTTAGAAGACTTTTTTTTTTTTTCAGCGATGGTGTTTTTAAAAATCTTTTAGGCATTTTCAGGTTACTACTTGACAATTTTTGAGTTTTAAAATAAAAGCTTATTCTTTGTGCAATGGAAAAGCCTACTGTTTTATCAAAACACTGTCTGGAAACAGTGAGGATTATATTTATTTGAAAACTGAATTCAAAGTGTATTTTTATGATTAACACATATCTTCATTTTTCGAGAATATTATGTGCACAATGTACAAATATTGCTTTCTAATATTTAGCGTTTCCTCTATTTAAACATTATAAATCAATATTTTAAGATTATAGCAAATGTTTATTCTTTTAGAAATACATGCTTATTCCACAAATAAATGTCTAATATATATCTTTACAGTAATTTTGGATGTCTCTTTGGGTGCAGATGGATACTTGCTTTGTATGTTCACAGAATTCCAAGCTTAAAATTTAATGGGGAATCTGCTGTCTGCTCTTCAGAAAGGCAGAGTGCTAAGACTAAGGGAATATTCCAGTGTTGGTAATGGGCAAAAATGTTATGCTTTCAAAAAGATTTATAGATGTATGAGAATCAGGAATTCCAGGAACCCAGAAGACTTTACTGCTTATGCATGGTCAGCAACTCGACTTATAACTTCTCCAAAATGAAAGAACAAAATTCAAGATAACTTTGGAAAAGAATGCTATCCAATGCAATTTCTGAAAATGAGGGCAGGAGGAATTTGTTCTCTAGGAAAAGGAATCAGGTTGAGGGTTTTTCCTGGAATTCATAAGACCATCCACTCCACCTGCGGTTTGAAATGATCTAAATAATAGAGAACTTACACAAAAAAGGAGAGATACCTTTGCCATCATTTCTCAAGCACATACTTTCATAAATTGTTAGGCTTCTTATAGAAAACACATGGATGATTTTTTTTTTTTTAGAGAAATGCCACAAATCCAGGTGTTCTAGATGTTGCTTTGACAGGTTTAATTTCTAATGAGAGCCTCTTCATTGTCTCCAATCTTCAGCAACTAGTACTTAAAGAGATAGACTGAATGTATGGCTTCCTTTGAGAAACTGATTTATCACCCTGTGTTCAAGATTTACCTAAAATGCCCTATAAACTGACAAAAAACCATAAGATTTTTTAAAACTAACTGGATTAGGCACCTCAGCGTTACTTATTATGTAAGAAATATTTTAAAAATATAGTCATATATATTTATATGTATACACAAGTATATACATACACCCATATGTATCAACATAAAAATATGTACTTATATATACATACATATGCATATACTCCTTAAACATTATGCTGAACTGCTGTTGATACAATTCTCAGTTTTCATCCAGATAAAGCCCTGAATTACTTTGTGGTTGTACATATTTCCTAATGACTCATAAGGTAGAACTCTCTCTTGCTTAATATAGAATAATTGTTCTCAATTGCTTTCACCCCCGATTTTATTACAGGATACACTTCCATTAGTAACACACCTTGATAATGATAGTGATTCATTTAGCATTTAAAAATGACTGTTCTCCAAAATGGAGTACCAGAAATCCTAGGAATTGTGATCCTCTTTCATTGAGGGATATATTCATTTTTCTCTTCTATTTTCTTAAAACCGCTGATGTAGATTATTAAAACTCAAATTAGAATTAGAATTTACTGGAAAAATTAAAATGTTATGCTAGAAACTATCCACTTAATACAAAAGAAAGCAAAAGAGAAATAGAATAAAAAGCACGAAGCATATAAAAATGATGGTGATAGAAGTGCAAAAATATTAAGTCATAGTAAGTGTAAGTGGATTGAAAATCCAATGAAAAGGCACAAATCTTCATACTACATTTCAAAACAACAACAACAACAACAACATCTTATCATATACTGCCTATAGGAGACACAATTCAGAGCCAAATATATAAGTAGATTGAAAGTAAAGGATGGAAAAATATATTTTTTAAACGGCAATCAAAACTAAGTTGGAGTGACTACACTAACAGCAGATAAAATAGATTTTAAGAAAATATATTTTTAATGATAAAAGGGTCAATCAACCAGGCAGATCTAACAATTATAAACAAATACGTGCATAGTATCAAAGCCCCCAATACATAAAACCTGACAAAACTGAAGAAGATGTAGTGAACCAAACACAATAGTTGGGACTTCAATATCTTACTTTCAATAGTGAACATATATTACACCAAGGCAGAAGATAAAAAGGAAATATAAAACTTGAATAACATTATAAACTGACTAGACCAAAACGACATCTATATAACATGTCATTCCAACAAGAGAATACATATAAATGTGGGACATTCTCCATGCCAGAGCATATCTTATGGCATAAAACAAGCCTTCATAATTTAGAAATTTTTGTAATCATACTTTCAAATGATTGAAAATGTTTTCTAACCAGAATGGAATTAAATCAGAAATCAGTAACAAAAGAAACTTGGCGTATACGTGAATGTGTGCAAACTAAAGAACACAACCCTAAAGAATCAATTAAACAAGGAAAAACTAAATTAGAAAGTTTTTTTGACATTGATGAAAAATAAAACCCAATATTTACAAATTAATAGGACACAGTAAAGAAGTATTCAGAGAAATTTTTTAGCTATATACATCTACATATAAAGAAGAAATATTCAAATATTTAACACTAGCTTTAATAGAAAAATAGAAACAAATAAAAAGGAAGGAAATACTAGAGTAAAAATTAATAAAATTAGAAATAGGAAAACAACAGAGAAAATAAAACCAGTGGGACCTTCTTTGAAAAGATAAACCATTCTTGACAAACAGCAAAACCAAGAAAAAAAAAAAAACAGAGAAATGACTGAAATTACTAACCCAGGATTTTAAGAGGGTTTATCGCTACTGATCTTACATAAATAATATTGTGAGGGAATATTTTAACAATTTCACACCAAAATATTAGACAAAATGTAGAATTCCTAGAAAGACACAAACTACTAAAACTGACTTAAGAGAACTGCAATCTCTGACTAGACTATGTAAAAGGGCAAATTAGTACATTAAAACTTCACACAAAGAAAATCACAGGCTGACCTGTGAATTCTTCTGAACACTAATGAAGAATACAAATTGAATTCTTCCTCCCCCCCAGATGTTCATCTACTCTCTCAACAGCTATTTAATAGTGTTTTCATGGTTCTGCCTAGGGCACCTAGGCAAGAAAATGAAACAATAGATATCTGATTGAAAGGAAGAGGTTAAAGTATCTGTATCTGCATACCCATAAGGTCATATATAGGAAATACTAAGGAACCTATTAGAAAACCACTAAAAGTAATAAACAGCCAAGCAATGTGATAGGATATAAGATTGATTAAAAAAAAAAAAAGCAGTAGTATTTCCATTCACTTATAATGAACATGAATGAAATTAGGAAAACAATTCCATTTAAAATAGCACCAAAAAGAATAAAACACATAAGTTAACAAAAGTAGTGTAGAACTTGTATATTGAAACAAAACATATTTAAACAAATTAAAGAATTGCATACAAATAGAAAGACATCCCGTGTTCATGGATTGGAAAACAATATTGTTAAGATAACATTATTCCCCAAATTGATCGAGATTCAATGCAATCTTTATCAATATTACAGTTGGCTTTTTTTTTTTGGCGGATATTGACGAGAAGACACTAAAATTCATAAGGAAATTGAAGGAGACCCCAAATGATCAAACAATTTTGAAAAAGACCAACATTGGAGGACTCACTCTTCCCAATTTCAAAATGGCTGGAACAACTGGATAGTCGAATCCAAAAGAATGAAGTTGGAACCCTATCTCACACCATACATGAAAATTAACTAAAAATGGATCATAAAGCAAAACTTAACAGCTAAAACTATAAAACTTTACAAGAAAATCTAGGAGCATGTTTGTTAGATATGACACCAAAGCATACACAGCAAAAACAAAACAAAATACACACACACACACAACCCACAAAAAACAAAAAAACCCAATTGGACTAAATAAAAATGAAAAATGTTTGTAGTACATATCATACCATTAAGAAAGTAAAAAGACAACATACAATGTATGAAAATATTTACAAATCATAATCTGATAAGGAACTTGTAAATAGAATATACAAACTCTCACAACTAAATAGTAAAAAGACAACCCATTTTAAAAGGAGGAAACGATTTAAATGGACATTTCTTCAAAGAAGATATATACAGATGGTCAATAACCACATGAAAAGATGATTAACATCATTGTTCATTAGGGCACTGCAAATTCAAACCACAATGAGATACTACTGCCTACCAAGTAGGGTGGCTATAATTAAAACAAAAGAAATTAACAGGTGTTGGAGAAATTGAAAGCTTCATGCATTCCTGGTGGGTACAGCTGCTATGAAAAACATTTTCATAGTCCCTCAAAATGGTTAACATAGAGTTACTGATACAGTCCATTATTCCACTCCTAGGTATATTTCCAAGGTAAATAAAAACCTATGTCCATACAAAAACATGTATATGAATGTATAGCAGCATTACTTAAAAGAGCCAAAAAGTGGATGCAACCCAAATATTCATCAACTAATTAAAAAATAAATGAAGTATCATATCTGTGCAATGGAATATCATTTGGCAACAAAAAGAAATGAAGTAATGTTACATGTCACAACACAGACGATCCCTGAAACCATTTCACTAAGTGGAAGGAAATGCTTACAAAAGACCACATATTATATAATTCCATTTACAGAAATGCCCAGAATAGACAAATGTATAGAGTTATAAAAGAGATTAAGGGTTGCTTAGAAAAAGGGCATGGACAATAGGAGGTGGGCATTATCTGTTAATGAGTATAAAATTTTTTTATGGAAGACAAAAATATTGCCAAATTAGACTGTGGTGATTGTTGCACAATTCTCTGAATATCCTGAAAACAATGTAAATTTTAAATGGGTAAGCTGTATGGTATGTGCATTATATTTCAACCAAACTAATGAATAAGTCTAGCTTCTTCTGTTGGGACAAAAAATGCAGTTTTAAAAACGGGTAATTCAAAAGAAAGGCTGAGAAGATGGCAGAGTAAGAGGACCCTAAGCTCACCTCATCTCATGGACACAACTAGGTCATAGTCACAACTTGATAACACTCATGGATATAGCTAGATAACTATAAATAACCCAGAAAATGACTGGAAGATTGACAGAACAAATCCCACAACTAAAGGTAGAAAATAGGCTACATTTAAGATGGTAGGAAGGGCAGAGACATGGTGGGCAGCTGAACAGACCATAGCCTTCTGTAGGGGGTGAGGATGAGGTAGGAAAGGGAGCCATAGGCAAGGAGAAGTGAGATAAACAGACTATACCTTAAAGCCCACATGGAGAAAATGAATCCTCCTCACATTTGGCTTTGAAAGAAAGAGGAGCAGAATTTCAGGAGTCCTTACAACCAGAGGGACTAAAGGTCTGGAATTTTAAGTTAGTGGGTTCTGTTCTGGGGAGTCTGGATGGCATAGGAAGCTAAGTCCCCCACCCTTAAAGAGAGAGCACAACAAACAGCCCATAGAGATACAGTGCAAAAGCAGCAGATTGAAAAAATCTAGGGCAAAGGGGAGGGAGAGTTATTTATGCATCCCAGAGCTCCTCCCAGAGGGCTAGCATTGTCAGAACGTTCCATCCTAAAATAGCAGAATACACGTTCAAGTGCACATGGAAAATTCTCCAGAATACATCACATATTAGGCCATAAAACATTCTTGACAAATTCAAAAAGATCAAAGTCATACCATGCATCTTTTCTGACCACAACACTATAAAACTAGGTATCAACCACAGGAAAAAATCTGGAAAGACTACAAATACATGTAGGTCAAATAACATGCTATTAACCAATGAATGGGTCAACCAAAAAATTCAAAGAAGAAATAAAAAATTACATGAAGACAAATGAAAACGAAAACATAATGGTCCAAAATCTTTAGGATGCAGCAAAAGCAATTCTAACAGGCAAGTTTATAGCAATACAAGCCAAACTCAAGAAGCAAAAACAAAACAAAACAAAACAAAAAAAAACCCCAAATAACCTAACTTTACATCTAAAGGAGCTAGAAAAAGAACAAATGAAACCCAAAACCAGTAGAAGGATAGAAATAATGAAGATTAGAGCAGAAATGAATGACACACACACAGAAAATGAAACCAGGAGCTAGTTTTTTAAAAGATCAACGAAACTGATACACTTTTAGCTAGACTCATCAAAATAAGGACTCAAAATCACAAATGAACAAAGAGAAATAATAAGTGACACCACAGAAACACTAACAATTGTAAGAGAATATTAGGAAAAATTATATGCCAACAAATTGAACAACCTAGAAGAAATAGATAAATTCATAGAAACATACAAACTACCAAAACTAAAGCAGGAATAGAACATTTGAACAGATTACCAGCAAGGACATTGAATAGGTAATCTAAAACCTCCCAACAAACTGAAGTACTGGACCAGACACAGTCACAGGGTAATTCTACCAAACACTTAAGGAAGAGTTAGTACCTATTCTTCTCAAACTATTCCAAAAAATAGAAGAGGAAGGAAGATTTTCAAGTTCATTCTATGAGGCCAGCATTACTCTGATACCAAAACCAGATAATGACAACACACACAACAAAATAGAACTACAGGCTGATATTTCTGATAAACATAGATGCAAAAATCCTCAATAAAATATTAGCAAACCAAATATGACAATACCTTTAAAAAATCATTCAGGATATCAATCAGGATTTATTCCTGGGAGGCGTGTTGTTCAATATTTACAAATCAATCAATGTGATTCATCACATCAGTAAGATAAGGATAAAAACCATATGATCATTTCAATAGATGTAAAAACAACAACAAAAACATTTGATAACGTACCACATCCATTCGTGATAAAAGCCCTCAACAAACAGGTTTAGAAGGAACATACCTCAACATAATAAAAGCCTTATATGAAAAACCCACAGCTAACATCATACTCAATGGGGAAAAAATAAGATGAGGAACAAGACAAGGATGTCCACTCCTAGACTTTTATTCAAAATAGCATTGGAAGTCCTAGCCACAGCAATGAGACAACAAAAAGAAGTAGAAGGCATCCAAATTGGTAAGGAAGAACCAAAACTTTCATTATTTGCAGATGACATGATACCATATATAATAAACCCAAAAGACTCCACCAAAAAAACTACTAGAACTGATAAATGAATTCAGTAAAGTGACAGGGTACAAAATCAATGTACAGGAATCCATTGCATTTCTATACACTGATAATGAAGCAGCCAAAGGAGAAATTAAGAAAACAATCCCATTTAGAATTGTTCCAAAAGTAATACAATACCTAGAAAAAAAAACTTAAGAGTTGAAAGACTTGTATTCTGAAAACTATAAAACAGTCTTGAAAGAAATTAAAGATGACACAAAGAAATGGAAAGACATTCCATGTTCATGGATCGGAAGAACAAATACTCTTAAAACATCTATACTACTTAAAGCAATCTAAAGATTTAATGGAGTCCCTGTTGAAATACCATAGCATTTTCCACACAACTGCAACAATCTTACGATTTGGAACTACAAAAGATGCCGAAGAGTCAAAGCAATCTTGAAAAAGAAAAACAAAGCTGGAGGTATCACAATTCTAGACTTCAAGTTTTATTACAAGGCTTTAGTAATCAAAACCATATGGTACTGGCACAAAAACAGACACTGAGGTCAATGCAACAGAACAGAAATCCCAGAAATAAAGCCACAATTATATGGTCAATTAATCTTCAATAAAAGAGGCAAGAATATTCAATGGGAAAAAGACAATCTCTTCAACAAATGGTGTTGGGAAAACTGGATATCTCCATGCAAAAGAATGAAACTGGATCACTTTCTTACACCATACACAAAAATAAACTTAAAATGGATTAAGGCCCTAAATGTGAGACGTGTAACTGTAAATATCCTAGAAGAGAGCATAGGCATAATTTCTCTAACATTGGTCATGGCAACATCCTTCTAGATATGTCTCCTGAAGCAAAGGAAATAAAATAAAAAATAAATTATTGGGACTACATCAAAGTAAAAAACTTCTGAGCAGTGAAGGAATTAGCTAATAAAACTAAAATTGACCTACTGAATGGGAGAAGATATTTGCACATGACATATCTGATAGAGTTAGTACCCAAAATACATAAAGAACTTATACAAATATAATTACCCTATGACCCAGCAAATGTAGCACTAGGTATTTACCCAAAGGATACAAAAACACTGATTTGAAGGAATACATGTAACATGATATTTACGGCAGCATTATCAACAATGGCCAAATTATAGAAAGAGCCCAAATGTCCATTGACCGATGAATGGATGAAGAGGATGTGGTGTATACATACATACAATGGAGTATTACTCAGCTATCCAAAAGAATGAAATCTTGCCATTTCCAACAACATGGATGGAGCTAGAGAGTATTATGCTAAGTGAAGTCAGTGAAAGACAAATACCATATAACTTTACTCATATGTGGAATTTAAGAAACAAAACAGATGAACATAGGTAGGAAAAAAAAAAAGGGAGACTAACCATAAAAGAGAACAAACTGAGGGTTGATGGAGAAGAGGTGGGTAGTGGATGGGGTAGATGGGTGATGGCTATGAAGGCAGGCACTTGCCATAAGCACTGGGTGATGTATACAGGTGATGAATCACTAAATTCTACTCCTGACACCAATATTACATTATATGTTAACTAACTAAAATTCAAATAAAAATTTGAAAGAAAAAATTTTTAAAAGATATGGAAGCAGCCCAAGTATCTATCAATTGATGACTAGATAAAGAAGATGGGAGTGGAATATTATTCAGCCATAACAAAGAATGACATCTTACCATTTGCAATAACATGGATGGAGCTAGAAAGTATAATGCTAAGACAAGTCATTCAGTCTGCAAAAGACAAATACCATATGATTTCACTCCTATGTGGAATTTAAGAAACAAAATAAAGGGAAAAAAATAAGAGACACAAAGAGAAACAGAGTGAGAGAGAGACAAAGCAAGAAACTGATTTTTTGTTATAAAGAACAATCTGATGGTTACCAGAGGGGAAGAGGGTTTGGGGATTGGTGATATAGATGATGGGGATTAAGGAGTGCCCTTGCCACGATGAGCACCTGGTGGTGTTTGGAACTGCTGAATCACTATATTGTACACCTGAAGCTAATATAACACTGTATAGTAACTAACTGGAACTAAAATAAAAACTTTAAAAAAAGAACTTATACCACTCAACACCGAAAAGCAAACAATCCAATTAAAAAATGAACAGAAGACATGAACAGACATTTGTCCAAAGAAGACACACAGATGGCCAACAGACACGGGAAGATGCTCAACATCACTCATCATCAGGGCAATGCAAATCGAAACCACAATGAGATATCAACTCATACTTGTCAGAAGGCCTAAGATCAAAAACTCAAGAAACAACAGGTGCTGGAGAGGATATAGGAAAAAAAAAAAAAAAAAAGGAACCCTCGTGCCCTGCTGGAAGGAATACAAAGTGGTACAGCCACTGTGGAAAACAGTATAGAGGTTGCTCAAAAAGTTAAAAGTAAAAATACCCTATGATCCAGTAAGCACACTACTAGCTATTTACCCAAAAAAATATGAAGACACAAATTTGAAAGCATATATACATCCCAAAGTTTATTGTGTTATTTCCAATAACCAGTGCTAACAGAAGTCATTCAGTCTGCAAGGGAAGCAGCCCAAACGTCCACTGACAGAGGAACGGAAAAAGAAGGTGTGATATATATACACAATGGAATATTATTCAGCCATAAAAAGAAGGAAATCCTGCCATTTGTAACAATGTGGAATGATCTAGAGTGTATAAAGCTAAGCAAAATAATCCAGTCAGAGAAAGACAATTATCATATAATTTCACTCACATGTGGAATTGAAGAAACACAACCAATGAGCAAAGGGGGAAAAAAAAGACAGACAGAAGCGAACCCAGAAACAGACTCTTAACTACAGAGAACAAACTGATGGTTACCAGAGGGGAGGTGGGTGGGAGGATGGGTGAAAGAGATGATGAAAATTAACAGTACACTTATCACGATGAGCACTGAGTAATGTATGGAAGTAGTGAATCACTGTATCGTACACTGGAATTTAATATAACACTGAATGTTAACTACACTAGAATTTTTTTAAATGTTGCAAAAATAATGAGAGATTAAGACATCTTCAGACAAGCAAAATGTGAGGAAATTCTTTGCAAGCAGTCCTTCCCTGAAGAAAAAAAAAATCTTAAAACAATGTTTTCCAGGCTAAAGGAAAATTATATAGGTCAGAAACTTGGCTCACTCTAAAGGACAGAAATACCATGCTAACAGTAACCAAGAGAAAACTGGAGTAGCTCTATTAACTTCAGATGAAGCTGACTTCGGGGCAAGGAAAATTATCAAGAATAAGGTTAAAATAAAAGAGTAAGGTGGGGCACTATATAATGATGTACACATCTCACAAAATTGTGGATTTTTTTCTCTAGCAAAATTCCATTACCAGACCTAAAAATGTAGCAATTCCTTTATATTTAGTACCATTTCATATTATCGTTTGTTTCAAAATGTCTATTTCAAAGTAGTTTGTTTGAATTACGTACATTGGTTTGTCTGCTCTGTTTCTGAGATCTTTGTTAATCTAGAATGTCTTCTATTCAAATCTTTCTCTTTCTTGTTTCACAATGTTGCCAAAAGCCATGTAAATTGTCCCGTGGTATGAACTACGTTCTTGATTTGTCCGTCTCCTTTCTTTGATGCTATTTAAATTGTTGGAGGAATTATTTTTCCTTAAAAATTGGAACTATTATCTAGAAGTCTGCATAAATTCAGGTTCAACTTTAGGAATAATGCTTCTAAGAGTTACAAAATACCTGGCTGTCTCACTTTTAATAATCTTAAGATTGATCATTGGTTCTGGTGGTAATAGCTTAATTCCTCGTTATAAAGTTACCCATCACTTTTTGCATTTAATTGTTTACTCCATTGCCTGAAACAATTATTTTATTACAAATTGCAAAATGGCAATGTTCTAATTCTGATATTTCTTCCTCATTTATTAAATTCTTCTCTAAAAAAAAAAAAAACACCTTTCACCATTAGCTAAGAGTATTTGATTATACTAAAATATGGTTAGTATGAGATCAGCAGAGAAGTTATTACAGTTTCCTTTAATTGCCAATTTCAGAGTAAGGAAGTGGTGCTCTAAATGCCCAGGTAGTAATCAATAAAGTTTTTTGTTTGTGTTATACCTTGTTATTATTGTTGCTTGACTGTATCTTCTCTTTAAGTATCCTTATCAACTGTTTTAAAATATATACTCCATATATATTAATGAATAGAATCTGATTTTATTTTTGTTGCATGAGTTTTCCCATCTTTGTTCAGTGGGAGTTCCTTTGCTTTGGTCCCAAAGTCCTTTGGATATAAAACTATTGGGCTTTTATTATTTCTTTGCTTTCTCATACAAATATCACAGACTCACCCTGAACATTTCTTATACCAGTCCTGGAATCAGCCAGTAATTTCAAATGTACCAGTAGTTGTACATTTCAGAATTCACAGTGTTAGGAACAGGAACTGGACTGTCATTATTTTTAGGGTTTGTTGTTGTTGTTGTTGTTTCTTAACAGAATTAGGATGTCTAGAGGGATGGAGAGGCAGAAAGACAGATACCTGATAAACAGATACATGTGTAACCTTTTTTCAGACATAGAAAAACTCATCAACAGGTTACAGTCTTTATAGCTTAATGAACTAACACAACTAAAAAGTCACTTTTGTTAAAGTTATAAAAAGTACGCTTTGCAGTCTTCACAGAAAAAACAGGGAAGAGATGTCTGATAGAGAGGACAACTTTGGAGGTCATCTTGAGTTTGGTGTTCACAGGAAAGGAAGTCTTAGCTAATGGATTTCGAATTTGCCAGTGCTGATGACAAATGTAAATCCCAAGTGGAGATGCCTGTAGGCAATTTTAGGCAAGATACTGGGAGGATTCCAGAACTTGCAGCAAAATTATACCGTAATCTATTGCGGTTAACATTTGGTTTACAGAAGTACTTTTGTTGTAAGTCTCCTTTCTAGTGACCTTCTGATTCCTACGCATTCAGATTATAGGACAGACTTTAGCTTCTGGCACTTATTCTGTGAAAATAATTTTTCGCTTAAAAAAAAAAGTTGCCTTTTAAGATATTTGGCTTCCGTATAGATCAACTGAGAGAAAGAATATGCTGATCATGCCAATACGGTACTCACGGTCCCTTCCGCTTTTTGGTGTTTTTTTTTTTTTGGTTTAAAATCAATGATTTAGCATTCTGGTACCTTCAAGTATATTTTAGTTAGCATTAGTTATTTTCTCAGCTACGGTCAGTCCTGGGTCTTTACAATTGCAAGTCTTCAAAGAAAGGACTAAATAATAGCAAACACTAATAATAGCAAGATTTCAAAGAAAGGACTAGTTAATAGCAATGCCTTAAAGAAAAGAAAAAAGGGCATTCTTTTCTCAGATCAGAGCTTCCTAAACCTTTCAAGGAAGTATGAATACAGACAGAGCAGAATGAAGTACAGTCTGAAAAGACCAGCTTCAAATAAAACATTTGCTGAAAATCTCTTGTTTTGTAACAGAAATTCAAGTTTTTTTGACGTGCTTTTTCATAATAATGCTTTTATTTATTGAGCGCTTAGTAAATGCCAGATGCTGTGTAAGTGCCTCACGCCTGTGTTCCTATCTAGTTCTCTTAATTCAGCAAACTGAGACTCCAAGAGGTTAAGTACCAGACACTCTCAACGATAGATCAGGACTTGAACCCAGCTTCTTGGACGCCATAAGCTCTTAAACAGAATAATGGGCCAAGTTTATACTATAGTTTTCCATACTTTTGAGATCACTGCCATAAAAAAACGTATATAATTACCTCATTTTTAGAAGATTGCCATAAATCTTTAAATTATCTATCCCTCTGCCCCAACCAGAGCAATCTGGAATAGTTGATCTAGTGTGGTCCCAAAGAATAAATATTTTTAGCAAAGAACCCGGGTGATTATAATGCACGGAGTTAGGGGTTCACTTTAAGAAGCCATAGGCTTATAGATTTTTCTTCCATTTATTTCCGTATCAACTCAGCTCCTTATCTTGACTTTTCCTTGTCAAGGAAAAATTCAAGCTGCTACAACCTGAGACAAGTCCTACCTGAGCCAGGAGGTGGCTGAAGTGGTAAGAAAGGAACAGAATGAATGGCACTGAGGCACAGCTCCGTGGGTCTCCCTTGTTCCTTGGGCAAGACCAGTGACAACTGGCTGGTGGCAAATTTATTTTAAAACTTTGCCTCTTGGGGCAGGCATAATGCCTTCTGCTCACCACATGAACACGTCTGTTTAACAAAAAAGGTATTTACTCTCCGTGTTGGCAAGTAGTATTGGTGTCTAGAGGAGAGCTGGGTAATTGAAGATACGTGACATATTGCAGTAAATGAATCTTTTTTTTTTTTTTTGCTAAATAGTACTGATAAATTTTTTAAAAATAGATTTAAGAAGGTATCTTTGTTTTTGTATACATGTGTAGGGATTTGGCATCTAAATTGACCCTAAAAGACTACTTAGTTTGCACATGTTTTAACCAGATGCTTTTAGCCATAATATACTTATGTTAAAATGACTTACCTTTCCGTAGACGTGCTGGCAGTCAGTCAGGAAGTTATGCTTATTTTGGCAGGATTTAGGAAATCAAAAAAAAGTCAACCTCTATTTGGGAAATTTAAGAATATCTTTATAAATCTGCTTTCAAACCTCTAATTCTAATTGTGTTGATCATTAAGCTGCAGCAGCTTTGGTAGAAGTACGTTCCTCTGAGAGCTGAGAATTGGAATCAAGTTGTTACAATAAAATCTACTTTAAAAATTTCTTACCTGCAACATTTATAGACTATTTAGTTTTGGAAGAATGGCAGGAAGAAAGCCTAATTTATGTATTAATGAATTAAAGGGATTATGGGAATTCTTGTCCATAAGGTGGAAGGTTACACTGGGGACTGTTTTGTCCCCCGAGCGTAGAAGACTATTTGGATATTGAGGTTTGAGGTTCTAAGCATGGAGAACTCATGGCTCGTTTGAACGCTCTTGTACAAGCCCTGAGTTCTGCGTATGAACGCATGGCCACAACAGGTGGCTACATCACAGTGTAAAACATCACCTGCTCCAGTGTTAAGGACTGTCCCACAGTGACATAGGGTGACAGCAAGAAGCAAATGCTATGAGTTTAGCAAGACAAGTTCTCTAGAGGTAAAGCTAGATTTCTCTCTTTCAGCAGATTATTTAGGAATAGGCTAGATAATGGATTTCAGGCTAATAGGGCAAATGGGTTTCTTAATTTACCAAGTTAGTAATAGTGCATTTGGAATTCAAGTATATGAAGCAGTTCATATTCTTTGCAAACGTAGCCCAAGGAAGGTGACTATGAAGATGTCGGTAGAAAAAGAAAAGTGTTTTTTTTTTTTTTTTTAAACCAGAGTAGCTTTAATCCTGCCCTGAAATGCAATAGACATGAGACTATTAAAAAGATTACCTGTAAGGTGTCTCTGGAGCCACACGACTTCGTTCAACACTGGCTCTCAACACTTGCTGGTGGCTTCGCATGCAGGATATTTCACATCTTTGTGCCCCAATTTCCTTATCTGTAAAATAAGAATAATTAAAGTATTTACCTTACAGGGTTTTTACAAGATTACATGAGTTACTGCATGAAAAGAGTTTTGAATAATTCGTGACACTTAGAAAAATGTCATTCTTGACATGTATTGTTTGGTTTATTAGTTTATTATCATTTTGCTTATGAGTATGCCTTTAGGACATACATATTACCATATTTAGAAAGATTAATATATCATATAGGTCAATAAGCTCTTGAGTAAAGTTGCCGGATTCAGCAAATAAAATGACAGAATATACAATTAAATTCTAATTTCAGATAATGTTTGTTTTTTTTTTTTAGTTTAAGCACATCCCAAGAATTTCCTGAATACTTATGCAATATTCTAACAGCTTTTTAACTCTTTAGTAGATACTGATTTTCTTCTCCTACAGTTCCAGTAAGATGGAGTCACGGAACGAGGTATAAGGTTATTTCCCAAACCAGACCAAAAAGTAACAACCAAACTTTGCTGAAGCCACTAACAACAGAAGCCATCTTTCCTTGGTGCTTGAAAGCTGTTAGACTATAACCCAGCAGCTGACAAGAGAGAGACAATGCAATAAAGAATAAACAAAAACAGTAAAGAAGAAAGCAGAGCAAAGAGATGAAAAAGATTAGATGATCATAAATGCTCTCAGTCCCTGGAGCCAGCTGACCAGATGTGATATACCACTGGCCTTTTCATTTATAGGAACCATTAAATTTTCTATTTAGCTAACATCAATTTGGATTAGATCCTCACACTTAGAGCTGAAAAATTTCTAGCTAGTAAAACAAGTAAAGGTCATCTGCAAGGCTTGGGAATCAGAGAATAGTCCGAGCCAGGGGCTTGAGAATCTTACAATTTGTCTTAATATGCATCTTAGCACATGATCAGCATTCAGTAAATAATGGTTATGGTTAATAGCATAGTTCTTACCTAGTAAATGTCTAAAGAATGAAACGTCACTAATTTGAGATGCGAGATTGAGTTGCAAATATACAGATTTTCTGTAAAAGGGCATTTAAACCAACTTATGTCATTCTCATTCTTCTTACAGCCGACACACTTTTATTTTCTCAAAGAATCATCATAAATATTCTACAACAGCACAGAGCCGTTAGAAACATTTTGACAAGTTGAATTGGACAAGTGGAGATTTTAGTTCCCTAGAAATACACATTCTTTAAACCACAAATGGATAAAAATTGCTGGGGCAATTTGAGTTTGTGTTTTGTCAAATTTTCCAGGTTTGCAAAATTGTTCAAGGCATCAGATGACCTAGAACACAGATTTTGTCTCGCTGTCACTTGCTGATGCCACAAGGGTATTGGAATACAGTTGTAGCGTCATCCCGTACTCCTCTCTTGTGTCTAATTTCTTTTAGTGATGGAAAAAGGTGGTTTGTGTGGTTGATATCATCTTGGTCAAAATTACAGTTGCTATGACCTTATGCAATTAAAAAATAATAGGCAGTTGCATAGATGTTTGTGATTTATAAATTAATTTCTGCAATTCTAAAGCCAGATGAACATAGGTCTGAAACTCAACTCTGCTAATTATCCCAGGCAAGTTATTTTCTCTTTCTAGAACTCAGTTTTCTTATCTGAAAACTGGACCTCATAGCAGCACCTGCTTCACATGCTTATCTCAAGGATTAAGTAAGCGAACGCAGGTAGAGCACTCACAATGTCTGTGGCTCGTGGGAAGCAGAACGTTACGTGTCAGCTGTTACGATTACTGATCCATTGGTCCTGATCTGCATCTTCTCAAGGAGTTAGCACATTTTATTATTCATTAACATGTCTTACTCCCATAACTGGGTAAAATCAGGTTCAGAGAAGTCAAGTAACCAGTCAAGATGACACAGCCTGGGTGGCAAATCTGTGTCCCAGCTTCAGGTATAAATGGTGGGAAGAAACGGAATGTCTTTCATGGAGATGCTAATTATTTTTTAGTGTTCTAAGAACCCATGGTCAGTGTTCTCAGGAATGCAGTAAGACATCAAGTTCTTGGTTTTAAATTCAAGAAATGCATTTGCCTATATTGTTTTCCTTTCATTGAAAGTATAATTAGACAAACCACTTACTTTAGTAATGGGCCATTTCTTGGTGCTCCTAAGTTAGGGAGGTTTTCTAAGAAAAAATAAAATTCTTCTCTATCTGAACTTGAATTCTGAGATGTAAGCTACTTTTGTTATTTCTTCTTCTTCTTTTTTTTCTTTTGTTTTCTGTTGGTGGTTTTTGCATTGTAGTTTTATCTTCTACTAAAAATAATTCTTACTGACCTAAATAAAAGTTGTCTTTGTAGGTAGGCAGATTGGCAGATAATAATTAGAGACCTGAATGTATTAAGAGCTACTTATATCAAATTATGATTTACTGTACTTTTCAGATAAGGATTGCTCTTTGGTCTCTGGTGAGGCAGCAAATACCATATCATTTCTAAATTTCAACAGCTTATATATGGAATTTGCAAACGTGAGGATATGACAACCACAAATTTGATGCCTGCGTTTAGAGTCTTTATGACCAGAATGCAAATTCCAAGGCAGCATTTATTTACTGGAAAGTAAAGATGTAACACAATGACAATGCACAGAGAAACTGCAGAGGTGATTCTGACCCTAATGCTTTATTGGATCAATAAGGAAAACAATTATCTTTGGCCCTATGAAACAAACTCTAATTAAAAAGAAAATGTATATGATCTGAATATCTTCTACAATACTAGCGACTGTTAATGTACCAAATATGTGCCAATGAAATTATTAATAACTGTTAAATAAACGTTCTTTGCTATTAGTTCCATTTTCTTTCCAGTAGATAAATGTGCTGGACCAACTAATAGACACAGTAAATTCCTACTGAACGATTAATAAAGCTTAAAAAAATCTCTGGAACCATATGAAATATAGAAGTTGAGAACATACTTCCAATAAGAAAAAAATTGCTCATGTATTTTAAATAATAAAAAATGCATTTAACATTGCTCATACATATTTAAAAATTAGTTTATTCTTCTGCAGGGTATGGATTAATACCAATATAAATTTACTCTGGTACCATTAGAAATTTTCACTCGCCATGGAGGCAGTAAAAAGTGTTGTTTATAAGACTGTATGTTTACATATATAACAAAGTATTTTATTTTTTTTAAAGTTCTGAACGTGACAAATATGTGTGTGCATACACATACACACACACACACGTATATCTATAGTAGAAAAGACACCTAAATGCAAACAGTGACAAAGCTTTATTGTGCAGAAGTTGCCCAAAAGTCCTTATTTCCTTCTGTTAAGCTTAGACTCCAACACCTATCATCAGATTCACTCTGGAAAATACCCTTAACTACATTGCCCACTCCTCCTGTTTTTGTCAGCTCTTTGAGGAAAACCTCAGTCCTAGTGAATTCTCACTACTGAATGACTAAAGGAAGTCACAACTAAGAAGACCTACTGCTCTGAAAATTCATGATTACTAGTTTCAAGTGAGAACTTACTGCTTTCTTCCAATTCTATGAGATTACTCACTTTTTCAACTCTCGCTTTCAAAAAAAAAAAAAAATAGAGATATATTTGCCTGTGATCCTACCTGAAGCCAAAGCCAACCCCTGTGCATTAGATCCCATTCCTTCTCTCCTCCTTAAAGACACAGTCCCAGCAACTGTGCTCTCTCTCCTGAAGCTAAGTTTCTAAACCCTCTACTGGATCATTCCCATGAGAATATAAAGCTATATAATTTTTCTGTCTTAAAAAAAAGTCATTTGATCCTTAATTCTTCAGTTAATACTCATTTCCCCTGCATAACAAAATTCCTGAAATTTCTTGTGTTTACTTAGTTGTTTTCAGTTTTCCTCCTCGCAGTTTCTCTTAAACTGGTTTAAGCAGAGCTTTCCTTCTGGGCTCACTAGACATCTTCACTTGCCACGGAGTCAGTGAAAGAGCCACTCCACCCAGGGAGCACCTGTAAAGCTGCTGTGCTGCTCGAACTCATACTCAGATACACACGAATAGTCCGCAGAATTTAGATGGTAAAAGAAAGAGAGGAGTGCATTTTTTGAGAGAGCATCCTGCTTATATTCACTGTAACGTCTTTATCTCCTTGTACGATAATTTCTGATTTCCTCTAAGCATTTGCCAACCAGATCAATTGGTCTCTGCCATACCCATCAGTCCATATTGAGATTGATATCTTAATATCATTTTCACTTTTAATGACAAGTCAAAGTAGTTTCCTTTTCTTTAAACAAATTCTTGGTTTTCATAATCTTTACCTTTGATCATCACTGTCTTTGCCAGGAGCTATTTGATTTTAATATTCAATTTTGAATAAAAGTGCCAACTGGGAGAATCTTACTTTGCTTTTAGGCTAAAAATCAGTTGCAATTTTAATTTATTTTCTTTTCCTTTAGGCAAAAGAAATGTTTTCAAAGACACTGCATTTTATAAACATTGCATATGAAAAAGTTAAACACATAAAGAAAGAGAACATTTTTATTGTGGTGGTGATTTTCTTCCAGAATTCTAAGAAAGTAGAGGCCTGGGCTGTGGTTCTAATCAGTGACAGGTAAAGGAAAACATTTTATTTGTTAAAGAAGGATGAATGGCAAGAGGTCAGTTTTTACGGTCTTGATTTGGTCTTTGGGCTGAGAATATGATTTCATGGCTATTAAGTGGGCCAAGCTGCACTTTCTTTACAATGATGGACGTGGTTTCTTTTGGCACAATGTTTCAGCACGGCATGCATAAGTTATATCGGCCCTGGAAGTCCATGTTATTCCTGCATAATGATATTAAATTTGATGTTCTCATTTTATATGTTGACCAAGTATCTTGCCCTATTCATTTGATTCTTTGAACTTTTTCAACCTCTTGCTATATTTTTTCTATACAAATCTATTTCTCTTGAAGGCTTAAGCTTTAGCATAGTCTTATTTTGATATATGACTGTTAAAATGTAATTTGTGTCAAAATATTGCAAAACTGGGCCATCTACCTCTGAGTCTCTCTCTGTAGGCATAGAGTGAATAGAGGTAGAAACAAGTCTCCAAAGATTAAAGACATTGTTAAAGATCACACAAAAGGCATGAGAAGATTTTTGTTAGTATTTGTAATATTAGAAAACAAGTATTACTAAAAACTGAAGACTTTCATGAGATAAAAGATATAAACACTAAGGGTATCTGGGTGGCACAGTTGGTTAAGCATCAGACTCTTGGTTTCGGCTCAGGTCATGATCTCAGGATCATGAGATCAAACCCCGCGTGGGGGCTCCAGGCTCAGCAAAGAGTCTGCCTAAGTTTCTCTCTTCCTCTCCCTCTGCTCTTGCTCCCCTCCCTGCACAAGCTCGCTTTCTCTCTCTCTCTCTCTAAAATAAATATCTTTTAAAGAAAAAATAGAAATAAATACTAAAAGCACAAGGATTTATGTATCTTCTTAAAAATACTAGTGTACAGCAAACAGCACCTGTGTGTTACAATTCCAACATTTAAATGATGAGCGCCTTTCACAGTAATTAACCTAATTTAACTCCTTGAGAGTGAACTATTAGTAGGCGATTAGGATACATACATTCTTTTATTTTCATCCTTATATTTTACAAAACATATATGTGACTTTATATGCTAATCTGGCACTCAAAAGATATTATCCTTTAGATACCTTTCCTGAACTGTCACTGACTATGTGGAAGGTAGCTGCCTAAAGTCTGTATATCTCAAACGTAAGGCAAGGTATTCTATGAATCATTCTGTTTTTTTTTCTCCCTGGGGAGGAAAGAGGATATGGGATTTCCCATATTTCCTATAATAATTTTGGCTGTGAGATACTTAGAAATACTAATTTATTATAGCTATAAATGTATGAGTTTTCATTAAGAAATTCAACTCTTTATTAATGAAGGTTGAAAATCAGCCATCATTTTTAACTTACTGAAGGATACAGAAAACCAAACAAGTCACCAGTAAAATAATCATTGTTTACAAAGGGAACACTTGCATTTACAAGACTGCAGATCCAGAAATAGAACATTGCAGTATACGATGAAGTTTCACTTCCCCAAGTTAACCTTGATTGTGACTTCTAGTTTTGCCTGGTCTTTACCTTTAAATATGTCCACTGTCTTTTGTTTCTTCAACATTATGCCTGTGTAATTTATCCATTCTGTTGCATGTATCAATGTTTCTTCATTAATATACTTACTACAGTATTTTTTATATTTATAAAAAATAAAAGGTAGCAACATTCCTTCGTTAATATACTCACTATAGTATTCTTGTTTATAAATATAAAAAAGTTATCCATTTTAGTATTAATGAACACTTGGCTTATTTCCAATTTTACTAGAGTAATAGTGAATCAATAAGCAGTTTATATTGATTTTACTGAATGAATGTAACAATGAGTTGAGTCAACAAGAAAGAATGGAATTGCTGACCATAAGGTTCACATGTGCTCAGCTCTAGTAGATGTAGCCAATTTAATAATTTCCTAAAATGGATGCACCAATGTACATTTCTACCAGCACTATATGAGCAGGTCAGTTGCTCTATATCCTTCTGAAAGCTTGGCATTTTTATTCATTTTTTAAACTAGGCATTTTGATCATTCATAGTGGTATCCTCTTGAAGTTTTAATTAGTATAACCCTAATGATTAATTCATATTTTTTTAATTTTATACATGAACTCAGTAGCAAGATCTTGTTCAACTGTTTTGCACATTAGTTATCCATATCTGAATTTTTAACTGGTTTTTCATTTATTTCATGTTGTGGTTACTAGTCTTTGTCAAATATAATTCATTGCCCATTATTTCTTCTACTCTGTCTTGACTCTTCAGTTTAAGGATGAGATCTTTCATTAAGCAGCACGTCTTCATTTCAACCTTGTCTAAATCTAATTTTTCAGTATTTCTTTTAAGACTAAGCATATGAAGAGATTGAAACAGTGATTAAAAACCTTCCAAAAAACAAAACGCCAGGGCCTGATGGATTTCCCGGGGAATTCTACCAAACATTCAAAGAAGAAATAATACCTATTCTCCTAAAACTATTGCAAACAATAGAAACAGAAGGAAAACTACTAAACTCATTCTATGAGGCCAATATTACCTTGATCCCCAAACCAGGCAAAGACCCCCTCAAAAAGAGAATTACAGACCGATTTCCCTGATGAATATGGATGCCAAAATTCTCAACAAATCCTTGCTAATAGAATCCAACAGTACATTAAAAGGATTATCCATCATGACCAAGTGGGATTCATCCCTGGGATGCAAGAGTGATTCAATATTCGCAAATCAATCAGTGTGATAGATCATATCAACAAGAAAAAAGCCCAGAATCATATGATACTCTCAATAGACACAGAAAAAGCATTAGACAAAATACAGCATCCTTTCCTGATTAAAACCCTTCAGTGTAGGGATAGAGGGTACATTCCTCAATCTCATAAAAACCATCTATGGAAAGCCTACAGCAAATATCATTCTCAATGGGGAAAAGCTGGAAGCCTTTCCGTTAAGATCAAGAACACGACAAGGATGCCCACTCTTGCCATTATTATTCAACATAGTACTAGAAGTCCTTGAACAGTAATCAGAAAACAAAAAGGAATAAAAGGTATCCAAATCAGCAAAGAAGAAGTCAAACTGTCTCTCTTCACAGATGACATAATACTCTATATGGAAAACCCAAAAGAATCCACTCCCAAACTACTAGAAGTTATAGATCAATTCAGTAATGTGGCGGGATACAAAATCAATGCTCAGAAATCAGTTGCATTTCTAGACATGAACAATGAGGCTGAAGAAAGAGAAATTAGGGAATCCAACCCATTTACAAAGGCACCAAAAATCTTACGTTATCTTGCTATTAACTTAACCAGAGACGTAAAGGACCTATATTCTAGAAACTACAAATCACTCTTGAAAGACATTGAGGAAGACACAAAAAGATGGAAAAATATTCCATGCTCATGGATCAGAAGAATTAACATAGTTAAAATGTCCATGCTACTCAGAGCAATCTACACTTTCAATGCCATCTCGATCAAAATACCAATGACATTTCTCAAAGAACTGGAACAAACAGCCCTTAAATTTGTGTGGAACCAGAAAAGGCCCCGACAGCCAAGGAACTGTTGAAAAGAAAAAACAAAGCTGGGGGCATCACAATGCCGGATTTCGAGCTGTACTACAAAGCTGTGATCACAAAGACAGCATGGTACTGGCACAAAAACAGACACATAGACCAATGGAACAGAATAGAGAACCCAGAAATGGACCCTCGGCTCTTTGGGCAACTAATCTTTGACAAAGCAGGAAAAAACATCCGGTGGAAAAAAGACAGTCTCTTCAATAAATGGTGCTGGGAAAATTGGAAAGCTACATGCAAAAGAATGAAACTTGACCACTCTCTCACACCATACACAAAGATAAACTCCAAATGGATGAAAGACCTCGATGTGAGACAGGAATCCATCAAAATTCTAGAGGAGAACATAGGCAGCAACCTCTACGACATCGGCCACAGCAACCTTTTTCATGACATATCTCCAAAAGCAAGAGAAACAAAAGATAAAATGAACTTGTGGGACTTCAACAAGATAAAAAGCTTCTGCACAGCCAAGGAAACAATCAAAAAAACTAAGAGGCAGCCCACAGAATGTGAGAATATATTTGCAAATGATACTACAGATAAAAGACTGGTATCCAAGATCTACAAAGAACTTCTCAAACTCAATACACAAGAAACAAATAAACAAATCATAAAATGGGCAGAAGATATGAACAGACACTTTTCCAATGGAGACATACAAATGGCTAACAGACACATGAAAAAATGTTCAAAATCATTAGCCATCAGGGAAATTCAAATCAAAACCTAAGATACCACCTTATGCCAGTTAGAATGGCAAAAATTGACAATCCAAGAAACAACAATTGTTGGAGAGGATGTGGAGAAAGGGGATCCCTCCTCCATTGATGGTGGGAATGCAAGTTGGTAGAGCCAATCTGGAAAACAGTGTGGAGGTCCCTTAAAAAGTTAAAAATTGAGCTACCCTATGATCCAGCCATTGCACTACTGGGTGTTTACCCCAAAGAGACAGACGTAGTAAAGAGAAGGGCCATATGCACCCCAATGTTCGTAGCAGCATTGTCCACAATAGCTAAATCATGGAAGGAGCCGAGATACCCTTCAACAGATGACTGGATTAAGAAGTTGTGGTCCATATATACAATGGAATATTACTCAGCTGTCAAAAAGAACGATTTCTCAACATTTGCTGCAACATGGAGGGGACTGGAGGAGATAATGCTAAGTGAAATAAGTCAAGCAGAGAGGGACAATTATCATATGGTTTCTCTCATCTATGGAACATAAGAACTAGGATGATCGGTAGGGGAAGAAAGGGATAAAGAAAGGGGGGGTAACCAGAAGGGGGAAAGAAACATGAGAGACTATGGACTATGAGAAACAAACTGAGGGCCTCAGAGGGGAGGGGAGTTGGGGAATGGGATAGACCGGTGATGGGTAGTAAGGAGAGCACGTATTGCATGGTGCACTGGGTGTTATATGCAACTAATGAATCATCGAGCTTTACATCGGAAACCGGGGATGTACTGTATGGTGACTAACATAATATAATAAAAAATCATTAAGAAAAAAAAAAAAGGAAAAAAAAAAGAATACAAAACCTAGGAGTGAGTCTAATAAATACCATCATTTTCAAATTAAAAAAAAAAAAAAGAACTAGGAAGATCGGTAGGAGAAGAAAGGGATAAAGAAAGGGGGGGTAAACAGAAGGGGGAATGAAGCATGAGAGACTATGGACTCTGAGAAACAAACTGAGGGCTTCAGAGGGGAGGGGGTGGGGAAATGGGATAGGCTGGTGATGGGTAGTAAGGAGGGCACGTATTGCATGGTGCACTGGGTGTTATACGCAACTAATGAATCATCGAACTTTACGTCAAAAACCAGGGATGTACTGTATGGTGAATAACATAATAAAAATATTATAAAAAAAAGACTAAGCATTTACTAATGCATTTATTTTGCCAAAAAATATTTGCATATCTTGGGGATATGAAAATATTCTCTGATATATTAATCCTTAAGAACTCTTGTGTCTTTACAGTAACATTCAGAATTACTTTCATTTGCATTAAGGTTTACCTTTTTTATACAAATAACTGCCAGAGCCAGTACTATTTATTGAAAAAACGATTCTTTCACAAATGAACAGCAGTGTCATTTGTCATTTAAAAAATTATTCATGTTAAAACTCTAAATGTAAGAGGAATTGCTATCATGTATGGACGTGTTTTCAGATTGTTCTTTCATTATTGTATTTTTCTGTCCTTGCAATAGTTATATTTATTTCATTCAATAAGTATTAGTATGTGGTAGGATAAATCTCCAGGGCAGTATTCCTCTGTTTTTGTTTTTTTTTTTTTTGCTTCTTTTCCCAATTTTGAAAAAATAAATGTTGGAGTAAAATTGTTCATTTCCAACAAATATAAACTTCTGGATTTTTTTTTTTTTTAAAGATTTTATTTATTTATTTAACAGAGATAGAGACAGCCAGTGAGAGAGGGAACACAAGCAGGGGAGTGGGAGAGGAAGAAGCAGGCTCATAGCAGAGGAGCCTGATGTGGGGCTCGAACCCAGAATGCCGGGATCACGCCCTGAGCCGAAAGCAGACGCTTAACCGCTATGCCACCCAGGCGCCCCATAAACTTCTGGATTTTTGAGTGCAATTCAATTCAATCTATAGATCAAAAGGAGTTGGATCCATATCTTTACCATATTGAGTTTTCTACTCTGTGATTATAGTCTTAGATTTTCTTTAGTTTAGCTTAATACTATCCTGAATATAGGATATTTGTATAATACATTTTTAAACTTTGTAGGATGATCTTTACCTACAGAGAATGTTTTATTCCTTGTTGGGTAGGTAGGATTGACTAATTCAAATGTGGACTGCGATATTTGGGAGACTCAGTCTAACTCTAGTTCTCCCCAGCTTATAGGGGACAGCCCTCCAAAAGTCTCACTGAAGCTCCTTCAGTTCCAGACCGAATTCTGGGTTTTCTCAACCCTGCTAGTTTCCCAGAGTCAGCCCTGTGCCTCCATGGGTGCTTCACGCACTAACTCTTACACCGCACTTTACCCCGGCTCCAAATTCTTTTTGTTTCTAAAACCCTGTGATAGTGTCAAAAGTTCTGCTGGTTTCCTTACCTCCTCCCAGATCCTTTATTCACAATCTCAAATGCTTAACCTCACAAAGTATAAAAAATAGACTCATTTTGTTTTTCCTTATACATAACTATCCAGATATTTCACATTTGTTAAATTCATTTCTAATATAACATCATAAATCAACTATAATATTTTTAAAGCACCTGGTTAATAAAAAAATAAATATTTATCCTAACACTTTGAAATGGAACATGATCGTATGGAAAAATTTCATGTGCAATTAGGTGCCTTTCTAGATTTGTTATTCTGTTTCATTTTTCTGTGTGCCTATTAATATGCCAATGTCAAAACTGTAATGATGGATGTTTTATAGTATGTTTTAACATGTGTATGCTAGAATGCTGTTTGTTTCTTTACTGTTAGCAATGCATATTCTTTTTCATTAAGTATCTTAACTGATGTTTATTTGCTTGTATGAAGGCTCTACATTTAATTTGTATTTGAGTACAATCGACACACTAGTTTCAGTGTACAGCGTAGCGATTCAACATCTCTATACCTTATGCTACGTTCACCACAAGTGTAGCCACCATCTGTCAGCGTACAATACTATTACAATACCAGTGGCTGTATTCCCTATGCTGTACCTTTAATCCCCGTGACTTACTCATTCCATAACTTCAAGTCTTTATCTCCCTCTCCCCTCCACCCATATTGCCCATCCCCTCACCCTCCTTCCATGTGGCAACCATCAATTTGTTCTTTGTATTTATAGGACTGATTCTACTTTTTATTTTTTAGATTATACATATGAGTAATATCACATGGTATAGATTTTTTGAGTGTTGATTTTATAATCTGCTATTTTGCTAAGTTCTCTTAGTGTTTATATTACTTTTCCCATTGATACGTTTTCATATCCCAGACAGACTTATCTGGCCTGCATTTTTTTTATCATGTTAAAGCAATATTCAATAATTCTACCTATATTTAGGATTTTAACATGAATAGTTTTGTTTTTTCCCCAAATGCCATTTCTTCCCCAGTAAGAGGTTTATATGATTAGTTTCCTTGATTCTAACTACATGAAGGATTTTATTAATTGACTTCCTAACATTAAACCACCCTTGCCTTTCTGGAAATAATTAACTCAGCCATAATATTGTATTATTTTAATATACTGCAAAATTTTCTTTCAAGACTATTCATAAGTAAGTTTGGTTTTTAATTTCTGTTTTTGGTGTCATTTTTGTCAGGTTTTGTTATCTATGTTGTATTCATACCAAACACATTTTTAAAAACTTCTTTTTCATATGCTCTACAATAATTTATGCAATTTAGGGTTATTTGTTTTTAAAAGAATTTGTTTAGCTCCCCTGTGCATCTCCCTGGTGTCTTTTGCCTGTGAAAATCCCTGGTGGGATTTTCCTTAACTATTTTTATTTTCCTAGTTTTTCTTTGACATTGGTCTCTTTAAATTTGCTATCTCTATGGGGATAGATTTTGAGGAGAATTATTTTAGGAAAAATTATATGTATTAACTTATTTAGAAAAAAGTTTTTAAAAGAATTTGTTATGTATTTCCCCTGGGTTTTCAAATTTATCTGCATAAAACTGTGCAAATTATAATTTGGTATGGACCAATTAATTTCTCTCATGGAGTTTTATAAAACTGAATGAATCAGATTTGGTCTGTGTCTTATCAGTTATTGAAATAGATAAGACAGGCTGTATGGCCAGGAACACGGGTTCTTCTCACCTCTCAACACTTGAGCAAGTCTTACCAAATAACATAGTCTAATCTCAGTCTCACACTAGTAATTTAGGGAGAAGAGTATCTTTTTTCTCATGACAAAATGGGACTCTCAGTAGTGACCTTAAATGAAAGACATCTGTGGCCAGTTGTTTGACTACCTTACTGAGGTCTGTTGGCAGCAAAGACAATACTGTGGCAGAAATAGGAGATATTGTTCCAAATGAATTATCAATACATTGATATTTGCTTGAAGATGCATCACTAAAGACCAGGAAGGAGAGAAACAGGATAAAACCAAAATAAATTCTATTTGTGTTTTATTTCCTTGAGTAAAGAATAAGTGACAGTAAATTCTACTGCTATAGCCTGAACTGTTCCAATGCTACATCAAGGTATGGTAAGGTCGATCTGTAATATTCCACATTTTCAATAGAGAAACTATATTGACATAATACTTGTAAGAAACAGAGGTTCTTGAATTTGTCTAAACATAGCATATTGTGAAATAAAGGAATTTTTCAAGGCTAGCAGAATATTTATACTTTGTTTAGAAATCTATGGCTAGGTTACTTGGGTGACATCAATATTAAAATGAATGTCAAATAGTTATGATGATAGAAGGATGGCGGTTTACTGAGGTGATAAGGGAATAAAGCCTCATAGCATTAAAGAGATAGAAAGGACCTTGGCAGTCACTAGGATTAGTAGTTCTCAAAACTTTCTGTTTTTAATTCAAATCGTAAGAAAGTCCAAATATAAAAAGGCTAAAAGCAAAGCTGCTCTATGAAAATAGAAGTCCCACCTGCCCTTAACTTTCCCCTTGTCCCCATCAAAAGCACATCGTTAGAGGAGTCTCCAAGAAATCTCAAAGAATCCTTGGGGGTTTGAAAACCTGTGATTTGGTGCAACGCTTCCTTTTAGACATGGGAACATGTCCTGAGGCTGCTGAGACAAAGAGCAGGCAGGAGAATCGTTCTGTTCCTCCCAGCTCTGTTCATCAGCCGCCACAGTGGACTGCAATGCTTCCCTACTCCCTGCTGCTCCCACAGCTTTTCCCAAGTCTTTCAGTGTAAGTGTTCTGAGTCTATTGAGATGAGGGAACTCATGAGAAAATCAAAGGCAAGAACTTTCAGTCCGGGGCTAGTGAGAGTGAACAGAGAGGGAGAAATTGTAGCACTTACTTCTCTGTACAGTCTAAGGCAGTCTGGTTCATAGCACTAATGTTATTCTGGTATATCCAGCACTCCACTTACACTGTTGCTGTCGCTTTTAGTACATGAATACATGAAAAAGTTATTGGTATAACCCACATAGAATTTTTATTTCTTTGAATTTGTTAGAATGGAGAAAGGACTTATGTCTTCAAACACATATGCTAATCGATTTTTTTTCTATGTTGAAAACAGTATTTTCTCTGGAATATTGTATGTTTTTTTTAATTTTGTCATTTAACATTGAGAATAATTCATGATTAAAGAATTCTGTAATAGGAAAAATAAGAATGTTTCCTCAAACTCTAGTGCCTATTTTAGGCAGGTAAAAACTGCTAACAGCTTATTTTTCTATAAATGTATTAACATATGTAAGCATCCAAGAATACCCCTCCCTCACTATATAGGCACATTCAGTCCAAATCCTTAGGCCCTTGAGAAATCAACAGAAATTCCAAAGTATTTTGAAAGACTGCTATTAGGAACACTGAAGAAAGCAAATTCCTTAGAGGGTTTTTGAGGTAATTTCTTTGACTACAGATTAGCTTATTCTGCTTATCAGAATTCAGAGCAAAAAAACATTAATATATTTAACATACCCTAATAGTTTCTCTAAGTTTAGGAAGGGCTAATGAGCAGATAAATCAATCTATAATATACCACAAGTGGGCTATAAAATAATTTTTATGCTAATTTTATAAGTACCTTTTATATAAAGGCAATGCTAGCTTCATAGACTGAGTTGAGAAAGCTGAAAAAAGTTGAAAGCAAGCAGGAAAATACAACCTTTGATGAGGGCAAATATCACCTAATCAAAAATGACCCATAGCTGATAGATACTGGATATTAGCAAAGAGAAAATTAAACCAATTTTTATACATTTAGTACATATGCTCAAAGAAACACTGTGTGTCATGCTCTATGAATCACCAAGTTTTCCAGTATCACTAACGGGAGCAGGACTATCCTAGCTCTGTGTAAGCATCAGTCACTGTTACTTCTAATTCTTCCAGGCGCTTTTTTTCCTGGCCTTGATTAGTTTCCTCACATGCATGCCTTGCTAAGTACTCAGCTGATTATTCAAGGGAACCTTCTACTGACCTCTGAAATTCTCCCTCTGGAACTCTTTCCTCACTAGATTGCATGCTGCGAACCCCTGCTGCTTTGCTTTTCCACATTCTCAGCTGCTGCTAAAGCAGAGACCTACAGGACTATATGTGGGTTTGTCCTCCGCTCTGTCCCAGGCTGACAACTCTTAATGCAGTGAGCATGGGTCTTCCTAGAGCTCACGTTCCTCCCCACCCCACTTCCAACGAATCCTTTTTCTCCATTTTGTGATGCCCAGCATCTTGAAAACCACTTTTTCATCATCTTGTTAATTTTTTTATAGTTTCACTTGGAAGCATAGGTCTGGTTCCTATTATTCCATCCTGGCCAGAAGCAGAATTTCTGTACTGACTCTCTTGCTTCTTACTGATACTGATATTTATTACTTACTGAAGACATTTTCATTCTGTTAATGTCAGATTTTAAGAAATATTGTGACTTATTCCTGAAAAATATTTTTATTTTGCTCTCATGTTTGACGTTTTCCTAGGCTAAATACAGAAAATTTCTTTTCTTTTTTTTTCTTTTTACTGTTTGAAAATCAAGGACATATTTACATGGACTCTTGACCTTCTATTTATCGCCCTATTACGTCTAAGTGTCATTCCTTTTGGTTTTAAGTATCATATATCTAGTTGTTTTATCTGCTTAGTTTGTGATTCTTTAATTATGCATTCAGGTCTTTATTTTAGTTCTTCAAACCCATAAATTTCTAGTCCGCTCCCTACTGCTGTAATCTGCCCCATATTCTGCGCATTCTTCCATCTGGAAATTACAATGTGCTAGAACTCTCTTTTCCTCCTATTTCTCGTATGTTTATCTTTCTGTTCTTATGCATGTGTATTCCCATGTCTAACAGTTCTTTAATTTTCTTCATTTTTAAATTTTATTTTTAAGCTATTTATTTTATTAAAAATCACTCTATGTTTTTCATTTCTAGATATTCATTATATCTCTTATGTAACATTTTAAAGTTGTGTTGTCTTACGGAATTCTAATCTCTTCTCATGTGTGGTCCAGGACTGGGGATTCAAGTTTTCACAGATCTTTTTATTTTCCCCATCCATAGCACAAAGGAAAGAAAAACTCCGTCTGTCGCTTGTCTCCTTCATTTTTAGAGATCATCTATCACTTCACGTGCCCTGGCTTTATGAGAGGTCTTGTTTATAGCTTCCAGCTTGCCTGCAAGTAAGGCCGCGTCACTGTTCACCGCAGTCCACACAGAAACCAAGCCCTCAGTGCCTGGCAAGGATCGCCAATGTCGACTTGATTTCTTTGCTCTGAGATTCTTCTTCTTCCTCTTTCTAATTTGAAACAGAGCTTCCTTTTTACCATTTATTGAAAAAATATTTGATACATAATGAATTTTTGGTCATGGTTTACCAATAGTTTTTATGACGTTTTTCCTGGATAGTGATCCACACTAGGTCCATCTGCTAAGTTTCAGAAAACTTGATGTAACTTTCAAAATACATTACTTTATTCCTCATAATGACCCAATGAATACAGGTGGATAGAGACCCCCCCAAAAAAAATCTAAGGCTTAGAGATTTTAAATGACTTGACCAGAATCACATGATTAGTAAATGTTTTGACTATGATTCAAATCCAGGTCATGACATCTCTTGGTTATGCACTTAGCCATTAACCTCTATAACCTATCTTTAAGAGACAGGACATTTTGACATCTTACAGCCGTATTTTTCTAAAAGGAGAAAGGACCTCAATTATTTGACCTGCACTTGACAATTGAGTATGAGTATATCCTATGTTCTTTGCAATTTAAGTATCTTGTGAATCTGTTCAAATTACTGGAACTGGAGAAAAATGAAAGAAAGGAAGGAAAAATAATGTTATGATATTAGACATTGGCAGGTGGATCAAGCTTATGTCTCTTTGCTAAAAAATTGTAATATTTCAAATTCCATGGATGGCTAATAGAAAGCGTCCTCTCATGAAAATTCTAAGTTTACTTTGTGATGTGCTAAAATCAGACTATTTGAAGTTACCCACGATCAGTCCTTGATATTGATTGTGCTTTATCTATTAATCTTGAATTAAAAAGCTTACTTAGGGATGTATTGTCCTCAATTCAGTTTGCTATCTCAGCACTACTTCTATCATTTGCATTTAAAAAGGTGAACACTTAAAGCTCTGATGAATTTCTTCTTTCAATGGCAAAAGCTTCATTTACTCCATGAATGAGGTTAAGTAGATACATGTCACTGATTTATTATCATCATTACATCCCTATACCAAAAAGCAAAAGTCAAGTTATTTTCCTTAAATATTGATATTGTCTCTATAATGTTTTTCTTCTATCCTGTAAATTTTCCAAAGAGTTTCTCAAAATCATATAAATTTTAGAAACTCCCAGTGAATTATACAGACATAAGCTTTCATGTCTCTGATACACACAGATTACTGCTTATCTGAACTGAAGTTTTAAGTCACATTGAATCTTACTCTTTTTCATCCAGTCCCAATTAATTTAGAAAATAACACTATTTATTTTACAAACACAAGGTCCTAATAAGATAGAAGTTTCTATTCTTAAAAGTTTGTCCTAGGGGCGCCTGGGTGGCACAGCGGTTAAGCATCTGCCTTCGGCTCAGGGCGTGATCCCGGCGTTATGGGATCGAGCCCCACATCAGGCTCCTCAGCTATGAGCCTGCTTCTTCCTCTCCCACTCCTCCTGCTTGTGTTCCCTCTCTCGCTGGCTGTCTCTACCTCTGTCGAATAAATAAATAAAATCTTTAAAAAAAAAAAAAGTTTGTCCTAAGTATTTTCCCATTCTCTTAGAATTGCCGGAGTTGCACAGTATACCACCCGCATGATTATCAGCAAAGATAACTGTATCAGGGATAGACACTGAGGGACACAGGAGATGGGACTTTTTCACTGTGACAAAAATTATGGAGGCTTATGCGGATGACTACACAAAAGAGGAATTTGTCCACGGGTCAATTTCTAAACCCCCAAAACAGTTCATTTCAGGTATGTGAGGTTAAGTGGTATGTGAGGTGTAAGTGATTCATTCCACTTACGCATGGCGAGAATGTGGCCAGATTGTAGAAGCTTGCTTTACTGTGCTGTAATCCCGTGCTCTGCCACTCATCCCCAGTAACCCCTGCCTGACTCTGTCTTTGCTGCTCTGGAGACTTGAATATGTTTCTGTCTATTGCACAAACCAACTATTATGAACTCCCCTTCAGATTCAATAAAGTCAAAGTTAATCACCCAAAAACACTGTTCAGTGCATCCTGGCTTTAGACCTTTGTGAGACCCACTCCTGTATGGTCGTACGAAATTCCAAAACTTTAATTAACCAGTGGCAAGCCTGACCACCATGCTAATTGCCTACATAATCTTGACAACTTTTTCAGAAATTAGTCTAAATCTTGTTTAGTCTAATCAATTACTGTAACAGCATAATTCTTGCCAGTTTATTTATATACAGAAGCCATAGGCCAATATGAGAATTAAATCTAAGTTCTTTAATGCGTATGAGCCACTGAATTAACTGATGCCAAATCTACCCACTATAATATAATTAATTTGAAATGAGTCACTCTATTAATTCAGGAACTTTTCACTGGTTACTTGCACCTAAGTATAACTTAAGTGATATATTTTCTCAATATTGGCTATTAGTTATCCTATTCTTGAAAACATTTTTATGGTGTTCTTATAATTCCTTAATTATAAATTTTTAGAGGTAGACTTTATATGTATTAGTGGTTATGTAATATTCATACCGTTAAAGCTTCGGTGTTTACTAAACAAGTGCCCTCCAGGAGGGTTGTATTATTTCATGTACCCAACAACATTACATAATCCCCAATAGTGGGACGATGAGGAAGAGGAGGAAGGAGGGAAGGTGGAGAGGAAGGACAAAGACTACCACTACTACTTTTTCATGGCTAAGACTCTATTTCCCCTGAAAAAAAGTTTTTGCCTCTAAAATTCAACAATGCAAAGACCTACATAGATTTCTTTTCTTGAATGCACTGGATCATGTTTTTCAACATGATTGACAAAATTTTTTTAAAAAAAATTAAAACCAAATATAAGGCTTGAAGAAATAAATATTGCAGAATAAGAAATATAAGAGAGAGTGACAACAAAAAGGAAAAGGCTCAATGGAGAATCTAATACATTATAGAGAGACTCAGACTCAGACTCATCGTCATGCAATTTCAGAAGGACTGAAATAAAACAAAGAGTATAAAAGTGAAGAGAATAAAAGACACTTACATATAAACAGTATTCAAAAAGTAATATCAATTACCTAGAAATCAATAAAAAATGATTCAACATGTACTTTCATTGGCTACCAAGTTGGTAACCATACAGAAACAGCATTAAAACATTTTTAAATAGAAAAACTCAGAAAATGTACCTCTTTTATACCCTTTTCTTAGGGAAGTTTCTTCAAGTTGTGCTCTGGCATATTCAAAAGGTAAACCAAGAAGTAATAAGCAAACGTTGGTTCCAACCTAAGAAATGAAAGAAGAGACATCCCAATTGAAAAGTCAAGAATTAGAAGTACATGTGTGTTATTTTTAGACATGATGACTACCAAGAAAAAAAAGTCAAAATAATCTAAAAGAGTCACAATTTGACTTTGTAGATAGTATCTGTTTACGAGGTACATACGTTACTTTTTTTTATAGATTATAAAATAAATTTTAGAAATAAAAATACTTTTATGATATTTATTAATAAAAATTTGTTCATAATAGAAGAAAATCATGTCACTGAAAATTTCTGTATCCTAAATCATAAACAAATGTACGTGTGGACATGCACAACACTTAGTCTTACTCATCAATTAATATATAGGAACTCAAAAGTTTTGTGGAATGAATAAATCTTCTCATTCATTGACAGTTCTGTGGATTTCTAGCTTGATGAATCCTAATATACCTGAACCCTTCTTAGAGAATAACTTATTAGTCAAAAATTCATGAGAACAGGAGGAGGAGTCCAAGATGGCGGAGGAGCAGGACGCTTAAATTTCATCTGGTCCCAGGAATTCAGCTAGATAGCTATCAGACCATTCTGAATACCTACAAACTCAACTGGAGAATGAAGAAAAGAATAGCAGCAACTCTGAATAGAAAAGTGACCACTTTCTGCAAGGAACCCAGTTTAAAACAGGAGTTGAGCTCCAGCTCAGTGTTCCAAGGTGGCGGAGGAGCAGGAGACCTAAAGTTCGTCTGGTCCCAGGAATTCAGCGAGAGAGCTACCAAACCATTCTGAATACCTATGAACTCAACTGGAGAACGAAGAAAAGAGTAGCAGAAACTCTATGAACAGAAAAGCAACCACTTTCTGCAAGGAGGAGAAAAGATGGTGGAGGAGTAGGAGACCCTTTCTCAGCTGGTCCCGAGTCGAGTTGGATATCTACCAGACCATCCTGAAAACCCATGGAATCAGCCTGAGACACAGGAAGATAAACCTGGATTTCTACAAATGAACATCTCCAGCACTGAGTATTGAGGTATGAAACGAGGAGCTGTGAATCCGTGCACAGATATAGGAAAATAAACAGAAGAGGGAGGGAGCCTCTGCACTCGGGCGCCGGGAAGCAGTAGCCACTTGTGCTGGGGAGCGGGCTGACTAGCGGACCGGCACCTGTGAGACAGCAGACTGAGCCCGGAAACGGCGCGACCAGACTGAAAACCGGAGCTCCGGAGTGCTCACTGGAACCGGATTACATCTGGGGGCCCGGGAGCGCGTGTCCAAACTGAAAGCCGGAGCTCCGGAGCGTACACTCGAACTAGACTGAAACCGTGAGCTCGGGAGTGCGTGCAACCAGACTGAAAACGGGCGCTCCAGAGTGCACACGAACCACACTGAAACAGGGAGCTCGGGAGTGCGTGGGAACCGGGGGTGACTGGCTGTGTTAGAAGCACAAAGGACAGAGAGGTGCTGACCCTGGAAATGAGGGCTGGGACACAGGCTGTGGGGCGCACATCCCGGGTCGCTGCAGGGTTTTTAGCAGCACCAATAGAAACAGTTAAAGTGGACAAGAGAGCTCAGTGGAGAGCGGCCACTGCTGCTCTGACTCTCAGAAGAGGCACAGCAAACCGCCAGGGAAAGCCACCAGAGAACAAAAGCCCAGAAATACCGGCTCACATTGTGACCATCCCCATTACCCCTCGCAGGGGACAGGGCAACTCTACCCAAACAGGTTTTCCTGAATCTTGGCGCGGCAGGCCCCTAGCCCAGAAGGCAGGCTGAAAAATCAGGAAGCCAACATCCCTAAGGTCCCTATAAAACAAGGGCACACTGCCCGTGTCCTGGTCAATAACTTGGGCTCTGGGCATCCCCACAATCTCTCATCAGAACGATGAGAAGGAGAAATCCCCCTCCATCAAAAAAAGATAATGAGTCTGTGGCCTCTGCCACAGAACTGAAGGATATGGATGTAACCAAATTGTCAGAAATGGAGTTCAGAGTAACAATGCTCAAGATGATGTGTAGGCTTGAAAAAACTATTAGGGAAAATATTAACGAGAATATAGAATCTCTAAGGGCAGAAATGAGAGCGAGTCTGGCAGAAATTAAAAATGCTATGAATCAAATGCAGTCAAAACTAGATGCTCTGACGGCCAGGGTAAATGAGGCAGAAGAACAAATTAGTGAATTGGAGGATGGGATGGTAGAAGAGAAAGTTAAAACAGAAACTTGGCTCGAAACAATCCAATCTCAAGAATGTAGATTATGGGAGATTACTGACTCAATGGAACGTTCCAATGTCAGAATCATCGGCATCCCCAAGGGGGTGGGGAAAGAGAGAGGTCTAGAAGAGATATTTGAACAAATTGTAGCTGAGAACTTCCCTAATCTGACAAAGGAAACAAGCATTCGTGTCCAGGAAGCAGAGAGGACCCCTCCCAAGGTCAACGAGAACAGATCTATACCACGTCACATCACAGTGCAATTTGCAAATATTAGATCCAAGGATACAGTATTGAAAGTGGCCAGGGGGAAGAAAATCCTTACGTATAGAGGGAAAAATAACAGAATAACATCAGACCTGTCAACAGAGACCTGGCAGGCTAGGAAGTGTTGTCAGGGTATTTTCAAAGCTCTATCTGAGAAGAACATGCAGCCAAGGATCCTTTATCCAGCAAGGCTATCATTCAGAATCAATGGAGAGATAAGGACCTTCCAGGATCAGCAGAAACAGAAGAAATTTGTAACCACCAAACCAGCCCTACCTGAACTATTAAGGGCGGGTTCTATAAAAGTACAAAGGCCCCAAGAGTGATACAGAACAGAAATATACAATCTATAGAAACAAAGACTTCACAGGCAACATGACATCATTAAAATCATATCTCTCAATAATCACTCTTAATGTGAATGGCCTAAATGCTCCCATAAACGCCACAGAGTTGCAGATTGGATAAAAAGACATGACCCATCCATTTGCTGTCCACAAGAGACTCATTCTGAACCTAAAGATACATGCAGATTGAAAGTGATGGGATGGAGGGGCGCCTGGGTGGCACAGCGGTTAAGCGTCTGCCTTCGGCTCAGGGCGTGATCCCGGCGTTATGGGATCGAGCCCCACATCAGGCTCTTCTGCTAATGAGCCTGCTTCTTCCTCTCCCACTCCCCCTGCTTGTGTTCCCTCTCTCGCTGGCTGGCTGTCTCTCTGTCAAATAAATAAATAAAATCTTGAAAAAAAAAAAAAGAAAGAAAGTGATGGGATGGAAAACCATTTTTCATGCCAATGGACCTAAAAAGAAAGCTGGGGTAGCAATTCTCATATCACACAGATAAGATCTTAAACTAAAGACCATAGTGAGAGATACAGAAGGACACTATATTATTCTTAAAGGATGTATCCAACAAGTGCATATGACAATTATAATTATCTATGCCCCCAACAGGGGAGCAGCTAGATACATAAGCCAACTCTTAACCAGAATAATGAGACATATAGATAATAATACATTAATAGTAGGGGACCTCAACACTCCACTGTCAGCAGTAGACATATCACCTAAGCAGAAAATCAACAAAGAAACAAGAGCTTTGAATGACATACTGGAACAGATGGACCTCATAGATATATATATAGAACACTACACCCCAGACCAACAGAATACTCATTCTTTTCAAATGCACATGGAACTTTCTCCAGAATAGACCATATACTGAGTCAAAAAACAGGTCTCACCGATACCAAAAGACTGAGATTATTCCCTGCATATTCTCAGACCACAATGCTTTGAAACTGAAACTCAATCACAATGAAAAATTTGGAAGAAACTCAAACACTTGGAAACTAAGAACCATCCTGCTCAAAAATGATTGGGTAAACCAGGAAATTAAAAATCAGTTTAAACAATTTCTGGAGACCAATGAGAATGAAAACACATCGGTCCAAAACCTGTGGGACACTGCAAAGGCAGCCCTAAGGGGAAAATACATAGCCATCCAAGCCTCACTCAAGAGAATAGAAAAATCTAAAATGCAGTTTTTTATACTCTCACCTCAAGAAGCTGGAGCTGGAACAGAAGAATAGGCCTAACCCACGCATGAGAAGGCAGGTGATCAAGATTAGAGCAGAGATGGATGAATTAGAAACCAGGAGCACAGTAGAGCAGGTCAACACAACTAGAAGCTTGTTCTTTGAAAGATAAATATGATCGATAAGCCACTGGCAAGACTTATCTAAAAGAATAGAGAAAGGACCCAAATTAACAAAATTATGAATGAAAGGGGAGAGATCACAACCAACACCAATGAAACAGGAAGGCTCATTAGAAACTTTTATCAACACCTTTATGCCAATACATTAAACAACCTGGAAGAAATGGATGTCTTCCTGGAAACCTATAAACTACCGAGACTGAAACAGGAAGAAATTGATTATCTAAACAGACTGATTAATTATGAAGAGATTGAAGCAGTGATCAAAAACCTCCCCAAAAACAAGAGTCCAGGGCCTGACAGGGTCCCTGGGGAATTCTATCAAACATTCAAAGAAGAAATAATACCTATTCTCCTGAAGCTCTTTCAAAAAATAGAAACAGAAGGAAAACTACCAAACTCATTCTATGAGGCCAGTATTACCTTGATCCCCAAACCAGGCAAAGACCCCATCAAAAAGAATTACAGACCGATATCCCGGATGAATATTGACGCCAAAATTCTCAACAAGATCCTAGCTAATAGGATCCAACAGTCCATTAAAAGGATTATCCATCATGACCAAGTGGGATTCATCCCTGCGATGCAAGGGTGGTTCAATATTCGCAAATCGATCAGTGTGATAGATCATATCAACAAGAAAAGAGTCAAGAACCATACGATCCTCTCAATTGATGCAGAAAAAGCATTTGACAAAATACAGCATCCTTTCCTGATTAAAACCCTTCAGAGTGTAGGGAGAGAGGGTACATTCCTCAATCTCATAAAAACCATCTATGAAAAGCCTACAGCGGATATCATTCTCAATGGGGAAAAGCTGAAAGCCTTTCCCTTAAGATCAGGAACATGACAAGGATGCCCACTCTCGCCATTATTATTCAACATAGTACTAGAAGTCCTTGCAACAGCAATCAGACAACAAAAAGGAATAAAAGGTATCCAAATAGGCAAAAAAGAAGCAAACTGTCTCTCTTCACAGATGACATGATACTCTATATGGAAAACCCAAAAGACTCCACCCCCAAACTACCAGAACTTACAGAGCAATTCAGTAATGTGGCGGGATACAAAATCAATGCTCAGAAATCAGTTGCATTTCTAGACACGAACAATGAGACTGAAGAAAGAGAAATTAGGGAATCCATCCCATTTACAATAGCACCAAAAATCATATGTTATCTTGGTGTTAACCAGAGACGTAAAGGATCTATAGTCTAGAAACTACAAATCACTCTTGAAAGACATTGAAGAAGACACAAAAAGATGGAAAAATATTCCATGCTTATGGACCGGAAGAATTAACATAGTTAAAATATCCATGCTACTCAGAGCAATCTACACTTTCAATGCTATCCCGATCAAAATACCAATAACATTTCTCAAAGAACTGGAACAAACAGTCCTTAAATTTGTGTGAAAAGGCCCCGAATCGCCAAGGAACTGTTGAAAAGGAAAAACAAAGCTGGGGGCATCACAATGCCGGATTTCGAGCTGTACTACAAAGCTGTGATCACAAAGACAGCATGGTACTGGCACAAAAACAGATACACAGACCAATGGAACAGAATAGAGAACCCAGAATGGACCCTCGGCTCTTTGGGCAACTAATCTTTGACAAAGCAGGAAAAAACATCCACTGGAAAAAAGACAGTCTCTTCAATAAAGGGTGCTGGGAAAATTGGACAGCTACATGCAAAAGAATGAAACTTGGCCACTCTCTCACACCATGAACAAAGATAAACTCCAAATGGATGAAAGACCTCGATGTGAGACAGGAATCCATCAAAATCCTAGAGGAGAACATAGGCAGCAACCTCTACGACATTGGCTACAGCAACCTTTTTCATGACGTATCTCCAAAGTCAAGAGAAACAAAAGATAAAATGAACTTGTGGGACTTCATCAAGATAAAAAGCTTCTGCACAGCCAAGGAAACAGTCAAAAAAACTAAGAGGCAGCCCACGGAATGGGAGAAGATATTTGCAAATGACACTACAGATAAAAGACTGGTATCCAAGATCTACAAAGAACTTCTCAAACTCAATACACGTGAAACAAATAATCAAATCAATAAATGGGCAGAAGATATGAAGAGACACTTTTCCAATGGAGACATACAAATGGCTAACAGACACATGAAAAAATGTTCAAAATCATTAGCCATCAGGGAAATTCAAATCAAAACCACACTGAGATACCACCTTATGCCCGTTAGAATGGCAAAAATTGACAAGCCAAGAAACAACAATTGTTGGAGAGGATGTGGAGAAAGGGGATCCCTCTTACACTGTTGGTGGGAATGCAAGTTGGTAGAGCCACTCTGGAAAACAGTGTGGAGGTCCCTTAAAAAGTTAAAAATTGAGCTACCCTATGATCCAGCCATTGCACTACTGGGTGTTTACCCCAAAGAGACAGACGTAGTGAAGAGAAGGGCCATATGCACCCCAATGTTCGTAGCAGCATTGTCCACAATAGCTAAATCATGGAAGGAGCCGAGATACCCTTCAACAGATGACTGGATTAAGAAGATGTGGTCCATGTATACAATGGAATATTACTCAGCCATCAGAAAGAATGATTACACAACATTTGCAGTAACATGGAGGGGACTGGAGGAGATTATGCTAAGTGAAATAAGTCAAGAGAGAAAGACAACTATCATATGGTTTCATTCATTTATGGAATATAAGAAATAGGAAGATCGGTAGGAGAAGTAAGGGAAGAATGAAGGGGGGGGTAAACAGAAGAGGGAATGAACCATGAGAGACTGTGGACTCTGGGAAATAAACTGAGGGCTTCAGAGGGGAGGGGAGTGGGGGATTGGGATAGGCCGGTGATGGGTATTAAGGAGGGCACATATTGCATGGTGCACTGGGTGTTATATGCAAGTAATGAATCATGGAACATTGCATCAAGAACTCCGGATGTACTGTATGGTGGCTAATATAACAAAATGAGTATTATTAAAAAAAAGAATTAAAACATAAAAGAAAAAAAAATTCATGAGAACATGTATCTTTTTGTTTTCTTTGGGTAAATACCAACTAGTGGAAGACCCAGATCCTATGGTATTTCAATTTTTAATTTTATTGAGGAATCACCGTACTGTTTTTCACAGTAGTGGCACCAGATTGCACTCCCACCAACAGTGCACAAGACTTCCTTTTTCTCCACATCCTTGCCAACACTTGTTATGTCTTATGTTTTTTATTTTATCCAATCTGGCAGGTGAGAGGTGACAGCTCACTGGGGTTTTGATCTGCATTCCCTGATGACGACTGATGTTAAGTATCTTTTCATGACTCTGTCGGCCAGATGTATGTCATCTTTGGAAAAACGTCTATTCTTTTCCCATTTAGGAGATTGCCTTTTTGTTTTGTTGATGAGCAACCCAAGTGTCCACTGCTAGATGAATGAATAAAGAAAATGGGAGATAGATGCACAATGTAATATTAGTCAGCCATGAAAAGAATGAGATCTTCCCATTTGCAAAAACATGGATGGACCCAGAGGGAATAAGGCTGGCTGAAATAAGTCAGAGAAAGACAAATCTATGACTTTATTCATATGTTGAATTTAAGAAGCAAACAAGAAAAATAGAAAAAAAAATCTCTTGCATAGAAAAAACTGGTGGTTGCCAGAGGGAAGGGGGGGTGTCGGTGAAATAGATAAAGGAGATCAAGAGTATACTTCTCTTAATGAGCACGGAGTAATGTACAGAATTGATGAATCATTATATTGTACACCTGAAACTAATGTAAGACTGTGTGTTAATTACACTTCAAAACATTCATGACAATATATGATTTCAGAAAAGTGGTACATGGCACTACTCTATGGTAGACCCTTACTGTGGTGCCAAGAAAGATAGGAATTTGTTTTAATAAGACTCAGAGCACCACTCTCTATTTCTTCCCGAACCTTCCTCCACTCTTGTTGATTTCTCTTTTTGTCTTTTGAATAGCAGGCAAAAATATCAGAAATTCCCTTATCATAACGAGGCAGAGATAATAGCTGCATCCATATTGTGATCTAAATTATGGCACAAAGTCTGAATGCTTTTAAATATCTGGCTCCAACTAGTCCTATCCAAGCTCACATTTTAGGAGAAAATGGTATTAAAGTGAGCAACCATTTTAAAAAGGCACAGAGAGGTACCCTAGGCACTTCACATTATTCCAAATGCAAATATTGCTTTCTTAGGTTAGATTAAACAGAACACAGTCTAATTTGATGTGGGATACATAAAAGGGGGGTGATCAGTAGTTTTTCTGCTGCTTATAAAGGAAGTTGTGGAGAGTGTCCCATCAAGGCTGCTGGTTCTGGGACACAGGTAGGACAGGGGTATGCAGAATTCTTCATAAATGTCTATCTTAAAAAAAAAATCACGACAAGAGGAGAGGGATCTAAACAGTAGTAATGGTTAATTTCAAGCTTGCCCAGGGCTCTAGCATTTGCCCAGGGACCTGAAGTGGAAAATTTAAAAAGATACATGAAAGGAATAGCAATAACTGGAATTCTCTAGAAACATTTGGAGAAAAGTAGTCCAGAGTTTGATTTTTGGAAGGGATGCATTGATTTGGGTTACAGACTTCTCAGTTAATTGGTACAGTGTTTCTATGAGAGGGAGATAAATAAAAGTAAATAAAACATGAAATTACAAGCCCTTCCCAAATGTGACTATATAGCTTAAAGTTTCACGTTGCTTTGATTAAATAAGCTCGGCAGGAGATCAGATTGCAGGGCATTAGGTGCTGAAATGGAGCTATCTAGGAGCTCTTTATCATTTAACCAGAAAATGAAACTAGATGGAAATGTTAAAAATAAACTTGTTAGTGGGAGAAAAGCACTCAATGTCATTATGCTTATTAAAAGAACATTCTCAACAAAACAAACAGTTCCTACCCCAAAAAACTAATATTTAATCAATAGAATAAGCTGCTTTAGCATTTTGCAGAAGTTCCCTGTGGTATCTTCTATTTGCATGCTTCTGTACTTAGTGTTATATATTCTTCCATTTTTGCCAAAGGTATTACTTTCGCCCTTCTATTTAGTCATAGTGGAATATGATTCCAAAGAGTCAGAAATAAGAAAGTTTTCATTTTGTTTTCCATATAATCATTCTCTCATTCCGCCTAATGATACTTCATAGCGGGTTTTTACAGAGCAGACCTCAAAGATACAGTCTATGCTCCAAGCAATCTGATAAATCAAGTGTCTTAGAGATTTTTTTATAGAACAATTTAGCAACCTTTCACCAGATGAGTACACGGTACCAATAAAAATGTTCTTTTTGCCTTCCTGAGTTTGGCAGCACTGCACATTCATACTTCCAGTGGGATAGTTCATCACTTGTAATGAATTAGCATCATGCGACGTGCTGGGTGATACAGAGAAAATTGGCCGGAGTAAAATCAGTCAATAAACAGTTACTACTAGAACCATGTTAAAAATATGATATGAGTGATTCTGTCCCATAAAAACCATAAAGGAGATGTTTATTGTCCTGAGAGACCTATGAAAAGTTGCTGTTATTTCTTTTCTTTTATACTTTCCTATATACCAAAGGAAAATGGGAGTTGTACAAAATTTTTTGGAATTACTGGCAAACATATTCAGAGAAGGAGAATGTAATACTTCTTTATACAGTGTGCAATATGTGTTTGAGGATTTTCTAAAAACAGTTCATTTAAAAAATATTTATAAAGTGATCTATGGTTTTTTGACTAGTCTAAATGTTATTAAAATCCCCAAATGAAATTAGTAGCTTTAGGGAGAAACTGCTCTGTAAAATTTCCAAGAATCTAAGAAGTAGTAATCATCCTTATATACGGCAGCCATCAATAGAAAATCATACAACTGTACATACAAAGATCATGAAATTCAATTTTCTACTCCTGATACCATGTTCCCTCCCTCATTAGGCAAAGGACATGTGATATTCTACTAAGGGTAAACCAAGAAGGATGCATTCTTTTTCCTTGATAACCTCTCCAGTCCCATAGCATTAATGGCTATATGCTGACATAAAGCCCATTACTTATAATTTAACAAGTATTTGGAGATTATAAAAGGAAATTAAGGAAGTACTGTATTAAATGCCAACTTTTTTTGCTAAAAATAACACACATTTATTCATACAATTACATGCCGAGTATATCAGTGTTACAAAGTTTTCGTTTAAGCCTAAATATACCTTTGAATCGCTTTTGACTATGGTAGTTCGTTATGCCATTACCATGACTGACTGATATTTATGGCCTATATGACTGATCAATAATAATTTACTACCTTTTGGATTAAGAGTAAAATGTTGAGTCATATTGTAGAAAACCCCAGGGTTCCATTTTGTTTCATTTTTAGCTACAACTGCATTTTTTCTCCGTCTTGATCCCCTTGTCCCTAAGTAGATTATATGTCATTTAATATCATACCTTAAAAGCATTTCATCCAATTTAGCCAGAAGCAAATTTCAAGTTTATTAATTCTCAAAGCAAAATCCATTTAGGACCTACTATGTGCCAGGTACTTTTCTTGCTCTGGGGATTCGGTGGAGAAAGAGGTGGGCAGACTTCTCTTGGGACTCAAGTTCTTGCTCTTTGAGTGTGCATATTTTCTTTTGAGCTCAGGGAAATTGTCTTTTAGCTAACTAAGACAGCCTACCCAATTGTTTTCTCTTTCTGAAAAATCCAAATCTCATCCTATTTGGTTTTCAGAATTTTTTTCGCCAAGTCTCATGTTTTTCTTCATGCATTTTATATCATTCTTGATACTTCAAAATATTATTTCTGCTTGATTTTATGAGACAAGAGGTTTTATCTCATCATTTATGGACTTGTATTTGTTAGTCCGGAAAACATTTTTTTTGGTCCCATAATGTGCGTTGGTGGGATGTAATGTGCTTCATTTTCTAAAAGGAAGACAAAGACTTTTCCCCTGAGGGCTGGCTGGGCAGTGGGAGCATGTGGGGGAAGCTCTCCACTCAACCAGTTCCTAGAGCTCTCCCAAACCTGGAAGCAGCAGCAGGACCCGGCCCAGGCAACTGTCAATTCCTTATCTTCCAGAGGGTCAGTCAAGCTCTTACACATAGTCCAGTCAAGCTCTCTTGACCAGCACTCTCCAGGCTCTGAGACGAGGGAAAGACCAGCAGCAGCTCTTACTGGAACGTGCTCAGAGCTCCACACCTGCCCCGCTCCCTGAGCTGGTTGGCTCAGGAGAAGTGATAAAGGAATATGTGTGCAGCTGGATGAGTGTATGGTCAGCACCGTGTCTTCCCAGAACTTCTCCGGCAGACACCAGAATACTATCTGTTTTAAGAGAAATTTCATCACATAACTTCCTTTTATAGAACATATCAATAAAATCTCACTGCCGCTAAAACTATTCAAAATGACCATGGCATCTTTGTGCCCTCAGAGAGGGGTTATTTCTAAATCTTTTCTTCCCTCTTCCTGTCAGCCCACCATGCTGGACTGGGCAGACTGCTCCCAGGTCTGCATACCACATTCCTTCTCACCTCAGAGCACACTTGTGCTTCCCCTCTGCCTACAACTCTCCTCTCTTCCTTTCCTTTGGCTCCTGATTACTCAACATTTCCCTTCTTCTCGCTTTCCTTCAGCTTGTACTGAAGTACCTCTTATGTGCTAAGGGCTAGTGATCCGCTGGTGATCAAAATTAATATGGTTTAGGTCTTTGAGGAGTTTTCAGTTCACTAGGAGAAGCAGACCCAAAAAGTGTACATAAATACATAAAACTTAAACTATCATAAATTCAATGAAAAAAATTATACATGTGTCTATGGACACACAATTAACTCAGTGAAGGGGTTGAGTTAATGAACTCCTATCTGTTTTCAAGAACTGTTCATAATCACAACATTAGTCTGTATTTAATAATTAGAATTGTACTAGTTTACTTCTCATACCATCATTTTTCTTTTTAATATTCACTGTATCCTGATCCAGTTAGAAAAACACAGCAAATTGCAACAGCAGGGTAAAAAATGAATTACATTACTTTTCATACCTTCCCATTTTTGTCCGCCAAGTGACTTTGCAGCCCTGGCTCCTAACAGTGTACAGCATTTCTCCACCTCCTGGATGCTGGGTACGTAGGTTAATAAGTGGTTTGTTATCTAGCATTGTTTGTGACAATAATTGACAAAAACTTTAGATACTGCCAAGTCCCTTCCATATTTTAGAAAACCTATTGTATTCTAATCTTCAGTGTAAGGAGGCATTACCTCAGAAACATTTCTTTTGTGGAATACAAAGAGAATTATAAATTGCTTGTTTAAAATAATTATGGACTCGCATTTTTAGTCATAGGAACCTCAACTGTAACACTTCCACTAAGTCCCCAAAAGGTATGACTTACTGGTAACAAGGAAGCAAAACTACTGATTAAAGCAGAGACATCCCTGTCTTGTACTATCTTTAGTGTTAATTTTTTGAGATGTAGGAAAAGGGAGTTTAGATCTCTGCATTTCCTATTTAGAAACATTTGTACTGGTGTTAAGACTCTCCCATACTCCAATGTAAGTGGAGACGGGAATATAATACTTTACTGATGGTTTGGCAGTATGAGTAAAAAAAAACTCAGTAAGGTCACTAATTCAAGAAGATTTTAACAGAGATGGTGGTGAGAGAGGTTAGTAGATGATTAAAACAAAGTATAAAATTCAGACAGCTCGGGGCACCTGGGTGGCACAGCGGTTAAGCGTCTGCCTTCGGCTCAGGGCGTAGTCCCGGCGTTATGGGATCGAGCCCCACATCAGGCTCCTCCGCTATGAGCCTGCTTCTTCCTCTCCCACTCCCCCTGCTTGTGTTCCCTCTCTCGCTGGCTGTCTCTATCTCTGTCAAATAAATAAAATAAAATCTTTAAAAAAAAAAAATTCAGACAGCTCAAAGATGGAATGAGTTGATTTTCACATGGTACCATTCCTGGAGAATACAATCTGCTTGTGATATGTGCTATCTTGAAACACACACACACACACACACACGCGCGCCGTTTCTCCCTAAGCATCACTCTTTCTCTGCTCTATTTAACAGACAATCTTCTCAAAGTAATTGCTTATACTTACTCTCTGCAGCCTGCTCTCCTTGAGAATATTCCAATGAGACTTTCATGCCAGAACTACTTCTGTCAAAATCACCTAGAAACTTCACATTGCTAAACGCAGGAGTCCTCAGTTTTTGCCATCCCTTACTTATCAGCAACATTTTACGTATTAATCACTCGCACTTCTTTAAGTGAGAGAATTGACATATAGCATTATAGTAGTTTTAGGCATAGCCACTTTCTAAAAACACTTCTTCAGTGATATTCCAGGGCACTTCCCTCTCCCAATGTTTTCCCTTCCGCATCAGTGGTTACTCCTTTTAGCTTCCCATTATCTTAACATCGTAGAACCTTTAAACAAAATATTTGGATATTTCTCCCTTATTTAGATCCACTCCTTGATAATCATAGCTTTAAGTATTAGCTAAATATGAATGAACTCTAAAAGTATTCTCCAGCCTAGATTTCTCCCCTAAACCCCTGAATTCCAGACCTGTACAATACCGCCTACTATCTTTACCTAAGTATTCAAAGACACCTTGAACTCAACATTTCCAAAGCAGACTTGTCCTATCTCCCAAAGCCTGCCCCCCCCCCGACATCCTCTCTGTCTTGATTATAGCCACACTGTTCTTCAGCTGCCTAAGCTAAAAATCCTGCCGTCATCTTTAATTATTCTTCTTTTATAGCCAAGGTTCACTTTGGCAGCAAATCCTATCAGCTCTACTTTCAAAATATGTTTAAAATTCAATAGCTTAGTACATCCGCCACAGTGACATGAGCCAAGCCATCCATACTTCTAGCCTGGGTAATTGTGGTGGCCTCCTAATTTGTCCCTGATTCTGATTTTGACCCGATTGTCTAGTCTCCACACTGCAACTAGTGGAAATTATCTATATCTATATTTATATTGGCACCAATATATAAATATATAGACACATGTCTTCTAAAATGTCAATCAGATAATGCCACTCCATGCTTCAAAACCCACTAATGGCTTCCCCTACTACTCAGAGAGCAAAAATCATTACAATAGCCTACAGTGTCTCAGGAGATCTACATATCGTTCTCCTCTAACCACATTACCTCTCTGACCACATGTCCTATTATTATCCCCCTTATTTGTTGTGTTTTAGCCACACTGGACCTTTGCTCTTCGAACGCACCAGGCAATATATACCTAAGAGTTTTTCTAACTATAGGTGTTTGGGTTTGCGTTTTGGCTTTGCCTAGAAAGCTTTTCTATTGATAACACTCATGCTCACTTCCTGAAGCTTCTATCCCCAGACACCTCCTCAGTGAGGTAGCCCCATCATTCTCTTTAGCATTTCTTTTCCCTATTTCTTCCTTTGTTTTCATCTACGGCACCTAATGATATCTGACGTCACATCTTTTTGCTAATTATTCTTGGGTTTTTTTGTCTTTCTTTTCCTCTTAGAATGTAAAATTCATGAGAGCTGGGATTTTTGCTATTTCTCGATTATATCTTCAGAGCACAGTATGAAATAAATATTCAAAGAACAAATGAATAAATGAATGAATCTCATGAATCCTGTTTGGCTGAAATCATTGGTGAATAAATTAGCTAATTAGTTAAAGCTGTTAGAGCAGATTCCAGCATAAAGCAGGAGTAAGGATATAGGTTTTCTAATCCTTAGATATCCCTTTTACCTTAGTATCTTACAGTTCTCTGGAGACAGGGCATGTACTGGTTAAGAAAAAAATTACATTACTGCTTACCTTTTCTTTCTTCTCCTCCAGATGGTGATAGCATGGGAAATACACTTGAAAATGCAGACCAATAGCTCTGCGTCACACAGCAGCGTACAATGGGCCATGGGAAACCTGACACACTAAAGAATTCAGTCTGTCTTCCTAAATGTTGAGTGATCACCATCCCACAGATCGCATGCTGTGCAGGCCTTTGTCTGCCTTTAAAAAACCGTGATAACCAACCCATCATCACCCTGATTAATTTCATATATTAAGTGTCAATCTGATGACAGTATGGCTTGGCCTTGCAGGTAGTAGTTGTAAAGACCATCTCATCTCACTGAGTGGCATTGTTGAAATTCTATTCCTGTCAAGAGCTAAGCCCACATACATTTCACTAAACACTTTGGGGATTTACAGTGTTAGCAGTCTCACTGCAGTTTTCATCCGCTGTGCATACAGAAGGATTTGGAACAGCAAGAGCGTACAGTCCATTGGCACTAAGGAAGAAAAGCAACAAGGAGCATGTGTGCGTGTGTGCACATGCGTATATTAAAGGCAAGGGAACTAGAAAGGGGGAGTACAAAAATAACTTGACTTAATCATTTTCAGTCAAAAAAGCCTACGTCAAAATTGATTTGACTGTCTATGGAGAGAGTTTACATTTCCAGATTCTCAAATTTCTTTAACTTTTAAAAATACCACTATTACATTATGGCTTTATTAAAAGACTGGAGAAACATATTCCTGATTTCTTGTTGAGTCATAAAGGTAAGTGAGTGGGTCAAAACCTTTAATTGTATAGGTGAATTTGACAAAAATTGAAGTTCACAGAAATGAACAGTGAATATTTTCACTTTCACGTAATGCCAAATAACACATGTAACCATCATGAAGGGAAACTAGCCAATGCATAGCCAGCCAGACTTATGTTACATGGTAAGTCTTCTTCCTGCCTTGATACCATAAAATAGTTAACTGCACAATGCTTACAAAAATCCGTAAACAGAGAACTATGCAATATCAGGGGAAAGATGCTGATTCAGAATTCAAATGGTCAGGAACTAAGAAAACGTATGGTGATTCCTGCACCTCGCCTCTTACTTCTTCATAAAAAACACCACATGTTTCAGGACAGAAATATTGAATTTGAGAGCTCAGTTTGATAGGTAGATAACAGTGTAAGATGCCCAGATGGTGAAGTACTTGGCACGAGGAAAAAATAAATAAAATTAAAACAAAACAAAAAACACACACCTAGGCCAGGAGACTTTGAATTTCCAAACAGACTCAGGGAATAAAGCAGCGAGGGGTTGTATACATATGATAATTCAGAGCACAGCAGAAAATAGCACAACGAAAACATGATTAAAAATGAATATGCCCAGCAGGAAGAGCACCGCTATGGCTCAGAAAATAGAAAAGGTGATACAGTGGTTGTAAAGATGGGTATGTTCCCTCTACTGCCCCAGAATCACCTCCAGTTGAACCTCGGTTACAGAGATGCTAGTATTTCATGCAGGAAAAGAAATTTTGTGGTCTTATCCTTGAATACTATTGTGTTTGATAGCTGAACCTAGAAAATTAAGTTCTCTTGAAGAAACTTTAATCACTGATGTGATAACTATTTTCCACTCGACAAAGCAATTTCATAGAAAATAGAGAGGCTCACGAAATGCGTTTTGAAAGCGCTCGAAAAATATGTGGACTTACTTACAGGGAGTGAACTGAACTCCTATGCAAAGATCACATGGTAAAATGGAGCTCTAAATGCGGCTTATCAGACCAAGAAAAATTTGTGATAACTTTATTCAATAAGTGATGTATAGAATATTATATTTGTGACAGACTCAAGACTCCTTTTTTGGCAGTTTTTTTCTGTGTGCATTTAAAGTAAATGTCTATGTGCAGTTTTTTTTATATATAAATTATTACTCTAAGCTATTAAATAAATAGTAATAAATAAAATAATAAAATAATAGATAATTCACTCTAAAAGAAGAGTGAATCTCCGGTTTTCAAAATACTTGCTATGGAGAGCACCTGTGTGGCTCCGATGGTTAAGGGTCTGCCTTCAGATCAAGCCCCACATCAAGCCCCAATTCAGGCTCCCTGCTCAGCAGGGAGCAGGGAGTCTGCTTTTCCCTCTCCCTCTCGCCCTCCCCCCTCTTCCCCCAGCTCATGCTCTCTCTCTCAAATGAATAAATAAAATCTTAAAAAAAAAAAAAAGGAATATATGCTATGGAAAAAAATTAGTGGAGCCTCTTCTTGTAAGCTCTATGTCCTAAATTTATTTGGCTACCACTTTAAAGTGATAAAAAAAATTCTATGGACTCAATCTGTTGTAGTTTTTTGTGCATTTTTAGGAAGCTATGCTACATGATGGGGCTGGCGAAAACAATGATGCATAAGATAGATAACTTTCCAGCTCTCAGGACTTTCAATCTATTGAGGAATATAGAAAATAAATATATAATCACATCACACAGTTTTAAGTGTTCTGGATGGAAAAATATAGAGGAGGCAGCAGCAGGAACAGGAGCCAGGCTAAGGTGAGCTGGGGAGGGAGACAGACGGGGGGCTTCCACAAGGTAATTTATGGATGGCCACACAGAGCAGGACACCGAATGGGCAAGTCTCTTGGATAAAGATCATGACATGTAAGGTAGCCCAGAGGCAAGTGAAGAATTTAAAGATTTGAAGTAAGCTTGGGAGTGTTTACTTTGTTTTTTCTTTTGTTAGTTTTTGGTCACGAGATAGAGCTGAAATAAAGCAGAGATGTAGTGATTTTATTAATATGCTTTTTTAAAGTGCTCTGTATTTTTCAAAGATTTGTCAAATAAGTCCTCTCCTTTGACCCCCTCGGACAGTGCTGAAGTAAGTGGTGCTGTTCTAATTACACTCTTTCGCTGTTGAGGAAACTGAGGCTGATAAGGGATCTCACGGTTATTAAGGAAGCTAGTGCCAGAATGGAAATTAACATCTTTATCTCTTGGCTCTTAGGCTACTGTGCCATGTTGCCTTCTTTCCACTTGTCTTCAGGGGAAAGATAAGCCATGGATCCCTATATATTTAAATTGCCTCTTTGTCAATGAAGTACATAAAATCTATTATACATTAATGGAAATTTTTAAAATGGAGGAAATATAGTAATGTCTCTCTTAAGCAACTGTCTTACATTCTGCTCTATTGTGGTTTAAGTGCGGTAAGTGATGTTATTTTATTGCATTGTAACAGTGAGGGAAAGCAGATTCGTGGCAAGTCCTTGAATTGGGGAAAATCTTCAGTTTCTGAGCATAACCTATAATTTGCATTTGATCTTATAATTCTAGGATGAAGTAATTATAGCATGTTGTATACAATTAAGGCTGAGGAATAATTTCATTTTACATGCTAACGATGTTCAGATCGGAAAAGATGTCAATGAAAGCCACACTGAGAAAGTCAGTGAAGAATTGGCATGGAAAAAAAAAAGTATTTTACATCTGCAGTAGAGAGTGATTTCAGTTTGAAGATGATTCCAGATTTTATATGTGGAAGGGAGGAAAGAGAGAAGTAAAAGGTTTATATGTAATATCATAACTTAAAATAGAAAGCTTATTTTCTTATTTTGTCTCCATTAACTTATATGAAACAATAATGTAAACTCATAAAGCAATACTTTGTTTTCATCTGTACAATGGGAGGAAAATGACATTCTTACTTATAGAGAAATTGTGGAACTCAAGAATCTTAGAGCATTTCTAAATAGAAAATATTATACAAATAATAAATTTGAAAGAGATTAGACCAACTTGAATGAAAAACAGGGTAGAGGAGAATTCCCCATCTGGACTAAAATGAAAGAGATGAAAAAGAAGAGTTTCCTATAAAATCCTAGAAATTTTCTTCTAAGTTGCTAGGGTTTCTGTTTATAACTTTTGGAAATCAAAATTTCATCTTGGTGCCTCAGAGTCTAGAAAATAATTGGAGTAATGGATCTTGCCCGATTTCCTTCTGTGTATATTATGTACTTCGTATTCCGTGCACTTCCGTGGTATTGTGCATGGCCATTGTACCAATTTTTCAGTTTTTACAGATTTGAAGGGTCAACCTGTTGCTCCATCTATACATATGAATCTTGAATTTACTTTTACTTGTTGAATACAGACTTATTTTCATGGCTTAATCAATGGACAGTAATTAAAAGTATTTAGTATTGGCCTAGATTCTGGGTCTGAAAAAATAAAGTGCATTGTTTAAGGAAAATCGGTAGCTGCCGCCATTTAATTCATTAGCCCTTCATTTACAGAAGCAAATTAGTGAATGTGGCAGTACTAATCACAACATAGATGCTTTTGATTATTCCTAAAACAAGGCTTAATATATGACAATTTTCATGACTTATTTGAGATTCCTTACCCCAAGTCTGAGCAATTTGGCCACACAAAAACTGAGACCTTCACAGTCTGAGTTGGATCACCCTTCCATGATTCTCAGTAACACAATTCCTGGTTATCATTCACTTTCCTTTCCATGCCACGGTGAACTCGTTCCTCTCTTTTTGCTTCCTTCCTCTCATTTACCATAGGAAAACTCCACCTCCCTAACATCCCATTAAGCTTTGTATCATTCTTTCATTCAACTGCTCACCTCATGATGTCCGTCTTCACAGCTTATCCCTGGGCTTTTCCAACGAGCCTAAGGTAAAAGTATGCTATTAAGATACCTTCTCTTAGATCATCAAATATTTCTACAAACAACAGTTCCATTCTTTGCTTTAACTGAAGTTTTACTTTCTCCTCCAGCTCTCTTCACTGGAGAATACTGTTTTCTAACTTTCCTAATTCATTAGAAGAAGGGGTAGATTTTCATGCTAATTGCAGACCATGCTTTTGCCACCACCAGACTGTAATCGCTTTTCAGAAATCTTTACCAAACCTTGACACTAGCCTTTTCACATGTGGTGTCAGCAACTTACACTCACAATGCAATCCCTCTCGTTGATGGCTTCACCGGGAAGCTCCTGGCTTTTATCACTATCTCCTGCCTTGCCAATTTTTTTTTTTTTTTTTTTTTTTTTTTTTACAATTTCACCATCAGCAGCAATGAACCTTTTGCCACCTGAGATGTCAACAATCATTTCTAGATAGTTCAAGGCTATTTTTATATCACTCAATTCATCCTTGAAGAGATGGGTCATGCTTTTCATGTTTGGAAATAATCTCAATGAGCTCCCACTTTGTGCACACCAAAATCTTGTATTTATTGGATCTTAACCTCTACCTTTTTGCGATTTCCCATATTTTTCCCATTTCTCAATGAATTAGCTTGGCCACCATATTAATTGACTGAGACTTGTTTAATTCAGTTAATTATTATTAATTATTGCAGATAGGTACTGTACTAGAGTACTAGGATTTGAAGAATTTAAGACAGAAAGAACAAAGATTGATAAACATAGTACCTCCCCCAGAAAATTTAATTCAGTAAGTGCTAGAAACCACAGCTGCAATAGTTGGGTATCCAGCATGTTGCTAAACAAAAAATCCAACAGTGCCAGTTGATATGGCTCAGTAGTAAGATGACAGCCTCTGTCTAGAATCCCAGAAAAAATATATGTGATGACGGAGGAAGATATTCAGAAGTTTTAGCATGGTAATAGAGAGGTTACAAGGTTTATAGTCAGGTTGAAAAAGATTCCAAGAAAGATTTCTTGACTGAGGACAAATAGTTTGCACCATGGCATCCAAAAGTAGATGCCTGCATACTGCCCCCCAAAGACCAGCCAGAAAGTTACATCTCATTGATCACAAGCGTAGAAGGACTACACAAGGGCCAACACACAACGCAGCTGAGAGGGGTGCTAAAAATCAAAGGGAGATTCAAGGCCTTCTTATCCTCTGTTACTTTAAGAATATTGAAGGACTTGTTATGTCATGACCTCCTCTTGAAGAGAATGAGAACAAGATGAGATCATTTGAAAGGCAGAATTCTCCCCCCCACCCCATTTTATTAAGAAATAACTGACATACATCATTGTGTAAGTTTAAAGTATATACAGCATGATGGTGTGATTTAGGTGTACAGTGATGATTACCACAAGAGGTTCAGTTAATATCCATCATCTCATACAGATCCAGGAAAAAGCAAAGAAAGAAAAATGAAAAAAAATTCTCCTTGTAATGGGAATCCTCAAGATTTAATCTAACAACTTTCCTATATATCCTACAGCAGCACTAGTTATAGTCATCATGTTGTGAATGATGTCCCTAGTACTTATTTATCCTATAATTGGAAGTTTGTACATTTTGACCAGCTTCCTCCAATTTCTCCTCCCCTTCAACCTCTGCCTCTGGTAACCACAAGTCTGATCTCTTTATATATGTTTAGATTATTTTTACATTTAGATACATATATATTTAGATCCCACATATGAGATCATACAGTATTTGTCTTCCAATCATACAGTTTTTCTTTTTCTCTGCCTGGCTTATTTCACTTAGTACAATGCCTTGAAGGTCCATCTACGTTATTGCAAATGGTAAGATTTCGTGTGCACGCGCACACGTGTGTGTGTGTGTGTGTGTGGGTGTGTGAGACTGAGTAATACTCCAGTGTCTATGTATATAGCACAACTTCTTTATCCTTTAATCCATCAATGGACACTTAAGTTGTTTTCAAGTCTTGGCTACTGTAAACAATGCAGCTATGAACATGGGGGTGAAGCTATCTTTTCAAGTTGGTGTTTTCATTTCCTTTGGATATATTCTCAGGAGTGGAATTGCTGGATCACAGGGTAGTTCTATTTTTATTTTTTGGATCCTCCATACTGTTTTCCATAGTGGCTGCACCAGGTTATCATTCTGCCAACGGGACACTGGGGTTCTTTTTTCTTCACATTCGTACTGGCATTTCTTATCTCGTCTTTCTGATAATGGCCGTTCTAACAAGTTGAGGTGATATATCATTACAGTAAAAATATATATTTTACAGATATATCATTGCAGATATATCATTACAGTTAAAACTGTACCTATTGGCCTTAAAGGCAGAGTATTTATCTGAAAGTGACTAAATCATTGAAAATAGATTTTTATACTTGTGAAGACTGTGAGATCGTATGTTGGCAGGTTAAACTATACAACTGACCGTTGAACAATGTGAGGGTTAAGGTCACTAACCCCTATAAAATTGAAAACCCAGGTATAACTTCTGACTCCCTAAAAGCTTAATTACTAAAAGCCTACTGTTGACAAGAAGCCTTATGGATAACTTAAGCAGAGTATACTGTATTCTTATAATTAAAAGGGTAAAGAAAATCTATTAAGAAAATTACAAGGAAGAGAAAATACATTTATTTACAATACTGTGCTGTATTGAAAAAGTTCACATGTAAGTAGACCTACGCAGTCTAAATCTGTTGTTCAAATGTCAACTGTATTTTTTCTTTTAAAACATAGCAAAATGGAAAACTGCTAGCAAATTTGGATCTTTTATAGAAAACAAAAATGCTATATTTCCTTTGAATATTTAAGGAGTATTATTAGTAAATTTTTAATGTTACTATTACCATATATTTTCTCTTCAATATCTATCTCTGTAATATGTCATCAGTAAAATCGGAGTATAAAATAAATACTTTGAGACATACCAGAACTTATATAATCAAATGTGAGTTGACTTTGTAAGTCATCAGTTACCTGACACTTATTCTCAATGGTTGACAGATCAGAGTAGCAGCTCATTTGGAATTAGCTCTGAAGGCATTTTACCAGTGCCATAAGGAAAGCAGTTACATTATTCTGTGACCAAACCTTGAATTTCTCATCATGTCATCTCTTTCAGTGTAACTATCTATCTACTGGTGACATTTCTGCAGCCATGCGTATTTTTAGCTTGAAGGGAGAATTAGTGATATCCCATCTGTCAACTAACACTCAGGAAAAATAAAAAGCTCTTTTGAGAAGGTTGGGTTTTGCAAAGATGGTGACAATTTTTATCAGAACTATCAACAGCAGCAACCACACTACTGCCCTGCCATGAATTACAGACTTGATCTGTGCCAGGAGTAGTGCAAAGCCATTTACATGTAACTTCACAACATATACAAAAGATAGAAATTTGTAAAGTTGTTTCTCCCAATGAAACCAGAAATGGACAAGATAAGAATGTTTGGAAGATACACGTAGCTTGTGAGTGGACTTCCAAGCTAATTCTGACGGATGCCAGGCTCTGAGTTTGAGAGTCTTATTTTTAAATTTGCTGTTGGAATATCAGCAGCTGCCTGAGCTTGATTAATACACTCTAGGATGATGTTAGAAAGTGTGTGAGGCTCATGCAAATGAACTGTTGATGGATTATGGTTCGAAAATTGTTTCAATAAGCAATTGTCTTTATTTTTCAAGGAAATTTTCAGCGTTCCAGAAGGAAATGCTATGGCTCTGTACCTGGAGGACTGCCTTCTAGCTTGAAGATAGAAAGATCTATCTTCTAGATAGAAAGACATAAAATGTCTTATAATGGGTTTTCTTTAAAAAAAACAACACAAAAAACAAAACATCACAACAGCTGGCATGTATATCCTAAAGAAACAGGCGAGAAAGGGAGATTGTAAATATAGCAAAACAAAATTGTTTGGGTTTTGAAAAGAATATAGGAAGATGTGATTTAGGGAACCATTCTGTTATATTTATTGATATTTCAATTATGTATGACATTTGCCACTTCCTTTGACACTCTAAATAGGAGTGTCAACAAATTTTTGAAATGACAAAATGCACATTATATTAGTGACTGGTGTACAAAAAAGAATTGGCTTGAAGACTTATCAAAATAACCCTACAAATGCTTTAAAAAAGCAGTAGGACTTTTAACAAAAATTTCCCCATCCGTCCCCATTTAATCCTTTATCTAAACACTGAGTGCTTATATTACTCATTTTAGTTCACTGATTTTTCTCTACTATGGTAAAATTTTATTTCTCAAATAACCCAAACTCTCTCATTTTCCAAATTTAATTGTTACTATTTTTAGTTAAATCAGGACACAATGTTTTACTCTGATAAAATTTTAAGTTTTGTTCTTTGCCAATTCATAAAGTGTTCTGTAACTATTATTTCCTGTAGAGCTCTTTCTCTCTGATTCTCCCCAGACTCCCAACTTGCATTGCCTCCCTTAAATTGTCCTAAAAACTAAAAAAGACTCTCTTGAATATTCCTTTTCTTGTCACCAAACACCCCCCTTTCTCCTGGAAACTGCAGACCTCCCTCTGTAGTCTGGACTGACTGCCATCTTTATATCTGCTCTTCCAAGGGACTGGAACTCTAACGTCATTTCCTTTATCACCTTTTATTTATGGTTTATTCCTTATACTGCTAAAATATCTAAGTAACCTCCTAGGATCAGATGTGGAAAGAAGTTTTCTGATTCCTCACACATCTAAAAATATTTTTTATTCTAACTGAAACTTAATTGAAAATACTGAAGAGTAAACATCTGGTTTAAAATCATCTCCCGAAATTAAAAAAACAAAACAAAACAAAATAGCGCTCCTTTGTCATCTGTTATCCAGTGTTGCTGATGAGAATACCAGTGCTTATTAAATGATCCCTCCTTCGCAGGTAACTATTTCCTCGCCCTCTTCTGCCTCCTCACTCCCCTTCCTCCAGACAAAACAAAAAACAAAAACAACTTCTAGATTTCTTTAGTATGTCTGCAATTTCACAACTATTTATCACAGTACTGGGATTTATATTTTCTTTATTTTTTTTAGATTCTTTTTTATTCATTTGAGAGGGAGGGACACAGAGAGAGCAAGCACGGGGAGAGGCAGAGGGAGAAGCAGACTCCCCACTGAGCTGGGAGCCCAATGTGGGGGCTTGATCCCAGGATCATGACCTGAGCTGAAGGCAAACACTTAACCATCTGAGCCACCCAGGTGACCCCGGGATTTATATTTTCATGGGCTTTGGGATGATCCTTCAATTTGAAAACACTTTGTTTCATTTTGCCCTCATGAGAATCTCTGTCAGATTGATGTTGGACAGCCTCAATGGATATCCTCTGTTTTCACCTTCCTCTTGCATATTCCTTGTCATCCATTTCTCTTTTCTTGGAATACTGTCCACTGCCCTTTCCGCTAACTGCTATTCAGCAAAGATACTTTCATTTATTTTCACCTTCCACTACCCTTCTGTCTCTCACTTCTTTTGAATAGTATCACACTCCGTGTATACTTTTTCTGAAGATATGTTCATTTGAGAAAGACCTTGTTTATACATCTTGTTCTCCCTATCTCCCTCTGCCATGTTTCAGGCTTTCCTTGAATCTATGTTGGTCTTGACTATCTGATCATATTTAACAAGGAGACAATGCAAGCAGAATCCAGGAGCACTCTGTACTTTGTTGTGGTGTACTAATGCAGATTCAGTGCTTCACTGTGCGACTGGAGGATAGGGCAGGCTTTTTTAGTGCGGCTAAATGCCAACATGTGAATAACTTTCTCCCCTGTGGCCATTCACTTCTTTCTCTTTACCTGGGTGGCAGAATATAGTTTTCTATGTGAAAGACTTTTTCTCAGTACTGGAAGGGATAGGTCTATTGTTCCAAATACTGTTTCACTCATATTTAGGTTTCCTTTCATGTCTCACATCTGCCCCAAGTTATTCCCGGCTTCTCAAAATACTGATCTCCATGGTTATGCATGGGAGAATGTCTTACTTTTGGCTCAATACTGTTTTATCAGAATGCTGGCTAAATCTTGTTCTTCTCCCAGTTATTGGTTAACCCTTACTGATCTCTTCTCTGGGACTTATAGCTGTGTTGAAATGTTTTGTCTACTACTGGCACCTCGCTTTTTCTTTTTTTTTTTTTTGTTATGAAATTATACCCTTTTGCTTCATTAATTTTCAATTTAATGTATCTTCAGAAAAAGGAAAATGATATGTATGACCAATTTTTCTTTTTGATAAATGTTACTGTTTGGAAAATTAATGCAAAACTTGGCAGAGAAAGAATGTATAGATTCTGACTATTCAGATCTAATATTACAATGGTGTAAATTATTTTTCTTTATCTAAATATACTTGGAGTCTGGGAGGAGGCAAGATGGCAGAGGAGTAGGGGACCCCGTTTCCACTGGTCCCTGAATTTAGCGGGACATCTACCAAACCATTCTGAACACCCATGAAATCAGCCTGAGATGTAAGAATATACATCTGGATCTCTACAAGCAGAAAAATGCCACCTGTCGAGAGCTGGCAAGGGTGGAGTCATGAATCTACAGGCAGGTATTGGAAGATAAGCAGAAGGGAGAGGGAGCTGCCGTAAGCTCCTGGGAAGTGATATAACACCGGAGTGCAAAAGCGTCCTGCACCAGAAACCAGCAAAAACTCACAGAGCAGTAGCAGCCAGGAAAGGGCTTTGGAGCAGTGCTCAAACAGGATTTTAGGGTGCATCTTGCTTGGGTTGTGGTTGATACTTTGGACTCTGTACATTCCCTTCACCATCCCTTGACAGAATAACTAAGAGAAGAAACTCCCAACAAAGAAAAGAACCAGTGACAATGGCCTCTGCCACAGACCTAACAGATACGGATATAAGCAGGATGTCAGAGGTAGACTTCAGGGTAGCAATTATGAAGTCAATAGATAGGCTTGAGAAAACCATTAGCGGCAATGTAGAATCTCTAAGGGCAGAAATGAGATCTAATCTGGATGAACTTAAAAATGCTGTGAATGAGATGCAGTCTAAACTGGATATGCTAACAGCCAGGTAAATGAGGCAGAGGAACAAATTAGTGATCTGGAAGATAAGCTGATAGAAAGGAAGAAAGTTGAGGAGGATAGGGATAAACAACTAGAAGCCCACGAGATCGGACTTTGAGAGATCACTGATGCCATGAAATGTTCCAATTTTAGAATTATTGGGATCCCTGAGGGGGTGGAGAGAGAGAGAGAGAGAGGATGAGAAGATATATTTGAACAAATCATAGCTGAGAACTTCCCTAATCTGGGGAAGGAAATAAGCATTTGTGCCCAAGAGGCAGAGACAATCCCTCCCAAGATCAGTAAAAATAGACCAACATCCCTGAATATAATAGTAAAACTTGCTAATCTGAGAGTCAAAGAAGCTATCCTGAGAGAAGTTAGGGGGAAAAGATTCCTTATGTATGAAGGGAGGAACGTCGGAATAACGTCAGACCTGTCCACAGAGACCTGGCAAGCCAGATAGGGCTGGCAAGACATTCAGGGTACTAAACGAGAAGAACATCCAGCCAAGGATACTTTATCCAGCAAGTCTGTCATTCAGAGCAGACAGAGAGATGAAGAGCTTCCAGGACCAGCAGAAACTGAAAGAATATGTGATCACCAAGCCAGCCCTGCAAGAAGTATTAAGGGGGATTCTATAAAATAAGAAAGACCCCAAGAATAATACCAGAAATTTACAGAGAAAACCTATAGAAACAGGGACTTTACAGGCAATATGATGGCACTAAAAACCTATCTGTCAATAGTTACTCTCAATGTGAAAGGCCTAAATGCTCCAATGAAATGGGTTGTAGAATGGATAAAAAGACAGGACTCATCCATATGCTGTCAACAAGAGACTCGTTTTGAACCTAAAGACATCTCCAGATTGAAAGTGAGGGGATGGAGAACCATTTTTCATGCCAACAGACCTCAAAAGAAAGCTGGGGTAGCAATTCCCATATCATAAAAATCAGATTTTAAGCCAAAGACTGTAGTAAGAGATGTAGAGGGACACCATATCAAACTTGAAGGGTCTATCCAACAAGAAAATCTAACAATTGTAAATATCTATGTCCTCAACATGAAAGCAGCGAACTACATAAGCCAGCTGCTAACCTAAATAATCATATTGATAATAATACATTAATAGTAGGAGATCTTAACACTCCACTTTCAGCAATGAACATATCATCTAAGCAGGAGATCAACACAGAAACAAGAGCTCTGAATGACACAATGAAGCAGATGGACTTTATAGATATATACAGAACATTCCACCCTAAAACAACAAAATACTCATTCTTCTCGAATGCACATGGAACTTTCTCTAGAATAGACCACATACTGGGTCACAAATCAGGTATCAAATGATACCAAAAGACTGAGATTATTCCCTGCATGTTATCAGACCACAATGCTTTGAATCTGGAACTCAAGCACAAGAAAAAATTTGGAAGAAGTTCAAACATGTGGAAGTTAAAGAGCATCCTGCTGGAGAATGATTGGGTAAACCAGGAAATTAGAGAAGAACTCAAACGATTCATGGAAACTAATGAGAATGAAAACACATCGGTCCAAAACCTATGGGATACTGCAAAGGCGGTCCTAGGAGGGAAATACATAGCCATCCAACCCTCTCTTAGAAAATTAGAAAAGGCTCAAAAATACAAGCTAACCTTCCACCTAAAGGAGCTGGAGAAAGACCACTGAATGAAACCTAAACCTAGCAGGGTAAGAGAAATAATAAAAAGTAGAGAAGAGATCAATGAAATAGAAACCAGAAAAACAGTAGAACAGATCAATGAAACTAGAAGCTGGTTCTTTGAGAAAATTAGTAAGATTGATAAGCCTCTGGCCAGATTTATCCAAAAGAAAAAGGAAAGAACCGGATTTAATAAAATCATGAATTAAAAGGGAGAGATCACGACTAACACCAAGGAAATAGAAATGATTATTAGAAATTATTACCAGCAACAATATGCCAACAAATTAAGCAAGAAATGGATACCTCTGGAAACTTATAAACTACCAAGACTGAAACAGGAAGAAACCGACAACCTGAATAGACCAGTAACTAGTAAAGAAATCGAAGCAGTGATCAAAAACTTCCCAAAGAACAATAGTCCAGGACCAGATGGTTTCCCAGGGGAATTCTACCAAACATTTAAAGAAGAAATAACACCTATTCTTCTGAAGCTGTTTCAAAAAAAAAAAAAAAAAAAAAAAAAGAAAGAAAGAAAGAAAAAAAAAAGAAAAAGAAGGAAAACTTCCAAACTCACTCTATGAGGCCAGCATTACCCTGATCCCAAAACCAGGCAAAGACCCCATCAAAAAGGGGAATTACAGACCAATACCCCTGATGAACATGGATGCCAAAATATTCAACAAGATCCTAGCCAATAGGCTCCAACAGTACATCAAAAGGATTATTCACCAGGACCAAGTGGGATTTATTCCTCCATGCAAGGGTGGTTCAACACTCGCAAATCAATCAACGTGACAGAAGACATTAATAAAAGAAAAGACAAGAACGATATGATCTTCTCAATTGGTGCAGAAAAAGCATTTGACAAAATACAACATCCTTTCCTGATTAAAACTCTTCAGAGTGTAGGGATAGAGGGAACATTCCTTAATATCATAAAAACCATCTATGAAAAGCCCACAGAGAATACCATTCTCAATGGGGAAAAGCTGAGAGAGTTTCCTTTAAGGTCAGGAACACAACTGGGATGCCCACTATCACCACTATTGTTCAGCATGATACAAAGAGTTCTAGCATCAGCAATCAGACAACAAAAATAAATAAAAGGCATTTGAATCGGCAAAGAAGTCAAACTCTTGCTCTTCACAGATGACATGATACTTTATGTGGAATACCCAAAAGACTCCATCCCCAAATTACTAGAACTCATACTACGATCCAGCAATATGGCATGATACAAAATCAATGCACAGAAATCGGTTGCTTTTCTATACACTAACAATGTAATTGTAGAAAGAGAAATTAGGGAGTTGATTCCATTTACAATAGCACCAAAAACCATAAGATACCTAGGAATAAACCTAACCAAAGAGGTAAAGGATTTATACTCTAGAAACTACAGTCATTTATGAAAGAAATTGAGGAAGACACAGAGACAAAAAAATACTCCATGCTCATGGATTGGAAGAATAAACATTGTTAAAATGTCTATCCTGCCCAGAGCAATCTACACTTTCAATGCCATCCCTATGAAAATACCATTGGCATTTTTCAAGGAGTTGCAATAAACAATTCTCAAATTTGTATGGGACCAAAAAAGACCCTGAATTGCCAAGCGAATGTTGAAAAAGAAATATAAAGCTGGGGGCATCACGTTGCCTGACTTCAAGTATATTACAAGGCTGTGATCACTAAGACAGCATGGTATTGGCACAAAAAAACAGACATGTAGACCAATGGAACAGAATAGACACTCCAGAAATGAACCCTCAACTCTATGGTCAACTCATCCTTGACAAATCAGGAAAAAACCATCCAATGAAAAAAAGTCTATTCAATAAGTGATGCTGGGAAAACTGGATAGCTACATAGACAAGAATGAAACTGGACCGTTCTCTTACACCATACACAAAGATAAACTTCAAATGGATGAAAGACCTCAATGTGAAATCCATCAAAATCCTAGCGGAGAACATAGGCAGTAACCTCTTCGACATCGCCCACAGCAACTTCTTTCAAGACACGTCTCCAAAGGCAAGGGAAACAAAAGCAAAAATGAACTATTCAGACTTCATCAAGATAAAAAGCTTCTGCACAGCAAAGGAAACAGTCAACAAAACAAAGAGGCAACCCATGGAATGGGAGAAGGTATTTGTAAACAACAGTACAGATTAAGGGCTGATATCCAAGATCTACAAAGAACTTCTTAAACTGAACACTCAAAAAATAAATAATCAAGTCAAAAAATGATAGTGGCAGACACTTCTCCAAAAAAGACATACAAATGGCTAACAGACACACGAAAAAGTGTTCAACATCACCAGCCATCAGGGAAATACAAACCAAAATCACAATGAGATACCACCTTACACCAGTTAGAATGGCACAAATGAACATAATGAAACTAATGTTGGCGAGGATGTGGAGAAAGGAGAGCCCTCTTACGGGTTGCTGGGAATGCAAGCTGGTACTGTCACTCTGGAAAACAGTATGGAGTTTCCTCAAGACGTTAAAAATAGAGCTACCCTACCACCCAGCAATTGCACTACTAGGTATTTACCGCAAAGACACAGATGTAGTGAAAAGAAAGGACACATGCACCCCAATGTTCATAGCAACAATGTCCACAATAGCCAAACCGTGGAAGGTGCCCAGATGTCCTTCAACAGATAAATGGATAAAGAAGATGTGGTACATATATACAATGGAATATTACTCAGCCATCAGAAAGGATGAATACCCACAATTTGAATCAACATGGATGCAACTGGAGGGGTTTATGCTAAGTGAAATAAGTCAAGCAGAGAAAGACATTATCATATGGTTTCACTCATATGTGAAACATAAGGAATAGCACAGAGGACCACGAGAAAGGAGGGAAAACTGAAGGGAGAGAAATTAGAGAGAGGGATGGACCGTGAGAGACTCTTGACTCTGGGAAACAAGCTGAACATTTCAGAGGGGAGGAGGGTGGAGGAATGGGGTATCCAGGTAATGGGTATTAAGGAGGGCACATGTTGTGATGAGCACTGGGTGTTATATGTAACTAACGAGTCATTGAACACTATATCAAAAACTAATAATGTACTATACGGCGGCTAACTGAATATAATTAAATAAACAAACCAAAACACAAACTTGGAGTTCTTAGAGAAATGTCAAACCACACAATTACCTAAATATGACTGGCGCTGACATGCAATGGGTTATTTAAAAAATTAAGGTAGGATTGTGTGAAACTGTGTGTGTGGCTGCTGCTGCTGCTGCTTCTGTGTGTGTGTGTGTGTGTGTGTGTGTGTATTTTCAGGCCTGGGGTATCTAGTGCTTTAGGTTTTTCTGATAATTTTATTTAACATACTATACGAAGTCCTAGCCACAGCAATTAGGCATGAAAAATAAATAAAAATCCAAATTGGAAAACTGTCATTATTTGCAGGCCATATGATTTTAAATTTAGAAAACCCCAAAGACTTTACCAAAAAAAAAAAAAAAAAAGTGAGAACTTATAAACAAATTCAGTAGAGTTGCAGAGTACAAAATCAACATGCAAATATCTATTCCATTTGTATCCATTATTAACAAACTACCAAAGGAATGAAGAAAACAATTCCATTTACAATTGCATTAAAAGAATAAAATACCTAGGAATAAATTTAACCAAGGAAGTGAAAGACCTGTCCTGAAATGTATATACAGTGATGAAATTAAAGTAGACAGAAATAAATTGAAGGATATTCTGCACTCATAGATTGAAATAATATTTTTAAATGTCTAGATTACCTTAGGCAATCTATAGATTCAATGTAATCCCTATCAAATACCAAATAGCATTTTTAAGCAGAAATAGAATAGACAATGTTAAAATCTGTCTGGAACAACAAAGATCCTACATAGCCAAAGCAATCTTGAGAAAGAACAAAACTGGAGGCATCGTGCTTCCTGATTTCAAACTATATTACCAAACTATCGTAATCAAAACAGGATGGTGTTAGTAAGAAAACAGATGCACAGCTCAATGGAACAGAGTAGAGAGAAATATAACCATGCATATATGGTAAATTATGTTAAAGATGACCAGAATATAAAGTGGAAAAAGTAAAGTATCTTCAATACATGATATTTGGAAAACTAGACAGCAATAATCAAAAGAAAGAAAAAAGAAAGAAAAAGAAAAGAAAGAAATCAGACTACTACCTTTACCATTACAAAAAATCAACTCAAAATTAGTTTGAGGACCTGACCCTAAGACTTAAACCCATGAAACTCTCATAAAAAACCTAGGTGGTAAGCTCCATGACATTGATCTTAGAGATGATTTTTTTTTTATGTGACTCCCAAAAGCAGAAGAACAAAAGCAAAAAATAAACAAGTGGGACTATACCAAACTACAAAGCTTCTGCACAGCAAAAGAAACCATCAAAAAAACCAAAAAGCAACTGATTGAATGGGAGAAATTATTGCAAATCATGTATCTTAATAAGGGGCTAATATCCAAAATATATATTAAAAAACTCATACAACTCAATAAAAAAAATCTGATAAAAATTGGGCAGAAGATGTGAATAGACATTTTCCCAAAGAAGAGGTAAAAATGACCAACATGAAAACATGCCAATATCACTAACCATCATGGAAATGAAAATCAACACCACAATGAAATATTTTCTCATACCTGTCAGAATGGTTATGATCAAAAAGACAAGAAATAAGGGAGTCTGCCTGGTGCAGTCAATTAAGCATCTAACTCTTGATTTAAGCTCAGGTCATGAACTCCGGGTTGTGCGATCAAGCACCATCTCAGGCTCAGTGTTGGGCATGGAGCCTGCTTGAGATTCTTTCTTCCTTTTCTCCCTCCGCACTCCCCCCCAGCCAAAAAAAAAAAAAACAAACAAACAAAAAAAAAAACATGAAGTAACAAGTGTTGGCACAGAGAAAAGGAAAGTTCTGTGCAATGTTACTAGGAATATTAATTGGTACAACTAGTATGGAAAACATTACAGAGGTTCCTCTAAAAATTAAAAGTAGAATTACCATATGATCTAGCAATTCTACTTCTGGGTGTTTAAGCAAAGTAAATAAAAACACTAATTTCAAAAAGATATATCCACCCCTATGTTTATTGCAGCATTATTTACAACAGCTAAGATATCAAACAACCTAAATGTCTGTCCATCAATGGATGAATGCATACAGATGTGTATGTGTGTATATATGTACACTGCATTTATATATAATGAAATACTGTAGGAATATCAGGAATATTTAATATATATATTATAACATACACACACACACACACACACACTTTACCTATATATATAGATATGGTGGTATATAGGAATACTACTCAGCCATAAAAAGAATGAAATCCTGCCATCTGCAACAACATGGATGGAGCTTGAGTGTATTATGCCATGTGAAATAAGTCAGGAAGAGAAAGAGAAATCTGTGTAATATTACATATACGTGGGACCTAAAAAACAAAACAAATGAACAAACAAAATGAACAAAACTCATGGACAGAACCAGAAGTGTGGTTGCCGGGGGTGGGGTGTGTGTAAATGAAATGAATGAAGGGAGTCAAGAGGTATGTAATTCCAGTTAGGAAATAAGTAAGTCATGGGGATGTAATTTATAGGACAGTGACTAGAGTCAGTAACACTGTATTGCATTACATATTTGAAAGCGCTAAAGGTAAATCTTTAAATGCTCTCATCAGACACAAAAATGTTTTGTATCTTTGTGTGAAGACTGATTGTAACTACTTACTGTGGCGAACATTTTGCAGCATATGTAAATATTGAATCATTATCTTGTATAGTTGAAACTAATATAATGTTATATGTCAATTACACCTCAATAAAAATATTCATAAATGATGGTGAAATTAAAGAAAACTTTGTTTTCTGTAGCAAAATACTGCTTTCGATAAGCAAAGGTAGGAATCTACTTACTATTTTTGTCTTTATAGCTAGAAACAAAACACCTGTGTGGAAGGACTATATTGATATCTGTATTTATGCTTTACTGTCCATAGTTTGTGGCAGAAGATGTTTCAACTGCCGGGGGGGAGGGGCAGTGAGCGGTGAGGGGTAGAGAGGGGTATCCTTACATTACAATATATAACTACTTTCTTCATAGAGGGATGTTGGTGTCAACAATTCTTGATGATAAAATGAAAACAATTCTACATAATGCTATAAGATGGCTATTTCTCAAGGACCAGCTCACTTGAGTGCATTTAACAATGGTGTGAAATGTGATCAAAGAGAACATGAATCCTCTACTAAGTAAAGAAATCAAATGGTGTAGCAGAGGAAGACTTTGCAGCAGGATGCTTTAGCCAAAAGGTGCATCATAGGAATACTTTCAAGAAAATGGGACAGATTTTGCTTAGTGCTTTGAAGATAAAGAGTCAGTTCAAAAACTGTAAGTAGAAAGAGTTAAGAGTCTCCAGAAAAAGAAAAAGGAGACATAGCTTCTGTGACACAGTCATTTTAGGCTCCCAGCTATTTCCTGCGATCTACACCCCACTTGCCCAAGCACGTGTCTTATAGAACTTCCTAGAAAGGGTCACAATTACCAAAAAAAAAAAAAAAAAAAGGCAAAAACCTTGGTAGTTAAAGACTTTAAGGGAAAAAGGGACTGCAAAAATGAACAGTCTCTATCAGACAAGGAAAGAGCCTAGCCCTATACAGAGACAGTGAATGAGTAGCAAACCTCCCAGTGCTGAGTCAAAACAAAGCAAGGCCCTACATTCCTTACCTGAGATATGGAGCCCCAAGCCCCATCTAGTTTGTGTTCTTTTGCTATTTTTTTTTTTTTTAGTGTCAAGCTTTTATTTAAATTCGTTACTTAACATACAGTGTGATATTAATTGCAGGTATAAAATTTAGTTTTTCATCATTTCCATACAACACCCAGCGCTCACCACAGCCAGTGCCCCATCTAGTTTACATGGTCTCTCAGAACATGACCGTAGCCCCTTCCCCTCGACCAAGTTACCTCTGCTTCGTTATAATGTGAACATCTCCATTCAAGGAGCAACACAAAGCTCAGGAACGTAACATACGATGCACGTATAGGCATGCTTCCTACGTACTCACGTAGGGCCTCATACCCACATGTGCATGCGATGACAAAACTCCCCTTTGTGAATATTCATCCTAAACCTAAATAAAAGAAACGCACTCACCCCTAACTGGGGAGTCACAGCTTTGCAACTTATTCCCCAGGATCTTCTTTGCTACAAAATACATCCTTAGTGTGACAACTACCTGGTATGGTCTCTACCTGTAACTCACCACGACGGGAACTCGCGTTAGTTCTGTTACAAAATGAGTCTTAGGAGACAGTTTTTAATACACAAGCCAATTAAACAAGTCTCTGCAAAGCCTTGGAGAAAATGTTTTGGCTTCAGATGGCAAGATCCTTCGATTTAAATGGAAATGAAATCTCAGGGAAAATCGTGTTGCAAAAAAAAAAAAAAAAAAAAAAGTGAAAAATTTTTTTCTTTTGGTTAAGCTTGAGAGTGAGGAAGGAAATCAACAAGTCTCAAGCCTTATTGAAAGATGGGAAGCACTACAGGAGAAAATGAACATTGACCTTCCTTTCTAGACTGAGCGAGTGTAACCCTTTTTCTGAACCTTTGGCTCAGCCAGAGTACTGGGTGACACTCAAATTGAGATAACTGCTCTGTCCGGAGCAAGCAGTGTATGTCTTTCCCAGTTCCTGTGAAGACTGTCTTGCCATTCATAAGAATGCAGTGAATACTCTGCATTCTTAATTTACTTCAATTGAAAATAAATCCCTTTGCATTTAATTCAGTTTTGCCTGAGAATTAACTATTTTGTGCAGCAAAAACTAAGCACAGGTCTCACATTAAAGAAATTTCGATTCTTTACTTGTAGTATAAAAATACTTTACATACACAAGCCTGTAAAAGGAGGACAAGGAACTAAAGCCTTTATGGGATAATTCTGTAATTACTATGCCTACCTATTCACTTCTCTGATACATTCCGTAAAGGAATGTTTTTTCAAAGTCATAAATTTGTGTCTTCGACTAATTTGTATTCATATTGTTTTGGATTATGTATGAGTTAAAATTTGCTATTGAACACTGTCAATAACTTAATGAAAATCAACTTCCTTTGATTTTACTTACTCCATTAATGTAATAAAAACTTAAATTTACCTTATGAATCTTTAAAAACTCATACAAAGAAACAAAATTAAAGAAAAGTAAACTCTTCCTAAGAGCCTTTTTTGTTCTTTCCAAGAAGGTTGCTTTAGTTTCAAGAATGGGAACCTTGAAGCTGCCACTAAATAAATCATGTACAATTTATCTACTGTATTAGCAACTTGTATAGAAGAAATCTGTAACAAGAATTTAGGATCTAATTGAATACTTTTTTTATGGAAAAACTAACATTTCCTTTACCTGCCTTCTTGACTTAAAGTGGATAGAATTAATGCGGATGGTAAATCACACAAAGAGAGTAAGCTAATGAATAGGTCAAAGTAAGCACATCCACAGGAAAATGTCATCTCTACTTAAAATAGCAGTGAAAATTATTACTGTAATATTATAGCTACAAATTAATGACCTCATTAAGTTACTAAAAGCTGTGAATATAATAACTTCTTGTGTGGCTAAACTTAAAAATTATTCCAAAAATTTCCCCTGAGTGAAATGATTAAGAAATATTGCTCTCTATTATAGATTATATAGATATATTACATAGATACAAATATACACACAAACATACATGGAAGGAGGGAAAGAAAGGAAAGGGCACGGGAAGGAAAGGGAAAGAGCAAGGGAAGGGCAAGGGAAGAAACTTTTTCTACTATAATGCCCTATCACTGTTCAAGTACTCTCGTGGGTACCTTCCAAAAATCAGGACAATCTTCCACATTACCACCATACGACCCTCCCATTTAGGAAATCAACATTCCTACAATGCTCTCTTCCAGCTTACAGACTTCACTGTAATTTTGCCAACCATCACATGAATGCAGCTTTTTCATTTCCAGTCCTGCAACTTGCCCAGGAAACAGTTGCTTGTGATTTTCATGTTTCATAAATCTTCCATCAGAAAGAGTTACTTAATCTGTCCTTTTATATCCTTAACAGTCCTGAAATTTTGCAGGCTTTTCACACTATAAGATGCTCCCCTACCTGGGTCTGGAGGATGTTTCCTCACAACCAGACTCGGATTTCTCCATGGTAAAATCATCATTGTGTAGAGAGACACTTCAGTATTACATCAGCCTACTGCTCCTTAACAAAGCTTCAGCCACCATCATTACTTTCTCAATCATTACTGTCTATCATTACTTCCTATTTTGTTATTTTATTAAAGAAGAGTTTTCTTTTCTCCCTTATTTTTTTGTCAGTATGGATTCCTGAGCTCCTGTTTTATGAAAGGGGGTATAATCTGATAGTATTAATTATTTTGATGCCCAATTGTTCTAGATAATACTCAGTGAGAGAACCATCAAGTAGGCTTTTATATACTTTGATATGTCTTTATGATTCTTTGAGCGTGTCTTCACTTCCTGGTGTAGGTTATTCCTGGACAAGAAGTTTTGTTAGTGCAGATGCTATCTAGAAACCAAGAATAATAAGTGGGTATCAGTAAGGCTATACTCACCTTTGAATAACACACACACACACACACACACACACACACACACACACACACACACAGTCGAGTCTCATTACTTATAGCATAAAAATAGACTTTATTCTACGAGCTCATTGCAAATTCCAAATTAGGACACTGAATCATTGTCCCTATGGATATAGAGTAATTCCCTAGCAGCCTCTAGTCACATTTCCACCAAATGACCAATACATGATCATATTTTATGTGTGTTTCTGGTTGAAAACCTATTATTTAATATATATTAATTCATTTGCATAAAAATCATGACTAACAGTGTAAGTCAAACTTGAACAAAGCTTATCTAAAACATGTTTTTTTTTTTCCCCCAAAAAAGCACATCATAGTTACCTTGTACTTAGGAACACTAGATGGAGGGGTGCCTGGGCGGCTCATTCTGTTAAGTGACCAACTCTTGATTTCAGCTCAAGCGAGGATCTCAGGGTCATGAGATGGAGCCCTGCTTCAGGCTCCATGCTGGGTGCGGAGCCTGCTTAAGATTCTCTCTTTCCCTCTCCCTCTGCCCCCTTTCTCTCCCACTCTATAGCTGCCCTCTTTCTCTCCCTCTTCAAAGGAAAAAGAAAAAAAAAAAAAAAGGAACACTAGACGGAACTTCAACACTATGCTTGGGGGCCATTTTAAGAAACAACCCCCCACCCCCCCAAGTACAGATATGTGAAAACCATGGCACTAAGCAGACTATGAACACAAAATTTGTTCACTATATGGGCATTTAAACAAAAAGCAGGACATTTCCTTGTTTGCCCTCAGTTGGCAAAATGCAAGTTAGACAATTCTGATTTTTTACGACCCTATTCATGTCTGCAAGTAACTATGAAAAGACTAGGTTGATTTAACGAATTTACAAATAAATTCTAGCAAGTAAACGAATCCTGAAACATATAATCCATGAATATCTGGGATTAAGTTGTATATTTAAAAAGATAATAACAGTTCATAACCGTATTTTCAATTCTAACCCCAAGTCTCAAGGTTCAAAGTGGCCTTTACTCCTGCCATGTTCGTCAACCATTTGTCAGTGCGTCACGTAAGTGTAAACCCAACTATTCCCAATGTATTGACTTATGTGCCCAATCAACAAACTTTACTCAATGTAACCAAACTCCCAGTCACTCTGACCACCTTCTCTCCCTAACCTGTCACTACCCTGTACCTTAGGATCCTAGAACATGCTGTAGTTGCCTCTTTTGACCCCCACTCCCTATCACTGCCCTACTCACAGGAGGAAGGAACAGCTTCAATGTTCAGCTTCCTTGCGTGCCTGAACTTACCACCTCCACCCCAACTCCCAGGAAGCACTCCCTCCCTCTTATCACCTGCTTCCTAGAACATAGATGATTCAGGTTGAGCCAGTAACTACTAATAAATTACTGGGTACTAGAGTAAGGTTATGTTAAACCTTATATAAAATCACCAATTACTTTTCAATAACATTTTACCATTTTCTTCTTCATATTGTAGTCAACATTTGATGCTGTCAGTCTTCTTAATTATAGCCATTTGTTATGAGGTCATATCTATTAATGTCATTTTTTCCCTGATAACTAACAATGATGAGTCCTTTTTATGAAGTTTCTGTTCAAGTGTTTTGCATATTTATCTTAATTTTTTTATTAAGGAATAATTTACCTACAGTGACATGCTCAGATCTTAAAATTACTTCAAAGTTAGGGTTTGAAAATCTATCAGCTCCTGTATCCCACCTGAGTATCAAGGCGCAGATCATTTTCCCATGACTCCAGAGTATTTTCATGTGTCTCTTGTCAATCAACACTCAAGCAACACAATTCCTCTACCACCAAACATCCAGAAAAGTCATTTCTATCACCATAGTTTAGTTTTACCCATTCTACAACTTCTTATATTTTTTTTGTGTGTGTAAAACTTCTTCAACTGAGTATAATTGTTTTTGAGATTTATCCATGTTGTTGCATGCTCAGTAGCTCATTCTTTTTTATGACTAAGTGGTATTTAATTTTATGATTATACTGCAGTTTGTTTATCCATTTTCCCATCGATGGGCATCTGTGTTATTTCCACTTTTGGGCTACTCTGCATAAACATGCTATAAATATTATGTGTAAGACTTTAAACAGATTTACTTTTGCAGTGTTCTGGTATACATAATTAGGAGTAGAATTGCAAGGTCACAGAGTAGCTATATGATTAACTTTCAAAGCAACCGGCAAAGAGTTTTCCCAAACATTTTCTACCTTTTGTCCACTTAGATTGTCTATTTTATTATTTAATTGTAAGAGAGTTTTGTTTATTTTTTAATCCATCAACAAAGTCTTGCCAAAACACCTGCTCCTTGTTCTAAAAATAAAAGTATGCAGCAGTCATAAAACTTACAAAGCAATGAAGTAAGAGCAATATAGTTATATGATAAAAACATTATCATCCCACAACTAAAACCTAGCAGAAACTATCTTTCTGAAATGAAGGAAAGAAAAAAAAATACAATTAACAACTAAGCAGTACTCTTCTAGAGAACAAGGATCAAAACTCAAGGTCTTGTTTTGGAAAGATTTGCATACTTCCATGTACTGATAAAATGCCAAAATGTAAAAACTGTATTTATTACATTTTTTTACCCCATATGCATATGCTATGAAAGCATAAAAGACGACCATAAGTTTCACTACTTGAATGATTCATAACTCAGGACTCGAATTCTGTTGTTGGGGAGGAAAGACTTTCCCTTTGACACTCCTGTGTTTGATAGCTTAGCCTACAAAATAAACTAAAACAGAGTAACAGGAAAATAGTCATACAAATTTATGAGTTTTTAACTCCATGCACAGGATCATCACAAGGAAAAAAAGAGTGAATACCCGAAAGGAAGGGAATTGTGATAGCTTATACACCATCTTAATAAGGGAATGGGCAGAGAGGTGAAGGCACCTTAGGGGAGAGTAAATGATTTTGAGGAATGATGAATGGGCCTTTAGAAGAATGGATGGGAGATATGATAGTTTCTGCCAAACTGGCGCCAACTTCTAGTTTTCTTTCTGTGACAATAGTCGATCTTCTCTGGTTGATGAAACCCCCAGGGAGGGGATTTATCAAGATTGAGATTTTTGGAGGAAGTCTCATTAGGCAGATGAGGGGAATTCATTCAGAGACAGACTTCAACTCAAAATAATCTATATACCAAAGGGTAATATTTTGGGATGGCATGTCCTGAACTCCTTCGCTATCAACATAGTGTAGCTAATTTAGGTTAATGTTCCAAGAGAAAAATCTCAGAAAAATCTACTTAAAGGCAATGAAAAGTAAGCAAAAATAAACTAATACTAAAGAAGAGTCTATAATTGAAAGAAGAAACCTCATTTGTCAAAGTAAAAAATTTGTGAGTCTTTGTTCAGTTACAATCTTGAACCTATGTGCTTCTTGGGAAGGCAGAAAGCTACAGACTTCCTGGTTGGCATGTCAGAGCACAGAGTTTGGAGCAGAGTAAAAATCTAGAGAGTTAAAAGAAGAACACAGGGAGAAGGAAATCAAGTGAGGTAAATGCCAAAATCTGCATGTAAAATTTATCCAAGTCCTTTGCTGACCACTAAGTTATACAACCACAGGGAAGGGTCAGGGGGTGGGGGGAGTCTGACAAAATGCAACTTCTAGAAACTAAAAAAATCTCAGCAGAGATTTCAGTTATTGTTATCTGCAGGGAAATCCAGTCTGGAGTTTGAGTCCATTCAAATTAACTGTATGCTAGAGGAAAACCACTCTTCAGAGACATCACAGATCCTCAACTTCTAGATACATTGTTCAAAATGTACAGTATACACTGAACAATATATTTTTTAAAATCTGAAATTAAGGGGCACCTGGGTGGCGCAGTTGGTTGTATCCAACTCTTAATTTCAGCTCAGGTCATGATCTCAGGGTCATGAGATCCAGCTCTGCCTTGGGCTCTGTGCTCAGCATAGAGTCTATGTGAGATTCTCTCTCCCTTTCCCTCTGCCTCTCCTGCTTATGGTCTCTCTAAAATAAATAAATCTTAAAAAAAATTTCAAATTAAAAATAAGCAAATGAGGGCGCCTGGGTAGCGCAGTCGTTAAAGCGTCTGCCTTCGGCTCAGGGCGTGATCCTGGCGATCCGGGATCGAGTCCCACATCAGGCTCTTCCGCTATGAGCCTGCTTCTTCCTCTCCCACTCCCCCTGCTGTGTTCCCTCTCTCGCTGGCTGTCTCTCTGTCACATAAATAAATAAAATCTTTGGAAAAAAAAAAAAAAGCAAATGAATATATCAACAAACAGGAAAATGACTCATTCTCAAGAAAAAAAAATCAGTACTTGAAGTAATCAAGATATTGTACCGTCTAGAAAAGGAATTTAAATAAACTATTATAAACACAGTAAAACATGTAAAGAAATGCAAACACACAATCTCAAAAAATAAAAAAACAAATGGGACTTCTAAATTTGAGAATTTTTTTTAAAGATTTTATTTATTTATTTGACAGGGATGGACAGCCAAGGAGAGAGGGAACACAAGCAGGGGGAGTGGGAGAGGAAGAAGCAGCCTCCCAGCAGAGGAGCCTGATGTGGAGCTCGATCCCAGAATGCCGGCATCACGCCCTGAGCCAAAGGCAGATGCCTAATGACTGAGCCGCCCAGGCGCCCCTAAATTTGAGAATTTTAACGTATTTTCAAAAATTCAGTAGATGGACTTAACAACAGACTAGAAGAAAACATTTATGAAGTCAAAGACAGACTGGTAGCAAATATCCTTTCTAAAGATAGTAACTTTAAAAAAAGGACTACTAACAATGAACAAGTAGTATTTGAAATTAAAAACACATTATCATTTACATTAACATACCCAAACTGAAACACATATAAACCTAAGAAAACATGTATAAAATCTACATGAGGAAAAATGTAAAACTTATTAATGAAATCAAAGAACTAAAGAAATAAGATGTTCCATGTCCATATTTGAGAAGGCTCAACACTGTCAAGATGTCAGTTCTTCCCAACTTGATCTACAGATTCAACACAATCCTAATTCCAACAAGTTCTTTATGGTTATTGACAAACCGATTCTTAAATTTATATGAAGAGGTAGAAGACCCAGAATAGCCAACACAACAGTGAAGGGGAAGAACAAAGTGGGAAGACTGATGCTACCCAACCTGAGACTTAATGTAAAGCTACAGTCATCAAGACAGTGTGATGTTTGTAGAAGAACAAAGACATCAGTGGAACAGAAGAGAGAGCCCAGACACAGTCACACAAATATACTCAATTAACCCTTGACAAAGAAGCAGGACAATGAAGTAAGATAAGTCTCTTCAACACAAATAGTGTTGAAACTGGACACCCACGTGCAAAAAAATCAATCTAGACACAGATCTTACACCTTTTAGAAAAAGTAGCTCAAAATGGATCATAGACCAAAATATATAACACTCAACTATAACACTCAGAAAAAGAAAAAAGACAAAAAAATCTAGATGATCTTGAGTTTGGTGATGAATTTTTGTTACAACCTGAAATGAGTGATCCATGAAAAAAAATTAATATGTTGGAATTCACTAAAATTAAAAACGTCTGCTCTGTAAAAGACACTGTCATGCAAATGAAAGGCACAGAATGGTAGAAAATATGTGCAAACACATATGATGAAAGAATGGTATCCGATATATATAAAGAATTCCTAAAATTCAACAATAAGAAAATAAATAACCTAGTTAAAACTTGGGTAAAATACGACTAGATCCCTCACCAAGAAGACATACAGATAGCAAGATGATCTGCATCTTATGTTACCAGCGAATTGCTAATTACAGTGACATAGGGGCACCTGGATGGCTCAGTTGGTTAAGCATCTGACTCTCAATTTTGACTCAGGTCCATGATATGAGGGGTTTTGAGATCAAGCCTCATGTCCAACTCTCCACCAAGCAGGGAGCCTGCATAAGATTCTCTCTCCCTTGGCCCCTACCTTTCGCATGTGTGAGCGTGCACGCTCTCTCTCAAAACAAACGGATCCATCAATGAGATACCACTACACACCTTTGTAGAGCAGCCAACATCCAAAACACTGACAACACCAAATGCTGGTGGGAATAGAGCTCAACAGGAACTCATATTGATTATTGATGGAATGCAAAATTGTACAGCCACTTTTAAGGACAGTTTGACAGTTTCTTACAAAACTAAGCATTCAGTCCAACACTTGCACTTCATGGCATTCACCTAAACAAGTTGGAAACTTGCATACAGAACAAATCTGGAGGACAAATATCCACACAAAATCTTGCCTATGAATGTTTATAGCAGCTTCATTTATAATGGCCAGAACTAGGAAGCAACCAAGATGTCCTTCCACAGGTAAATAAACAAACCGGGACACAACCAGATAATGGAATATTGTTCAGGGCTAAAAAGAAATGAGCTAACAAACCATGAAATGATGTGGAAAAACCTTAAATACATATTGCTCAGAGAAAAAAGCCTATCTGCAAAGTGTATGTACTGTATGACATTCTGGAAAAGATAAGTCAGAGGAGACAGTAAAAAAGCTCAACTGTTGCAGGGGTATTGAGGGGAGGGATGGGGCGGGGGGAAGGCAGAAAATGGCATTTTTAGGGCAAAGCATCCTGTATATTACTGTAACAGTGGATATATGTAGTTATACGTTTGTCAAAAGCAATAGAATTGACAACAGGAGAAAGGTGTAAATTAAGAACTTTGGTTAATAATAATGTAACAATACTGGCCCATCGTTGTAACAGCTGTATCTCACTAATACAAGATACTAATAATGGGAAACTACATGTGTGGAGGGGTGAGGGGTATATAGAAATCTCTCAGCTCCTTTTTCTGTGAAATTAAAACTGCTCTAGGGGCACCAGGGTGGCTCAGTCTGTTAAGTACCTGATTCTTGGTTTCCACTCGGATCATGGTCTCAGAGTTGTGAGATTGAGCTCCACACTGGGCTGTGCACTGGGCATGGAGCCTGCTTAAGATTCTCTCTCTGCCTCTGCCCCTCCCCTGCTCTCTTTCAAATAAATAAGGAAATAAAATAGTTTTTAAAAAATGCTCTAATAATATGGTCTGTTAATAAAAAACACAAAATAAATAATTCAACGATTAAAATAACTACAGTACAAGTAAGTAGACTCAACACTGAGAAGACGGAGATTTTTAGGTGAAAAATCAAAACTCGAGTATATGCTTTTACTAGAGATACATATTAAATAGAAAGGCACAAGGACACTGAAACTAAAAGGATGCAAAATTATGTACTATGCATCTTGAATCATAATAAAGCTAGAGTGACTAGAATAAATGTCTAAATATAGAAACAAATAAATAGCAAGACAAGGAATATTACCAGAAGGCAAAAGTGACATTCCTCATTATTACAGGCTCGATATATCAGAAAAACTTAACATTTATAAATAAGTACTCCCAAATAATGGAAATAACGGAACTGCAAAATAGGTGAAGTATGATTTGGCAAAACTATTGGGCAAATCCACAATCATAATTACGATCTTTAACACCGCTTGGTAATTAACAGACCAACTAGGCAAAATATCAATAGAGCTATGGAAGATCTGAATACCACTATTGACTACTTTTCCCAAATGATATTTATAGAAAACTACATCCAGTACCTACAGATACAAGTTCTCAGGCGCACACGAAACGTTTACCAAGGTCGACGTTGAGCCAGGCCGGAAAACAAAGGTCATTCAATTTCAAAGGAGAGCGCTCTTTCAGACTATGTTCTCTGACACAAACAGAAGCAAATTAGAATCAGTAAAATTAGATACCTAAGAAAGTCCTAAGTATTTAAAAATAACAACTCGCTGTTTAATAACACATAGGTCAAAAAAAGAAAAATGCTGGCGTTAACGTAGAGCCTGAAATCAGCCGGAGTCCCCGGCTTGCTAAACTGTGACACGGAGGCCGCTGAGGGCAGGGAAGGTTTCGGAGAAGGGCGCGGGCCTTTGGAATGCCGAGGCCTGCGTGACCACTCTGCCCTTGGAATGCCCCGGGGAGCTGCCTTCCTGAAACTTTCCTAGGGCAAACAGCCCCCTGTGACCTAAGAGATGTAGGCGTTGTCCCTTAGGCCGTGTTCAGCAGAACCGTGGGACGCACAACTGTGCATTTCCCATAAACAGATCCTCGTTGTCAGTGCGCCCCTGTCACTCATCGTGTGCTTGAGGAACAGTGATAAGGATCTGTGATTACCCCGAAGGACCAATACAAGCGGGAACAGAGAAGAGCAAAGGGTCTTCGCCTCTGAGCGTTGACCCCCCACTGCCGCCTTCTCTCTTTCAGAGCAAAGTTTGGAGTAATCTTTCATCCATCAGTACAGGGATTGCTGGCCATTCCCGGCAGAAAAATTCACAGGTCAGTTTTGAAAATCACAAGTGATTATATCAGTATTTGCAGAAGGCATATAATTATGCTTAAAGAGAGAAACATAGCTTTAAATTCTTACAATAGAAAATAGGAAAGGCCTAAAATTAATTGTCTAAATGTTCATCTTATAAAGCAAGAAAGGAGCAAACAAATTAAATGGCAAGGATGTAGAAGAAAGGAAATAATTCAGGAAGGAATCAACGACATAGCAAATAAACAGTAAGTTAACAAAGCCAAAAGTTCAGAAGTCTGTCCTTTGAAACAATCAAGAAAATTGTAACAACGTGCAACAAGACTGACACCAGAGGAGAGGAACACAGATACAAAGGAAAGAAAAAAAGGCAAACTGCTACAATGAGAATGTAGGAAGGTCTTACCACTAAAATTCCAAAGATACCAAAAATAAGGAACCATTATGAACATTTTTATTCCATTACTTTGTTAAATCCCAAAAACTATCCCAATTTCTCTTTCTTAAGGCTTTAGGACAACTAATCTCATGTCAAAAGGAACAATGCACAATAGAGGTCAAACACCATGTAAAGTTACCACAGAGGATAAAGAGAAGTAACACCTTACAACTAAAATCTGACATGGGTCCACACTTATGAAGCAGATAAAAGTGATTAGTATTCTAAAATGAAAATCTCAGAGATGAGGTGAGAATAATAAATGAAAAACACACTTTAGAAATGAAAAAATAAATTTTAAGAAATATTAGAGTGACTAAATCCAGTTATGATTCCTAAAGGCAACAAGTTTAAAAATGTTTTGTCCTAATTTTAAAAGGCAAGTGTGGTGATGAGCACTGGGTGTTACACGTTACTAATTAATCATTAAACACTACATCAAAAACTAATGATGTCCTCTGTGTTCGCTAATTGAACATAATAAAAAAATAAAAATAAAAGACTGAGTATTTTTTGACAAAAAATTAAAAACAAATGTATAATATGAAATTTCAACAAAACCAAAGCTTACTTTTTAAATAGTACAATTTATTAATTAAATAAGCCCCTTAATCATTTGTTCAAGTAAAATAAAAGACACGAAGGAAAAATAACAAGCTATAACTATCGGGATTAAATAGGGAATATGACGACAGGTCTGAAGTGATTGTATGAAGTAATTATTGATGTCTTTATTTGCTGATTGATTTACTGGCAACCTCCTTCAAAATAACACTTGCTAAATCCTACAGAAGAATCATGGGTTTGCACTCTCTCTGTAGTTCCCAAACCATGTGCCAAGGCACATTAAGACAGCACAGTGAACTCCAAGGGCTAACACCATGGATTTTAAGTATGTCATGCATGCATGAAATCCAACTTTCATAGAAGCGAGTTGCACTTTTATGACACTAGAGAAGATAAAAATTTCTGTATTGGATGCAAAAAGTGTCAACCACTAAGGATTACAGAAGTAAGAACTTTAGCGTATCAACGATTTAGAGAGTAAAAAGTCAAACGGATAAAGTGGAGAAGTATATTCCCAATATTTCTGAGAAAGCACGTATAAAGAGAATGTACAAGAGACTATGTAGAAACACACAAAAGTTGGAGAGTTTTTTGGATCATTTGATAAAGGTCAGTTAAAACCACCACGATGTACTAACCACAAATCCACCAGAATTGTAAGTACCAACAATGACAAAAACACTAAGTTTTGGAGAAAATACAGAGAATGATAACTCTCTTGTATTGCTGAATAAAGTGGAAGTTGGTACTTCTTTGAAAATATGCTTTTGCAATCTCTACCAGAACTGGAAATGCCTCTCATATGCTCTTGGAGTTCTACTCCTATAGTTATGCCTAAAAGAAAAGCACACAAAATCCCATCCAAAAATATGTACTAGAATGTTCATTGCAATAGCAATATTTGTTTTTGTTTTTTTCAAGATTTATTTGAGAGAGAGAGACCAAGAGTGCATGAGCAGGGGTGGAGGGTGGCAGAGGGAGAGGAGAGAGAGAAAATCTCAAGCAGATGCCCCCCCCCGGAGTGGGGAGTCCAATTTGGGGCTAAGATCCCACAACCACTAGATCATGACCTGAGCTGAAAACAGCAGTTGGATACTGAAGCAAATGAGCCATCCAGGTGCCCTAGCAAAAGCGCTACTGGAAGTAGTCAAAACCTTAGAAACTAATCAAAAACCTTTCAGGAATAGAATGGATAATAAGTCAATGGTGCTATAGTCACACCAATTACATGGCGGTAAGATGAAACACCTAAATCATGTACCAACACAGCCGAAACCTGCACGTGTAATGAAACTGAATGAAAAATGACCCAAACAAGAAGTACACTGTTTATCTCATTCACATACAATGCAAAAAAAGACAAACATTTTAGAAGTCAGGACGGTGGTTATCCTTTCATGCGGTAGTGACTGGAAGGGAGCTTGAGAGATAATTTTGAGGTACGGACAGTATTCTCTCTCTTCATTTCGGTGCTATTTATACAGATATATTCCGTTTGTAAGAATTCATCCTAATTTCCTAATTTCTCTGCCTTCCCTCTGAAAGGGGGGACACCACTGCTGTTGAAGCAAACCACTTACAACTCAACGTGACCACGTCAATACCCTACCTAAAACATATGTGTTTGCTCATGACGTTTCTTTTGTCTGGATGACCTCATCTACACTTTAAGTCTTAGTCCTTCCTACCACTCAGTTCAATTGTCAGCACTTCTGTGAACACCGCAGTGACCTCCCACGTCCAGAGACGACCCTGTTGTACGTCTGCCGTATGACACTGAAGGTAAAAATTCCGAGCCCCACGTAGGAAAAGAATGGATTCTCTATTTGTCAGTGTAGTAACATCCACATCTTTAAAAAGCAAAAATAGGTTTTATTAACACTTTTCAGTTATTCAAGATCTGCATTTGAAACTGATAGCAATTATTAAAGTATTTAGCAAGAGTATGAAAACTGTTTTCTCTGTTCTTCAGCCAGAACGATGACTCACTATCCTGCAGTCTCGCATGCTTTTGCTGGTCCCCTGCTTTCTTTAAAACCAATTTGTCTGCAGGTCTATCTGTCGGAACTGGAATGTTTCTGTGTTGTTGGTGATTCATTGGAAATGATAGGCACCAGCAATGTGATTTCTGATTTATTCTAAATTTTTAGCTCGGGGCTCATTGATGTTTCTTTGAGTTCACTTCTATAACAAAAACAATTTGTATCAACATAAAGAAACTTTAGCAGGTCTACCTCAAATTCCTCAGGGAGGAGGAAGCATTTATATATCCGAACTGGAGAACAAGGTTTCATTCCTGAGTCCGAATTTGGGAGATAACGACATTTCTGCAATGGGAGGGGAGTTTTTCCTGATGAACCGAACCTTGTTTATGACTTGCTTGTTTCCATCTCTACCTGTTATTAAACAAGTCAACAAATGCCTACTGATTCGCCACTCCGATATAGGCAATGCTAATTTCTGGGAATACAATTTTGTACAAATAATTACGGTTTTGTGCAAAAAATTATGGTTTTAATGGAGATGGCAGTTTAGTCATTTAATAAACCAAAGAAACCAAATGTGGTGATTCTTAAAAGGCAAAATAAACAAAGCCATGAGACCATTTAATGAAGTGTTTTACCTTATGAAATCAGTGCTGACTAGAAGGTAGCCAGTTTCCTTCCCCAATCTCTGCTGATCATTTTCTTCTCACTCCTGGCTTAAGAAAGGATTTCTCTAAGAAGACTTATTTGAGTAACTATGTCACTTTGAATGCTCCTTTTCCCTCAGTACGCTCAGGCACTTGTACCATAGTAGGATGTACTCCCTTACATAGAACTTTTTAATGGTGGTTTAGCATATAAATTTTACGACTTCTATTAGATTACCAACTTTCTGGAATATTCTGTTCATTTTACTTCTCATAGTAACTTGTGAGCTCCCATTCACGCAAAAGACTTTCCTAAGTACGCATTTATAGTGCTTAATGAATATCCATTGAGTTAGGGAGATTAAAGTGGAAGAAGGGAGGAATACTTATCATGTGAAAGGTCTTCAATTCTAGAAATATAGCAGTAAATTATTAGGGAGATCATCCCTGGAAATCATAACATGCAGACAGTCACTCTATTTCATTCATTCAGTTTGAAATTTACTCTGTGTGTTCCTGGCTGTAAGAGACATCTCCGCTAGGCCAAGCTTTCTGAATCAGCATAAGGAATTTTAGGACGTCTAAGTTATTCAGATTTTACTCTCATAAGGAACACAATTGGCAGATGTTAAATTAGCCAAGAGGGAGCCTATTTGCTGGCCTATAAATGTCAGAGAAGCATATTGAAACAGATAAAAGAAAAGTAAGAAGAATTTATGAAGGTGATATGAAGCTTAAACCTCCTTCCACAGTTGAGAACTGCCTCCATCCACAGAGGAATTAAAAAAAAAGGTGTTTTATTTTCTTCAAGCTTTTCAAAGAGCAAAATAATAAATGAAGAAAGGTTGCTTCCCTTTTATGTTGCTCCATATGATTCTCATATTAAAAAAAAAGACTGAGGGGCGCCTGGGTGGCACAGCGGTTAAGCGTCTGCCTTCGGCTCAGGGCGTGATCCTGGCGTTATGGGATCGAGCCCCACATTAGGCTCCTCTGCTATGAGCCTGCTTCTTCCTCTCCCGCTCCCTCTGCTTGTGTTCCCTCTCTCGCTGGCTGTCTCTATCTCTGTCGAATAAATAAATAAAATCTTTAAAAAAAAAAAAAAAAAGAGGTGAAGAGGCCTCTCACCTCCAATTTTAAAAAAAAAAAAAGACTGATGCATGCATTTAACTGCATTTTTAAAGGCCATAAATTAGCACCCATAGGCCTTACTATCTGCATCTCTTGCATAATCATCTGCTGGGTGACTGTCACCATAAGCATAGTGTTTTTGTTCAGTGGCTCATCTTCCCATGATGCCTCCGACCCACGGTGTTATCATACAATTGCAGACTTTTGTTTGCTGAGATTTCTACTGATTTGTTTTAAAGGTTATTCCCATTGGGAATTCCCATCCTCAGATGGAGAATGAAATTTCGAAATTTCAGAATGTGAGCTCAATGATAAGTGTTTTAAAATAGCTAATATTGAAACAGAAATATATAAAAAAAGAAGAGAACTATTACTTTGGAATAAATACATCTTTATATCTTTATAATACATTTGATATGTCACAGAGTGGTTTTTCCAATGTTTAAGCTTTAGAAGGAGGAAAAATAAAGCTTAGAAAAATAATGAATGGTATTAAGTACTACTGATACAGAGTGTGGGACAGCTGTTTTCAGTACATTACCGAGTGGAAAAAAGTAAGTACATGATGATAGGCCTTTTTGAAACTCTTTTTTGAAGATTTTCTGATGAATCTTAGGAGATTGTGAAAGGCAGTATAGGAAGATGGAATTGATGGGATATAGAAACTCGTACCGGTCACAGGAACATGTGTATTGCACAAATGGTACTATTACTCTATGCACAAACTGTTTGTAGAACAAATGATCATGTGCCCTCAAAGACTGAAACATCGTATTCATGATAATTGATCTGTGTATTTGGACTAAAGAGATGATTACAAATTTGGAAATATAGCAATTGTCTTATTTTCGTCTTCTTCCATAATTGGAAAAATGAAGAAATTCTCAGAGAAATCCACCTTGTTTACTCTGCAATCAGTATGAACAAAGTATCAACCAGTTCCCTTGTTTGTGTCAAATTATTTTCAATATATTACGCTGAAAGATACAAGACTGTGATCACCATATAGAAAGTATAGGAGAACTATTTTTAAGCATCTCTAAATCTGTTGTAATGCTGGTGTAAAATAAATTACAGCTAGGTTTCACACACTTTACCTGACCTTTCAGCGCCTTTTCACTGGTGCTAGAGAAAGTACTGTTTTAAATTAGGTGAGAAAGCAGGGTTGGGAGAGTGGAAATAGTAACATAGTAAAGGTTTTTGAAATCTTCATCTGTATCCTGCCAAGAATGGTGACCAAACTGTGTAGTACAGAACAGCTTGTGCCACTCAAATGCATAAAGAAAACATAAATAATAAAACCGAAGCCAGCTTTTAAAAATCTGGACAAAAATAGTTTTCAATGCAGTGCAAGATTTCTATGATCTTCAAAACTCTGCCAGAATTTGTTTGCTGTGTGCTGTTGGTATTCATGAGAACGGAATGCGAATTAGTATGTTTTGCTGGCTTTTGGATGTACCTAAATCAAATAATTGACTATTAAACTTTCCCTTCTAGTGAAGATCTTTCCTCTTGTTATTAAATTTTAATTAGCTCAGGTTTTCCAATTTTAAAAGTCACTTGATTTTTGAATGAAGCTGCTAACTTGGCCTTCTTAAACACCGATGAAAAGCCGTGATGGTCACCTGACAAATCCTAAGCAGAGTAAGTCATTTACCATGATCAGAAAACTGACTGGGTCATGAAAACGTGTAAATTTTTATCCCCAAGTGAATTACTCCCTACACTGATTGTATTTAATCATATAAATTTTTATTAAATATTGGAATTTCTACTAACATGGAACACGAACAGAATCGTCAGAATGTGTTCCACATCACGGACGGCAAGCTTGCAATTCTGACTACTGCCCGCGTCCTCCAAAAGGAACACCAGAACAGCATAATTTTTAATCCATTTATATAACAGATTTCCATTTAAGTGTTACTTCAAGGAAGGACTTTCAGGCTAAAATGGGCTTAAAAATAAATAGAATTAGTTATTAACAAATAGTCATTATGCATCAAACCTCAGGTAATTGTTGTGGATTTGCTAATCTAACACTATAATGAAGTCAAACATTAGGACTTAACATAGTATCAAGTAGTCATCAGATTCATTGTTTCATTTGTGTCCAGAGACAGGGACAGACTGGACAGAAGTTTCCTCCTTTTAAAATTATACTTAACAAAGATGACACAGTGCTTCTTGGTAACGTATTTTAACTCCTATCTTCAGGACTCTTTTAAAAAGAGTTCCTTGGGAAACAAACAAGGGAATGTTGATCTCTCTGAAGTGAAAAATGATACTAGCTAGCCGAAACTACAAACGTCATGTTCAATGTTGATCCGTTTTCTATTTGTTACTGGAATTGTTAACAGATAGCATTAATAATCCAGATTTTAGAGTTTTCTAAACACTGGTAAAGATGAACTAGGGTTAAGTTAGGACCTGGAAAACCAAATTTAAATATACTAAAATTAATACTCTATACGTATTTTGGAGAAGTTATTCAGAAATACCATCTAATACCTTGAGTAGAACCTCCCCTCTTCTCTGTCCTCTCTTTCCTCGTTGTTCCTGCTCTTTTTAACGCATTACATGCTGGATGTAATAAAATGTATGAAGAACACCGAATTCTACAGCTTAATGACATATCACAAAGTAAACACGCAGTTAACCGAGACACTTAGGTCAAGAGAGTCTATGTGTCTAGTGCACCATAACCCTCTCAAACTCCCATGAAATGGTACCTGTATTTTGACATTCATTTTTTTGCATTTATTTATAGCCTTAAAATCTCTAAACACCACTGTTTAGTTTAGCATTTTGTTTTATATAAATGAAATCGTATGAAATCTATACTTTTGGGTCTGGCTTTTTGCATTCAAATTTGTATCTGAGATTTCTGTTGTACAGAGCTGCAGTTTTTTTATTTTTAATGATGCATTCTATTCCATTCTATTCTATTAATAAAACACCGTATTTATTCATCCTGCTGCTAAGGGGGATTTGGGTTGTTTCTACTTTTCAATTAATAAACAGAATGCAATTCTAAATGGTTTGGAATCTATCTCTTGTGTGTAGATCAATTTATCAGTTTTTACCTTTATGTTTAGGGCTTATTTTTAATGCCTTGCTGATTAAATCTTTGCCTACTGCCAAACCATAAGATATTCGCCTATATTAACTTCTGGAGTTTAATTATTTTGTATTTTACCTATTGATTTCTGTCATGCTGAAATTTTTTGTGTGACATAAGATAAGCACCACGCTTTATTTTCTTCCACGAGGTTATGCAATTGATCGGGCACCATTTACTGAAAAGGACTGTTGTTTCCCAAGGTTTTGTAATACCATTTTTTTCCCCTTTAAATCATGTCCTGGGCTTGTCCCTGAACTCTTTTGAGTTCCACTAGTTTATTTCTCTTTCTTAGGACCCCAAATTCCGCTTGATCAAAACTTTTGATATCCAGTAAAGCATACCTTATCTTCTATTTGCCCTATGTCTATTCCTGCCCTTTTTTAAAGTTTCATATAAACTTAAAGTCATTTGTCAAGTTCTACAATAAGAATGTAAAAAAGTTTGGAACCGTATGATTACGTTGAATATATAGAGTAACTTGGGGAGTATTTACATCTTTCTAGGAATCAATAGTGTTTATTTAACAGGTTTGTATTGACCTCATTAAAATTTTATTCTCTGTCATAGTCTACGTAAGTTTGGTGTTACTTATTCATTATTAATTCAGAATGGTTACCATAATCCAGAGTTTCCTTTGAGAAAGAATTTGAAATTATGGATTATGTTTCTTTCATAGTTACAGGAATATTAGATTTCAAATTTTCTTAATGCAGTTTTGGTAAGATGTATTTTTGTAGGAGTTGGTACATGGCATACTTTTTTTTAATTATTGGCATGAAGTTATTCCTAATATTTTCTTATTTTTTAAGTATGTGTGGTCAGTAGTAACATATCTTTTAAATATTTGATTTTAGGTTTTTTCTCAACTTATTAGTAATTTTGAAAATTCAATTTTTTAATTGACTCGTCCATTCTTTTTTGTTTTCAATATCATTAACCACCATCTATATCTTTAATTTTCTTTCCTTTTTGGGTTTGCCTTTTTTCTCTAAGAAATAGATATCTAACTTATTTCCAGTATTTTTTTCTAACATATGAATTTAAAGCTATAACTTTTCTTCCAAGTCTGGATTGTTTCACAGTTTTTAAATTATTTAGGGCAAAATTAAAAAAAAAAATAAAAATAAAAACAAACATATTAATAAACTAGGAAAAACAATCAAGCATAGTATCTATTTAAAAAAAAAACAGTTAAACCTTTGGCAAAGTGCTGATAAAAAATAGGAACCCAAATGAACATTATAAATTGAGAAGTTACTTTTTAATGAACATATTTTTCATGCATAAATTTTTAAACTAGTAAATTTGAAAGTATAGACATAAAAGACAATTTTAGATAGATATAAACTGCCAAAACTGACTGAAGAGTTGCAAAGTTGATTGCTTCAATACTATGTAAGGCTGAAATAAAGACAATAAAAGGAAATAAAAAGTGTTTAAAAAAAAATTCACTAGGGATTGGGAGTTAAGATGGCGGAGGAGTAGGGGACCCCTTTTTCAGCCGGTCCCCTGAGTTGAGCTGGATAGGTTCAGACCAGCCTGAACATCCACGGAACCAGCCTGAGACGCAGGAAGATACATCTGGATCTCTACAAATGAACATCTCCAGCTTTGAGTATTGAGGTATGAAGCGGGGAGCTGTGAAACTGCGCATAGATATCTGAAGATAAACGGAAGGGGGAGGGAGCCGCCGCGATCGGGCGCCGGGAAGCGGTAGCCACCTGCACCGGGGAGCGGCGGACTCCCGGAGGGGCACCGCAAGACAGCCGACTGAGACCGTGAGCCGGGAGCGCGCACCACCAGACTTCTCATGGAGCTCCAGAACTCCGGTGTGCTCACTGTAACCCGACTGAGACCGGGAGCTCCGGGAGCGCAGGGGCGGCTGGTGGTGTTAGAAACACAAAGAACAAAGATGCGCCGGCCCTGGAAGTGAGGGCTGGAACGCCGGGTGTGGGGCACACATCCCGGGACGCTGCAGGGTTGAGCAGCACCAACAGAAACAGAGTTAAAGTGGCCAGAACATCAGTGGAGAATGGTCCGTGATCCCTCTGTTCTGAGACAAAGGCTGAGATTCGGCCACTGCTGCTCTGACTCTCAGAAGAGCCACAGCAGACCGCCAGGGAAAGCTGCCAGAGAACAAAAGCCTGGAAATACCCGCTCACAGGGTGCCCATCCCCATCCCCCCTCGCAGGGGACACGGAGACTCTACCAAAACAGGGTTGCCTGAGTATCGGTGCAGCAGGCCCCACCCCCAGAATGCAGGCTGAAAAAAATCAAGAAGCCCACATCCCTAAGATCCCTATAAAACAAGGGCACATGGCCTGGGTCCCGGTCAATAATTTGGGCTCTGGACAACCCAACAACCTCTCCTCATCAGAATGACAAGAAGGAGAAATCCCCCCCAGCAAAGAAAAGACAATGAGTCTGTGGCCTCTGCCACATAACTGATGGATATGGATATAACCAAATTGTCAGAAATGGAGTTCAGAGTAACAATGGTCAAGATGATGTGTAGACTTGAAAAAAGTATTAACGAAAATGTTAATGAGAATATAGAATCTCTAAGGGCAGAAATGAGAGCGAATCTGGCAGAAATTAAAAATTCTATGAGCCAAATGCAGTCAAAACTAGAGGCTTTGATGGCCAGGGTGAATGAGGCAGAAGAACGTACCAGCAAATTGGAGGATGGGTTAGTAGAAGAAAAAGCTAAAATAGAATCTGTACTCAAAAAAATCCATGCTCAGGAATGTAGGTTACAGGAGATTACTGACTCAACGAAACGTCCCAATGTCAGAATCATCGGCATCCCCAAGACGGTGGAGAAAAACATAGGTCTAGAAGAGATATTTGAACAAATTGTAGCTGAAAACTTCCCTAATCTAGCGAGGGAAACAAACATTCATGTCCAAGAGGCAGAGAGGACCCCTCCCAAGGTCAACCACGACAAACCTACACCACGTCATGTCATAGTGCATTTCGCAAATGTTAGATCCAAGGATACAGTACTGAGAGTGGCCAGGGCACAGAAATTTCTCATGTACCAAGGCAAAGATATCAGAATTATGTCAGACCTGTCTACACAGACCTGGAATGAGAGAAAGGGTTGGGGGGCCATTTTTAAAGCTCTTTCAGAGAAAAACATGCAGCCAAGGATCCTTTATCCAGCAAGGCTGTCATTCAGAATTGATGGAGAGATAAAGACCTTCCAGAATCACCAGTCATTGACCAATTTTGTAACCATGAAACCAGCCCTACAGGAGATATTAAGGGGGGTTCTATAAAAGTAAAAAGGCCCCAAGAGTGATACAGAACAGAAAGTCACAATCTATAGAAACAAAGACCTTACTGGCAACATGGCATCATTAAAATCATATCTCTCAATAATCAGGCTCAATGTAAATGGCCTAAATGGTCCCACAAATGCCACAGGATTGCAGATTGGATAAAAAGACAAGACCCATCCATTTGCTGTCTATAAGAGACTCATTTTGAACTTAAAGATACATTCAGACTGAAAGTAAAGGGATGGAATACCATCTTTCACACCAATGGACCTCAAAAGAAAGCTGGGGTAGCAATTCTCATATCAGACAGATTGGATTTTAAACTAAAGACTATAGTTAGAGACACAGAAGGGCACTATATTATTCTTAAAGGATGTATCCAACAAGTGGATATGACTTGTTATATGACTTATATGGATATCCACCATATAAATATCTATGACCCCAACAGGGGAACAGCAAGATACACAAGCCAACTCTTAACCACAATAAAGAGACATATAGATAAAAATACACTAATAGTAGGAGACCTCAACACTCCACTATCAGCAATAGACAGATCACCTAAGCAAGAGATCAGCAAAGAAACAAGAGCTTTGAATGCCATACTGGACGAGTTGGACCTCATAGATATATATAGAACACTATACCCCAGAACCAAAGAATACTCATTCTATTCTAATGCCCATGGAACATTCTCAAGAATAGACCATGTTCTGGGTCACAAACAAGTCTTAACTGATACCAAAGACTGAAATTATTCCCTGCATATTCTCAGACCACAACGCTCTGAAATTGAAACTCAACCACAAGGAAAAATTTGGAAGAAACTCAAACACTTGGAGACTAAGAACCATCCTGCTCAGGAATGACTCGATAAACCAGGAAATCAAAAATCAATTTAAACAATTTATGGAGACCAACGAGAATGAAAACACAACAGTTCAAAACCTATGGGATACTGCAAAGGCAGTCCTAAGGGGGAAATACATAGCCATCCAAGCCTCACTCAAAAGAATAGAAAAATCTAAAATGCAGTTTTTATATTCTCACCTCAAGAAGCTGGAACAGCAACAGAGGGACAGGCCTAATCCACGCATGAGGAAGCAGTTGACCAAGATTAGAGCAGAAATCAATGAATTAGAAACCAGGAGTACAGAAAAGCAGATCAAGAGAACTACAAGCTGGTTCTTTGAGAGAATCAATAAAATTGACAAACCGCTGGCAAGACTTATCCAAAAGAAAAGAGAAAGGACCCAAATTAATAAAATTATGAATGAAAAAGGAGAGGTCACAACCAACACCAATGAAATTGGAAGGATTATTAGAAACTTTTATCAACAGCTATATGCCTATAAATTAAGCAATCTGGAAGAGATGGAGGCCTTCCTGGAAATCTATAGACTACCAAGACTGAAACACGAAGAAACTGATTTTTTAAACAGGCCAATTAATTATGAAGAAATTGAGTCAGTGATAAACAACTTTCCAAATAACAAAACTCCATGCCCGGATGGTTTTCCTGGGGAATTCTACCAAACATTCAAAGAAGAAATAATACCTATTCTCCTAAAGCTATTGCAAAAAATAGAAACAGAAGGAAAGCTACCAAACTCATTCTATGAAGCCAATATTACCTTGATCCCCAAACCAGGCAAAGACCCCATCAAAAAGGAGAATTACAGATCGATTTCCCTAATGAATATGGAGGCCAAAATTCTCAACAAGATCCTGGCTAATAGAACCCAACAGTACATTAAAAGGATTATCCATCATAACCAAGTGGGATTCATCCCTGGGATGCAAGCGTGGTTCAACATTCGCAAATCTATCAGCGTGATACATCATATCAACAAGAAAAGACTCAGGAACCATATGATCCTCTCAATTGATGCCGAAAAAGCATTTGACAAAATACAGCATGCTTTCCTGATTAAAACCCTTCAGAGTGTAGGAATCGAGGGTACCTTTCTCAATCTCATAAAAGCCATCTATGAAAAGCCTACAGCAAATATCATTCTCAATGGGGAAAAGCTGGAAGCCTTTCCCTTAAGATCAGGAACACGACAAGGATGCCCACTCTCGCCATTATTATTCAACATAGTACTAGAAGTCCTTGCAAGAGCAATCAGACAACAAAAAGAATAAAAGGTATCCAAATCGGCAAAGAAGAAGTCAAACTGTCTCTCTTCACAGATGACATGATATTCTATATGGAAAACCCAAAAGAATCCACTCCCGAACTACTAAAAGTTATAGAGCAATTCAGTAATGTGGCGGGATACAAAATCAATGCTCAGAAATCAGTTGCATTTCTATACACAAATAATGAGACTGAAGAAAGATAAATTAGGGAATCCATCCCTTTAACAATAGCACCAAAAACCATACGTTACCTTGGAATTAACTTAACGAGAGACATAAAGGATCTATATTCTAGAAACTATAAATCACTATTGAAAGACATTGAGGAAGACACAAAAAGATGGGAAAATAGTCTATGCTCATGGATCTGAAGAATTAACATAGTTAAAATGTCCATGCTACCCAGAGCAATCTACACTTTCAATGCCATCCCGATCAAAATACCGATGACATTCTTCAAAGAACTGGAACAAATAGTCCTTAAATTTGTATGGAACCAGAAAAGACACCGAATTGCCAAGGAACTGTTGAAACGGAAATACAAAGCTGGGGGCATCACAATGCCAGATTTCGAGCTGTACTACAAAGCTGTGATCACAAAGACAGCATGGTACTGGCAAAAAAACAGACACATAGACCAATGGAACAGAATAGAGAGCCCAGAAATGGACCCTTGGCTCTTTGGGCAACTAATCTTTGAGAAAGCAGGGAAAAACATCCAGTGGAAAAAAGACAGTCTCTTCAATAAATGGTGCTGGGAAAATTGGACAGCTACATGCAAAAGAATGAAACTTGACCACTCTCTCACACCATACACAAAGATAAACTCCAAATGGATGAAAGACCTCGATGTGAGACAGGAATCCATCAAAATCCTAGAGGAGAACATAGGCGGCAACCTCTATGACATCGGCCACAGCAACCTTTTTCATGACACATCTCCAAAAGCAAGAGAAACAAAAGATAAAATGAACTTGTGGGACTTCATCAAGATAAAAAGCTTCTGCACAGCCAAAGAAACAGTCAAAAAAACTAAGAGGCAGCCCACGGGATGGGAGAAGATATTTGCAAATGACATTACAGATAAAAGACTGGTATCCAAGATCTACAAAGAACTTCTCAAACTCAATACACAAGAAACAAAAAAACAAATCATAAAATGGGCAGAAGACATGAACAGACACTTTTCCAATGATGACATACAAATGGCTAACAGACACATGAAAAAATGTTCAAAATCATTAACCATCAGGGAAATTCAAATCAAAACCACACTAAGATACCACCTTACGCCAGTTAGAATGGCAAAAATTGACAAGGCAAGAAACAACAATTGCTGGAGAGGATGTGGAGAAAGGGGATCCCTCCTACATTGTTGGTGGGAATGCAAGTTGGTAGAGCCAATCTGGAAAACAGTGTGGAGGTCCCTTAAAAAGTTAAAAATTGAGCTACCCTATGATCCAGCCATTGCACTACTGGGTGTTTACCCCAAAGAGACAGACGTAGTGAAGAGAAGGGCCATATGCACCCCAATGTTCATAGCAGCAATGTCCACAATAGCTAAATCGTGGAAGGAGCCGAAATGCCCTTCAACAGATGACTGGATTAAGAAGTTGTGGTCCATATATACAATGGAATATTACTCAGCCATCAGAAAGAACGAGTTCTCAACATTTGCTGCAACATGGACGGCACTGGAGGAGATAATGCTAAGTGAACGAAGTCAAGCAGAGAAAGACAATTATCATATGATTTCTCTCATCTATGGAACATCAGAACTAGGAAGATCGGTAGGGGAAGAAAGGGATAAAGAAAGGGGGGGTAATCAGAAGGGGGAGTGAAGCATGAGAGACTATGGAGTATGAGAAACAAACTGAGGGCCTCAGAGGGGAGGGGGTGGGGGAATGGGATAGGCTGGTGATGGGTAGTAAGGAGGGCACGTATTGCATGGTGCGCTGGGTGTTATACGCAACTAATGAATCATCGAACTTTACATCAGAAACCAGGGATGTACTGTATGGTGAATAACATAATATAATAAAAAAAATAAAAAAGACAATATACTTTGACAAAAGCAAAAAAAAAATTCACTAGAACTGTTTGAAGAAGGATCTTAGAGATAGGCAGATTAAATTTCAGAAAACTCAATGAAACAAAAGACAAAATGCTATTCACTTTTTAGAGAATGGAGCCCATCTATAGGAGAATTTCTAGGAGTACTTACTTTTTTTTTTAATATCCACATTAAATTTGTAGTAACATTTTGTTTTTACAGTATGTTCCAGAACAGCCATTTCACATGTTTGAAACTACAAGTAGCTGAGTTATCAAGCACTATTTATTTGACAGTTTTTATGAGAAATCTTCCTGGAAGCCCCCACACACAGAGAAGCATATTGATTTCCTAGGTTTAATAGGCAGTAGAAGAAGTGACAGTAATTTATTTATGTAACTCCCGGAGGGATGCAGCCTAGCCCTAGACAGGACTCCATGCTGTCAACCAAAGTAGATAGATTATCACATGTTTAGCAAATGATCATGCAAACTAAAGACAAACACACCCTGAAGGTGAGGGGGCAGTGGTGTGAGCCTGGCCAGGAAGAGTTTACTGTAGACTAGAATACTTGTGCTTGGATTCCTCTGGACATCAAAAACATGGATGCTGTTTAAATGATTATTAAACGTTCCTTTCTCCTGAAGACTAGTAATCAACTTAAAATTAGAATTAGCTTTAAACTTTAACAACATAATTACTTGGGGGGGAGAAAAAGGAAAGCCTGTTTTTTTTTTTTTTAATGCTTCTTTTTAAAATTTTTTTTGCAAGAAAAATAATATCCCAAGGAAAAAACAGCATTGTTTTTAATTCTGAGAAATATTAACTCTACTGGATATATAATCAAGTTTCTACAATGCAGTTTTAATGATTGAGTCGCTAAGACAGAAATCTTTGGTATATCTCGTTGAGCTGAAATAATTGGGTATTCTGGGAATACAGCCATAGAAAGAAGAAGCAATTTTTCTGGAAAGTCATAATGCAAATTTCCATCAATTATGCACATCCTACTTGACTCTACTCTACAACTCAAAAGTCACATTCTTAGCTTGGTGCAAGTTTCCAGTACTCATGGACACTGTATTCTGTCACATCCAAATATAATAGAAAGAAAATGTGTCTCCTCTGAATATGTCTAGTAGAAATTAAAAGTAAATCCTCCTTAAGTAAACTGAAAGACCTGTTTTCCTCAGGTAATCTGAATATTTTTAAATGTCTTTACACAGTCTATTGAACATTTGTTCTCTAGAATATAGAATTACTGCATCACCATGAACTAATGTATTTTTTCCAGATACTAATGAGATAGGTTTGGATTTAAAAACTTAGTTCTGTGGTTAATAGGAAACATAGGTAGAAATAATCGGTTCCAAATACGACCTCCTCACCTCAGTGATGTTTAACAGACGAGCGGAGAGAAGAGGCAAGAACTCAGGTAGGGACAGCTCCAAATCATAAATAAGTTAGACCAGTGACCTTCAGATGTTTTTTGTTGCTGCTGCTGCTGTTTTCCTTTCCTGAGCTGGAAAGCTCTTAATTCAAAGAAATCTTTAGTGGGGATCTACTATATAACAGAAAGAAAGCAGGGCTGCTCTGGATAAAGCAGGTCTGGGTCACCGGGGCCTGCTTTAGGCAGCTAAGTTCGTGCACTATACTCACGTGATGGAGCCCTTTCCTAAATTAAATGGAGTCCCATACATAGGTCACAAAAGGCTCTTTCCGATCCAAAACAACTTTTCCATTAACCTTTATTGCTCATACAAATAATGACAGTTCCTTTGGTTATGACTATACACTTGTTAAAATACAAATGTCCTTGCAGGGGTAATTAATTCAGTCCGTTATCAATTATTAACACACTAAATTATGTTTTACAACCCTTCCTGAAGGCAAGAAAATTGATATAACATATTCTACCTCAAAATGTTATAGAGGAAGTTTAGACTATTTAAATCAAACTTCAGCTACTTCAAATTCTATAAGATGCAGGTTGTCAGTTATATTTTAATATATTTTAATTAAATTTTATTATAAAAATAACAGATATGGAATCCTCAATTTGGAAGATCCACAGAATCAGGGAAGTGGTCAGAAATTAAGACACTACGGCTAAGAGAAACGTCGTCAGGATCACAAATCTCAGTGGTAGCATGAAAGCCTTGGCACTTGTACTGTTGCTGAGCAATTAAGGAGCTGGCTGAGAAACAATTCTCCACAGGTCTTTTGTGATTCTATACATCTTGTAGAGAGCTATTTAGAGCTTTTGTTCTGATCTTTTCAAAGTTGCATATAGAAAACAGCCTTAGAAGAAAGAGATAGTGTCTCCTTCCAGGGTGGAGGCAGATAACTTTCTTTGCCAGGTTACTCAAGATAATGTCTCCTTTTGGGGAAAAGGTAAAGCAGGTCTCCCAGCTCACCCAGCCTAACCATGTCCTTTCCTGCTGTGCCGTAATAAAGTTCTTTGTCTGCAGCCCAGGAGTTGGGTGTGTTCTGCCAGCATCTGTGAAATTATGGCAGGCTCAATTGTTAGTGTCTAGGGTAAAATCTCAAACCCTTCCACCATCTTTACAGCAGCGTATTGTATAGAAAAGGTCAGGAACTGAAAGTTTTGCTCCCCATAAGTTGCACAACAGGGCCTGTACTGGCCAAAAATTGACATGAAAATTCTACTAAAGCAGGGATGAACCAAAAAAAAAAAAAAGGGGGGGGGGGTCTCACAAGTTACTCGGAAAAGATGAGAGACTAAAAAGACAAGCAACTGTTCCCCAAAGGGGTTCCTTGTGTCTTGAACGTGATTATTAGCCTTGAGACCATCAGGCCTAATTTTATTATGCTCCTTATTCCTGTTTCTGCAGCTTATCACAAAGAAACCCAAATCCATACCATTCTTCATTGCCTTTGCTCTAATATCCAGATAGCTCCTCTCTTGTCACCCTTGGCCCTCCTGCACAAATTCCTTATTCTCCTTCCTGATTTTTATTTCTCCCCAGCACTCATGACCATATTATGCATGTTCTGTAGGGCTTCTGTGTTTCACTTCTTCCACTAGAATATAAGCTCCAAAATGGTAGACTTTTGAGTGTTCTATTCACTTTATTAATCTTTACTTCTGGAACAGAGTCTAGCATCGCATAAGTAATAAACAAAAAACCGAGGAACAGGAATGAGAGATTGTGGTTAAACATTTCAGTTTATTTCAAGACTTTCATTTCCTTTGAGCCTTCCTTCCCAGAACTGGATTCTTAAACAGCTAATACAACATGTTTTCAAATTTATCTAAATTGAAAAATACTTGTACCTCTAAAAGGAAAACATAAATATAGTATGCTCTCTTGGGATGTATAAGTTTGAAGCTGGAGATCAGACAACCTTTAATGGGTGGCAGCACATAGAGAGAAAAAAATGTGTTTCACACCTGTCTGAAATGCAAGAAGTTTACAAGGGGTTAATATTAGTCAATTGTGATTTTTCTCCTAAAAATAAAACTACATCATCGTTAGCAGGTGACTGTTTAGTATTTGTCCACACAGTACAGTTGCATTTAGTAATTGATATATATGTACACACACTCACACACACACACACACTCACACACTTATATATATGAACATATATATACACACACATATACAACTATGTATTTTTTAAAGATTTATTTTAGAGAGAGAGAGAGGGAGAGAAAGTACAGGAAGTAGGGGCAAAACCAGAGGGAGAGAGAGAATTTGAAGAAGACTCCTTGCTGAGTGAGGAACCCAATGCTGAGCTCGATCTCATGATGCTGAGATCACGACCTGCGCCAAAACCAAGAGTCAGATGCTTAACCGACTGTGCCACACAAGTGCCCCTATAAATACGTGTTTTCAAAATATATTGTTTTTCAATGATGAGAAGAACAAAACAAAATAATATACAAACAACTTGAGTGTAATTACTCTGGAAGAACCATTGTGTGAAATTAGAGGAACAAGAATTTTAGATACAGTTCTTTTTTTAATGTGTAGGAAGAAATATTTCATGGCTTATTATGAATAAATAATAGGCTTTTGGTGGTTATAAAACTCTAAAAGATGTTCCTGAAATTTACTATTCTAAGAATAAATTCATGTTTTTCAAAACGTTAATATGCAAATTACGACATGTAACTTATTTTTGACTGTCAGACTGTTCAAGTTGGATTTTTAAATCTTACCAATACCTATTGTTATAATGTACTCAAATGGTAGTTTAACATTTCTAAGTAGATTTGCAGATAGACACATTATAAGAGACTACTTACAATTGTTAATGATTAACTAATACACAAAGAGAATTAAATCCTAACAGAGGCTCAGAAAGAACTTATTAGAACATTATTCATTTACTTTTACTCTGTAAGAAACAACTTGAACAAAAAAACATCTGCCAGTAATGACCTACTCCAATTCAACCACTTTAAACAGAAACTTTGCCTTTAAGTCAGAAATAAACACCTGCGTTTACTAGTAGATCTATCTTAGCCCAAGTGAGAAAGAACGGAAGGAAGGAAGGAAGGAAGGAAGGAAGGAAGGAAGGAAGGAAGGAAGGAGAAAAAAAAGAAAAAAGAAAGAAAAAAAGAAAGAAGCATGTATTCCATTCAAAAGGTAAAGCTATGTCTGCACTTTTTTTTTTTTTTTAATTTTTGGAGCCAACAATTAATGATGAAAATAATAGAGTCAGTCCAGATGGGTGGTTTGAACTCTGCATCAGAAGTTGAACAAATATGTGGTTTTGCTGATAGGAGGTTAAAATTAGCAGTTTAAATTAGTGACAAAGTATTTTGTTCAATAAGTTGACCTTAAGTTCTTTAAATGTCATGGCACAGCTTTAAAATTATCCAAAAATAATGTTCACATCTTGTCTTATCCAACTGCCTTTCACTTATCTCCCACCTGCTCTCCCTTCCTTGCCCACATTCAGGTTAAAAGGGGGACCAGAATGTTAAAGTTATTTAAAATGGAATGAATTATCTTTATGCTGGAAAGGGAATGTGTTGAAATAAAATCTTCAGGGAATTCTAGAATTTCAGAATTCAGAAATTTTTGCATGATGTCATTAATATTTTTAGAGCCTTGGATTTTCAAACATTTGAAAAAAAGATGCAGACTTCCCCCAGAGAAAAAAAATTACAGGTACATGCACATAATCCCACATCAAACACACTCTTACCCATATCCACATACTCTCACACAGACACATCTGCATCTATTCAGACTTGCACACATTAACAAAAACTCTTGTAACTTCACATGTTTTTATAAAGAACTATATATTCCTGACTTCTGTTTAGAGAATGAGAATAAAAATTTAATTTAAACGGAGGTCAGCAAAATATGGCCCATGGGAAAAATCCAGCCCAGTGGCTGATTTTATAAATCAAGGTTTATTGGAATACAGCCTAACTCAGTTATCTGTATATTATTTATGGCTGCTTTCATGCTATAATTGCAGAGTAGATACAGACTGTATGACCCCCAAAACCTAAAGTACTTGTAATCTAGCCATTTAAAGAAAAAGTTGGCCAAATATACAACAAAACTCTTTATATGTGGGTAAACAGAAAATTCAAGTAATTTGTAGCTACTCTAAAAGAATGATCTGACAGCATGGTGAACTGAATAAGACCATCTTCTGCCAAAAGATCCTACAACGATAGATAATATGCAAGAAAATTATAAAATAAGGTTCTACTTCTGCACATACCAGGGAACTGCATGTGAGATTTCTACACAGATTCTCATGAGGCTGCCCCAAGTGACAGGAGACAGAACTCTACCCACTGAGCAAGGAGCCATGAGGGATGCTCATATGCACTCGGGGTCAAGGTTCTTTAGCAGAGGAAGGATAATTTAAAAAAAAAAAGTCTTTTATGAAAAATAATAAACTTCTAGCCTATGCTACCAAAAAGTCAGAGTCTGAACTTATAGTGCCAAACCAAAATATTAATATGATCATATCTACCTGCTGTACTGAGAGGTATTTCCACAATCAAGCCTTCATAGAACCACCATAAATTAACCAATCTACATTGAAGATTAGTTTACAATCCAAAATTAATAATAAAAAAAAAAAGAATCCACAATTAGATAGCATCAAAGACAGCCCATAAAGGAGGAACAGGACCCAGAAACTTAAGAGGAAAATGTACACCAAAACCAGTAAAATATCTAAGAATAAACTTAACCAAAGAAGTAAAAGACTTGTACTCTGAAAATTATGCAACACTGATGAAAGAAATTGAAGATAACACCAAGAAATGGAAAACTATTCCATGCTCTTTGATTGGAAGAACAAATACTGTTTTTATTTCTATTTTCTTAAAGATTTTAATTTTTTGACAGAGAGCACACAAGCCAGAAGAGTGGCAGAGAGGTTGGGGGAAGAGGGGTCCCTGCTCAGCTCCATGCTGGGCTCCACCCCAGGGTCCCAGGATCATGACCTGAGCCAAGGCAGACACCCTGAGCCACCCAGGTGCCCCAGAAGAACAGATATGGTTAAAATGTCTATACTACCCAAAGCAATCTACAGATTTAATGCAATCATTATCAAAACATCAACAGCATTTCTCACAGAACTAGACCACACAATCCTATTATATATATGGAACCACAAGACCCCAAATAGCCGAAGTAATCTTGAAAAAGAAAAAGAAAACTGGAGGTATCACCATTCCAGGCTTTATATTTCAAGGCTGTAATAATGAAAACAGGATGGTAGTAGCACAAAAACAGGCACACAGGTCCACAGAACACAATAGAAAGCCCAGAAATATACCCACAATTATACGGTCAATTAATATTCTAAAGGAGGAATGAATATCCGACTGGCAACAAAACAGTCTCTTCAACAAAGGTGTTGGGAAAAGTGGTCAGCAACATGCCAAAGAATGAAACTGGTCCACTTTCTTTCAGCGTATACAAAAATGAACTCAAAATGCATTAAGAACCTAAGTCTGGGACCTAAGAATATAAAAATCCTTGACTAGAGTACGGGCAATAATCTCTGACATTGGCCATAGCAACATTTTTCTAGATATGCCTCTTGAGGCAAGGGAAATAAAAGCAAAAATAAACTATTGGGACTACATCAAATAAAAAGCTTCTGCACAGCAAAGGAAACAATCAACAAAAGTGAGTGGATAACCCACTGAATGGGAGAAGATATTTGCAAATAACTTATCTGATAAAGCGTTAGTATCCAAAATATTAAAAAACAAAACAAAAAACCTACAACTCAACACCCAAAACCAAATAATCTAGTTAAAAAATGGGCAGAAGACATGAATATTTTTCCAAAGAAGTCATCTGGATGGCCAACAGACTCATGAAAATATGCTCAGTATCACTCATAATCAGGGAAATGCAAATCAAAACCACAATGAGATATCACCTCACACCTGTGAGCATGACTCATGTGTTGGTGAGAATGTGGAAGAAGATGATCCTTAGGTCACTGCTGGTAGCACCACAAACTAGTGCAGCCACTGGGGAAAACAGTATGAAGTTTCCTTACAAAGTTAAAAGAGAATTACCTTATGATCCAGTGATCACACTATTGGGTGCTTACCCCCAAAATACAAAAACACTAATTCACAAATACAAAAACCCCTGTGTTTATTGCAGCATTATTTACAATAGCCAAATTATGGAAGCAGCCCATGTCCATAGATAGATGAATGGATAAAGAAGGTGTGACATACACACATACACACACACACACACACACACACACACACACACACACACAGGAATATTATTCAGCCATAAGAAGAATGAAATCTTGACATTTGCAACAACATGGATGGAACTAGAGAGTATAATGCTAAGAGAAAGAAGTCAGTCCGAGAAAAGAGAAATACTGTAAGACTTTACTCATGGGTAGAATTTTTTTTTTTGTTATTTTTTTTAAAGATTTTATTTATTTGTCAGAAAGAGCGAGAGAGAGCGCGAGCGCATTAGCAGGGGGAGCAGCAGGCAGAGGCAGAGGGAGAAGCAAGCTCCCTGCTGAGCAAGGAGCCTGATGTGGAACTCGATCCCAGGACCTTGGGATCATGACTTGAGCCAAAGGCAGATGCTTAACCGACTGAGCTACCCAGGTGTCTGAGGGTAGAAATTAAAGACAAAATGAACAAGCCAAGGCGGGGGGGGGGGGGGGGAGACAAACCAAGAAACAAACTCTTAACTACACAGAGCAAACTAATGGTTACCAGAGTGGAGGTGGGTGGGGGGATGGGGGGGAATAGATGATGGGGATTAAAGAGTACACTGATCATTATGAGAACTGAGTAATGTATAGAATTGTTGAATCAGTATATTGTATAATTGAAACGAAACACTATGTGCTAACTATGCTGGAATTAAAATAAAAACTTTTAAAAAAAAGGAACAGAAAAATCTGAAAGGACTATACAAGGACTAAGCTTACAAACCTAAAAAAGATAAAATATAAAGTTAGACACCAGGGAAATTGGCAAGTAGATGGGTAATATAACCATCAGAATTTCTGTAAGTTAAAATACACCTCTTATAAGTTAAAATTTCAGCAAAATACTTAGAAAAAAGGCAAAACTGAAGAATATCTTTATACCCTCTCAAAAGTAAATAAATAGTACTGGATCAACAGACCTCAGCAGCCCATAGGGCTTTTCCCCCAGATTCATTTAGATGTATTCAACATACAAGACTGCCTAAGTTTAAGGTATATACATGTTGATCTTATACATTTATATATTGCAACACAGTTACCACTGTATTATTAGCTAGTGGTTCCATCACATGTAATAATTATCATTTCTAAAAGAAAATAGAAAAAAAAAGGTTAAGAGATACCAAAATAGAATGGAAAATTATAATATAAATTAAACAAAATAAGAAATTTGAGAGGCAATATTAAAAGAAATAATAATTGACAATTTTCTAGAACTTTTAAAAAATATTAATCCTCACATTAAGAAGGCTTGTTATTCTCTCCATAAATATATAGATATGGAGATATATGTCTCTCTCTCTCCCTCCCTTCCCTCCTCTATATATATACATACACGCACACATGTATACACACACACATATACCTATATACACACACATATACGTGAGCTCCATATATGTGTACATTATAGTAAAAAAAAAAGGGGGAAATCAAAGCGAAGAATATTAAAGCAGAGAAAAAGGGTAGTAATTATAAACATGACATGATAAAAATTTAGATCAATGTCAGGATTCATGTTTACAATATAGACCAGACACTAGAGAACATTTTCCATGTGTCAGTGATAACAATTAATTTAGGTATTCATATGCCACTAAGGTATCATTCAAGACTAAGGAAAAAAGAGCATTTCCAGACAAAAGAATGAAAAAAAAGTTTACTACTGGTAGACTATGATAGAAAGTATTACACATCGTTTATGTTAAGACAAAACTAAGCCTATAATGAAAACAGATTTAAGAAGAAATGGTGACAGAACAATACATTTTTTAAAAAAATTATTTGAATTGAATTATTTGAATTGAAAATTAATGTGCTATTTCAAAATAGGCAGTAGCTTCAAAATAATAAAGTTCATCAAAAACAAATGGAATATAATATTTTTTCTTTTGTTGAAGACAGGAACATTGTTTTTTAATTTTAAGAATAACTATGAAGAAACATACAGAAAATGTAAATTCCAAAGAGGAATGGATAAAATAGGAACAAAGATAATTGTGGAAGAGGGGTCTGAGCACATATATTGACCTGTATTCATCTTTAGACCCATTTAAAAATGAGGGTCATCAAATGTACTTGTCACAGCCAAGAAATCTGGGGATGTATGAGTGAGCTGGGAATGGGGGACACAGTGGATAACAGTTAAATCCATTTATGTGAGAGTAAAAGATGGTGGACACTTCTTTACTGATGAAGCAGAGGAGAAACTGGCCCGGCAGGTAACCTGGAAAGGCTCCTGGATCCAGGTCTGGAGGAAAGTAAGACAGGTAGACAGCTGTTGCGGGGGGGGGGGGGGGCGTTGAGACTGATTAGTTGTAAGTCAATATATGGAATAATTGGAATAGTTGACATCCCTTTACTCACACTCTTGGTCCTGTATCTGGCCATTTTAGATGACACAGAGAGCAGCAATTAAGTGGCTCAGAATTTCCCAGGTCAGTGGAGAACTACAGGCCTCAACAGAAATTTACCAAAATTCCTGAAAGAATTAGAAATCCTGTAGTAGATGCTGGTTCTGGAGTCTAAAATATCTTCTTATTACTATACATATGATGAAAATCAGAGCAGAGTAAGGAATGACCAAGGGGAACCAATAGCATGAAAAGAATGAAAACAATTGCAGGCACAAGGAGAAAATTTAAACATTTCAAATTCATATTTTCAGAATGACTCAAGAATTTATTGGCTACATAAAGCCAGAATATTATACAAACTACAAAAAAAAAGTAGGATGGGGTGGGGAAGAGAGCTTGCTTTATTTATTTAAGATTTATTTATTTGACAGAGATAGACACAGCCAGCGAGAGAGGGAACACAAGCAGGGGGAGTGGGAGAAGAAGAAGCAGGCTTCTAGCAGAGAAGCCTGATGTGGGACTCGATCCCAGAACGCAGGGATCACGCCCTGAGCTGAAGGCAGACGCTTAACGACTGCACCACCCAGGCGCCCGGGGAAGAGAGCTTTAAAACTGCGTACTCGTTATACAAATTAAAAATTTTAAAACATTAAAAAATGCAAAAAAATGAAGGAAATGTTATTCACAGTTAAAAAAAAGACTAAGAGATTGATTTTGAGGGAAAAGCAACCTAATGTAGCATTCCAATAGTGGCCCCGTATGAATGGCATGAATTTGAGCACGGGAGAAGAGGAAAAAGAAATGAATAGGGAGAAATACTGACAGCAGGAAGAGAAGTCATTTATAAAAGCTGAGGGGGAAAATATGACAAATTTCACAATAAAAGGGCCTGCTCAGTGCCCTTGAGAATAGGTGGAAGATATAACTAAATAAATCTTCCCCTTGATACATAACTTTGAAATGCAGAGCATTAAGTTTCTGGAGAGAAAGTACAGGAGAATTGCAACAGATTTTCATCAGAGTGGAATCTACAAATAAAATTATGCAGCATCTTCAACACTTTGATTGTAAAATATGATTTGGAATCTAAAATTCTCTGTCTACCGAGACCACCATACAGAAATTTTACCTCCCGTGTTTTCTCTCCTCCTTTGGCTTCCATGCTCCCTGTACCTTCCTGTGTGCCTGTTCATTTCTTTCTAAGGACGTTGTCTGAACATATTAATAAGAGAAATAGGAGCTGTAAGTGAAGAAAGCTATACCCATAGAGTGAAGTCCATCTAGAGTTCCAGCAAAACAGAAACGGTAACTTGGTATGTGAACCAAGGAGACCCTGAAATACAACATGAAAATAAGAATGTAAGTTGAGTAACATCTAAAGAGAAAAAAATTGTCTTGGAAAAAAGGAATGGATTAGATAACAAAAATATATATGGAATAAATAGTCTATGCTAAAGAAAGCTCACATTACTGCAGTCAATAAGGACAGCATAAAGGTGAAATAGAAATTCTGGAAAAACAAAAACAAGACACACCTGATTCGGATATGAAATAACTGTAACAAACCACTTTTGAGACCCTGATGAGGAGTCAGAAAACAGAATCCATTTCAACAGGATTTGAGTTCCATTCTTGAGCAGCTCAGAGCTAGGACACAGACCCGCAGAGAAAGAAGTTTGTCATCCATACGCTCCTGCCTATGCATGTAGCATGGTTTTAAGTCACAGAATCGTAACATTTATTGGTTTTCATCTTGGCTGGAAATGTCAATATTCAACAGTGTAAATTTTAATCAACCTATACAACATGAAAGCAAAGATTATAACTGCCAGAAAATGATTGATGGGAAGGACAAGGAATTGTAGACAGAGGAATTTTCTTCATCTGAGAGGCAAGTCAAACAGGACAAAAAATGGAAGTTTCAGTGTATTATTTAAATATCCTAAAACAACTAAAACACTTAAAATATGAGCAGTGACAGGATGGTGAATTTGATCTACACTCTTATCTGTCATAGCAGTAACTCATGAGATACTCTCTAAAGATAAATAAAGAACACAGACCATGTCATTCGGTGATATGGAAGTAACAGATTTGTGAGAAGTAGTACTGGGCTGGGCTAGAACTTCGGCTCTCGGTTTTGATCCCTTCATTTTTTTGTACCATGCATATACCCATTGTTGTATATTAAATTTGGAAAAACAGAACAATGCACTGTATACATGTCTGTTTTGGAACTTTTGATTATGAAAATAGTCACTTATTACAGACACATTTCAAATATAGGCAAAAATTATTTTTATGACCCATAATGTGATAGATTTATTTTAAATTAACATAGGAAAATTAACATAGTTTTCAGTAGTGACCTTTATCACTCTCAATTTACTCACATGTTCTGCCTATAATCAAATTTAAGTTTTCAAATAAATATGTATTTCTTTATTACATTTAATTGGCCTCAATTTGTCAGTGGCTACTTAACCAAACTTAGTCCACATTGCAGTGAAATTAGGTAAAATAATGTCTTAAGCATAATAGACAAGGGCTAAATGAGTTTATCTAAATAAATCAATTACAGAGCAACTGATTCCGATTCAACTAGGAAGTTCTTCATTGGCTTTTCTTCACCTAGTATTTATAATGAATTAACCAAGGATAATTTTCTTGAATATATTTGCCAACCAATAAATTCACCAAATATAGAGATAGATAGGTGTGTGTGTGTGTGTGTGTGTGTATGATGTGAAAGAAAAACATTATTCTTCTTTCACATCAAAAATTATGAACATAGTGTTTTTAATAAATATTCATCTACTTTCTAATAAATACCAGTATGGTTTTAAAAGGGAAAAAGACAAAGAATTGACAAGCCATTATAGAATGAGAAGCAATTATGTGGAAAATACCTAAGTAGACATGGCTTCATGGGCATATGACTTAGGCAATCACACACAGAGCCCCAGGCTGAGAAGAACCTCATACTTGGTTTCATGCTCTGCTGTGGCTGTCATGTAAATGTTAATAATGTAACAGGAGGCCCCACATTTTCATTTTTTACTGGGTCTCGCAAATTATGCAGATGGGCCTTCAACAAATGGTGTGCTTAGAGAAAGAACACAAGTACACCCTTCTGGAAGGAAATCTGAATTACCCTATTTTTATTCTCCTAAAGTCTAGACTTTTTCTCCGATTTTTTTTTTCCTATAGTTTTTACTTATTGGGTCCCTAGAGACTGAAAGCAAAATTAATAACTGAGTTGTATTTAATACTTAAAATATGTAATTTCGAAAAGGAAAGGTTATGTAGGAGTGAATTTTTTTTCTAGAGTTTTAAGTATTTTTTCTCTTTTATTTTAATACGAAGTTATTATTCAACATTTTCTTTAGCCCAGATATGGGCGTGAGGTCTAGAAGACGTATCCACTCGAATAGTTTCCTCTGATGTTAAAAATGGAGACTTTTTGTGTGTCATATTTCAGCTCTGTTAAAAAGACTTTTGAAAACCAATTTAAAATTTAAACATAGATTTGTTATGTCATACCTCTGGCCATGTAGGCTTTAGAAATAATGTATTAAAATTAATTCACCATATTATTCCTTTGCTCTTAGGAAAGAAGAATCTTAGCTCATCTAGACTATCATTATTTTTCTAAATTAATTTAGTCCTAGTGTTCCAAGATCAAAGGCAAGGGTATGTACACGAGGTAATTTGCTCCCCCCCCCTTGCGATTAGTAGGAGAGATAAAATTATCCATCTCCGGCCTCAGTCTTTCAAGAATGCTGGCAAAAAAAATAGCATATTAGTTCATCAAAAGCGGTTGATTAGTTGATCATGGTACCCACTGAAAAATTACCAACCTCAACGCTCACAGTTTAATTACGTTCAGTGATTAGAATTTGAGGACTTTAAGGTTATCTCACCTAAGTTTCTCTGAAGATCGGAACCCTGATTACTATCCAAAAGCATATAGGGCATGTAAGTTTCAAACATGGTGGCCCGTGCTATATATAGGCTATCTTATTTGACCTTAGAGTAAGAATTTTTCCCCCCTCGTTTTTGGAGAAACTTTGCTTCTCTGTAATGTGTGACTACTTAGCAGATTTCTACTTAAAGGTTAAAAATGCCCAGGGTGCTTCTCGAGATATTCTACGTGAATATGGTAAACTTATTCCTTAAAGTTACCTGAACAGCAGTTTCCCTAAAATAACAGAGATTAAGCTACTAAAATTGTTTATGATAGGAAAATTGTGCTTGGGAAACATAAGGCAATAAGGAATAGTAGGTGTAGGAGACCAAAAGAATTTCTCATTTAGCACGTCCTTCAAAACCTTATTGGCTTTTCTTCACCCAGTATTTCACCCTTCACCCTTCACCCTTCAAAACCTTATTCACTCTTTAGTCATACACAGCTTTTAGCCAAAGCTGAGAATGCTCATTTTACAAATAAAGATAACAATAAAGTAAATATTTTAATATAAATTATGTGCTAGTGATCTAAACCAACTGTATTGGTTATCATCTGTATTAGGAAAAGTCAGATTTGAAGGGCAAATAATTCAGCTTTATGTATGAATAATATCTAGATGGAGAGTTATCAGAGCATAAATGAAGATCATCAGACTGACCAGGTGATCTTGGAGTCCGTCCTCTTGTACTTTCAACAACCAAGTTCCCTAACAAAGCTTTTAAGTGACAAAGTTTTTGATGTACTGTTATCATTTTACCTACATCTTCAAACAAGACACTTAACACTAAAGGAGTATGTTGCACATTTATATGACATATGATTTCACATTTTCAGATCTGCATAATACTATATATTTTAATATTATCAAAGAACAAATATACAGTAAATACTTATAATAGGCATAAATTTAAGGGCTGTCATAGATTTCTGAAAATGACACTGAGGTTATTTCGCACAATTTTTGTAGAAATCTAACTATTTCCTTTATTCTTTCTGTCGGAGAGAGGCAGTATTAATCCGTGCTGACTTGGTGCCAATAAACTGGGAGCTGGGCTAGGCTCCTAACAGGAGGCCAGGGAGTGTCAATAAGGGAATGGAGCTGGAATGAAGAAAATGCAAAACCTCAATATCTAAATCATGCTTTTAAAATACCAGTCCCTTATCTCTTTGCCTCAGGGGTCATATGAATACAAAAGCAATCAGAAAGTCTGAAATTAGTAAATGGGGAATGACATCATTATCTAATAACAAAGAGAAAATAGACTTAACAAGATTAATTGTCTGCACAATCTTTCTGATAACTTGTAATGCTAATACTAAATACATCTCTTGAAAAATTTCATTTAAGCTAAGTAATTTGGGGGTCCTAAGATCCATTTACATGCCCTTAACACTCTTTACTCTCCTTAGAGAGATGATCACAGTATTTTTGTGTTTTTAATTTTTATTGCTAGTATTTACATTCTCTAAGGGCAGTGACAAACCTGTCTTGCTGAGTAGTATACATCCATTGTCCAAAAATGCTAGGTACTCAAGAACTGTTTGATGAGTGAAACTATGAACACAATTGTTTTAGTTCAGTTAACTGTTTGACTACAGTTATTTATTGGAAGCCTGGGAAAGGTTGAGATAACAAAGATTAATGAAGCAGGGCACTGTCATAAAAAGCAGGCACAGTGAGAGGATAGGATATTCTGTACCTATGGCCCATTAAGCTCTAAGTCTCTATAGGATGTTATGGGAGCACAGAGTCCCTCAGAACTCAGCCCCCAATTCCAACAAGACTTTCTGTCTAAACTGAATCCTTAAATGAAGGGATTGCCCGTTCAACCATGATGACAAAAACATTTTAGGACAGAGAAACAGAATAAGAAATTTCAAAAGCATGGGAAAACATGATATATGGGGAAAAAATTAAGTCACTATTTTTTTTTTAATTAAACAATGGTTCAAAGTCACTTTCGTCAAATGTTTCTAATTAGAAGGGCTATAAGACTACAGGGGATCCCTCTTCCACTTTTGGTAGGAATGCAAGTTGGTACAGCCACTTTAGAAAACAGTGTGGAGGTCTCTTAAAAAGTTAAAAATTGAGCTACCCTATGATCCAGCAATTGCACTACTGGGTATTTACCTCAAAGATACAGACGTAGTGAAGAGAAGGGTCATATGCACCCCAATGTTCATAGCAGCATTGTCCACGATAGCTAAATTGTAGAAGGAACCGAGATGCCCTTCAACAGACGGTTGGATAAAGAAGATATGGTACATATATACAATACTCAGCTATCAGAAAGAACGGTTACCCAACATTTGCAGCAACATGGACAGGACTGGAGGAGATTATGCTAAGTGAAATAAGTCAAGCAGAGAAAGACAATTAGCATATGGTTTCACTCATTTGTGGGACATAAGGAATACCAGGGAGATTGGTAGGAGAAGGAAGGGAAGAATGAAGGAGGGGTAAACAGAAGGGGGAATGAACCATGAGAGACTATGGACTCTGGGAAACAAACTGAGGGCTTCAGAGGGGAGGAGAGTGGGGAATTGGGATAGGCCGGTGATGGGTATTAAGGAGGGCACATATTGCTTGGAGCACTGGCTGTTATACGCAAATAATGAATCATGGAACACTACATCAAAAACTAAGGATGTACTGTATGGTGACTAACATAATAAAAAATTAATATAAAAAAAGAACCTCTAATGAGCCCTGTTACAGTTAGCAGGACAATGAGAGAAATCTGGATTATGGGATGTGTATTGGATAATAACACAGAGTAGACGTTCCATTTCCTGGATGGGGTCACGGTATGTAGAAGGAGATGCACACTGGAGTACGGTGGGTGCAATGTCACTGTATCTGAAACTAGCGCAGGTATAGAGGAAGGACAGAGAGAGAAAGTATGAGAGAAAGCAGATGTCACATCATGTTAACAATTGGTAAAAAAAAAAAATTATATATATATGGATAGTCATTGTATTGTTCTTGAAATGTGTTTACAATTTGAAATTTGCCCAAGTAAAAATGTTTTTAACCACCCCCCCCCCAAAAGGAGTTGGTGATCAGTGCTGAATAAGCAGGTAGAATGAAGCATAAGAGGGGACCAATTTGCAAAGGTCTTATTATACTGTATTAAGAATTTGGACTTTTTAAATAAAATGAGAGGCAAAGCCATTGGATAATTTTGAGGTGAGGAGTGACATGATCTGACTTAATGTTTTGATTGAATGACTCTGGTTGTTGCACTGTTGATGGGCTATACAAAGCCAAGGGCAGAAGCTGGAAGACCTGTGTGAGGATGTATTTTCTAGCACCTTCTGACTTTCAGAGTAACTGCTATGAGGTCTGTAGTCATAGGATTATTGGTTCCTTGAGATAATCTCTCTCTCTTTATAGGCTTTTTAAAAAACCAAAATGGCTAACATAGAAAGGAAGAAAATTACAGAATTTGGAGCAAATACAGATCAAGTGGAACTCACACACTGCTGATGGGAAAGTAAATTAGGATAACCACTTGAGAAAATTGTTTTGTGGTATCTATCAAAGTTGAACAGATGCCTTCCCCAGGACTTAGCAGTCCTCCTCCTAAATACATACCTAACATAGACGTGTACACATGCTTCTTAACAGACACGTACAAAAATATTCATAGCAGCACAGTTCTAAATAGATCTGGACTGGAAACTGCCTAAGTACCCATCCACAAGGGAATGCATAAAAACATTTTGGTCTATACAGACAATGGGAATAACACATCAAGAAGCAAATGAAGTTTAACTTTATGTACCGTTCTCACCAATATTATGTTTTGTTTGTTACAATGCCTCCTTTATCTGTTGAGCAGTTCCTATGTTTTTATACTACAAGATGTTCCAAACTCATCTTGCTTTCTCCTTGCCATGCTATCAACCATTTCTTTAAGGAACCTTGATTCTTTTAACTAAGAAGAGATTTAAAAAACAACATCAAGAAGATTGGGGTGCTCATTTTCTCCCGTGGTGCCACTGCTTCTAGGATCTCTCCAATGATGGACCCAGGAAGTAATTAGTTCTTATTGATACTACCCATTTCAGACCAACACCTTGGCGTTTATTCTAGCTTTCCCCTTTCTTTACATCTAACTACATTCTCTAACAATTGAGCCTTGACTTTCATCATTGGCAATATATTAATTTTGCTCAATCTTCAAATATACATGGTACCTGAACTATTAAACTATAATCCTGTGAAAAAAATGCCCCGTTTACAATAATTGTGTAGGTTCTCTTTAATCTTTAGATGATCAAAGGACCCTAGTTACATCGATTATTTTCTTCTCTATCCTCATTACTGTGACTTATCAACATCTCTGTCAAATGAGTTTTTATAGCTTGTGGACTTAAATTATACTTGGTCTGATAAATAGCATTGTTACCCCTACTTTCTTACGGTTTCTAGTTGCCTAATATATCTTTGGACATTCCCTAAAAATTTGTCTTTGTAAATCAGTTTGTCTTCATCGGCCTCTTGAAAATAACATATTCGTCTCTTGTTTTGTGAGCAAATTCGGTATCTTTAATAGGTAAACTAAATTTGTTCCCATTTATTTTTCTGCCAAATATATTTGGCTTTATTTCTGTAACAATATTTTATAATTACAGGTTTTATAATTTCATGCTTCTTTATATGATACAACCTCATTTTAACTAAAAAGTCTGTTATGGAAGGTTTATCTTTTTATTCTAGTTACTACCTTCATACTTATAACTTATAAATGCCCTTAGTTCCCAGGTTCCATACTCAAACTTTTAATACCTGGGTTGTCAGTTTTTAATGGGATCCTTTATTTCCTATCTTTTGCCTATACATGAGTCAAGGACCAATATAGTGTTATACATCAATTTAAAGATAATCAATGAGCTCATGCACATTTCTTCTTTGTATCTCCTTTTTCCTCCCATTAAAAAAAGTCGTACTATGTCACCATCTATGGATTTTGTACATTAGTCTGTCCTCATGTCCATTTTTCAGAATTTAAATTGCACACATTAAAATGTTCAGTATCTGTCCGTTTGTTGAAATTTCCCCAGGCATCTCTTGCTTTAATGGAGCTCATTCTAATTTCCCCACGAAGGTCTCATTAGCAAAGAATTCCCTAGATTCATATATGTTTAAAACTTTTTCTATGACCTTTTTATTTAAAGAATGTTTAACTAGATATAAAATCGTTGGTTCACACCTCCTTTTAATGATGTTTTGCGTATCCTGCTCCATTACGGTCTTGCTCTGAATGTTGCTTTTCAAAAATTGAATGTCAGCTTAATTCCTTTTTGCCCTGTAAGTTATTTGATCTTTTTGGCTAAAGAACTCAAATATTTTCTTCATCTCTCTCTTCAAAGTTTAATAGTTTTACTAGGATACTTCCAAGACCTAATCATTCTGAGATAATTTTCTCCTATTTGCCCTTTAATTTGTAGATTCAGGTCTTCATTTATTTTCAAAAAGATACTTGAGATTCTAGTTTAAAATCTTAGTTATATTCCATTATTTTTCCCCCAAGGGGTACCTCTCATTTTCCTTGTTTTCTCTCAGATGTTATGTGTCTCAAAGACAGCCACTTCACATTGTAAGAACTTAAGTTTCTTCTATGAAAATCATGCTGTGATAATTCTGAACACTTTATTTTAAAAAGTTTTTTCACTATTATACTTGTCATGCTCTTAATGGCGATTGTTTTAAATTAACTTTAGATCACTAGCTCCTCTGTTCTCTCTTCCTAACACTTCCTCCTCTACTGCTTTCTCTGTCTCAACTTTGTGTTTTCTCCTCTTCCTCTCTTTCTGTTTGGTCTTTTCAACACAAAGCCTTGCAGCAGGGCAGGACTAATTCATAGTGTACACTGGAATCTAGTGACTTCTCCATTTTCCCCACCTTTAATTTTACACAGTTTGGGCATTCTCTGTTTTCAACTTGTGAAAGCTGAAGGCATGATTTTTGTACATTCTCTTTTCTTTCTCTTCTTTGTTTTAGGAGAAAATATTGGGAGATACAGACCTAGGTAGCCACCACTATGTTATCTACCTGGAAACCTTTTAAATATATTCTGTGATACAAGAGCAAATCTATGTATCATTTTTTCTCTTTCACACCAAAATGCAATCACACTATACATATTATTACGTATTCCTTATTTAAAAGAAACTCTACATGTATCTTGAAAATATTTCCATAGCAGTTTAGACCTATTATTTATCATATATAATCTATATATTGCTAAAAATTTTTACATGGTGCTAAATTAAACAGAGTTAGGAGGGGAAAAAAAAACAATTAGCAACAGCGTACTCAGTAGCAGTGGAACTTACAGCTGGAATACCAACAACAATTCCTAAGGAAAAATCCTAGTATAAGTAAGCATGGCGCATCATCAAACAGTGGAACACTGTGATAAATGTATGGTGGTACCTAAAAAAATTGTGAAGATAGCTCAACGGAGGGAAAGTAAGGAAGAGCTGAAGGTACTGAACTATGGGAAGATGAGAAAAGACCACCCAATAGCACTTCTAAGTCAAAGCCTCTAAGTCAAAACACACAGACACACACACACACACACACACACACACCATGGAGTGGATTTGCAGCATGTATGTGATGTATGTGTAACACCCTGTAGCTTTCAGGGGACACTCTCTGTTGCATTCAACTGCTGGTACTTGTTAGCACAACATACTGAAATGCTGGGAAAATTCTCATGTATCAACATACAGTGCATCTAAAAGTGATAATTATTCCTCTATTTACTAATCACATATGAACTTATTCGTATTTCATCAATAGATTGTATTTAGTTGCATTTCACTGCAGAGGATACGTTCAGTAACAGTTTTTTTCCCTCTTTTCAAACTTTGTAGCATGACTCAACAGTTAGGTAGAAAATAACCCTAATGAGATAAATGGGATGGGTTTGACCCTAGCGTGGGTCATTGCTAGAAAATGTACTCATGCCTGATTCTTGCTGTGTAGAGTTTGAACATTGGAGGAAAGGGAGCTATGTTCAAGTACCTTTCCATCTTGCAAAGAGTCAAGTATAGCTGTCTTGGATGGTGCTGAGTGTCTTCTATTACATAGTAAAAAAGCTGAGTGTGAATATAACTAATGAATGTGACACCACACCTTTATGGAAGAATTTTATAAACCTTTCCTATGTGCTTCTGAATATACTATATATATAACCTAGAATTCTATTGTTAATGTTAACTAACCAGGAACCTAAAAATCACATTTAGGAAATTGAAGACAGCTGTGAAAGTCAAGGATTTCTTGAGTCAGCAACACTCTGTCACTTCATCGGATTGTTTTTCTCTTGAGACTAATATAGAGCTTAGTGATTTTGTTTAGTCAGCCTTGTGGTTCAAGGTTTCTTCTTTATCAGCACCCTTTCATATGATCCTTGAACACAGGAATAAGGGTTGCAGAGCACTACCTAATTTACTTTTTAAAAAGATATTTCAATGAGATGCTGACCTTATTTTTTTGGGGGGCAAAGATTGAAATTTTCTACAACTTTATCATCAGCAGTAAAGGACAAACTTCCAAAACCTTAAATATGTCTTAAACTGCTTTCACATCATTATCCATTTGTCCAAAGGATCTTCATTTCTGAATATGGATTTTGCAAGTGAACTATTTCTCTTAGTTTCTTCTACAAAAATGTCTGTATGCCATAAGTGATACAAGACACTTACTTCAAAATGTTAAGCCTGAAGCTGCAAGTCTGATTTTATTTATAATAAACTTCTTCTCAGAATGGCTGGATTACCTAGTTGTGTGTATGTGACTTCAAAAAATCTCAACATACATATTCAATAATTTAACCATACTAATGTTAATAAAACTTTTGTAATTTTAGTAATTTTTCTTAACAGCTAGCATTTTAAATTGATATAAAATATCTATATTTTAATATAGTTCAAATTGTATCAGTAAATATTATACTGGCTTTCCTATAAATATAGGTCTTTTGATTAAACACTTAATTCTATGCAGGTCATACATTTCATATCTCATAAGTAGGTCAGGATGCGTTTGAGATATGGAATGCTAATATAGAAAAGTCATTTGTATTCACCTTTCATTCATTCAACATGTTTTCTATGTGCTTCCTTTATACCAGACATGTTTTTAGAGTCTGGGGATATAGCACAAGAAAATAAATGAAATTAACAAATATGGAGTTTGCGCATACAAATGTGCATGCACTTACACACACACACACACACACACACACACACACATGCTGTAACTAAGGAAACTGGAATAGGTAAGCAATGTAGAAGACAAGAGACGAAAAAATAGTTGCTGGGCCTGGGAAATTAAGTCTGGGGTTTGTGGATGGTCCACTCCTAGGGCACCAAAGTGCTGACTCCCAACTCCAGTTCCTCCACGGGCATTTCTTCCCCAAGGAGCTCCGCCACAGATCGCCCAGTCCCTCACCCATCCACCGCGTGGAAACATAAGGGTTCCAGCAGAGGCGAACTATCTTGCTTGGCGCTGGCCCTTAACAAGGACCTGCGGTGTGGGCAGGAGGCCTTGGGCAGCAGCTGGGAGGCTCAGGAGCTGGGAGCAGCGACGCTGTGAAGAAAGGAGAGGAGAGAACCTAGGTAAGCAGGGACCCAAACAAGGCAGCCAGGCTGGCCACAGAGTGCTGAGGGAGAGCCGAGGACCAGTGGCTAGCAGGGCTCAGACAGAGCCTGCATCCGCCATCTACTTCCGGGATTTAAAACCAGTTTCCGGAAGCCAGGATGGCCTCCCTGGGACAACCGATATAGAAGGTCTTTGAAGCTCTTGTCCTCGAGGTAGGGAAACAGCTCTGATTCTGAGGAACTAGTGCTTCTCCGTCACTGCTGGGAGAGAGCTAGGCGCTATTTTCTGAGGAAATGTGGAATGTGCCCCATCAAGCAGAAGGAACATGGTCCAGCGCAGTAACTTTGACCTGATGCTCTGCCTGCAAGTCCTGCTGCTGTCCTATGATCTGTTTGTTAATTCCTCCGCAGAGCTACTCCGAATGGCTCCCATCTTCCTGCTGGTGTTTTTCATCACCCAGGATACTGCAATTCTCTTCAACATCATCATCATTTTCCTCCTGTTCTTTAACACCGTCGTCTTCCAGTATGGCCTGGTCAACCCTGTATTCTGTAAGTTCAAAGGGACCATCATCGTCACAGCTGTGGTCTTCACCCCAGCATCTCCCTTCATGTCAGGGTCATGAATTTACACTGGAAAAACTCCAACTGCTTTGTCTGGACAGAGGGACTTCAAACGCTGTTTGTATTCCAGAGAATAGCACGGCAGTTATACTGTTACTTCTACAAATGGACAGTTGTGAGACCTGGTGATTCTCGCTTCTACCAGGACTCTTTGACTGCTCAAGTTCACATAAGTCCAAAGGTGACCAATTCTGGCCACATTGACGGATGCCTTGCCTTCCTCATAGAGGCTGCATTTGTGCCTCTGTAGGATGGGGGTTGCCCCTGTGCAGGGGAAACAGTTTAACTTCCCTAGGACAGGTTCAGGCCACTTGTGTTCAGCAGTTAAAGAGGAAGATCCTCCCTCTTGCAAATTAAAGTTTTTCCCAATACAGACCTCAGTACATTACCATCCCTAGCCTTCCACCTGTTCTCCATTCCTCTTCCCCACAGAAGGCTGAGGCTTTATCCTTGGGAAAGGTATCACTTCGCCTGGTACAGGAGGGGCTCCTGGCACCCACTTTCTTTGCATCCAACAGTAATGACTGAAGGTTGCAAAGAATAACATTTCTAAGCTCCCAACTGATCACACTGTAGACATTTAGATTTTATACCCAAGGCATTTTTTTTCCGCTTTATAAATAGGAAATAGTTGAATTCTTCTTCCATTAAAAAAATAGTTGCTCATTTGAAAAATCAGTATTAGAACTCTGAAGCCTAAGGGTTCATGCATTAACTAACATTAGAGTGATCTGTATATAAGTTCCATCTTTTCAAAGTGGTTTTATTTTTGACTATGTTAACATTTAGTGACTACAAAATTGTTAGAGTTCAGATGTTAATAGTCTAGATGTATATATTGGTAAGTATATACAAAAGTAGATCCCCTGTTGAATTTTGTCCTATTTCTATACATTAGTTTAGAATTTTTGATGATTGAGAAATATCAAAAGTATGTGTACACACACATAAGCCTATGTGTGAACATATGCGTGCATGTGTGTATAGTACGAAAAGAAGATATACCCTAGTGTGTTCATCTTGTTTCTCAAAACAAAGCTTGGGTATAAATCTTATCTCCTGATAGACACTTCTTTGCAATCCTTTTTTTCTTACCAGTATAATATTTGCTCTGTGACCATGACTTAGGCGTACTTACCGGCTACTGTTTCTTACACAGTATACCATTCACCTATCTATCAAGCACCTGCTAAATAAAACTAGATTAAAATTAATCCATGGTAGTTTTCATTATTTATTAATATATTACTATGTTGGGGGAGCCCGGGTAACAAAGTAAATTGGTTTTCTTTTCACAAAAGTTTTGGAAAATGCACTTTAACCCAAATGAAAAATACTTTACTACTGAAATTTCAAGTATGTGACCTGTCAACATACAAGTATTTTATATATATGAGCCTTCTCATTTTTTATCTCCTGTAAGGTTGACCACGATATTTATGTGTCATGCATATTAGGTACATACAATAAGTACATATATATTACGTAACAGCAGGTATTTTTGTATAATTTTAATATGCGTCACCCACACATGAAATAACAGCACTAAAAATGTAAGAACTAGTTTCTGGGTTTCCTGAGATTTATCTCCTTGCCTTTTTAGGAATCATGAGACTGCCTCACAGAAGATACTGGCTTTATTTATTTATTTTTTTTGAGATTTATTTATGTATTTATTTGAGACAGAAAGTTAGCAAGCACACAGAGGGAGAAGGAGAAGCAGACTCCCCACTGAGCAGGGAACCCAACGTAGGGCTGGATCCCAGAACCCTGGAATGATCATCTGAGCCAAAGGCAGTCGCTTAACTGACTGAGCCACCCAGACGCCCCGATATTGGCTTTAAAAGTCAAGACAAATGCTGTTGAGTTCAACCAGATTTGTGTTTAAAAGTAAAAGTCTAATTACTGCTACATGCAAATAATTTCAAGTAAACCTAACAACTGTAATCTTTATGAATGTCACTATCATTGGGCCAAATAGACAAAAGGGTAGGTTTCTAGGAATATTTCTACCAAAAATATAATGCTACAAAGATGGGTAGAAAATATGTAATAGAATTGCTCTGGCTAATACTTTATGAAAGAAATAAATGAATATCACTTCTCTGGTACTCTTATTATTTCATTAATTTACATAAAATACTCTGTGCCCTGCTACACTTTTTTTTTTTTTAAACAAAATTTTGGATGGTGCATATACTCAGAAAATAGCCCAAGTCATTCTTTGTTGACAGAAAAGTTGTAAGTTACTATCTACTATTAAACTAGATTTAAATTTGAAATACCAGTATGTTACTTCCTCCTCCATGAGCACTCTAGGAAACCTATTTGACATTTTAATGTTTTATAGATACGAGTACTTCTTTCCCAACTCACCTATAAACGATATCAAAATCGGTGTTTATAATTCTCATTCAAGTGTTTTACACCTTTACATGTTTGTTCATTAAAATATGTATTGTTCTGTGCCTTCTCAAAATGTTTATAAATGAAACTCGTTATGTTTCCAACTTGATCTTTTCATTCAATATCTTATTTTAGAGATGCAGAATGATACGTGTAGATATTGACTGTATTCTATTACATGCATTAATCAGTTTAGCCACCTACGATTAAACAAATCCACATTGAGATAAACTGTACATAAAAGCATTCTAGGACTTCACGCAATGCATCTTACATCACCTTGAGAGACAATGTGGTGAGAAAGAGAAGAAATGTTACCACTTCATTTTACTTCCTTCTTTGATTTACACTTAAATAAGAAACAGTTTTTACTACTACTCGTATGGCTATTTTTATTTAAGGAGAGTTAAGATATGAATCCTATAACTATAAATTGTAGATAGGTAAATCCAGGATTTCATACGTCTACTGACTTCAGATTGCAATGCCGCATGTAGCGCGCCTGTCGGGAGATGCACGCAGCCCTCGATCATAAGCTGCAATTCAGAGTAGATCACATCAGGCACTCTGTTATCAGATGTTGTACGTATTCTATGGATGGGGAGCTTAAGAATCATTTTTTAGCATAAAGAATGTTTAGTATAACATTTTATGACCGCTGCACAGATCATTTCACTAGGAGAACATTAAAATAGGTCTGTGCCCGATGAAGCTGCCTAGGCCGTGTTTTATGGAGACTCTTATATAAGGATTCTTTCTTGGAACTGATCATAATTTTAAAATGAATTACATTCTAATGATGTTCAAATAGGACATTTTACCATATTCTTCTACATTTCTCTAAAATATGCAAGGTAAATATTGTTATCCCAGAAGGTGTGTTTTCTTATGACACCAGAGGGGCTAAATAGCAAGTAAGGCATTTTTCAAAGAAATAAACTATTTCAAATGTAACTCAGAGTTGCTGGAGGACTCTCAAATTCATGTTTTCCCTTAGGGGGAAAAAATCAGGCTTGATATTAGTGAAACAACAGATTTCATTTTCAAGCATGTGCAAGATCAGAAGAAAATGGATAAGCCCTTTCACTGGGTTTTGTTTAGCTCTTCAATTACTCTGACTCCACCACTGTTTGGAGCTAAACGTCCCTTCTTTCAACCCAGCTTGGGCTTTGAGAATCTCTGAAATATTGTGCTTTCTAAGAAGAACTGAGGAATATATTCAAATCATATTAAATATGCATTTTAGTATAGGTATAACCTCACTGTAAATATAAATACACATTTATGATAAAAGTCTGGGAAGATACAGATTAAAAATTAGCACCAAGTAAGCAGCAGTGTGATTATAGGTGTGTTTTCCTTTTTTGTTTTTATAAAGGATAGTCTTTTCAACATTAAACATTTATAAACGAATAAAGTTTCTAACACCTACACTATAGAACCTACTGTTTTAGGTTTTGAATAGTGAGCAAAAAAGTCTATTATGTTGATTATAAAATTCGAGTAATTTCTATTTGAAAATAAAATATAAATTTGCTATGGTGACAATTTTGTAAAATTTTGCACTTAAAAACCATGATTATTTCTGCATGATGAGAACAAGAATAATTCTTACTTTCTTCTCTCTGTGGTTGTTAAAAATGTTCTAAAGACTATTACAAAAAAAATCAAAAACCATTTTAAAATATTTTGCGCATCTCAAAAATTATGATTTACATTTGTCTGTTCCAATTCTTCTATCTTCTATCATTGAGAAAGCTCTCATTCTGAAAGTAAATATTTTTTTTAAGATTTTTTATTTTTATTTATTCGACAGAGATAGACAGCAAGAGAGGGAACACAAGCAGGGGGAGTGGGAGAGGAAGAAGCAGGCTCTCAGTGGAGGAGCCTGATGTGGGGCTCGATCCCATAACGCGGGGATCACGCCCTGAGCCGAAGGCAGACGCTTAACCGCTGTGCCACCCAGGTGCCCCTGAAAGTAAATATTTTATTACCACCTTGACAACCATGATTTTTTTCCCCCCTCACTATTTTCAATAATGTCTTTTTTGATTTTTTAAAGCTAAAATTCTGCCTCCTGTTTCTAACAACTACTTTAATACCATTATTTTATTACTAAATAATTAAAATTTTGCTTTATTGACTCACTTCCTTTTCATCTTACATTCTGTTCCTCTCATCTCTGTTCTTTCCTTATGAATTTCTGCTTGAATTTCATGAATTTGTTATATTATGAAGTTAAAAAAAAGTAACTTAGAAAATGGATTTAAAGTTTTATTTAAATTCCAGTTAGTTAACATACAGTGTAATACTAGCTTCAGGTGTACAATATAGTGATTCAACATCTCCATAAGATACCCTGTGCTCATGACAAGTGCCCTCCTTAATCCCCATCACCTATTTCACCCATCTCCACTCGTAACCATCAGTTTTTCTCTATAGTTAGGATTCTGTTTCTTGCCCTCCTTTTTTTCCCCCTTTGCTCACTTGTTTTTTAAATTCTACATATGAGTGAATTTATATGGTATTTGTCTTATTCTGACTGGGTTATTTCATTTAGCATTATGTATTCTAGCTCCATCCAAGTCATTGCAAATGGTAAGATTTCATTCTTTTTTTATGGCTGAGTAAAATCCCACTGTATATACAAAATCCCACTGTATATGTATGTGTACAGTGGGATATTACTCAGCCGTAAAAAATGAAATTACACACACACACACCACACCTTCGTCCATTCATCAGTTGACAGACACTTGGACTGTTTCCATAATTTGGCTACTGTAGACAATGTTCCATGTATCCCTCTGACTTGGTATTCCTGGTTTGGGTAAACATTTAGTTGTATAGTTGCTGAATTGTAGGGTTCTTTTTTTAACTTTTGGAGGAAACTCCATACTCTTTTCCAGAGCGGCTTCACCATTTTACACTCCCAACAATTCAAGGGGGGTTTCCCTTTCTCCACATCCTTGCCAACGCCTATTGTTTCATGTGTTCTTGATTCTAGTCATTGTGAGAGGTTTGAGGTGATAGCTCACTGTAGCTTTGGTTTGTGTTTCTCTAACGATCAGTGATGTTGAGCATCTTTGCACGTGCCTGTTGGTCATTCGTATGTGTTCTTTGGAAGAAGGGCTATTCATATCTTCTACCCATTTTTTAATTAGATCATTCATTTTGGGGGTGTTGAGTTTGTAAGTTCTTCATGTATTATGGATACTAACCCTTTATCAAATAGGTCATTTGCAAATATCTTATCCCATTCTGTAGTTTACCTTTTAGTTTGTTGTTTCCTTCACTGTGCAGAAGTTTTTATTTTGATGAAGTACTTGGTAACAGCATGCATAAGAATGAAACTGGACCATTTTCTTATACCGTACACAAAAATAAATTCAAAAAGGGTTAAAGACCTAAATGTGAGACATAAAAACTATAAAAAAATCCTATAGGAGAACTCAGGAAGTAACCTCTTTGACATTGGCTATAGCAACTTCTTTCTAGATAGGTCTCCTGAGGCAAGGGAAACACAAGTAAAAATAAGGCAATGGGACTCCACCAAAATAAGTTGTCTCCTGATTATCAACTATCTTTTCTAAAGTATGGCCTGGCTCCCTCTTTTCAGAGTGGCAGGTCTTCTTACTGGTCATGCAGATAGACCCCAATGTTCTTTATATGTTTGTTGTTGATATTATTTGTTTTGTGTTTTTGGTTTTTTCATTTGCATAGTATATAATCAGATTAGTATGTATTTGGCAAGATATAAGAATTGTTCACTCAATGACCTTCTATAAGATGACTCATTCTCATTTTTACTCTTATAGCAGGAGTGAAAGTTTATATGGAGTGGCCCAAAAATTTATCTACTATGTATTTTCTTGAGTGTCTATTAGACTCAGTTGGGAAACCTTACTGCCAGATTCCTTAGAAAACAGAAAGCTGTAATTCTCAGTATATATGTTACACTGTCTTTTCCTTTTTCTTCTTCCATTTCCAATGATTTGCTCGAGGAAACTATAATTTTGGGGATGCAGATAGTCACTCCCCCATAGTGTGTATTTTAGCACAAGTACTGATACACCGATTTTCACAGTAGTTTCAAGTACAACTAATTTAAGACCGAATCTTCAAGTGCCATTTTAAAATGGTCCCAGAGTAGTAAAGAATCACTTAAGAATGCCACTTAAAACCCAGTAATTATTTCAAGACAAATAATACCCCAAATCATTGTTATTTTACACCATTAGAAAACAAACATGGGGATATAAACCCCGTGAATACAAAAAAGTAGCAAGTCCCCTGCTAGATGAAATCCATGGTAGATTTAACCTTTAACAGAGAAGTGAGAGGAGGAAGAAACCTCTCTAAATGCTGTTAAGAGGAAAACAGCTGAAATGTAAACATGGGAAATGACTGTCTGTCCCTGGAGTTGAGACAGAAGTAAAGGTCACTTACTGCCAAGGGACAGCAAGGGGCCTGACAGAGTCTAAGGATGTATGTAGAGGAATAAGAAAAAGTTAGCAGGTGGTTGAGCCTTACACAATGCACCAGGCCCTCTATCCTTCAATCCCAAATGAATAACTTGGCAGATGAAACGGTCTCATTTTTATGGGAAACAATTTACATCATGTTTTTTAAATACAAAGTATCTCACATTTAATCAAATATTAAGAAATGTGGAAATATATTATGATAATATTACCAGACCCAGAAATGTCCAGCTGTTGGAATGATCAGAAATAGATTTCAAGGTGGTTATGATAAACATGTTAAATAATTTAGAGAAAAAAGTAAGCAACATGAGGGAATAAATAATGCTTTTCAACAAAGAGATAGAAATTTTCAAAAGCACTGAATGGAAATGCTATGTTAAAAAACTCACATTAAGCATTAAGATTTATTTTGGGGGGCTTTCAAGAGAACTGTAAATAGCAGATAAATGATCAATGAATACACACATTTCAGCAAAATCTGGATGAATGTGTCTCCAGTAGACCTGCTAAATAGAACCTGCTGAAAGAATTTCTTTAGACTGAAGAGAAAGGATGCCATATAGAAAACTTACTCTGAAGGGATACCAATGCCTGGAAGAGTAAGCATATGGTAAATATAACAATCTCAAAAAAACAAAACTAAAAAGCCTCTTCATAAATTAGTTGGCCTCATTAATATCCTTCCTCCAGTCTTTAATTAGGCAAAGAAAATCAGTAAATATATATAAGATTAGAAGAACTGCACCAGACATTTTGACTTAATTGATACAACACCACACCCAATATTGGTAACATACACATTTCTCTCACATGTACTGGAAATATTCAATGATAACAGCCATATGCTGAGCCACAGAACAGGTCACATTTTGTTAGAAGAGAATTTGTAGAGAATTTGTTCCGAACTATAGTAATACCAAATTCTAAATCACTAAGTAGTACAGATCTAGAAAATCTCCACATGCTTGAAGGTTAGACAATCTATAATAGATCATGGGTCTAAAGAAAAAAATTAAAAACCTCAAAAATTATTGATGAAAACACAACTTATTAAAAGTTGTCTCATAAGCTATTCAGTGCTTAGATTTATAACATTAAATGCAATAAAGAAAAAGGGAAAAGCAGTCAAATCTAGGATATAAACTTCCACATTAGTTGAGGGATGCCTGGCTGGCTCAGTGGGTGAAGTGTCTGACTCTTGATGTGAGTTCAAACCCCACACTGGGTATAGAGATTACTTAAAAAAAAAAAAAAAAGCAGCTAGTTGAACAAAATAATCTCAGAGTAAGTCAAAGTTGTCAACGTACAGGAAAAAAAAAAACCTTCCATATATTTAATTTATTCCATTACAATTAAAGGAGGAACATTATATGCTAACTGCCAAAGACAAAGCAAGTGCACTTGAGAAAATACAACATACATTCATGATAAAATTGCTCAGTAAATTAAGAATACTAGTAAGTTTTCTCAGCCTCATAAATGTCAAAAACAAAATTGAAACCAGAAACTCTAGCTGATACTGTAATTAATGCTGGAATACAGACCACCTTACCCATGATCAGGAACAAGACAACATGTGTCAGTCTTACCAGGGAAATTAAACATTGTATTGAAGACCACATAGCTATTTCAGTAAGTCAACAGTCCTAAAGTCAAATTATTCCTCAAAATAGTATTTTAATAGCTAAAAAAATAGGAACCAGAATGCTGTTTTGAAAATAAGATATTACAGAGACTGAGTAACAAACACCACAATAAACCGCATAAGGAATAACTTAAGGTTCTTATTCACATGTCTTCTATAAATAGAAAAATAGACACATACACACACACACACACACACATATCAAACTCTTGGCAATATCAGTATTACCTGAGGTTTTCCAAAATTAAATGTAGCAGCTTCTCTCCATTTTCAGTGTGCCTTCTCTACTAATGGGAAACTCTGGTACATATGTGGAGTTTCTAATTCATCTGTAATGCTTTCTCAGGACTTTCAAAATCACTAAAGAGAGGTGATTTCATAGTCTTGGCTTCAAAGAAGACCATAAAAATAGTTCTTGGCCCATTTATTAAAGTATGGTGTACTCTTTTTAGTAGTAAGACTTGCTTATGAAATTAAATGATGTATTTAAAACTGTAATACTTAGAGAAAATAAGGAAACAATTTAACTCACAATGAAATTGAGTTTGGGGGTATTATATAGATTTATAGACTATAGCTTTATGCAAGACAGATGGTTATTGGTAGCACATACACATAAACCTTCCTTATATCGAGTCAGTAGCATCGTCATCTTTTATTCACATAAAGCAAATGTTTTCCTGTTACATCTTTAAGTTATAATAATTTTTTGTTTCCATGCCCCCTTCCATATTCCTTTTCCACTCCCAAGGGAAACTCATAAGGCACTGTTATCCTACTCAGCGTCAGAGCTGAACACAGTTCCTAGCTCAATATAGGAGTTTTGAATTTAATTAAGTTGGATTTTAAGGATAAAGTAGTCATCCCTAATTCTAGAGAGTGCATAACAAGACTCATAGGATCAAAGGTAAAAACATGGACGAACTAGAAAAGCCAACAAACAAGGAGGATTTGGATATCATAGTGTTAAAACAACAACAACAACAACAAAAACCCTGAAGTACTTTGTAGTTACCAAATTACAGAAAACAAAACACAAAACAAAAACAATTTGTTCAGCACAGTGGAATATTTTAATAGTTAAAACAATCTTAACCTTTCACATGACAACCTATTTATATACACATAAATCCATTATGCCTTCTGAAGAAAAATTGGAAATAAAATTGACTTGAATATCAAATAGATGTCTACTTCTGCTGTTGAAAGCATGATCATGACTGGGAAAGCAGGATCAGTTTGAGATTGCATGGAGTAAACCCTCAGGGGTTCCTCAACTATATTCAGGTGAACTATTACCTTTTCCATAGAGGGAATAGTGACAAATTACCTCCCCTTAGAATGGAGAAATATAGTAACTTGTAAATGGATTTAAGCAGCAATGAGGCAGCACAGAAGATTTACGTAAAAGTTTCAAGTATGGATCGACATTTTATGAAACTAACAGGTAATACATTGCCTTTTAAGTTCTACCAAGTCTTAATTTTGTTATTCTTAACCAGAAATATCAGTATTCAAAGCATAGACCGCACATTTCCAAAATTTGACATTAATTAGGCTGAAGACATTTTTTCACTGACAGTTTTGAACTTTCTGGATAACCATGAAATTAAATTTCATGAATATAAAGCAGAGTGAAATTCTTTCCTTTTCAGAGAATTAATGATTTTTATAATTTCCTTTAAAAGTTTGTATTAATAATAGCAACCTTCCATGTACCAAACTTTTACTAAAAGCATTCTATAATATAAGAACTCTGAGGTCAGAACTGCGGGGTTTGTTTTTGTTTTGTCTGATATATACATACAGTAATAGGTAATCTCCAAAAAAATCAATAAAGAACACAAGAAGGGCTATTAACTTACTATTCCCTAATCAGAAGAAAAATACTCATGCATAGAGATAAACACAAGTTTATCCTCTGCATAGACTAGTACTTTAACAAAATTACAAATTTTGAAAGAAAATTGAAAGTTACATTTATTTGGTTATTGAATTAAAAAATTTAAACATCTACCACTTGTTCTTAAAGCCATGGTGAATGTGTTAATAGAAAAAGAGTTTTTGTCCTCAAAAATATTTTAATCTAGATAAGGACATCAGATGATATGTAAATCTTTGTGGTGAAAGCAAATAAAAATAAAATCAGATGTCAGAATGTGTGGTGGGGAGCAGAAGGAAACACTAGTACTTTCTTTATATCTTAAATGTCACTTCTGATACAAATCAGGAAGCCAGATGCAGTGGTATTTTCTAAAAATCAAGGTGATATATGTGCTTTTTATGACCACACATAATCTGGTTTCTGAATGATTTATGGCCTTCTCAAACCAATGAAGAAGTTAACATCTGTATTCCTTTGAAGAGTGTTTTAATTTCTTGTATTGCCATTTAAGTGACTAATTTAAGTATAAACCAGGTGAAATTATATAGTTAATGCATAATACATTTCAAAATAAGTTAGTGTAATAAAAAAAATACTAGCTATATTATCCAAAGACCTAGGTTTTTCCTCATCTTTCCCATGAACTAGAAAATTACCCCTACAAATCTCAGTTTTCTAGACTCTAAAATTTAGAGTCTAAAAATTTGGTCTAACTCACAACATAATGAGGATCAGATGTCCCCAATGTGAAAGCATTTTTTAATGACAAAAAATACACAATATGCATAAAATATTGGGAAGGTTAGAGTATTTGTAGAGAAATAATAGTTTTAATGGTTCCTTGTCCCTCATCCTGCACAATACCACTTCTTTTCTGCTGCAGAAGCCAACCAAATTCTCCGTGACTTACAAAAATAACATTTATTTTTAACTCCTGTTATGGGAAGTCTGCTGGATGGTTATAGCTCAGATAGTTGGTTCAATTTCTCTAGGCTCTGTTAATTTGACTGGTTTATAGGAAATTTGAATAGGGATGTCCATATGAAAATATTCCCTAAGAACTAAATTGATGTGTGTATATTAGCAATGAATTTTATAACCATGCTTCCTTTAATGTTCTCTTTGCCCAAGACAGCACTGTAAGTAGCAAAATGTTATTCACTGCCCTTCTCAAACTCATCTATTATGATTTTATAAAGAAACAATCAGAACTTTCCGTGCTGATTGTTCTAGAAAATCTGTTTTATCTTTCAATGAGTCCCTGATTGCCAACAATTCAACTCCTTTTTGAATTAAACTTCGTACATTAAGATAAAATTAGTAACATATAACTTGTAGTATTAACATTCTGTTTCAAATGTTTTCCCAAAGCAGCTTCACTAGGTGTATTTTCTGCCCCCACTTTAACCAGGCTAACACTTTTAATTTTGCCAAAAAAAAAAAAAAAAAAAAAAGCTATGGATCACTACTTTTTTAGTCTTAACGGTAAAATTTTAAGCCTCTTGTCAGGCTACCAAAGGAAAAAAAAATTCCAAGAGAAGACATTAATTGCAAATATCGGAAATTGAAGAGTGTCCATCACTACTGATCCCATGAACATTACAACGTTAGTAAATGGTTATTAACAACTCCATGCACACAAATTTGATAACCTGATGGAGAACATCCCCTGAAAGTCATCTAAAGAACTTCACACAAAGAGACATAGATTCTTAATACGTCTCTATTAAAAAAACCAAATCAATGGCTAACCACCTTCCAAAATGAAGTTACCTGTCACAGGTGGTTTCATGAGTGAATTCTAGCAAATATTTCAGTGACAATGATACCAATTCTCTACAATCTACCCAAAAAATAGCTGGCAAACACTGCCTAACTCATTCTGTGAGGTCAGTATTACTTAAATAACAAAACTAGATGACAACATGAAAAATAAAGAAAAGAAACTACAAACCAAGATGTTTCACGAAAACTGATATAAAAACCCACAACAAAACATTAGTAAATAAAATTCAACCCTGTATGATAATAATTATACACCATGAACAAGCGGAACTGATTCCAAGTATGAAAGGCTTTATCAACATTTTAAAATTAATTATTACAATCCATCTCAACAAGCTAAACATGAAAAATTTTATTAATATATACACAAGAATTATTTGAAAAATTTAACGCCATTAATGATTAAAAAAACAAACTCCCAACTAGAAATACAGGGGAAATTAATCAACTTGATTTAAAGAAAAACAAAACTAATGTCATATTTAATGGCAAGAAACCAGATACTTTCCCATAAAATCATCAACAAGACAAGAATATCGTCTTTCAATACTCTTACTTGTACAGGAAGTCCTTGCTAATGTATTAAGAAAAAAAGTACATAAAAGGGATGAAAGGTGTGAAGGAAGAATACACAAGAGCAAATGAACGCACCTGAGGAGCTGCTCAGTATCTTGTCATTCGGGAATTGCCAATTAAAACAACGAGATACCACTGCGCATGTAGAAGGACTAAAACCCAAAACACTGACAACACCAAATACTGATGAGAATGGGGAGCAACAGAAACTCTTACTCATTGCTTGCAGGAGGGAGAAAAAAAAAGGTATAACCACTTCCTTTTAGAATACAGTTCAGCAGTTTATTACAAAGTTCATCACCATCTTATCATATGATCCATCAGTTACTCTTCTATTTACCCAAATGAGTTGAAAACTTATGTTCACACAAAAAGCTGCACATGAAAGTTATATCACTTCATTCATAATTGTAAGATATGTGAAGCAACCCAAACATCATACAACAGGTGAACACATAAACTGGTACATCCTAACAATAGAAAATTATTCAGCAATAAAGAGAGGAACTATCAAGTTATGAAAACACAGGGAGAAACCCTAAATGCCTATTACTGAGAACCCTGTCCGATAAGCCCACATACAGTGTCATTCCAACTAAATGACACTCTGAAGAGACAAATATATGGAGATAATAAAAAGATAAGTGGTTGCTGGGGTTTAGGGTACGAGTGAAAGATAAATACATAAAGCACAGGGAATTTTAAGGCAGTGAAAATATTCCGTACGACATATATACACGATACTATGCATTTATCAAAACTTCCAGGATATACAAGACAAAGAGTGAACCCTAATGTAAACTATGTACTTTCAGAAATGATAGCATATCAGTAAAGATTCAGTTTTAACAAACTTATCACACTAATGCAGGAAATTAATAACATGGGAAACTGAATACAGGAAACCAGAAGTGGAGGAAGAGGATATATAGAAAATTTGCAGTTTCTGATTCGTTTTTCTATGACGCAACACTACTCTATAATCTATTAATTTGAAAAAACCCTAATTTCTAATCCCAGTTCCACATGTAAGGAACTTGGAAATTCTTGCTGTGTTATAACAAATAAAAACGGTAAACAGCCTGAAAAATCAATATCTCTTCATGGGAGACAGGACACAGGGCAAACAAACCAACAGCCCCCAACACCGGAGAGACGAATTCAGGGGAGTTAGGACTTACCGCAGTAGAGACTGGAGCAGAAACCACCACGGAAGGAGAACTAGGGTAGGAAACCCGAACTGCGATGCTGGGTTCCTGGAGGCTCAGCACAACCATCTCTGAGAGCCAAAAACTCCGTGGGAGACGAGTCGTAAAATGGCCCCGACAAGATTTACCTCCAGGAACTTAACCAGGTTCCCTCAATAAGTAATGGAGAAAACTTCCCCACCTGTGTTTCAGGCAGGGGGAAGGGAAAATCTGAAGTTGGCAAATGTTGATAATTATCGAGGATGAAGTGCTCAGTATTCTGGAGCTTATTATACGATTCCTCCTACTTTAGTGAATGTTTGAAAGTTTCCACAGTAATAAAAACGATAGAAAGAAAAAAAAAAAAGAAAAGAAAAGAAAAAGAAAAGAAATAACCAGAGCAAGCTGCTTTCTCCTTAACAAAGCCTGCCCTCAGGGGAAACTATTTAACTAGCTAGCGTCTAACCTGCTGGGGTGTTATGAGATCCAGCTGACCTGCTGAAAGAAAAATAACCAAGTCCAGCCAGCTTTAATTTTCCATAGTGAAGAAGGGAAATAGCCAAGTACAGCTCTTCTAGCCATCCTGTACTGCCTAAGGGAAAGGGGGAAAAAAAAGAAAGAAAAAGAAGGAAGGAAGGAAGGAAGGAAGGAAGGAAGGAAGGAAGGAAGGAAGGAAGGAAGGAAGGAAGGAAGGAAAGAAAGAAAGAAAGAAAGAAAGAAAGAAAGAAAGAAAGAAAGAAAGAAAGAAAGAAAAGAAAAGAAAACCTGAGAAATAGTTGTGAAGTTCATAGTCCAGAAGAGGCATAACATTAACTAAAAGACTAAAATATCATGAGACCTAATCATAGGACTATAGAACGCTGCCCGTCTCCCTACACCTCATACTGCGACACCAAAGGTCTATTCACAGCTCTTGCATTTACCCAGTACGTCCTGTCTGGCTATCAAGAAAAAAAGACAAAGCATACCAAAAGGGCAAAGAACACAATTTGAAGAGACAGAGCAAGCATCAGAAACAGACATGGTAAGGATATTGGAATTATCAGACCAGGAATTTAAAACAACTGTAGTTAATATGCTAATGGTTATAATGGATAAAAGCAGATAGCGTACAAGAATACATGGGCCTTGTAAGCAGAGAAATAGAAATCCCAAGAACCCAAAAGAAATGTTAGAGCTAAAACACACTGTGATAGAAATGAAGAACACCTTTGATGGGCTTGTTAGCAGACTGCATACAGCTGAGGAAAAATAGCTCTGCCCTTGAGAATATCTCAATAGAAGCCTCCAAACCTGGGGGGAAAAAAAACACCTCAAAACAGACACGCTACAATCAGTAGCCATGGCATCAATATAGCTCAGGATTGCCTACTAATGAATTCTCTAACTTTCAAAAATTTGATGAAAAAGTTGTCCTCAGCATACACACTGAAAAAGAAAGCTATTCAATTTGTTAATTTCCAAGATGTTTTATTTGTTTTATGGAAACTGAATACCGAAATGCAGTAGATTCAAACATAAAACAATCTTTCTTGTCTTAAAGACGGTGATAAATTGCAAAAAAGAAACAGAAAAAAAAAAAAGACACAGAAACAATTGGCAAATGGTGCATATTTACTATAAAATAACTTCATATTTTCGGTGGAACTAAAATTCTAGACAACCATAAAAAGAATATATATATGTGTGTGTGTGTGTGTGTGTGTGTGTGTGGTTTTCTGTTGGTAGATAAAGCATGCTAATTTAGTGGTTATGTTCAAAGGATGGGAAAATAACTGAAGAGTTTGGAATTGGGAAGAAATATTTATAGTTTAAGTTGAAAAATAACTATAAAAATTGGAAAAATATAAAATTGGAAAAATATAAAATATAAGCATATTAAAATCATCTAATTAAGAGACTATTAGAATGGACTAAAAGAGAAAACCTGTTGGGGACATTTGTTTATATAATACCAAATAGAATTAAGACATAAATCTTGACATTCAGTACTGCTTAATATTAACTGCAAAGAGGGGTTTGAGCAAAATATATAGTATGTAAATTATATCTCAATAAAACTGTTGAAAAAAAAAGTTTCTCTTTGGCATGACCATTAAAGACGGCGCAGAAGAGCATTACTTGACATCCAACCACAGGCCAGCAATTGAAAGCCTTCATTAATATATCACACCATTTCCTTTTATTTCCCCCATTCTTTTTCTCTTTTATAAGTTTTTATTTATTTATTTTAGAGAGAGAGAGAGTACATGAGTGGGGAGAGGAGCAAAGGGAGCGGGGAGAGACAGAATCCAAACGGACCCCAAGCAGAGTGTGGAGCCTGACACGTGGCTCGGTCCCAAGACCCTGAGATCATGACTAGAGCTGAAATCAGTAGTCTCACACTTAACCGACTGAGCCATCCCTGTGCTCCGCACTCCATTCTTCTTAAGCATCACTGGTCTTATACTTACCCAACTTAGGTTAAATGAGGAAGGATTTATGGTGCCTTTGAAGAGAGGAGGACTCCTGAGCTGGGACACATTACCACCGCGATCAACAGTATTTAAGAACACCACTGCCAATCTCATTCTGATTTTCATCCTGTTCTTTATCCATCACCTGAACGGTTGAGTCACCTAAGCCATTTTTTTCCATTTCTCTCATTATCATCTTTATTTTCCTCTTAGCCTCTACGTTCTTTTGAACAGCTTCTCATTATTAAAGCAATACATGGCAGATACGGTAGCAAGAGCTCGTTCCCTATGTGGTTTATCACCCTCTGGACGTGAGGTTGAAATAAGGTGGCCCAGGCAAAAGGAACTGCCTGTGTGGCAAGGTATGCAGTTGTTTGGGCTGGAAGCATATCATTTTGGCTGGGTGATTGTTTGTCGTCATAAAACCAATCTCACCTTGCTCGTCCATGTAACATTTTAAGGGCTTCAGGAGATATGTCATTGTTTAAAGAAGGTAAGACAATCAAGTGGTAATCTTTTCAGCATAAACTTGCTCAATTCATGACTGCACACATTCCAAATTGGTCAATTCAATTACATGTAAATTCTGGGGCATTTTCTGTGTGTTGAATACTGCTGGGACTCAACCTGAACAGTCCATTCTGTTCAATTATGTCTACCATGAAACTGTAAGTCTCCCCATCATTAAACTGACAAATCTGAGAGCATGAAGATTTATCCAGGCGGTTGCTAATACTTCCAAGCAAAGCATCACACTCTTTTGAACTATGTTCATAAGCTTCCATGGTCTCCTCTCTCCTGTGTCATGTGCCTGTGAGTATGGCCAGTGCCTAATGACCATATCTGAATAAAATCATACTGATCAAAGTATTTCTCAAATTCCCAACAGAACCTTCCTTGTACAATAACACTCTTATCAACTGTCTGTTTTACCTACTATGATTGACTCTTTTCTTATGTTTTCAGCAATTTTACTTACACTAAAAATTAATTAAGCGCTAACCCAGGTATAGTCCTTCTCTGTCTCCTCTCCACCTGCCTTTCCTTATGAATTTATCTTGCCAGTTCAACAGGAGTCACAACTTTTCACTCATAAATACTAAACAAGCAAGCAAACCTCTACCACAGAAGTTTTGCTGCTTCGTACTGACAATGGGTCAGCAACTGCCTTGGCATCGAAATCTGAGCTCTGTCTTCCTTCTTCCTTGCCTAACCACAAATTACCCTTGCCATATTGACTTGTAGGTCTGAAAATCAATCCTTCCTCTTCACGACACCAGCGTGTAAGATCTGCAAATGATTAAATAGCGTCAGCGGTCGTGGGATCTGATTGATAATCAAACTCATAATGCACAGTAACCTTCACAAAGCACCAACTTTATTAGCTTTCATGAAGGTTAAAGATCAGGGAACAACATGAATAGCAGCAAAAGAGCAGTTGTCTCTTGACTCTCAGAACCATCTTCTGAATGTTCCCTATATTCTATATTAAGATTACGGCTGAGATTTTATATTGGATTTTTTTTTTTAGATTTTTATTTATTTATTTGAGAGAGAGACAGCACAAGCTGGGGGAGAGGGAGAAGGAGAAGCAGACTCCCCACTGAGCAGGGAGACCGACCTGGGGCTCGATCCCAGGACCCTGGGATCATGACCTGAGCCGAAGGCAGACGTTTAACTGACTAAGCACCCAGGCACCTCTGATACTGGATTTAGTAATTTGGAGGTTGACTGGTTACTTTGACAAAAATGTTATAGTGTTATCATGGGGTGAAATTCTGATTAGAGAGGGTTAACGAGAAAGGAGGCATTATAGGCAGAAACTACAGAGAACACTCTCAATGAGATGTGCAACAGAGGAATGGGCAGAAACTTGAAGCAAAGGTCAAGTCAGAAATGGCTTTGAAATGGTAGCATTTGTTGATGGTAATAAACCAGTAGAGAAGGAAAAATAAAATATGCAGAAGGAAGACGGAAGCATCACTAGAATGAAGTACTTGTGTAGGCAAGAAGTGAGTACAGCACATTGCTGGAGTACTCGGAATATTTCCAGATTGTTCTCGTGTGTCATTACGCTACTTATTGTCATTTCAGGCCTCAGAAGAGATAAATAGATGCTAGCAACTCTGTTTCTTTGCTAGTATTTTTGGTTCCTTTTTGAATATTTGGTATTATAATTTCTTGTTGAAATGCTTTAGGGTGAATTTTAACTCAGAGAAATGGGGAAATCTAATCATGTCCCCATTCCATTGTACTATGAAGAAATGTTTTCCAAGATTTTAATTTCTTAGAGAAAACTAACAAAATCAGAATCAGTGTAAAAGATCCATGCATAGCTGAGATTTTTCTAGACCCTTATGGGGGGGGGGGAGAACCCTGCAGCTCACACAACAATGGCGCTATAATCAATGATTTCTGCTGAACTCTTTGCAGAGTATTCACTGGGATTCCAGGTGTGTTTAATATGCAGGAGATGGACCCAATCAGACAAAAAAGGAGGAATGCTGTTCTCTGTTCTGGTTTGTGGTCCCCACTGTACTGATCGTGTTGATAGAGTTTTATTTCTCCCATTTGTTCTTGCCTTTGTTGTTGATGCCATTAATATATTTTCAGGAGCCAAGCATCCAGGGATAATCAGGGAGACGTAGCTCACATCATGCATTACTGGGATGACAGCAGAGATATTACTAGCTGAAAATCTGCTCTCTCAGTACAAGACCAATCAGAAAAAAAAACATGGAAGCCATTCTTTTCCTTTTCTATTATTTACTTACCAGCAGTCTTGTTCTTGCTCCTAATCTGATTTCTTTAAGTCCAAAGCTATTTAAACATAGCCATATTTCTTATCCTGGACACTCAAATTTGGCTTCTTTTGTTATGAAGTCCTTATATGGGAGTAAATAAATGACTGAGAATTATATTGATTTAACGTTAGAGCATAAGCAATCTGGCCACAGCTACCAGCACCTAGTATTTAAGGGAAGGATTTTACTCCAGCATTATTTTCTTTCGCTTTCCTATCACCTAGCATAGATTTGATTGCAAATGGCTGCAGCATGTGCGTGTGACCCAATTTGAAATATGCTTTTCAAGCAACTTTGACTTACTCAGCAGCCTTGCATTCCCAGTGATTTAACAATAATGCTTTCCAACCTGTTATTTTGCTCTCATATTAGCAAAATCCCTAATATAATTCCAATATGATTACCATCTTTTTGATATTACAATCTTGTTTTCCAAATAAAAATGAAATAAGTTACAGTTTGAAATGTATCTCTCAATTTGAAATTCTGCCAAAATCAAATGTTCTGTAATTCATATGATTAGGATGGCTTTGTCATTTCTTTTCTATGTGGCTCATTTTACAGATGATACCGCGAGGCCTGGGCAGGCTAATTAATCTCAGGGCACACAGGTTATGTAGCATGCTGTCATATTAGTGATTCTACACAGCTACCAGGAAAAGGCAGCATGACAAAGAAATGCCATGGGACATGAGGTCTTCTAAATAACCCCACGGTAATTTTTCAAATTGCTGCCAAATGTCTTCTTCTGAGCAGCAGCAAATGTCAATGAAAACTCAGGTATCTGTCCAGGGTAGAATCACTGTTGTTCAAACTGCAAGAGAAAAACAGATCACATGCTCTCTGGTGCTGAAGAAAGGAAGAAAAAGAGCCACTGATCATACCTATTGTTTGGAGACAATATAGCTCTTCTCTGAACTAGAAGATCAGTGTGACATTGACTTTGCCTAAACTAGGCTATTAGTGTGATGACAGAATTTAACAATATGTGAGATTCTTAACTATTATCATAAATGTGGCAGCAAATACTATCTTGCTACCATCTGAGCAAAAACAGCTTGTAACATTAGCCCTTACTGGCAGTGACAGTCGCTTTACCCTGGCGATGTTTAAACACTGCACAGAACTCAAAACAGGAGACTAGAACTTGGATGTCTGGTTGACTTATTCGCATGTTGTGTGTTAAACATCTCACAGAAATATTAAAACCTACGTGTTTAGAGAAAACTTTGATTATGCGGTGGGTGCTCAGAAACAAGGATCAAATAGAAGATTAAATCATTTCTGTTTTTATCATCTTTATAATTTATATGAAGAGGTGCAAGATAAGATGCAAGGTTTGGGGATAATACAGAAGCAGGGGACTCGGTGCTGGTGCAAAGAGAAGAATTACATTCTTTTGTCTGATCTCTTCAAACGCTTCCTGTACCAAAAAATGATGGACTCTGCCCTTTCACAATTAATGAAAATCACAAATACTACTCTCCCTTAGTCATCTCTTTACACCTCTTCAGACTGAGATGGAAACTGGTGATTTTAAAACCATGGTTTAACAGAGAGGAAAGAGAGGAGAATACGGTAACTATACCTCCCTGCCGGCTCCTGGCACCTCATCCCACTTACCTCGCTTTATTTTTTCTAGAGCAGCAATCGCTACCCGGTGTTTTACATGATCATTTCTCTACTGTCTCTCTCTCTGGCAGAGCATGTAAGTGCCAAATGGGCACAAATTTTGTTTTGTTCACTTTTGTAACTCCAGTAAAACTAGCATGTAATATACCCTCAGTAAACATCAGTTGAGTGAATGAAGACAGGCAGAAGAGGCTGTTGAGTGCCCAAAAATGGGGGAGACAAACACCAAACAACGAAGGCTAGGATTTACAAAGAGAAAAATGGACTAGGAGATTTTGTTTTACACCTTAGACTTCTCCGTTTGGTGGAGAATACTGATATGGCTGTGTATAGAATATATACACATATATATCAAATATACTCTTGAAAAGGTTTAGACTATGAGAATAAATATACATCTAAGGAGAGGAAAAGAAAGATATACAAATACAAGTGATATAAAAAGAAAAGAAAAAGCTAACTGCATTCCAATCTGTTTTCTGCCCAACTCTTCTGCTTTCCAAGGCACTACGTTTTATTAGCCATCTTCTTAACTTCCTGTGGGTTGAGACCCTTGCTTATCTTTCTGATATGCAGGTCACTAGAGTAATCGTGGCCCCTTGGCTTCTGAAAGTTAAAAACTCCCACCTCCCCACTATCACTTTGGTGTTCCCTCTTTTCTATTGCTATGAAGCCAAACTCTGATTGCCTTTCTATCAGCCCTAGCCTACAGAAGAAAGTCTCTACTGAACAAAATGGTACCAGTACCCCTTCCACCAGTGTGTTCCTGATGACTTTGGTAAGTGGACGTGCCCTCTGGGCATTCTTACAGAACATAATTCTCCACTGGATGGTCTGGTCTCACATAATATATTCCCCCCTGCAAAGTCACTTTTCTGAGCCATTTTGTCCCCTTCTAGAAGTGTGTCGCAGGGAAACTCAGGCATTCCTGCTTTATTCAGTGTGGACAATTATTCTCTCCAGGCTTTTAAGGGCCACTCTAGTAGTGAACTTGTCCTATTTCCTGGGTCTTCACGGTTGTTAAACTCTATTTTGGGAAACTGCCCCCAAGTCTATGAGTGCTTGTTTACCCAGCCTCAAGTTCTCTACCTCTCTGTCCTGCTACCCTTAGGCAAGCACCATCATATTCCTGCTGGCACATGTTAGCTAATTCCTGCAACTTCTTTGGGATGCACATGACCAATTACTAAGGTTTTTGATTAGTTTCAAAACCCGCTTATTCTTGTTTATGCAATCCTCATTTTCCACTTATCTGTATACACTTTCCACTTCTGATCTGGTCTGACTATAAAAATACTGTAAAGCAAAACAAAGAGATGGAAGAAATCATGCTCTATTTTTAATAACCAGATGACAAGGAAGACTCATTGAGACATTTTCAGACTTAGAAAGAGAAACATAATTCATGCATTAATATAGGGAGATGACTTGCTTAAAATGGATAAAGTTACTATTTGTTTTATTTTAAAAGGGAGGTTTCATCACCTGAAAAAATAGAAAGTTGATGTAGTTTTTTTTTTAAATATTCACTTCAATTACATTCATTTATCTGAGAGGAAAATCCTTACCCTTTTAGATAGAAGGTGAAATGAAATATCATCTTTAGGAAGAAATAAAATGTTTAGAGGTAACGTAGCTAGGTACTAGAGGAGCCTAATAAATGGGGATTTTCTATTGATAGTATTTCGACAAAAACGCTCCTGAATATTGACCTTTAAATTTTCTCTTCAGTATTGCTTTGAATTTGAGTTGTTAGCACCACTTACTAGGAATGTTGTTAGAAATGTACGTAAATTTTGGAGAGTTAAAAGAGAACCCAGCGCCTGTTGAAACACTCACGCTTTTCTTTCTCACTTGGAAACAGTACATTGTAAAATGCATTTAAGCAGCTAATTTCCTACTTGAAAATACTAAATCACTTCTTCTGATTTCCCTTTTGTGTTTTGCTAAGAAGGAACTTTAATCGTGTGCCCTAGTAATGACAAGGTTGATACTTTCTGTGTTTCTGTTAGGTGCTCTCATTAACATCACTCATAACCTTATATAACAAAGACCATTACCCAAAAAACAAAACGGAGATTGGAAAAATGAAAAACAACATGAGATTTACAAAATACATACATGCATACATACGAAAACTTATTGTCAGCCAGCCCTGAGTGATGGTACCAATTACCCAATGCAAATTACATACATTCATGTGTTAGTTTTCAGAGCAATCTTGTCAAAATTTTGTTATTGTTTCATAAAAACTTTTTGTTTTTTTACTTCTATGTGTACTACTTGTTTTATGTCAGTAGCCAACTGGTTATATAATTAGGTTTAAGTACTTTACATTAAATATTTTTTGGTCTCTATAGAATTACTCAAATAAATTGATAAGTCAAATTAAAAAAAAACTACTCAAATAAATTGATGAGTCAAATTAAAAAAAAACAAGTATAATTTAACCTAATCACTATATTCTATGAACGAGAGATTTATTATTTAATTCATGCCCTATAAAATATTTCCCAAAGGTTTTTCTAATTTTTTTCTTGGTACGGGAGGGGTGGATAAGGTTGTTCAGTTGATTAAACAATAGATTTATGGCAGCTAGAATCCACTTAAATAATGTCATAATCTCTCCTTTCAAAAAGGGCATCTGAGGTTTTCCATGTCACATCTTCAATAAAGGGTCCTATAGTTTGGAATTTTGTAGAATAATGATAGTAAATTTAAAAAATATTTTAAATTAATACAATATATTTTTCTCAAACTGGAAGCTCAATCTATTCTTTAGCTTTATGCATCTTCCATAGTTTATCAATATGAGGTAAGAATGAAAACCACAGTGGATAAACTGAAATGCATCACTACATAAAAAAATAGGAAGTAAGTCGATGATTACTTTCCCTATTGCATAAATATGTGATGAAATATATTTAGCACACATCAGTTCCATCAACAATACCAATGAGTAATCTCTACCTGTATGTTGACCCCAAATATTTTATATATTTAATTTATCTTTGATTTTTATTTTGAAGTACAATGACTGACTCTCCCCCAAAGAATAAAAGAGTCTGTGGTAACTTTAATTTCAACATGTCAAGTCCTGTTTATTGATAACTCTGAAATGTTAGTCCATGTTCTAATAGCATAAATGCATTATTCATAAAATGAATTTTAACTAATTTCCCAAATAAGGAAAAATTGAGAATAAAAGAGCCACCATTAATTGTGATAAGAGAACAGAGGGAATAACCCAGGACTGTCCCAGGCAAACATGCATTCATAATGACTTTAATTATTAAACATTGTTGACAGTTTATCAATATACCCATTTCTAAATTCAGCAGTCCCCATTTGCCTTCTTTTTGCATTCATGATACTTACTGAAGGGTCTAATTTAGACAAAATAGAATGAAGTTGAACAGCAAAGAGTCTGTACCAGACCACATAGGTTCAAATCTTCATTCTTCCACTTACTGTCTGTGTGGTTTTGGGAAATTTACCTAAACTCTCGATGTCCTAGTTCCTTTATGTATAAGTGGGACTGAAGATTTCAGTAAATATTTCATATATTTGTGAGGATTGATTAGATATAAAATATTTAAAACAGTGCCTAGCACATAGTAAATGATAAATAAATATAAATTACCATTACTGGCTGAAATATACTATAGTAAGTTCCCAATTAAAAAAAAATTGGAGGGGGGGCGAAGCAAATTGTGTTTTCTTATTATATTATCTTACCTTTTCCTGAACAGAAGTATTAATGGTAAATTAGGTACATACAATGAAGAATGAAGTTTGGGTGACTCGATATGGGGAAGAATCTGAATTTTGCTTCAGCCCACATCCCTGCAGATTTGTGTCTGCGAGTTGCAAGAGAAGTTTATTTATTTCCAAAGACTATTTTTTAAGAGAATTTTTAGATGTGTAACCAAACTGAGAGATTTTAAACATACCTCCTGCCCCCACACATGTATAGCTGCCACAATTATCAACAACACTCCTCAGAATGGCACATCTTTTACCAAGGATGAACCTACAATGACACGTTATAATCACTCAAAGTTCATATTTACCTTAGGGTTAACTCTTGATGTCATACATTCTATGGGTTTGGACAAGTGTATAATCATATATGTCCATCCATCCATATATATCCATCCATACATCCATGTAATATGACTCAGAGTATCTTCACTGTGCTAAAAATCTCCTGTGCTCTGTCTAGTCATTGCTCCCTTCTTCTGTCCCCAACAGCCACCGATCTTTTTATGTATGGAAGATTATGTCTTTCAAGGACTTGCTCCATATTATCCATATTATCAAATTGGTGAACATAGATTATTCATAGTATTCCTTTATTATCCTTTCAGTTTCTATGGGATCTACTGTGATGTCCTCTCTTTCAGTACTGATATCAAAAATTTGGTCCTCTTATTTTTTTCTTAGCCTGGTTGGAGGCTTATCAATATTATTGATCTTTTCAAAGAATCCACTTTTGATTTTATTAATTTTCTCAATTGACTTATTTTCAATTTTGTTGATTTCTGCTATCATTATTTCTTACTTTCTGATTACTTTGTATTTAATTTTCCCTCATTATTATAGTGTACTGAGGTGGAAACCTGGATGATTGATTTTTAGATCTCTCTTGTATTTTATATATGCATTTGATACTGTAAATTTCCTTCTAAGATCTAAGTTTGCTGTATTCCACAGTTTAATAAGTCATGTATTCCCTCATTTAGTTAAACATGTTTTATTTCTCTTGAGATTTCTTCTTTGACCCATGTGTTATTCAGAAATGTGTTATTTAATCTCCACCTATTTGAAGATTTTCCAGTTTTGTTTCTGTTATTAGTTTTTAGTTGTATTCCATTGTGGTCTGAGAGCAGACATTGTTATCATTTCTATTCTTTTAAATTTTGTTAAGGTGTATTTTATGTCCCAGAATGTGGTCTATCTTGGTGAATGTTTCATGTGAGCTTAAGAAGAAAGTGTATTCTGCTATTGTTAAATTGGAGTAGTCTACAGATGTCAATTATATCCAGTCGACTGATGGTGTTTTTAAGTTCCACTGTGTCTTTACTGATTTGGGTCCGGCTAGATCTCTCCATTTCTAGAAGGTGTCGAAGTGTTTAACTATGATAGTGGTTTCATCTATTTGTCCTTGCAGATCTATCAGTTTTTGCTCTCCACAGTTTGACATAGCGGTCAGGTGCATACACACTAAGAATCGTAATGGAATTCCTCTTGAAGAATTGACTCTTTTAACATAATGTAATGCCTTCTTCATCTCTGGTAACTTTCCTTGCTTTGAAGTTTGCTCTGTCTGAAATTAATATAGCATACCTACTCCTGCTTTCTCTGATTAGTATTAGCATTGTATAATTTTCTCCATCCATTTACTTTAATCTATATGTATCTTCTAGTTAAAGTGGGTTTCTTACACACAACATGTAGTTGGGTCATAGTTTGAATCCACTCTGGCAATCTCTGTCATCTAATTAGTGCCTTAGACCACTGATGGTCAAAATAATTATTGATATCATTGAATTAATATCTACCCTAATTATTGCTTTTTTCTATTTGTTGCCCATGTTCTTTTTTCCTATTTTTGTCTTCTACTTTTTTTTGTCACTTGTGGTTTTTTTCTTTTTCTTTTTTAAGATTTTATTTATTTACTTTACTTTAGAGAGAAAGAGAGAGAGTGCAAAGGGAAAGGGAGAGAATCTCAAGCAGATTCCAATGCTGAGCCTGAGGCAGGCTCAAGCTCAGAACCCTGAGATCATGACCTAAGCCAAAACCAAGAGTCCGGATACTTGACCAACTGCACCACACAGAAGCCCCTGTTTGTTTGTTTATTTGTTTGTTTGAAGATTTATTTATTTGTTTGAGAGAGGGATAGAGAGAGCACACATGGGTGGGAGGGGCAGAGAGAGAAAAACATAAGCAGACTCCATACAGAGTTTAGAGCTGGATGTGGGGCTCCAATCCCATGATCCTGAGATCAGGACCTGAGCTGAAACCAAGATTTAGAGGTGCTTTTTTAAAAGATTTTATTTATTTATTTATTTGAGAGAAACAGAGACAGTGACAGAGAGCACAAGCGGGGAGGAGAGGGAGGAGAGGGAGAGCAGCCCCTCCCCCCACACCAAGTAGGGAGCCCAACATGGGGCTTGATCCCAGGACCCTGGGATCATGACCCAAGCCAAAGGCAGACCGTTAACTGACTGAGCCATCCAAGTGCCCCCAAGAATCAGAGTCTTAACCAAACTGAGCCACCCAGGTGCCCCCATATTTTGTGGGTTTAATTGAGAATTTTAGAATTCTATTTTCTGTCTTTCTTAGCATATCATTTGTACTTTTTTTTTTTTTTTTTTTTTTTACTTTTTCTTAGTGGTTGCCCTAGGGTTTGCAATATACATTTACAACTAATTCAAGTCCACTTTCAGATAGCAATAGATCATTTCATGGGTAGTGTGAGTACTTCATATAACAGAATAATCCTAAATCCTTCCTCTCATTATCTTGTATCTTGGTATCCCTTGTAATTTATTCTTGATAGCTGTACGTGATGTACCGGATAAAGGGAACTGTTACAAACAGGCCTTTATTAACAGAGTGGTGGGGGGACGTCTGAATGGCTCAGTTGGTCAAACATCTGCCTTCAGCTCAGCTCATGATCCCAGGGTCTAGGGATCAAGCCCTGCATTGGTCTCCTTGCTCAGTGGGGAGCCTGCTTCTCCCTCTGCCTGCTGCTCCCCCTGCTTGTGCATGCACACTCTCTCTGACAAATAAACAAATCAAATCTAAAACAACAACAATGACAACAACAACAATAAAACCCATAGCGGTGGGGTGTGGAGGGACAGGAAGCATTCACAGAGTATTATGATTAGGTTTCAATTTTTCAGTGAACCTTGCCTCTGGACTTGTAACTTCACAAATGTTTCTCAGTTTTTTCCTCTGCCTTGGGTGGGACAGGATGGCTAGAGCTGACTAGAGTTGGGTATTTTCCTACTTTCAAGTTAGTTACGTTCTGATAATACCCCAGCAGGTTAGGCTCTGGTTAACTAGTTTCTCCTGAGGCAGGCCTTGTTAAGAAGAACAAAGTGTTTTTTGTTTGTTTGTTTGTTTGTTTAGAGAGCGTGGGTTGAGCAGGGGGAAGGGAGGAGCAAAGGGAGAGGGAGAGAGAGAGAGAGAATCTTAAGCAGGCTCCACACCCAATGCAAAGCCCAACATAGGGCTTGATCTATATGACCTGAGACCATGACCTGAGCTGAGATCAAGAGTCAGATGCTTCAACCAACTGAGCCACCCAGGTGCCCCAAGAACAATGTGTTCTGGTTTATTTCAAAATGGGTTCTTTTCTCCTCCTCTTTCCAGAAATATGAGGAGATTTATCTCTGATATTTACTATGGGAATCTGGTTGAGCTCCTGGAGTAAATTTTACAGTGTAGCAGGTGTCTTCCTGTGACTGGGTTGTCTGCAGCCTTTAACTCTCAGGGTTGCCTGCACTGAGTCTCCAGAAATTCATCCATTACGGTTCAGCTTTTCCTACCCCAGCATTGGTTTCCACAGTAGTTTCTATTTGTGATTCCCTGTTTTTACCTGTCTCTCCAATCTTAGGTGCAATGATTTTTCTTACGTGCTCACCTCTCACAGGGATTCAAAAAGTTAACTATTTTTCAGTTTGATCAGCTTTTCACTTATTGTTAGGACAGAGTGTTGACTTCTAAGCTCCTTATATGCAAAACCAGAAACTGGTAGTGTTCCCCTATAGATTTACACATGTACAACAACAGCTGATTCAGCTCCAACCCTCTCTTCCCCAGGACCTTGGACACCATAGCACAACTAGCTTACAGCTTTCGGGTCGTAAAGTGTGTGAATCATTAGCTTGCATAATTTCAGTTTATCTCATTTTAGAGCATAGAGGCTACCAGTTGGTCTGCTGTTGCCAGTAGAGTGGGTATTTGCCTTTGAACAAGGTATTATGTTTCCTATGCTTTAGAAACCATGTGATTCAGTACAGTGAGGGCATAGATAAGTCACCTAGCATTGGGCAATCACACATGAAAATTTCATTCAGAAGTTAGTGGCAAAAAATCAGGACCATGTCAAATTTGGCTTCCAGATGTGGACATATCAGAGGTATCCATGGCACATTGTCTGCAGAGTCTGTGCCCATTGGAGGAACATCTCTGTTCTATTTCTTTGGGTACTGTTCCCAACTATGTGAACTTCAAATCTTGTTTTTGGCCCACCCGGAGATTCTTTAAGCTATGCAATATACGTTCAATATGCAATTTGACTAAAGTCCCTGATTGATATTTCACATTTTTATTTCATACATCTTTTTTTTTTTAACTTAAATAAGCTTATGAGGAAGCAAGCAAGAAAGAAACAAATGTAGAATTTAATATTTTCAAGCAAATTCATCCATTTTCATGAGTGGAGATTATTTATACCTTTATCACACACACAGTTTTTTTTTCACCTTTCAACAAAAGCACACAATCACTCTTCATTTATCATTCTACAACTGCAATCACTCATTGTTCTCAGAAAATACATATGCATGTTATAGGTTCTAACTAATCATTATTTTCTAGTATGTGTTTTATGTTGTAACATACTTGCACTCAGAAAATCGAGTAAATGCATAAAGAGCATTCAGAAATTCTGTCATATTGTCAAATTCATATTCATGTTCTTTGACTACCTGTTGATATCTAAATTTGGCATTGAATATTATTAGCTTGAGTAATCCCAGTGATCTAACAACGACAACACAAAACTATTCATTCAAAGACATTGCCAGTGATTGTGCTATGTTTATGATATTAAGATTTATATTAAAAATTATATGGAAATGAAAAATAAAGACAATCGAGATAGTTTAAAAATTACCTAAGAAGGCAGGTATTTGATTTAATTCCTCTTGACTTTCCTAAACTCAATTACCAGTCCACAGAGTTGCTTCTTTGGGGCCTCACATATTCTTATGTATTCTGTTGAATTATACTGTTATAAGTATCTGTCTCTATACATCTTGTATTTCATATGTTAAACCAGGCATTTGTTGTACACCCTTCTTCTCCTAAAGTCACATAGTTACAGGTAATCTATTTTACAGCACCTGTTCTCTGTATTACATTATTCCTACTCTGAGTTCACTCCACATTCAGAGTAACTCTCTTCAGCCTTCACTTTTGAAAAATACCTTCTGGAAGAAAGTGTCTTGAGGCAGTAAATGGCTTAGAACTAACCATGAGTTAAATTTGAACTGGACCTCTGATTTCCTGGATTCAGATTCTTTTTAATAGACCAAGGAAATTCAATTAACCCAACCTTCAGAATCTAATTATATTCATTGTTTCAAATTAACACTCACTTTTATCCTTTCATTCATTAAACATTTGCTAAATTTCTATAATTGAATGTCTTCACAAGTCCAAAGAAACCTGCTGTCAGAAATAGTTTGTCTTCCACATAAATCTCAAGTTTATACAACTCATTATTTTTTCAATAAGCTTTTGTTATCTTATTGTCTCTCTTTTAGTTCATTAACACTGCTGGGTAATCATTCTATCACTCTAGACCACATTTCAAACTGTCATACAACCTAACTTCCCTAGTAAAGCTTATTAACCCTCTATTTGTAAAGAAGTTAATTAGATAACACCTCTCCCCCAAATGCAGATGTCCAGATGGTAGATTCAACAGTTTCGTTAGAAAGAAATGCAGACACTAAGCCAATCATCTCAGATAAGAAAAAAGAAAATGACATAAAAATGATTAAAAATTAAAAAAAAAAAAGCCCTGGCCAAGAGTACAGTAATATTTATTGTAAGCAGAGTAGATTAGGACAGTGCTCCAATATTCTCACTATCTATACCACGCTTCTGGTTCTATGGCCACTCTTGCCACTTCTGCTACACTTGGTACCTCTACTACTATCAACATTATAATTCATAACAACGTTTTTAAATGTAAAAGAAACAATTTATTATGTTTTTGGTTTCCTCCAAGTATACCAGGTCACCATCCTAGCCATCTCTCTATGTATCTACACATAAGTTCCAAGTATAAGCAACCGTAATTTTTTTAATTTATTTCAGAACAAAGTAACTGTATATTAATTGAAAATTAAAGAGTGTTAAAGGATATTTTTCAGCAACAAATAGAATATAAGTTTTAAAAATGGGAAATGACTTTGTGTGGCTTTGAGATAGATTAAAACACAGAAAAGGCAATATATTTTTGGAGTATATAAAAGACTAAAAATTTTGTAACCTTCTTTTAAGCATCTGCCACAGATAGAAGTCAGTATCAGTTAAAAATATTCATTTAAATGTTACTGACCTTCAGATACTTTGGGACCTGTCAAATGACATTCTCAGCGACCAACAAGAGACTGGTATTCAACAGTTTAATTTATATTCAAGTAAACATTATAATAGGAGATACATTCATGAAAGGGGGTATATAATAGCTCAAGAAACGTTAGCAGATGATTAGGACAACTTCAACTGTGTCATTATAAAGAGATTAATAGAGTCTTCCAGGTGAGTTCTGATTATACTCTTTGCTTTAAAAAGATTTCCTATGATGCCAAAGAAACTTGACTAGGCTAACCTTTTCAGAGATAGAGAATTCTGACTTGCCCTGAACTCCTGATCTTTAACCAATTGTCTAGGGAATAATGAGGGTTTCTGTAATTTTCCAATAAGTATGTGTACATCACCTACAAAGGACCAGGTGTATTTTAACTTTCTCTCCACCACCTAAGTCATAAAAAAGGTTTTGTTGGTGGTGGTGGTTTTTATTTGCTTCTGTGTTTGTGTGTTGTGTGTCTTAGTGCTGCATATTAAAATTAAAATCACCAGGATGGGGTATATTGAAATGACCATGCTCTATCTTTTTTTTCTGTCCCCTCTCTTCTTCTACCATCTTATAATAGAAACATATTTTATAGCCTATTAAATTTGAAACAGATTTGTTAAATCTTCAAACTCTAATACTTCTATAGAATACATGTAAATTCATATATATGTCATACACACACACACACACACACACACACACACACACACACATAAATTGCCTGGCTACTGTTAAATACTTTGACCTAATTGACATTTATGAAATACTCCATCCTTCAGTAGCAAAATACACATTATTCTCAAAAACAAATGAAACATTCATGAAGATATGACTCTGGGTCAAGAAGTAAAGTAAAGAAACTTTAACATATTTAAAATGATAGATATAAAATATGTTCACAACCAAAATGGATTTAAACTAGAAGTAAATATGGAAAAAAAGCAGGATAATCCTTATATATTTAGAATTTAAGCAGCACACTTCTAAATAACACATAGGTCTAAAGAAGACCCTCAAGAAAAATTAAGGATGAGTGAGGATAGAGTCCTTGTTCATGGACTGAAAGATTCACTATGATCAAGATGTTAATTCTTTCAAGTTTAATCTCTAAATTTAATTCAACCTTAATCTAAATACAGAAAATAATTTAAAAATATTGACAAACTGAATGTAAAGTTTATATGAAAAGTCAAAAGATATAAAAAAGCTTGCATGATAGTGAAGAAGAACAAAGTTATAAAAAACACATTACCTAACTTCAATATTTACTATAAGGCTACAGTAATTGAGACAATGTGGTAGGGAGGAACAGGCATGCAGATCCACAGAATGGGCACTACATAATTCAAGATTTATTATGAAGCTGCAGTAAACAAGACAGTGTGGTATTGTGAAAATATAGGCATACAGATAAACAGAACAGAAGAGAAAGCCCAGAAATGGACTCACACAAATACAGACAACTGAATTTCAACAAAGAAGCAAAGGCAGTTCCATGGAGAAAGAATAGTCTTTCCAGTAAATGGAGCTATAACAAATGGATGTCCATAACAGACACTGTTAAGAGAATGACAAGCTATGACTTGGAAAAAGTATCTGCAAACCACGTATCTGATGAAGGATGCAAAGAGGTCTTTTTTTTTTTTTTTTTAAGATTTTATTTATTTATTTAACAGAGATAGAGACAGCCAGCGAGAGAGGGAACACAGCAGGGAGAGTGGGAGAGGAAGAAGCAGGCTCACAGTGGAGGAGCCTGATGTGGGGCTCGATCCCATAACGCCGGGATCACACCCTGAGCCAAAGGCAGACGCTTAACCGCTGTGCCACCCAGGCGCCCCATGGATGCAAAGAGGTCTTAAACTCAGCAATAAGAAATCAAGCAACCCATTGAACAAATGGGTAAAATATCTGAACAGACAACTCAGTAAGAAGGACACATAGGTGACAACTAAGAATATAGGATATTGAACCTCATTTATTATTTAGGAATAGCACATTTAAAAAATGACAAACCACTACATTATCTGTTAGCATAGCTGAAGCAACAATTAAACAACAATAATAGCAAGACCCACAAAACCTGACAAAATCACATGCTGGTGGGGGTGCACATCAGCAGAAACTCTCATTCATCTCCGGTGAGAATACACAGTCACTTTGGAAAGACAGTTTGGCCGTATTGTACGAGGCTAAACATAATCTCACCATGCAATCCAAAAATCACTTGACTACATATTTATTCAACTAGTTTGAAAGCTTAAGATCACACAAAAACCCACACACAAATATTTATAGCAGCTTTATTCATAATTTTCCAAACACTAGAAGCAACCAAGATGTCCTTCAATAGGTAAGTGAATAACCTAATCAGAGAAATACATTCAATGGGATACTATTCAGAAATAAAAAGGAAACTAGCTATCAAGCAATGGAAAGATATGGAGGAATTTTGATACACATTGCTAAGTAAAAGAATGCAATCTGAAAAGTCTACATGGCATATTATTCCAATTACATGACATTGTAGAAAAAGCAAATCTGTGGAGACAAAAGAGATCAGTGATTGCCAGGGATTGGGGATGGATAGGGTGTGAAGGTTGTATACACAAAGCACAGATAATTATTAGGATGGCGAAAGTATTCTGTATGACAGTTTGATGGTGGCTACGTGATTATTGTGCATTTGTCAAAACCCATAGAACTTCAAAGCACAAAAGGGAAACCTTAATTTATGCAAGTTAAAAAAATATTTAGAAGGTTGGGATATCCCAGTAAGGCATCCAGACTACACCAGCAGACTCTAACAGTATTAAAAATGTATGAAACACTTTCACTTAAGTTAGGGGCAAGCAGTGCCAGCACAAATCAATTTGGAAATGAATAGAATCTGTAAGATTAAAAACAAAAGGAATTTCATGTGTTCTAGTTTATAAAATATTTCCATGGGCTATGTGGATATGAGTTAGTAATTGTGATACTACTATACACATACAATGGAATTAAATTCAGTAAGTAGGTTGTGGATTGTGGGAGATAGTTCTCTTTCTTTTGAAATTAGAGGTTATAGGTAAGCAAGGGGATGAGAATAGAATGATCTAGGTGGTCATGGATAAGAAGTGGAGACATCACAATGTACTCACATTTCATTTCAAATAGATATAGATGATTGCATATAGGAATATTTATAAGTATGTGCCTATATGTTGATTATTATACACACTTATTTCCTTGATCTGTCAGATGAGATGACCTAAAGGTAACCACACCCCAGTAGCAACAGACCTAATGCCTAGACTGTATTTTCAAACAACACTCTCCAATAAAAACAACCAGAAACAACCAAGACTCCTTGGAGAAATATACTAGATAAACACGAAGCAGAAAGCAAAGAAATGCTAAGAAGAACAAAACCAAACAAAAACTAACAAGCGAACAAAAAACAAAATCAAAAGCACCCCTCACGTTGATGAGGCTGTGTTGAAGACAAACAGGAGTGAACTGAAAAGCTCCTGAATGCCGAAGCTGGCACAGATTGAATAGTGTGAAAGGCAGGAAAACAAAACAAAACAGTGACAACGAGAAAGCCTGACAAACACTACTTCAGCCAGGTGTTCAAGATCAATAACAATGATAAATCATGTTAGGATTTACCCTTGATATAACGGGGAAAATGATTTTTTACTTCTGTGGTCTTCTTCCTAAAATCCGTAACTCCAATTTAATTATGACAAAAACATCAAACAGGGGCGCCTGGGTGGCACAGCAGTTAAGCATCTGCCTTCGGCTCAGGGCGTGATCCCGGCGTTATGGGATCGAGCCCCACATCAGGCTCCTCTGCTATGAGCCTGCTTCTTCCTCTCCCACCCCCCTGCTTGTGTTCCCTCTCTCGCTGGCTGTCTCTATCTCTGTCGAATAAATAAATAAAATCTTAAAAAAAAAATCAAACAAATTCCAATAGAGGAACATCCCACAAAATACCTGACAATTATTTCTCAGTACTGACAAGGTCATCAGAAACCAAGGAAGTCCGAGAAACTGTCTTGTGACAGCAAGGAGAGCCTAAGGAGACAGGACAATTAAATGTGAAGTGGTATCCTGTATGAACTTCTGGGACAGAAAATGGACATTACATTAAAACTAAGCAAATCTCAGAATACTCTAAATCTACATTATCACTGGTGAATGTATACACAAATTGTTTTTAGTTTTCTTTTTCTAACTCTTTTACTTAGATTCCAATTAGTTAACACATAGTGTAATATTAGTTTCAGGTATACAGGATAGTGGTTTAACACTTCCATACATCTGGGGCTCATCACAGCCAAGTGTGCTTCTTAATCCCCATCACCTCTTTTCACCCACCCCCTAACCTCCTCCCTCTAGTAGCCATCAGTTTGTTCTTTATAGTTAAGAGGGCTTCTTAGCTTGCCTCTTTTTTCCTTTGCTCATTTGTTTTGTTTCTTAAATTCCACATACAAGTGAAATCATACAGTATTTGTCTCTTACTGATTTATTTCACTTAGCATAATCCTCTGTAGCTCCATCCATATCCTTGCAAATGGCAAGATTTCATTCTTTTTAATAGCTAGTTAATATTCCAGTGTGTGTGTGTGTATATATATATCTATATATATATATATCTATATATCAGATGAGATGACCTAAAGGTAACCACACCCCAGTAGCAACAGACCTAATACCATACACACACACACACACACACACACACACAGAGAGAGAGAGAGAGAGAGAGAACTTCTTTATCCATTCATCAGTTGATGGACACTTAGGCTATTTCCATAATTTGCCTATTGTAGATAATGCTCCTATAAATTTCAGCCGTACGTATTCCTTGGATTTCGTATTTTGTATTCTTTGGGTCAATACCTAGTAGTGCAATTGCTGGATCATGGGTTAGTTCTATTTTTAACTTTTTGAGGAAACTCCATACTGTTTTCCAGAGTGGCTGCACCAGTTTGCTTTCCCACCAACCTGCGAGAAGTTTCACCTTTCTCCGCATCCTCGCCAACACCTGTTGTTTCTTGCGTTGTTGATTTTAGCCGTGCTGACAGGTGCGAGGTGCTATCTCGTTGCAGTTTGGATTTGCGTTTCCCTGATGGTGACTGATGCTGAGCATCTTTTTGTGTAACAGTTAACCAGCTGTATTTCTTCTTTGGAAAAATGTCTGTTCATATCTTCTGCCCATTTTCTAATTGGATTCATTTTTTTTTTTGGTGTTGAGTTTTATAAGTGCTTTATCTATTTGGATACTAACCCTTTATCACATATGCCATTTACAAATATCTTCTCCCATTCCATAGGTTGCCTTTTAGTTTGCTATTTCATTCACTGTACAAAGCTTTTTATTTTGATGTAGTCCCAATAGTTTATTTTTCCTTTTGTTTGCCTTGCCTCAGGAGACATAACTAGAAGTTGCTACAGCTTATGTCAAAGAAGTTACTGCCTGTGTTCTCTTTCAAAACTTCTATGGATTCAGGTCTTACATATATCAAATTCATTTTGAATTTATTTTTGTGTATGACGCAAGAAAGTGTTCCAGTTCCATTCTTTTGCATGTAGCTGTCCAGTGTTCCCAATACCATTTGTTGAAGAAACAGTTTTTTTCCCCTAAGATATTCTTTCCTGCTTTGTCAAAGATTAATTGACCCTATCATTGTGGGTTCATTTCTGGGTTTTCTATTCTGTTCCCTTGATCTATGTATGAATTTTTGTACTGGTACCACACTATTTTGATTACTAAAGCTTTATACTATAACTTGAAGTCTAGAAGTATGATGCCTCCAGCTTTGCTTTTCATTTTCAAGGTTGCTTTGCTGACTTGGGGTTTTTTGTGGTTCCATCCAAATTTTAGCATTGTTTATACTATCTATGTGAAAAATGCTATTGGTACTTTGATAGGGATTTGCATTTAAAATATGTAGATTGCTTTGGATAGTATAGACATTTCATTTATTTTTTTGAAGATTTTATTTATTTGAGAGAGAAAGAGTAAGTGGGGGGAGGAGAAGAGGGGAAGGGAGAGGGAGAGAGGAGCTCAAGCAGACTCCATGCTGGGCTCTGAGCCCAATATGGGACTGGATCTCATGACCTGAGCTGAAACCAAGAGTCAGACACTTAATCGACTGACCCTCCAGGCACCCCAGTATAGACACTTAAAAAATATTTGTTCTTCTAGTCTGAGAGCATAGAATGTCTTTCCCTTTCTTTGTGTCATCCTCAATTTTTTTCAAAAGTGTTCTGTAGTTTTCAGAGTATAGACAGGTCTTTCACCTCTTTGGTTAGGTTTATTCCTCGGTATCTTGTTTTTCGTGAGCCATTGCAAATGGGATCACTCCTTAATTTTTCTTTCTGCTGCTTCACTATTGGTGTTTAGAAATGCAACACATTTCTGTATGTTGATTTTTTATCCTGTGACTTTACTGAATTTGTGTACCAGTTCCAGCAGTTTTTTGGTGGAGTCTTTTGGGATTTTCTATATAGTGTGTCATCTGCAAATAGTAAAAGTTTGACTGCTTCCTTGCCAACTTGGGTGCCTTTTATTTCTTTGTGTTGTCTGATTGCTGTAGTTAGGATTTCTACTATGTTAAATAACAGTGGTGACAGTGGACATCCCTGTCTCATTCCTACTGTAAAGGAAAGGTTCTGTCTTTTCCCCAGTGGGGATGATATTAGCTGTGGATTTTTCATAGATGGTTTCTATTATGTTGAGGTATGTTTCCTGTTAACCTACTTTGTTGGGGGTTTTATCATGAACAGATTTTGTACTTTGTTAATGTCTTTTCTCCATCTATTGAAATGATCATATGGTTCTTATCTATTCCTTTATTTATGTGATGTAAGATGTTGATTCATTTGTGACTACTGAATAAATACTCACAATGCAGTAATAAACTCCACTTGATGGTGGTGATTTTTAAAATGTATTATTGTATTCTGTTAGCTACTATTTTGTTGAGGATTTTTGCATCTATGTTCATCAGAGATAATGGCCTGTACTCTTTCTCTCGCTCGTTTTTTTTTTTTTTTTTTTTTTTTTTTTTTTTTTTTTTTTTTTGTGGTATCTCTATCCGGCTTTGGTACTCAAGGTAATGCTGTCCTCACAGAATGAATTTGGAAGCTTTCCTTCCTTTTCTATTTTTTGGAAGAGTTTGAAAAGATTAGGTATTAACTCTTCTTTAAATATTTGGGAGAATTTGCTTGTGAAGCCATATTTTTCCTGGACTTTTGTTTGTTGAGAGTTTTTTGATTACGGATTCAATTTCCTTGCTGGCCACCTGTTCCAATTCTCCATTTCTTCCTGCTTCAGTTTTGGTAGGTTATATGTTTCTAAGAATTTATCCATTTCTTCTAGGTTGTCCAATTGGTCGTCATATAATTTTTCATAATATTCTAATTGTTTGTATTTCTGTGGTTTGGTTGATATTTCTGTCACATTTGTGATTTTGTTTATGTGAGTCCTTTCTTTCTCTGTGCTTCTTTTTTATTAGTCTTGCTAGAGGTTAATTTTTTTTTTCATATTTTCAAAGACCCAGCTCCTGGTTTCATTATTTTTTTTTTAATTTCTATATCATTTATTTCTACTCTAATCTTTTTTTATTCCCTTCCTTCTGTTGTCTTTAGGCCTTGTCTCTTTTTTTTGTTTTTTTTTTCTGGGCTCTTTCATGTGTACGGTTATGTTGTTTGAGATTTGTCCTGTTACTTGAGGTGGGCCTGTATTGCTATGTACTGCCTTCTTAGGATCACTTTTGCTGCATCCCAAAGGTCCTGGTCTGTTTTGTTTTCATTTTCATCTGTTTCCACGTACTTTTTTATTTCTTCTTTTATTTCCTGGTTGACCCATTCATTGTTTTGTAGCATGTTATTTGACCTCCATGTATTTGCGGTCTTTCCAGATTTTTTCTTGTGGTTGACTTCTAGATTCATAGTGTTGTGGTCAAAACAGGTGCACGGTATGACTTCAGTCTTCCTGTATTTGTTGAGGCTTGTGGCCCAAGATGTGATCTATTCTGGACAATGTTCCATGTGCCCTTCAAACGAATGTGTATTCTGCAGTTTTAGGATGGAATGTTCTGGATATTCTCTGTTAAGGCCATCTGATTCCAGTTTGTCATTCAAAACCATTGTTTCCTTGTTGATTTTTGTTTAGACGATATTCCATTAATGTAAGTGGGGTGTTAAATTCCCCTAGTATTGTTGTATTATTAATGGGTTCCTTTATGTTTATTATTTTCATAGGTTTGGGTGCCCCCATATTGGGTGCATAAATATTTACAATTGTTTTATCTTTTTGTTAGATTGTCCCCTTTATTATTATATAGTGTCCTTCTTTGTCTCTTATTATAGCATGTGCTCAGAGGCCAATATAACTACCGTGGCATTGGAGAAGGTACTGAGGAAGATATGTGGCAAGATGCTAAGTGTAGGAATTGGGAGTGTCGGCACCAGGTAAGTCGGGCCTCGCCAGAACTGTCTACCACAACCTACATTAACTGAGGCTAACTAATACCAGGAGCAAGCTAAGGCGATGTGACATGCATCACAGAATACAAGAGAGTTGTGTGTATTTGCTTATTTGCTTATTGTCTTTTTTATCTGCTGGACAGTAAGCCACACATTTTGTGTGTGATTAAGAGCTGTGACTGTTTTATACACAATGTTGTCTTAGCCTAGAGCCTAGGGTGTAATCAACACTTCACAGACAGTTTTCAGAAGAAAGGAGGAGAGGAAGCAAAGGAAAGAAGGAAGAGTGGCACAAGTCCACTTTCCACACAAAGGTATGCAGGAGGAATAGAGGTGCTGCGTTGCACTAGCAGGTACAAAGATGGCCGAGTTAGCAATCACAACAGAATGAAAAAACTGTGTACAATAATCGCCATTAAGGTTCCCAAGTTTAGGGGCCCCTGAGTGGCTCAATCAGTTAAGCGTCTGTTTTTCACTCAGGTCATGATCCCAGAGTCCTGGGATCCAGCCCTGCATCGGGCTCCCTGCTCAGCGAGGAGTCTCCTTCTCTCTCCCTCTCCTTCTGTGTGTGCTCACTCGCTCTCTCTCTCTCACTCTCTCTCTCAAATAAATAAATAAAATCTTAAAAAAAGAAAAAACAAAAAACAATGATCCCCAAGTCATTTACTTTACAGTTTTGGTTCAAGTTTACTCCAGAGACTTAATTATTATAATTTTAATATCAATTAGCAACATATTTCAAAATGAAACTATCACTTCTATTCATTCTTCTGGCACTTCCTAGAGCTGAGATCACTTGAATGAAAATCAAGAGCCCACTCTTTCCTTTTATTTTTAGGGCACTCACTGAAATCTTTTCTGACAACTGTCAGATTTCCTACTGCTTCGTCAAGGAGAGTGATAGGTAGCCTTACAGCCCTTGGGAATGTATACATCAAGTCAGAAATCAACTCTTATATTGACTCAAAGCACACAACATAAACAGTTGGTTCTGTATTCCCAAAGAGGCGTTTTCATATATTAATTTATTTTGGTGTTTAAACACACTTCATGCCTGATTTATCAGTGTCTGAAAGCTTTTAGAAGATTGGAATCATTCGCAATGATTTGAATGAAAAGAAGACACTCTGTTTACATTAGATCTGTTTGCTTTGAGGATAAATAGTAGTAGGGTTTTTTTTTCTTTTAATAGTCTTATTGTAGATTTTGAGCTCACATTTAGAACCTTTTGGAAATGGTTGCAGCTAAACAAACAGAAGAGCAAAGAAATTACTACTTTCAGATTCTCTTGTTCCTCAGATTTCATTTTTATTTGCTGAGAATTTAATGAAAAATAAGAAAGGTAAAAAATGGCAATTTAATAATAACTAATAAAGGTTGGTAGGATATTAAAATTAAATTAGTCACAAATAGCAGTCAAGACAAGAATTAGACTTTAACCACCTAAGTTAATGTGAATTTTCCAGGTAGTCCTTATTTAAAGGAGAAACTGTTATTATACTATATATAAAATCTAAGCATATAAGACCTTAACATGAGAAACTGTGTTAAATATTGTATTAAAGTATCAATTAAAATTATTTACATGTTCCAAAACCTAGGTAATTCAGTGAAAATTGAATATTGGAATACCCTTAAGTGAATGAATGGATGGATGGGTGGGTGGATGGATGGATGGATGAATAAAGAATTAATGAATATGTACCAAGTTAATAAATACTGTTTTCTTTCTTTTAAATATCTAAAATAATTACTCTCACCTCCAAAATGGAGAAATGATTGCCTCTCAAATCCTATCTTAATGAGTGAATGAAAATAATTTTTTAAAACCTGTTTTTTTTTAAATAAATGTAGACTAACAGAACAGTTGCAAAAATAGTGTACTGAATTCCCTCATACCCTTCACTCAGTTTGCCCTAATTTTAGCATCTTATATACCCATTATTGAAACTAAGAAATTAGTTATTAATTGAACTATATAATTTATTCATATTTCACCATTATTTTCACTAATTTTTTTCCCACTCTGGGATCCAATTCAGTAGTCACATTTAATTTGTCATTAATTTTTCTCATCCTTCAATCTGTGGTAGATCTTCAGTCTTTCCTTATTTTCTTTATCTTGACAATTGTGAAAAATATTGATTTAGAATTTTATAGACTCGCTCAATTCCCAGAGTTTGTTTTGCTTTGTATTGTTTTTCATAATACAGTTGAAATTATGAATTTAGGGAAAGAATACCACAGAGGTGATGTGCCATTCTCAGTGAATGGCGTCAAGGGGAACATTATATGTATTAAAAAGGAAAAAAAATAGTAACTCTACAGCATCTGCTGTATTTCTCCAATATAATGTTATTCTGTTTCCATTGTAATAAAACATATATTGAGGACTATGTCTTTTAAGAATATGAAAATATTGTTTCTCCTTAAACTTCTACCCTAGAGGATTAGTATGTGGATCGTGCCTGCAAGGATAATTATTGTGGTATTTTTCAATTTCATTATTTTTATATTTACTAATTGAGGTTTTCTTCAAAGAAGTATTATATCCTCCCACTCCATTTTATCCATTTATTTAGTCCTTATCCTTTATTTATATCAGTGTGTATTCATTTGTGTTTATTTCATTATTATACAAGTGTGTATTCATGCATGCTTATTTTATTATTTGGGTCATCATCAAATATTGTTATTTACGTATTGCTCAGATTGTTCCAACTATGGCTATTGGGAGTGTTTTCAGCCCAGCTTCTCTATCTTTTTGACGTTGTACTTTCCTTTTTCCTTTTTTTTTTTTTTTAAGCACTTTTAAACTTTCTGACAGGATAAGATGCTCTGGTATCTTCTTATATTTTCATAATCTCAGCTTTAGAAACAATCACTTGTCAATGGGTTTGACACACTTGAATTGTTTTTATTATGGTAAAACATATCAAACATAAAACTTAGCACTGTAATCACTTTCAGTGTACATTTCAGCGGCAAGTACACTGTACTGTTGTGCAACCATCACCACCATCCACTTCCAGAATTTTTCATCTTCTTAAACTGAAACTCTGTACCCATTACATAATAGCTCTACATTGGCAATCCTCATTCCATTTGCTGTTTCCATGAATTTGACCACTGTAGGCACCTCATGTAAGTGGAATTATACCATGTTTGATCTTTTGTGTCTGGGTTATTTCACTTAGCATAATTTTTTCAAGTTTCAACCATGTTGTAATATGTGTCCAAATCTTGCTCAGGAGTCATTTTTCATGTTTTATGTGATTAATATTTTTATAAAATTTTGTTTTCCTATGATATTGTAATATCACTTATTATAATGAGATCATCTTATCTTTATATTAAAATAGGTATTCTCTTAAGAGTTTTAGTATAAGAAATATTCTGATATTAATATTTATAAATACTAAAATTTATAATTTGCAAAGTGAGATAACTGTTTAAGAAAGCATGGCTTGAAACTTCTGCTTCTATTAGAATACAGAAATATGCAGGGCAATGTCACTGCAATACTAAAAATGAGAATAATAAAGGTAAATTACAAGCAGAAAAATTTTAAGTCCAGCTGAGATCTTAGGCTGCAAAGTGATCTAATTACCTGAAATCTAAAATACGATAAATTCTTTATGGAAAAGATGTAAGACATCATTGTTCCAACTTTGGCAATGCAGCGGATGGGGAGGGAAGTTACCATACACAGGAGAGAAAGAAGATCAACATTTAACAGTTTTTTTCAACTTTGAAATATAAGGTTGAATTGCAGTTTAGATTCTCTAGGAGTCCCAGGCATATGGTAAATCTGCATCCAATTATTCGATTCCCAAGGTCATTGTAGAATGCTCACAAGGGAGATTAAGAATTGGGTATAAAAACTCATGAACTGAGAAAGACCTTTTCTGAAACACAAGCATATCAGTCATTCTGTATTGGGTGGAATGGAAGAATTAAGAATAAAGCAAATCCCTCCTATACTCCACATACTATGGTGAGTATGAAGCAGTAAGTATCCTCCCTTAAGGGAAATAGAGAATACCTAATATTGGGATTGGAGTAACGATCAATTTTTTATTATAGTTAACACGTTCTATTTCTTTTGAGATCTTGTGATGGAATACACTGCAAATGTCTTAATCTCAGCATGCTTCTACAAAGCCTAACTGCTAGGACTGAGATTTAGTCATTGTAGTATATGTTAACTTTTAGCAGTTAGAAATCCCCTCTTTGGTACTACTCTCATAAGGAATTCTACTTGGACTGTCTCCTTAAATCATGCAGGGCTGTTCATTACTACAACTTCTCTCCCCTCATTGTGTTCAGGTTTGGATCTGGCTCTGTATATAGTAAATTCCCCTTACACAGTGTCTCTGTAAAAAGAAAATTTTCCATAAGCACAACACTGTTCCCAAGTACACAACACAAATGAACATTTTTTTCTGCTGTGTACTTAATTACATGGGTATGCAAATAAAGATGTAGACTCAGTTATGAACCAATTGCTCTGCATAATAAAATGAGAGGGTGAAGACAAAAGAAGCAAGGAAGCAACAAATGTGGGTTTCATAAAGATGCATTAGCCTTTTTGATGCATTATATGATTCCATCCAAAGTGACAGTTAAAGAAGTCACGACCCAAGAAGTAGAGGAGACCAGGAGAATAAAAGCACTGAAAAATTTAGCAAAAATTTTCACGGGAGATTTGGATCTTTATAGGCCAATAAATTGGTTGGGGGGCTCAAGGAGATTTTATCTGGATCGCATGTACAACTAGTCCACCAGGTGCCATCTTAGCTCTAACTGCTTGTACAATTTCCCTTTCACATGCTATTGAAGGTTGAGATGACTTTGCTATCCTTTAACCTTGCCACACCCCAGCCACACAATATTCTATTCTATCATATATGTTGGTTTAAATGTAAATATGTATTTCTGGGTATAAGAAGATAAGATCATTGTTAATGGATTCAGGCCAAGTTTGATCATAAAATACCCCCAATAACAGAATTAAGTATAAGTGCAATGTGTGAGTAATGGCCAAAATCTGAAGGCCTTGTATTTAAAAGCCAAGAGTGATAAAAATAATTATGGAAATATATGGAGAAGAAATATTTTAATTAAATAGTTGGATGATTAGGTTTCAAAAACTATTTACTTGACATGGAATTGGAGCTTGAATTCTTCAAGAAGAAAAATACATATATGGTCTTGAGATCATTAAAGTTATAATTAAGAAAAAATACAGGAATAGTACATTTCTTAATAGTAATAATCTAAGCCAGGGCTGAGCTGGGATTTACACTGAATGGATAGCAACTTTCTTTTTCTTTTCTTTTAATTGATCAATATTTTGGGGCCTCACATATATTTAGTGTATATATCTCTTATGTATTGTAGAACAAATAAAACAGAATTGACAAGTTAAACTGAGAATCAATATTTTTAAATTTTGTACTACATAATCATCTTACCATCTTAAAGCAGCCTTTCCTTTTCATACAGACCCACCTTCACCAGGAGATCTTGGGAAACTTAAAAGTAAAATGATCAAATACAAAAAAATATTGAATATAATCTAGCTCAGCAACCACCTTTTGTGGCTAAAGACACTAAGACAATGGGAAATTAAAATGATATGGTGATAATAACTGATAAGACTACAGTACATGTTTGCCTGTTCCCACTATATTTGGTTACTAATTCTACTCAAATGAACCCCAGCAAAAATATTTTAACACCTCAGATTTCATCCTGTTAAAAAATCAAAAGTATTTTTCAAAATTATATGTATGTCAAGTGTTCTATGAATGGAATTAGGCAGCATATCACTAAACGTGATTTGTAAACTGTTTACCATCAGAGTACACCTGAAATATTGTGAGAATTTTGTTTGATTTCCATTTATGAATAATTTGGGCACAACTGTACACTTTAAAATTATAATAACTTATTTACCACCATCCAAGGATCGATGCATTAACTATATAGGGAAAAAAGACCTAACTATATTATTTCATTGCTGCTTTCTGAAAATCTTTTCTACAGTTTTTGAATTTGGAGCAATGCAATGGCCAATCTCCTTTTATCTCCTTCTCCCCAGCAAAATTCAAGACAAGTAAACAAATACATAAGGAGTAATACAAAGAAAAAGAAGTATCTGGTAGCTGTCGTGTGTGTGTGTGTGTGTGTGTGTGTGTGTGTGTGTGTGTGTATTTCTTCCTATAATTACTTGCTATCTAGGCATAGTCAGACCAATAAACAGGGTAGGAGATGAGCTTCAGTCTCTGAAGATAAGAATTCCATAATAAATTACTGATTCAACAAGGCAGAAGACATGAAGCACGATCAAAAAAGATCTGCACATTGACCCTTGTGATTACAGAGTAATTACAGTGGTGTTTTGTTGGGAATACCTAATCTATCAACATGTCAGGTTGCTGCACCAAAAGCCATATCATTAGTTTCTAATTCTTCCAGATATTTCAGAGCTACCCTGAAATTTGAAGCAATATGCCTTGACAAGCTAAGCAATTGCCTACATTAGTGATAACACATTTTTCTTTGGGGTAAAGTCCTAGTTTACAAAAACAAAAAAACAAAAAACAAAACAAATCGAAATTATGAACTTCAGCCCTAAAATATGTACTTTTCTTGAAAAATAAAAATATGCAAATATATTGATTACAGTATAACACTAAACCCTTTATATATAATGTGTTATAAATAAACACAAATATAGTATTCTGATAAAATTAATATTAAGTGCAACAATAGTAACAAGAATAAAAATAAATGATAAAATTCCACTTGAACTCCACTTTAATATAAAATCAAGATAAAAGGTTTGATCTAAAATAATATCTTCTCTTTAAAAGAGACTTCCACTATTAGTAGCTCATTCCATATTGTGATGTAAGAAAAAGCAAAGTATGTCTGGATTTCTGGATTATATGCTTATTGTGAAAAAACTGTAAAAAATCTCTAAGATAATTTTGAAAGGACAAAGGGTAAGCCAATAGGGCCTCTCACTGTTCAAACTGTTACAGTTTGGCATCCAATACTGAAAAATAATTATAACTTATTCAAATAAGTTAAGAATACAAAAATGTTGTAAGAACAGGTTGATAATCAAATAATGAAAATAAACACAAAAAGTACCAAAAATTGTCAATTAAAATTTAACCAAATTAAGACAGAATTATGTTATGATTATATGTATATGCTATAATGCACAGGGATTTGGCTTCTTTTATTAATTATACATCGTTTTATATAGTATAAATGCAATTGTTTTCTAGCTAAGTAAAGAGCTATGTAAAACTATAAATAAACCAACTCATTGAATGATAAGGGGAAGATGGGAAATAAACCTGGTTTCAGGTATGTGGAATGTAGCAAACTAATGAATTAGCCAAATGTACCAAGATGGAGATGGAATACATAAAATTAGCTTCTCATAATCTGGGAGATAAAACTTTTTGAACACTCTGAGACACTCTGAGTGTCTATTCCAAGTAGACATACTGATCTAATTAGTAAACTGAGGCCAAATGGTAAATTTGGGAAGGGAGTGGATTAGAGACTCAGGATGGAATAAACACTATGGGCTTGAGACATTTCAGTTCCACATTACAAACACTGATATTACAAAGCACAGAATTTCCCTGTAATTTAAGAATAACCATCAAACCCTAAATGTAAATTAATATGGAAGACCCAACCATCAAACCCTAAATGTAAATTAATATGTAAGAATAACCACCAAACCCTAAATGTAAATTAATATGGAAGACCCAAACAACTCTTTATTTCCCATAATAGAAATAAGTTGAAAGTCACTCCGGGCTTGCCAACTCAGACTCATTAAGTCAGTGTTCACTTTCTTGTAACTGGATGTACAAATAAGTGTTTCTATAAGTCAGTAGGATTTAAATGACTATGAGGATAAAAAGAAATAAGTCAGTGTGCAATAACTAGCACATATAACTTTAATCACACTTTTATAATTTTTTCTAGTGTTGCAATACTTAAGAGGGCTTGGGTATATAATATGATTTTTTAAAAAGATTCATTTATTTATTTGAGAGTGAATGAGGGGGGGGACGGGGCAGAGGGAGAAAAATCTTCACGTAGACTGCCCGTTGAGCACAAAGCCTGACAAGGGGCTTGATCTCATGACCTATGAGATCATGACCTGAGCCAAAACCAAGAGTCAGATACTCAACTGACTGAACTACCCCTTGTCCTGATATTTATGATTTTTGAGAGATTTAATTATGCTTTAAATCAATGTTTTTAAGGAATATTTAACTGATGAACCTTACCCATAAAAGAGGTAGACAAACAAGAACAAAGTCAAAGCTAGTAAAAAAGGAAATAATAAAGATTAGAGCAAAAAGAAATGAAATAGAGACTACAAAACAAAACAAAGAAAAAATAGAAAGGATCAATGAAACCAGGAGCAGGTTCTTTGAAAAGATAAACAAAATTGACAAACCTTTAGCCAGACTGATCAAGAAAAAAAGGACTCAAATAAATAAAATCAGAAATGAAGGAGAAATAACTGACATCACAAAATACAAAGGATTATAAGAGAATATTATTAAAAAATAGACAACAAAAAATTGGAAACCTAGGAAAATGAAAAAATTCCTAGAACCATATAATTTCCCAAAATAAATCAGGAAGATACAGGAAAATTGAGCAGACCAATTATTAGTACTGAAATTTGAATCAGTAATAAAGAAATTTCCAACAAACAGAAGTACAAGACCAGATGGCTTCTCAGGTGAATTCTGCCAAACATTTGAAAAAGAGTTAATACTTATTCTTCTCAAACTATTTCAGGAAAATAGAAGAGAAAGGAAAGCTTCCAAATTCGTTATATGAGGCCACCAATACCCTGATACCAAAACCAGACAAAGACATGACAAAAAAAAGGAAAGCTACAGGCCAATGTCTTTGATGAACATGGATATAAAAATTCTCAACAAAATATTGGCAAACTGAGTTCAAAAATACTTTTAAAAAAGTCATTCACCATGATCAAGTGAGATTTACTCCAGGGATACAAGGGTGGCTCAGTATTCACAACTCCACCAATGTGATATATCACATTAACAAGAGAAGGGATAAAAACCATATGACCATTTCAATAGATACCAAAAAAAAAAAAAAAAAAAAAGATTTGACAAAATCCAACATCTATTCATGATAAAACTCTTCCACAAAGTACATTTAGAGGTAACATACCTCAACATATTAAAGGCCCAGGTTTTTTTTCTATTTTTGTGTATAGGATTTTTTTTTTTAATTCTTCCTTGAAATACAGATTAACTGGTAAATAATGATCTATCAATCTTTTGACCCTACCTAAAGCTGATAATCTCTGGAGTTCACTAATTCTCTAATTTTAAACATTGAACCCATTTTTGAAACGTTCTTTTTCTCTGATTCTCTAAAATTTAACAATTATATTTATTATACAGATAAAGTCAATGAAATCTGTATTGAGTTAACAATTAGTCTATATTTGCTATAGCTACAGGTATTGGACTGTGGATCATAACTCAAGATGTCTGAGATACATTGTTGAAAATCTTACACTAAGTAGGCCAACACTATTTGGACTATTTTATCCAAAGAAATTGCTACAGTGAGATTCATGATCATTTCTGTTCTCTGACACTGCATTTGTTTTCAGTCTCAGTAACATTAATGGAGTTCATTGCTTTTAATGATGTGAGGGAAATTAATTCAGCAATTTATGTTAGTCCGGCAGAGAAAATCACCTCATTAAGAAAATGCCATAGGGTAAATATGGCAAAATATAAAGTGAAGAAAGTCAGAGCATAGAAATATTGATTATGACACCCCTGGAGACTGATTGTAAGCTACACAAGGCATAATTCCACCATAGCCAAAGAGAAACCTGTATCATACATTAAAAGATGTATTGTAGAAATACTAGAGTTATACTAAGATGTATCTCTTGGTATTTTAAATAATTGCTGCATCATCACAAAATCTACAGACTCTCATCGCTTCTTATTCCACGCTCCACTAAGTTTCAACTATGGTTAATATTTAAGGGTTCTGTAAAGATGCATAAGAGATGTTCATTAACAGATAAGATGTTTGTTAATGGTAGTTAGCAATCAATGTTGACAAATTTCTTGTTATTTCAGAAAAAAAAAAGAGAAAAGATCAAAGATCGTCCTGGCAATATCACCTCCTGAAGTACAATAATAAAGGGCTAAATTACAACAATGGTTTAGTTTCATACACTTGCTACTACATATTGTCTGTCTTATAGAATTATCTGGGCCTAGTTCTTACCCAGAGAGATTAAAACTTTGTTTAGTTAATCTTGTATAATATGTTAAACAATATGCTTATCTGCTCTTCTACACTTTATGGTAAACATGTTTATCCATTTATTTGACAGATACTTCAAAATATATTTAAAGTGCTTCTTTAATATGGCTATGATGATTAAAATAATGACAATAACCTTACTATTTTGAAATCGCATGCTTAGTGGGGACTGGTTCTACATTTGATGCATTGCTTAAAACTTGTGTGCAGTTGAAATCATCCTTTCAATATATTTTAATCAGCCAATCTACATGATTTGTGTTAATTATTACTATAATAATTTGATGATAATGATAATAACTAACATATATCAGTGCTTACTATGTACTGGACCTTATTCTAAGAACTTTATGTATACTTTATGCATATTTACTTACTTAATCTTCAATATAACTTAGCAGTTAGTTTCCACTATGTTTATCCATATTTTATGAATGATTGTAATTCTCTGGATATAAATGAGAATGTAAATAACAACAGAAAATAGCTACACATAATTATATGTATAGTCACAAAGGTCATGTCATGAATATGATTCTTTATCCTAAGGGTAATAAAAGCAATACAGAGTTTTATGCTTGGTGGATGACATAAGGTTAACTTTTCAAAGCGTATGCCTGTCTCCTAGGGAAAAACAGATTATTAGTAGCCCTCCATACAAACTGTCTTAGTGGCCCAGGGAGAGTAGTGGTAATGGGGACTAGAGAGGAAATCACCATGGAAAAGTGTGGAGAATCAAGATATTGGGACTTACTGATGGACTGTATATGGGATGTTTGTGTACTTACGTGTGTTACCCACTTTGGAACTTTGTTAGGATGGGAAAACGGCTGTATGAAGGACATTTCTCAAAAACACTTAAAGTAAGGGAACAAATCATTGCAACCTGGGGCAGAAGTTTACAGTTGAGACAAGCAATAAACATGCCAAAAGTCTTAGAGGACAAAATTGAGAGAGAGTTCCTTTGCGTAATTTGGATATTGAAGACATTGTGTATACCAGGGAATTTAGAAATCCATGCATATGTCCAGGTCAAGATGCATACACTCAGAGAGACCTGAGAAGTCCTTAAGCTTTCACATCTGGTTGGTCATTAGGCTCAGTGAAAGCAATGAACCTGAGGCAGTTTTACATGGCCTGGCTAAGCATTGAGGGAGTGCCCCCAAATCAGGGCCAATTTGCAAATACTGAGAGAGCATTTTTCTCATTTTCTTTTTCTTTCTTTCTCTTTCATTTTCTGTTTTCTTTTGACTCCAGTTGTCAAAGAGAGTGTCTGTCAAAACACTAGCTGACCACAAGCTACAGGAACAGAAATTTCAGAGACTATATGCAACAAAGAGTACAGACATTACAACGACAGCAACAAAAAAACCCAAACGTCAAAACTGTAAAAACCAGCAAGAGAGGGACTAACCATGCATAATGGATCTTTAAAGAGATTAACAGATTTTTTTTTTTCCCAGCAGAAACCTTGGAGGCTAGAGGTAGTGGGGGACATATGAGAAGGCCTGAAAGAATAAAAATTATCAACCAAGAATTCTATGTCTGGCAAATATTCTACATGAGAATTGGAGAAATCAAGACATTTTTAAATAAACAAATACAAGAGACTGACTTAAATCCAAAGATACAAATAGGCTGAAAATGACAGGATGGATGGAATAAGATATTCCATGGAAATGGTAACCAAAAGAGAGCTGAGTAGCACGCTAATATCAGACAAAATAGATTTTAAGGTAAAAACCTATACAAGAGATAAAAAAAAATAATGTGTAGTGATAAGAAGATCAATTCATTAAGAAGATATAGTAATTATGAATATATGTGCATCAAATAAGAGAGTCACAAAATATATTAAGTAAAAATTGACACACTTACAGAGAGAAATAGTTTTACAATAACAATTGGATATTCAATATTCTCGAGGATAGACCACATGTTGGGCCACAAAACAATTCTCAATAAATTTAAACAGATAGAAATCATGCCAAGTATTTCTCTGACCAAGCATGGAATAAAAGCAGAAATCAATGCCAAAGACATCACAAGAATATCACATACAAATAATACTAGTACATATAGTTATAAAAATCTTCAACAAAATGCTAACAAACCAAAGTTACTATCATATTAAAAGAATTATGTATCTTGATCTAGTGAGATTTATCCGAGGAATGCAAGGGTGGTTCAACATAGAAACATAAACTGGTGTAATAGACCACATTAGTGGAATGAAGGAAAAAACAACAAAATACGAAACATGATTGTCTTAGATTTCTCTGAAAAACAGAATCAATACAACATATATAAGAGATGTAAGAAGTGGCTTACATGGTTATGGAAGCCAGGAAGCCCCACAGTCTGCCATCAAGCTGGGGAACCAGGGAAGGCAGTGGTATAATTCAGTCTGAATCTGAAGGCCTGCGAATTGGATGACGATGGGCAGCCAACTGTGTAAGCACCAGTCTGAGTTTGAATACCCAAGAATTAGGAGTGCCAGTGTCTAAAGATAGTACAAGATGTATGTCTCAGCTTAAGAATGAGTGAATTCATCCTTCCCCTTCACCCTTTTATTCTATCGGGACTTCAATAGATTGGAAAACGCCAACCCCCATTACTGAAGGTGATATTCTTTACTCAGTCCATTGCTTCAGGTGCTAATTTCTTCCAGAGACACACTGCCAGACACATCCAGAAAGAGTGTTTACCTCCTATCTGTGCATTGTTTAGCCCAATCAAGATAACACAGAAAATTAACCATCACAATAACGATCTCAATTGATGTAGAAAAGTCATTTGAAAAAATCCAATATGCATTCATAATAAAAAGATTCAACAAACTTGGAATAGAAGGAAAATTCTTCCTTGTTAAGGGCATTTATGGAAAGCCTGGATCTACTATTTCTCCATGTTGAAACTGAAAGCTTCACTAAGATAGGAAAAAGATAAGAATGCCCACTTTCACCACTTCTATTCACCATTGTACTGATAGTTCTACCCAGAGAAATTCAGCAGGAAGAAGAAATAAAAGGCATGAAAAATCAGAAAGGAGAAAGTAAAACCAAATGCAGATAACATAATTTGATATATATAAAATCCTAAGAATCCACAAAAAGACCTATTAGAGCTAATAAGAAAATTCAGCGAAGTACAAGACACATGATCAACACACAAATATTAGTTGTATTTTTGTATACTAGCCATGGACAATTCAAAAAGGAAATCAATAAATGATTCTATTCATAACACCTAACTAAAATACCTAAGCTAAACTTAACCAGGCTAGTGAAGGATTCATACACTTAAAACTACAAAATATTGCTGAAAGAAATCAAAGTCAATCTAAATAAACAAAAACCATGGATCAGAAGACTTAATATTGTTAAGGTAGCAGTAGTACCCAAAGATATCTACAAGTGCAATGATATGAATCCCTATTAAAGTTTCAGCAGCACTTTTTTTTTTCAGAAATGGAAAAGCTAATTATCTAATTTATATGGAATTGCAGGGGGTTTCTAAAATGAAACTATCTAGATAAAGAAGAAAAAGTGGGAGGACTCATTCTTTCAGATTTCAGAATTTACTACAAAGTTACAGCTATCAGAAGCATGTGTTATTGGCATAAAATAGGCATATAGACCAATGGAATAGAATTGGGAATCCAGAAATAAGTCCATGCATTTATGGCAATTCAACAATGGTTCCAAAACCATGAGTTAAAAATAGTCTTTCCAACAAATTGTGCTGGGACAATTGAATATCCACATAGAGAAGAACGAAGTTGGACTCCTGTCTCACAGCATATACCACGTTTAACTCAAAATGGATCATAGACTTAAATATATCAGGTAAAACTATAAAATTCTTAGAAGAAAACAGAAGAAAATCTTCATGACCTGGGGTTTGGCAACAGATTCTTAGATATGACACCAATTGCTCAAGCTTAACACGTACAAGCCTGTTTTAGGGAAATGATGAAACAATATATTCTCAAGTTGATATAAACGACAACTACGTAACATTGTGAATGTATTAAATGTCACTGAATTTTACACAATGAGATGGTTACATTTATGTTAAATAAATTTTACCTCAATACCAAAAAAAAAAAAAAAAAGGAAAAGGAAAAGAAAAAGAAGTAGTCAATCCAATCTGGGTCATAGGAATAGAACAGGAAATGCTATATTTAGAAGATATGTCTTAAGCTGATTCCTGAAAAATGAGATGTGTAGTAAAGTATAGGAAATGGGAAGGGAAGAGAAAGTGTAAGTGGAAAGATGATAGTCTAAAAGATTTCCAGTCAAGAGGTCATCATGAGAAAATGCACAGAGGTCAGAATCAACACATAGTGTTAGAAAACGGCAAATCAATCTTAGGGCAAAATAAGCAATTACGAAAAGACTAACAGGTCTTCTTTACATGCAAAAGAGCCTGGATCTACCTTTAATATTTAGGTCACTGGATCATTGGTATAAGGAAAAAACATGGTCAAATTTGCCTTTCAGTAAGGTTACTGAGAAAACAGAGTGGCTAGTATATTAGAAAGGAGCAAGATTAGAGATAATGAGAATGACTTCGTTAGTCTGTGTGAGAGATACAACGATGAAGGCTTAAACTTTACCAGCAACTGTGAAGATTATCTCAGTCTTTGATCATGGGAGTCATCTGATGAATGTAATGTTTTAGAAGAATCTAGCTGGCAGGGGGATGAATTTGAAGCTAGATGCAAAGAGACTATTAACAATGTTTTGAGATTGGGATATGAATTAATGTGATGGAGATAAATAGATAAGGACACACATAAGGGATATTTCAAGGGAAGAAATAGCACTGGTAACACGGAATATGAGCAATGAGGCAAATGCAAAGTCAATTACTCCTTCCAAATTGCTAGTTTTTAAAACAACAAAAATCAGGATAAATTTAATATGGAGTGGAAGTGAGATTTTGATTGTGCAATCTAAGGGATGTACATTTTCCCATTATCTCTCTTCCACTTTTAAAATCAAACACAATGCTGTGGAAAAGGGAATGCTTTTAGTTCCGAAATAAATGATCTTGAGCAAGTTTCTTTCCTCTGGGCTTCTTTTTATCTACAAAATAGTTTCAAAATTAAAATTTCTGTCTTTCAGAGATGAGAGGATGAGGGGTCCTGTTAGTAAAATGTGTAGAACAATACAATAATAAGCACTAGCTACAACAAATGGCATGATGATGATGAAGGATTACGCCACGAGGGCTAGTATTTAGGACTTAGAAACAGGAATACTTCTGCAAAATATTTGTAGCAGGAAAAATTCTCATATATTTGCCCTTGAATCAGTTCCTTCTTTTTACTCTAGGTTACTTCCTCAGTTATCATCTCTTTTGTCATTTTTAGAATTTTTTTGAGTTCCTAAGTATTATGCTCTTAAGGAGTCTGCGAGGAATTGTTACAGAATTGACACTAAGATTTATGATCAAGTTATCACATATTTTAATTTTATCTACCTTATTCTAAGTCCCCTGTGTTGGATAAGACAATGAAATATGAGGTGATATTCAACCACCCTTTATCATATGTATGCTGTTAATAGTATGCAAATGCTAGGTCCTCATTTATATTTAGAGCTTCATTGGTAGTAAAAACAGAATTTTACATGTTCATTGAAAGGACTATAACTTAATAGGGAAGAATACTCCAAATTATATGGCAAATCATATTTTGAAATGACAGTGGTAGTGTTTTCTTGCCTACAATGAATTCTAATTCATTAAAATTAAAAGTAATAACCAGCAATCATTATAGCAATTTAATATAAAGGCTAAGATACACATGTTTTATATAGCCTTGCATTTCAGATGCTTAACAAAGATTTGATTACCATAATAAAATTCATTTCTTTCTCCCAGAGAAAAAGATAAGAACTAGAAAAGATAAGTAATATTCTTATAGTCGATTGCAAAGTACTACATTAAAATCAAATATTTGGCTCTGGCATATTAAGCTCCCTGGATACTGCTAGATGACCTTTAAGACAAATTCAAAAACTACTTGAAGATTTTACTTTAAATTCAAAACAGAATATCACCAATGTGCTATTGCTTCTAAATTTCACTGGTCATATATCCTAGATGGAAAATATGTTACAGAATAAAAAGTTTCATCTTAATTTTTCCTATTTTGTATGAAAAAATAAAACAATCTTTCAAGCTTAAAGTTGTATGTTTACAGATAACATTTAGTATTTTCAGTGCTAAAGATGGAATTGCAAACATACCCCCTGCCTGTGCATTTCCCTGGTAATAGAGAAGAATGACTGCCATGAATATCATATCCTTCAGGAGAAAATCTGAGTCCAATATTGGGGGCAATTGATTTTCTCCAATCAAGTCAGAACAATTTTAAACGTGTGAAGAATATATCACTAAAAAAACTAGTTTAAATCAAGACTTATAATCCAATAAAACACATTGGAGTTTTTGCATTTTATTTTTTAAATTTCTTATTTATAATCTATAACCAGAAGGCAAAAATGATATTAATAAATTTCGGACCAATTCTGTTTGCTGGCATGTTTTATTAAATCCTCCCCAAGTTGATAGATGACACTATTGTCAATTTAAAATCAAATTAAGTAGATATACAGTGGTCACCTCATTATTGCTACATATAATCTTTCTTTGCTTTGCATACATCAAACCCTGTTAGGACTAATTGAAATTTTATTTGTACATAACTGCTGCAACATTACAATATTAATACACTGTTTTAATTTTGTTGAAACCATTAATAATCAATACTAATTTTGAGCATGCATTTTAATTTTTCTGTAAGGATGTGTGTGTGTGTGTGTGTGTGTGTGTGTGTGTATCTCCCTGCTCAATATTTAGAAATATGAAAGAATTACAGATGACCCTGGGAAATGTCAGCTGCATTTTAAGATTTAAAAATTACTATGATTTACATGTTAAGGACTCTGGTGGAAAGGTGCACTTTTCAAGGTCAGAGAAGTAATTTTGACAGAGAAGAAAATGATAACAAATAACTAAGTGGAAATGCTAGAAAAAATAATACAGAAACAAGAAGGATGTCAATGGTCTCCTAACAGTCAAATACATATAATTAAAATCCCAGAATAAACTAAAGGGCAAAATGTTTACAAAAACAGATACTTTTTACAAAATTAATAACACAAAAACTCACAGAACCAGAAGCTCAGATAACTTCAAACACTACTGAAAAAACAAACAAAACAAAATACCTAGGCATATCTAGGGATACTGTATATAAACCTCTCACAATTCGAGTAAAAGCTAAAATCTTTAAGACAGTCATGGAAACAAAACACATTTCAAACAGATGAATAAAGAGAAAGATTACAGTAGATTTTCCGTTTACCAATGATACATGAAGGAATGTGTTGCCAGCAGACTTGAATTACAGGAAATACTAGTGAAGGTTCTCTAGGCAGTGAAAATTGTTTAAGAGACAGAAACCTGGAGCTGCACAAAGAAATCAAGAGTGCTACAAGTGGAGTAATTGGAGGTAACTACAAATTTTGTGGTTTTTTTCTTAATTTTCATTGCATGTACAGATAATTGACTCTCTAGAGTAAAATAGTCATGCCTTAGTGTGTATTTATAGCACAAGTATAATTAAAATGTGTATCAAGAGTAGTACAGATGTTGCTAAGGACAGAATTAGAGTATATTGTAAACTGCTTAAAATACAATGAAGTAGTGGTATAAGGTTATATGATGGTGGACTCTGATTAATAAAGAAGTAAATGTTAAAGAAACCACCAAACACTTTAAAAAAGAATAAAAAGATGATGAGAATTAAAATAAAATGCTAAAAGTTAAAAGTAGTTAATGAAAATGAAGGCAGAGAAAGAGAAGAAAACTCCAACAATGAACTGATGGAAGAAACAGAAAACAGCTAGCAAGATGGTGGATTTTAATTCAACTGCATCTGCATTAAAATAATTGTAATAGATTATGAAAACCTGTTAAAACACAGAAATCATCAGATTAAAATCATTAAAGAAGTTAAGCCTAACTACATGCATCTACACACACACACAACACAACACACACTTCAAAGATAAAGGGGTTAGTATAAAAAGGTGGAAAATTATATACTAAGCAAAAATAGTCAAGAGAAAGTAGAAGTAGTTATATTAATACCAGATTAAACAGACTTAAGCCCAGAAATATTCCCAAAGATGAAGAATAGTAGATGATGATAAAGATATCAATTATCCAAAAACAATAGAGCTTCAGATAACCTGCAAGGATGAAGAAGATCTGAAAATTAATATCAAGCAACCTGATCTAATTGACATTTATAGAGTCCACCAAGAACAGAGCAAATATTCCTTCAAGTGCACATGGAGCATTCCCTAAGATAAGAGCATATTCTGCTCTGTAAAACAAACCTTCACAAATTCAAGAGTTGGAATTATTGAAATGTATGCCCTAGGCTAACAATGGAATTAAATGCAAAATTAACAAAAAAGATATTACTCACAGTATTTGGAAATTAACCAAAACAAATAACAAATGAATCAACAAGGAAATTATAAGAAAATTATAAAATATTTTCATTTAATAAAAATAAACATACATATTAAAATTTTGATAATACAACTAAAGCAGTGTTTAGAGAAATATCTATGCCATTAAATACTTGTATAAGTGAAGAATACAGATCTCATATCTTTGATTTGGTTTAAGCCTTCTGCTTAAGAAATTTTTTAAAAAGTAATAAATTAATAAAGTAATTTTAAAAATTAATAAAATAATTAATAAAAGTAATAATTTAATCCAAAACAAGTATAAGGAAGAAAAGAATAAAGAACAGAAATCAAGAAAATTGACAACTGAAAAATAATGAAGAAAATAAATAAAACAAAATCTGTGTGTTTGAAAATATCAACAACATTGATAAAACTGACTATAAAAAAAAGAAGGCACACATTGCAAGTATTAGAAAAAATAGAGAGAACATTAACACAGACCCCAAGGATAAGAGTATGGTACAAACCCCATGACAGAAAAACTTAGATGAAATGGTCAACTCACTTGATAAAACAAGCTGCCATGGCTCACTCAAGAAGAAATAAAAAGGCTAACTTGTTCTATATTTTACAAAGAAACTGAATTTGTAGTTAAAGTCTTTCCAACAAAGAAAAATGCAGACTCATATATCTGCTACCAAACATTTAAGGAAAAACAGTAACAATTCTACACAACCTGTCCAAAATATGAAAGATAATAGAACACTCCTTAATTTATTTTATGAAGCTGGTATTATTATTCTGATGCCAAAAATAGACAAAAACCTGACAGGAAAAGAATTCTACAGACTAAAGTTCTTCGATAATACGTTAGCTAAGTGCATCCAGCAATATACAAATAGAATGACACATTACAACCAAGTGGGTTTAACCTAAGTGTTAAGTACAGCCCTAGTCTGTACTTTATCTACCTCAGTTGCACTGAAATATCTCCATCAACTACCAGCTAAGACCTTTTGAATGTTTCCCTGTGACCAACCGACAAAGAAGACAAATTTTAAGATTGGTTTAGAAAGAGTTCAACATGATATGTTAATGCAATCCAAAACTTCACTACTGCCATGCTAAAGCTCCATTCACGGAGGGCTTTAGTAGTAAATGGTGAGAGAAAAACTCTCACCAGAAAAAAACAGTCAAAAGAGTTTTGAGCAGTACTCTTGCATGTCTACTTTCTGTGGAGGGAATATTGGCTTGAAGTAAAGACAGATATAGCTAGTTGATCAAGAGCCTGGAAGGGTAGAATTAGGGAAATTAGGAACTCAGAGGTCTGGGAAAGAAATGTACAAATGGACTCATGGGAGTGTGCACTACATGTGAAACTCTTTGTCTCATGTCCAAACCCACAAGAGAGTGTAGAGGAGGCACTAAGAAAGTGGGTAGACAGGATGACTTGAGCGATGGAAGCCAGAAAAATTCTGCCCACAGCCACCATAATGAAATAAATAACAGACAGCCATGGTGCTACAATCGAGACCACCAAGATTGGGACCAAAAATGTCTGATCTTCCAACAATGGGGATGAAAGCTGGGCCCTTGATGTAATACCACCCCAGATGAAGACCACATAAGCCACTTGATGTCAAGTCGGATACACTGCACCTCTTTCACCCAGTGAAGGAAAACCACTCATCTTTACTGGAATTGACATCAGTTATAAACAATTATTTGTCTCCCCTACTCACAGTGCTCCAGGCAGCATCACTATCCAATAGTTTTCAAATACCTGTTTTATAAGCATGGAATTTGGTATTTAGCATTTTATGTAAGGGAGGTGTGGCATTCAGAACCTCTGGTCCTATAATATTCCTCATTGCCTTAGAACAGCTTCATAAAACATTAGAATAAGTTATTAATGGATCAAATAAGAACCCAGCTGTAGAACTAACAGTGTACTTTGAGGGCTCTGACCTTCAAGTTGTTGAAACAATGGTTAATGTCAATTGTTGTGTCCCAAGTCACTTCAGATGGGTCTAGAATTTGAAGGTAGAAAGAAGAGGGGCCTATTCTACCACCATTTCAGTGACTCAGGTTTTGTGTCTCCTCTGCTCTCAACTTCAGTACATTCTGGCTTAGAGAAGCAGTTTCCTGGGTTGTGGTATCTTAACCAGAGGACAAATAGAGGATTATGATAAATTTAAAACTATGACTTCCACTTATTCAATTTAATGAAATAGTAATCAAAGGAAATTTATACTATTATTTATACTATCAATTACCATAAAGATTTAGATCTGATGCTATGGGAAGACGAACTTGGAAGATTCACTGAGCCATCTTTTGTTGATCCCATATTGGTGGTAAGAGTAAATTTTCAATTGCAACCTGATAAAGAACAGGAAAACCAAGGGCTTACACTCCTTAGAAATGAAAGTTTAGGCTACTTATCAGATAAGCCAAAGTGCTAGCTGACAGTGAGGGAAACAGAATGGCTGGGAGAGGAGGGAGAGGATGAATATCAATTACATGCCCAGAATCAGTTATAAATGAAAAGACTATAGTTCATCACTCACAATCTTCTGGATATTAAGCTTTTTAAGAGACTGAGACATCACCTTGAAGAGTTGGAGGAGGACGGGTGATATAGAGAATGGGGATTAAGAGCACACTTATCATGATGAGCAGTGAGTAATGTATAGAATTCTTGAATCACTATAGTGGACACCTGAAACTAATATAATAAATACTGTATGTTGACAATACTGGACTCAAGATATATATAAAAATTTTAGTTTTGATACCAAAAAAAGATGTGGTATTTTCACAATGGAATATTATTCAGCCATAGTAGAGAATCAAATCTTGCTATTCATAAAACCATGGATGGACCTAGACAGTATTACACTAAGAAAAATAAGTCCGTAAGAAAAATATAAATACCATATGATTTCATTTATATGTGGAATCTAAAAAACAAAACAAATGAACAAACAAAATAGAAATAGACTCATAGATACAGTGAATAAAATGATGGTTTCTAGAGGGGGTGGGAGGATGCACTAAATAGGTAAAAGGGATTAAGAGGTACAAAATTCCAGTTATAAAATAAGTCACAGGAATGAAGCATAAGGAGTGTAGTCAATAACACTTTAATACCTTTGTATGGTGACAGACCGTAACTCTATACTTGTCAAATCCCTACATTGTATACTTGAAATTGATATATTATACATCAACTATACTTCAATAAAAAATACAAATAAACATTAAAAAAATATTAAAAAACATTGTATAACAAAAATTCTACATACTACAGAGTTTTAAAATCTTGTGTCACAAGGAAACTTTGGGAGATTTTAGAACTCTGTAGTGTGTAGAATTTTTGTTATACAATTTTTTTTAATATTCTTTTAATTTTTATTAAACAACTCTTTTGGAGAAATGTCTGTTCATGTCCTTAGCTCATGTTTTAATTAGGTTATTTTATTTTTCTGTTATTGAGTTGTTAGAATATATATATATATATATATATATATATATATATATAAAACATATACATTATATAAATATATTTATTTTTAAAATATATATTTATTTATTACATAATACATAAATGTATTTATATATTACATAATATTAGCCCCTTATCAAATAAATGGTTTGCAAATATTTTCTCCCATAGATCATTCTGTCAATTGTTTCCTTTGCTGTGTGGAAGCTTTTTAGTCCCATTTGTCTATTTTCATTTTTACTGCCTGTGCTTTTGGTGTCATATCTAAGATATCATTGCAAGAACTTTTTTAGGTTGTCTTTTAGTAGTTTTATAGTTTCAGATCTTACATTTAAGTCTTTAACCCATTTTGATTTGATATTTGTGTATGATATAAAGTAGGGGTCCAATTTCTTCTTCCTTCCTTCCTCCCTCCCTCCCTTCCTTCCTTTCCTTCCTTTCTCTTTCTTTTTTTGCATGTGGATTTATAGTTTTCCCAGCACCCTTTGTTAAAGAAATGATCCTTTCCCCATTGTATATTCTTAGCATCCTTATCAATGATCACTGGACTGTGTATGCGTGAGTTGGTTTATGAACTATTCTGTTCCTTTAGTCTATCTATCCATCTCTTTGCCATTGCCATGTTGTTTTAATTTCTGCAACTCTAATATATTTTGAAATCAGGAAGTGTAATGTCACCAGCTTTGTTCTTTTTCAAGATCCTTTTGACTATTCTGTGGTCTGAGTCTTCTGTGATTCCATATAAACTTTAGGAATTTTTGTCTATTTCTGTAAAAAATGCCATTGGGATTTTGACGGAGATAGTATTGAATCTATAAACCACTTTGGACAGTATAGATATTTTAACAATATTAAGTGTTCCAATATATAAACAAAAAACAAAACAAAAACAAAGAAACATGAGGAAACTTAAGGAGGTATTATATATGCTTACTTCTTGATTGTAGAAATGGTATCACAGGTGTTTGCAAAGGTCCAGACTTATCAAATTGCATATATTAAATATATGCATTTCTTCGTATGTCAAATAATACCACAGAGAGCCAAAAGAGTAGAGTTAAAAAATAGAAAGATATGCATTGTTTTTATATAGGAAGACTTTTTTTTAAAATGTGAATTCTATACAAGTTAATATATAAATTGAGCATGAAATCAGTAAATACCTCAATACTTCACAGTGAGTATACAATGCTTAAAGCAGAGCACCACTGAAATGGCTAGATGATTTCCTGCTGAAGATGCTTAGGTTTGGTGATATTTACCCAAAACATAATCATAATCTCTGCTATTTTTAATTCACTCTGTCCCGTCAAATTAAACAAGTCTTTGTTATTACTCATTCATTAGGTTACTGACAAGAGTTCCAGAGAGTAATGAGAAATTCTTATAATTTTTTATATTATTTGAAGTATTTATATATTTTTTCGATATATAGTGACAATGACTAGGCAATACCAAAAAAAAAAATTCTGCCAAGGAAATTAAGCCTTTTACATTATACATGGTTTACAAACTCCCAGAAACAAAGTTTTTATTGATTAGCATTTTAAATAACATTTTATTTCAATATTTTATTTTTCCTGAGAGATCAAATTTTGGGACTTCCTTGCTTGTCTTTCCCTTCATCCATCCTCCCTCTGACCATTATTACTTCTTTCTTTAATTTTGTGCATTCTCTTGGTTATTTTCCTGCATTATTATCAATTTTATTCTCCCTTGAATACCCTTTTTTTAGTCTTATTTTCTGAGATAATTTGTCTTTCTCTTTAATTTCTTTCCTCTATTTGATCGATATTGTTATATTTGTTCTTACTCTTTACTTCTTTTATTGTTATTATTAACTGCTAGTATTAGTTTTTGAGTTTCTTAATGTCTTCCCATATCTTCAAAAGCTTTCTGAGGTATTTAATTCAATTTGTAGTATCATGTTATAGTTTTCTTCTTCTTTTTGGTTGTTTATACATAATAAACATTGTTTTTGTATACGCCTTTGAAATTCCAACTTCATCTGTATTCAACTACTTACTGTCACATTTAAAAAATCAAATGTTATTTACATTTGTTGCTAATTTATGCTCTAATACAAATCATATTTTTGTATGCCTGTGTTTATAGAGTGTTACAATCACCTATGATAACAATAATTTCTAGTTGCATCAAGTATTATTAATGGCCGATAATTAACAGTGTTCTTGGGCAACTACAAGATGTAATTGATATTGTCTGGTTTGCTTTGATACAATAAGATTATATCATAAATATTATCATGAATTTTTACTTTATTTTTAATTTTATTTTTTTATAATCATGAAATTTACTCGCTTTAAAATATCAGTAAGTAAAATGTTTTTGTTAGCATAGCTATTCATAGAGAAGTCAGCTTTAATTTTACTTTACATTTAATATTACCTAAAAATAATTAGTGTGAAAATAAATATTTTTAATATATATTTAAATTATCAAAAATCCTGAAATAGTCTAGTAAGAGATAAAATTCTAATAGGGCTTAATTAAACATAACTATCATCTGCTTTTATCATGAATTATCAGGAAACATTTAACACAAAACTGTTCTGAATGTTCAGTTTCTATATTTATTTTTAAAAACTCTCTCTACATTCTTACATATTGTGCATGAAAAGAAGTATATTATTTTGGCAGCTGATTTACCTTTAACAACCTAAGCCACGTTTTTATATTTAAAAATCATTCTTTTGTCCGGTAAGGGAAATATATATTTTTCTTTAACTTTTATCTTGAACATAGCATATCCTTGCTGGCAGACAGTAATAAATGTCTATAGCTATCTATAATCTAATTACTGATTAGATAAAATTCTATATGTTTCCGTGAATCTTTGAAATGAATACTTAAAGTACAAAAAAAAGCGATATGTTCAAAATATTTTAATTTATCCTAGCTGTTCTCAAGAAGATGTAAATAGTTGTTTCTTTTTAACTTATCAGGCACAAAATTGTAAGGAGATATCTATTTGCAACTCAGCTCTTTTTACATGCAAGTAGTAGCATTTTGTTATTCAGTAACATTTTTTAAATCTTTAATGACATCTATTTTTACCAAACAAAGAAGGAGAGGCCATCGGTCCATAGGTAAATGGCCTAAGCTTATGTAACAACTGGCTGGGAATTAAAATCCTTATTACACAAAACTATTTTCAATACAATTAATCTTTGCCTCTTTCTCTCTTGAAGGTCCAGGACTTTTACTTTGAAGCAACCTGCTGAGTTTCTTGACAGATTTGTATATTATTGTCTGATTATATCTTACTAGTTAAGGGAATAAAAAGCTCTTAGAAAAATAAAAACAATACTTCTATAATACATTTGATGCATATTAAATGACTTCGCTATTATTCATAAAATGTTTTTCCTACATACAGAGGCATTTCATGACATTAAAAAATCAAATTTAAGAACATCACAGCCTCATTAATGCAAACAGCAACAAAAAATGTACCACAATGACATTCTAAATTAGAAAGACGTCTTAATTAAATGTTTTGTCTATTGTTGTTTCATTTATGAATTTTGATATTTAAAGTCAATTAATATTTCATCTCCACCTCTAATGCTTTCTTGTTACTACAACAAATTTACCCAGCTCTGCATGAATCATAGATATAGATAGATAGAGATGTAGGTACATCTTTCTCTATATGTTTTTTTTTTTTAAGATTTTATTTATTCATTTTAGAGAGAGAAAGAGAGACAGAGCACAAGCAGGGGGAGAGGCAGAGGGAAAGAGAGCAGCAGACTCCCCGCTAAGCTGGGGGCCTGATGTAGGGCTCAATCCCTGAACCTGGAGATCATGACCTGAGCCTATGGCAGATGCTTAACCATCTGAGCCAGATGCCCATTTTCCTGTTTTTTTTTTTTTAACGTTTTATCTCTATATATTTTTTGTTTAAAGAATTTCAAAAAACAGTAGGTATGAATATACATGTCTATCTCCCAGTATCTTGTATCTTGTTGTTATAAAGAGACACTATGGTGCAGAGTGTAACATATGTCTGAAATGTGAACTTTTTTAGTGGCTTTAAAAACAATGAAGCACTTCTTCTGCACATATAGGCACTTTCACAAAATGATATTAAAAATATAAAAGTCCTAAAGGCAGTATATTGCCTTTAAGAGAGTTGCCTTAACCGGAAGATTCTCAACGAAAAATGAAAATTTAATTTTTTTTATTTTCCCTAATATTTACATAATGGTATAGAAATCTCACCTGAGAATTCATAATTTAAGAATTGCCTTCAAAAGTTTTGGCTAAGTTTATACGGCATATTATAAAAACAAGTGGGGTAAAATTTTAATTTAAAGCGTTCTTAGATATTAATGGCAAGTTATCTATCTGAAGCAAATTCAAATCCTCACTGGAGGAAGATAAGTCAAACTAAACCATAAAATATTACAATAGATTAAAAAAACTAATGACTGAGAGTACAATTAAATAAAGCAAAATCAAAGAAAAATAATTTAGCAAGAGTGAATCCCAGAAGAAACAAAGCAAGAAGAGAATTAGATCCACAACACCTTCCAATGTTGAACTCCTTAAAGGGAGGAGAAAAATAAGCATTTAAAAAAATAAACATAAAAAATAAAACATTAATAAATAACAAAACACTCTGAAAATTGACTAAAGCATATGTGAAAAAGAAATATACTATTAAGAAAATGAATTATTAAAATTAAAGTAAAAATTATATATTCAGTAGTTTGGGCATATAGGTCTAGAACTGGCAGATCACTTTAGCACTTTTACATTTCCATGGTTTCATGGAAGTGACTTCCTGATTTAAACCTAGAAATATCTTCCACGAATATAAATTTCATTAATAATAGATTTTATATTTTTATATTTTATATTTTATATTTTTCTCCAATGTATCTATTTATGTTCTCCAATGTAGCTATTATGTTTAACATTTCAATCATTACTTATTTTGAAATGTAGAGCTTTAATATATTAATATTTATTTATTTATTATTTATTTAATATATTAATATATTTAAAATACTCTCTTGCTTCCAGCTATATGCCAAGTATACTCTGCCAGTTCTTTGAGGGGGCAAAAGTTTAAAAAAGCTGGAAAAAATATGTAAGGCAAAACATTAAATTCATCAATGAACTAAGATAAAAGAAATATTGATAACCAAAAATTAAACAAAAAATATGAATAATAGAATGTCACTTGAAGTGATTTCAACTTGATAATATTTGCAAAAGTAGGCAAATGTAATGTTAGTTGCCATTTACTTGTAGAGAACGAGTACCAGGAGACAAAACTCAGATTTAGTCGAAGGTTGGTAATAAAATTGGAGATACCCAGCATACATATCGATATCTTTCTTATTTTAGAAATATTCTCCCATAGGGGTGGCTGGGTGGCTCAGTCAATTAAGCCCTGGACTCTTGATTTTGGCTCAGGTCATGATCTCAGTCATGAGATCGAATGCTGCTTCAAGCTCCATGCTCAGCAGAGAGTCGGCTTCTCTCTTTCTCCCTTTTCCTCTCCTTCTGCCCCTCCCCCTGCTCATTCTCTCTCTTTTATTCTCTCTTAAATAAATAAATCTTAAAAAAATAAAAGACATACTCTCCCATAAAGACAAACAAGGAGTACTGTTTAAAAAGGCAGCCAAATATTTAAATAATAAATAAACTGACTAGTTGAGGCATTACATAACTTTTGGGATGGCAGAGACTTGAAGCAAAAGGAATTATAAAGGTGTGATTTTCCACATTTAGTATGGTTTCTTTCCTTGAGGTATTTGCCTATTCCAAAACAGTTGATGGTGGATTGAGAAACAGAAATCTTGGGAGGAAGTGTAGAACAGAAAATTTGACTTCAGATCTTTCAAGGAGGAGAGTTCCTGGAAAATCCCTAGGCTGGAACACCTAACAGTTCTCACTATGTAAGTAAGGATAGACTGTAAGTAGATCAGTGTCTATATGGACTCAGGCTGAACTTAAAATCATATGAACCCTTGGTTCCACTAAAGAAGATATACTCCTATATCAACCTCAACCCATAATGAAGAGTAAATTCTCTATGAATTCTTAAAAATAAGAAAGCCTTAAATTACATCTAAAAAGTCCAACATTCAACAAAAATTGCTAGTCATATCAAAAGATAAAAACAGATGAAGAATAGCCAAGAGAAAAACAGACAAAAGAAACAGAATAACAAGAAGAAAAATATCATAATTATCAGATAAAGACTTTAAAATAACTATGACTAGTATTCATGAAATAAAATACATGATGAGAATTTCAGGAGATAACTGAAATGTAAAAAAGAAGGAAGGGAGGAAGGAAGAAATATAAAGAGGATACGAGAATAAAAACAGATAATTACTTTATGATTTTCTTAATAGTTAAAAGGGAGAATTCAGTAGATAAGTTTAATAACTGATTAGACATAGTCAAAGAAATAATAAAGTAGAAATTTAGTCCTATTTCAGTCATTTTGGTCTGATATAACAAAAATATCATAGACTGGGTAGCTTAAACAATAAACCTTAATTTCTCACAGTCCTGGAAACTAGAAATTCCAGGATCAAGATATGTTCCAGCTGAAACCTTCTTTTTGGCTTGCATATAACCACCTTGTTGCTATACCCTGCATGGCAAAGAAAGAGATCATCGCTTTTGTCTTCCTCTAGGGGCACTAATTCCATTCCTAAGGGCTTCACCCTCATGACCTAATTACCTCCCAAAGCAGGATGGATATAGCCCAAATTATACATAGATGAGAATGTGTAGCCTAAATAGTACTGTATTACAGAAGAACTAAGACCTATCATTGAAAAATAAAAATAAAAACAAACTTTCCTGCAAAGAAAACACTTCCTTCAGGTCTTATAGTCTAAAGTCTTCATATCATAAGAAAAGAAAGCTTAACAATCAATGAGTTAAGAGGTCTTCTCAGGAAATTGGAGAAACAAATGACACCTTAAAGCGGAAGGAAAGAAATAATACAAATGAGAGTAAAAATTAAGAAAATAGAAAAAAATATACAACTAGGGCCAGCAGAGCTATAAAATGATGTTTTGAATAGATTTATAAAATTGATTAACTGTTATTAGACCTGATCAATGAAAGGAATAAACCATAAGATATTGTTATTGACTCTAGACATTAAAAATTGGGAGTCTATTTTGAATAACTGTATGTCATCTACATTGCATATAGATAAAAATGTATAAATGTCTAGTAAAATAAAATGTATTCAAACTTAGAATGAATTTTAAAAATCCAAAAAATGTTACTGATGTGAAAATGTTGGGGTTTGGAGCAAATAGTCAAGAAAGAATTCTTGAGGCATCTTTGGTGCAAAAAAGTGGTTTTATTAAAGCACGGGGACCCATGGGCAGAAAAAACTGCATTGGGGTTGTGAGGGGTGATGATTATATGCCTTCAAGTTGGGGGAGGTTAGGGACAGCACAAACCTCCAAGGTATTTTGAAACAAGGTTTCCAGGACCCTGAAGGAGCTAGCTGTTCTTAGGAAAAGGTCATCTATTACTGTTTAGTAAATCCTTCAGATGTGTATCAGTGGGCCTTGTGCTTGGAGGATGATTGCCAACACATATTTTGGGGTGGGGGGTTAAAGATAAAGGAAGTTTCTAAAGGAATTTCTACATGTTAAAGTAGACTCACAGGTTCCTGGGAGGTTGGGCTAAGATTGACTTTTGCCCTTTCCAGGGTGTCTACATCCAGGCAGCTGAGCTCCCAAAGGAAGATACCCTACCCGTTTCAAGGACTTGTCAATGGGACGTAAATAGTAAGGACATGGAATTTTTCTTTTGCCTTTGTTTCCCACATCATTATAATCACACAGGAACTGAAACATATAATTAAAAAAATTAAAAAAAAAAAAGACTTTCCTACCAAAAGAACACTTGCCTCAGATCATTTTCTTGGTGAATTCTTCTAAGTATTTAGGAAATAAATTAACAACTATCTTACCTTATTTCTTCCAGGTAATAGAAAAAAGAGAGAGAAAGAGAAACCCATTTAATAAAGCCAGCATAACCTTGATTTAAAAAAAAACTAGTGTCCAATCTCATTGGTAAAAATAGATGAAAAACTCTGGAACAAAATATCAGTGTAAAAAAAAAGTTATAAGAAAATAGGTCATGTTCATAGTGGTTTAATTTTAGAAATCTAAGGAATTTATAGGGGATTGGTGAAAGAAATACAAGTGGAAAAGGAATAATTTTAATTTAGAACAAAAAGAAATTTTGTGATCTTTAAGTGGAGAGACAAAGAGCACCTGGTAAAATGTCACACCAATTTATGATAAAAACTTAGGAGAAGGTATGGGAAATCTCTGTACCTTACTTTCAATTTTTCTGTGGACATTAAACTTCTCTTAAAAAAAAAAGTTTGTAGGGCACCTGGCTGGCTCAGTCAGAAGAACATGTAACTCTTGATCTTGGGGTTGTGAGTTTGAGCCCCATGTTGGGTGTAGAGATTAAATAAATAAGTAAATAAATAAATAAATGAACAAACTTTAAAAAATTAAAACTAAAAAAAAAACCCAAAAAACTATTTGTAATCCAGAGATAGAAGGGATCTCCCTTTGTCTAATAAGATATATTTATAAAACACCTAGAGCAAAAAATCATCCCAATGGTGAAATGTTGAATGCTCTTCTTCTGAGATTGGGAATAAAATATAGAACTATTTACATTTCTATGCAACATAGCATTAGTGGTCTTAGGCACTTTGTCTACAAGAACAAAAGTAATTCACAGACTGTATTGCGATTCTACAGAGAAATAAACATTGATCAGAGAAAATATATATAAAATAATCTATGCATAAATTATTTGAATTTAATTAGTTTAACAAGTTGTTTAAATATAGGTCACTATAGAAATCAATTATATTTCTGTATATTAACAGAAAAGAGGCTAGAAATTTAAACTTAAATATATTTCTATTAAATTAGTGCAAAAATGCATTAGATTCCTAGGAAATATGTAAGAAAAAAATTCAAGAACTCTACAAAAATATGTAAAACTCCAGAGAAAAAGATTTTTAAGGACCTAAATGAAGGATATTAAATGTCCATGAATTCAAAAACATAATTTTGTAGAGACTTCCATTATCTCCTTATTGATCTATTGATTCAGTGCAATTTCAAACATAATCCTAAAATCTTAACGCATTTTATATGTGCACAGATGTTTGTATAGCCTAACATTTTATGTCTAAGGTTAATATCGGTGAACAAAAGACTATTTATAGGTTATATATCTTTAGTCAAGGCATTCATGAAGTGGAAAAAGTGGAGACTGTTTACTTTATCAAACACTGAGCCATTATATAGCTGCAGAAATTAATACAGAGTGCCATTTAACAAGAAATAGATAATTTGACAATGGAAAGCACTTACTAAGCACCAAACCATCTTAAAGTAAATAATGTTATTTATCAAAAGTACCAGGAAGAGAATGAATGGACAAATTGCAAAATGGAAAAATATATTTACAACATTTAAAATTGACAAAGACTAAATATCCAGATGATATTTTATTTTATTTATTTTTAAGATTTTATGTATTCATTTGAGAGAGAAAGCATACAAGCAGACAGAGGGAGAAGCAGACTCCTCGCTGAGCAGGGAGCCCTAGGAGGGGCTCGGTGCTCTATCCCAGGGCTCCACCCCAGGGTCCTGGGATCATGACCTGAGCCAAAGGTAGACACTTAACTGACTGAGCCACCCAGGTGCTCTCCAGATGATATTTTAAAAGGTTGGTAAAGGAATAGAAAGAAAGAAAGAAAGAAAGAAAGAAAGAAAGAAAGAAAGAAAGAAAGAAAGAAGAGAGAGAGAGAGAGAGAGAGAGAGAGAGAGAGAAAGAAAGAAAGAAGGAAAGAAAGAAAGAAAAAGAAAGAAAGAAAGAAAAGAGAAAAGGAAGGAAGGAAGAAAAAACTATGGACAGGCTCTTCACAGAGGATGAAATCAGAATTTTTAAAATAGTGCAATTCATTGGCATTCAGGGACTGCATACTTAAAGCAGATGGGACAATTTCCACACTCACCAGCTTGGTAGTTTACAAATTATTAGAGACAACGTCAGGTACTGGCAAAGATGAAGAGCAATGTGGTCAGTCACATTCTGTTTGTGGGAATGCAATGCAAATAAGCTCAACTGTTTTGGAAAACTGTTTGGCATTATTTCAAAAAGCTGTAGTTGTGCATATCCTATGACCCAGAAATCCAATTTCTAGGTATGACCTAGTTAAACTCTTGCCCACAATCACCAAAGAATGTGAAAGATTGTCCGTATTATGACTGTGTTATCCACCTGTGATAGTTTGTCTCTATCTGTATCTATCACAAATGCTATTAACAACATAAATAATAACTGGACTGCGGTATACTCATACAGTGAAATACCGGGCTCTACCATGTGGAGTATGGAGCGAAAGTGAGAAAGTTAGGAAGGTTCCCGCTTACCAGCTTTAATATTCACTGTATAATAGAGTCTTAGTTATGTGCTAAAAAGATAGAGAGGGAAACTGGATAGTGAATTTGAAGGGAGTGGTAAAAATTTAAACAGAATTACCAAGCTTTTCTGAGGCCCCAGCTGAGGTTGGCAATCATAAATCAGTAATGGTCTCAGTCAGCAGTGTTAACCACTTATCTAACAACACTTGGCAGGAACTATTAGCTCATTGATAAATTCATTCACTTACTGACTCATTCATTTTCTAAAACATTTATTAAAAGCAACAATGTCAGGCAATATTGAATTCCTGCTTTGTAAGAAAAAAATAGCTGTGTAATGTGGTGGGCTATTGGGCAAATAAGCCAACTTAAAAGCAATTTGGTCAGCTAAAGGAGTTAAAGAAATATGTGTAATTCTACATTAAAATACATGAATGTTATGAAAGTGGTAAAATAAAATGTCCAATAAATTCAGAGAGGTTAGAAACTATAAACTAAAAGTTTCTCTAAAAGAAAATGTAAAAGCTTCATTTACTATTTTTTTGACATATTTTTTGTATCTTTCAGGTGACTGTGATCTGTTGCTTTTTCTTATATTTTAGGTCCTCCTGCCTGTTGTTTTCTGTTTTTGAATTTGCTCCAATTTTTATGAAAAGAAAAAAAATTGGTTTTTACCCACATTCTTCTTTCAGATTTCAAACACAGAGTAATGTAATTTTATAATTCTAATCAAAAATGAGTTCATCATAGGGAAAGTTAAAGAAATCTTTACTAGGAGCAAGAACACTGAAGCACAACCTTTCATACCTGCCAGGAACTATCTTAGTGGTTCTGTACAAGTGACTTCACCTCCCTTAACCCATTAGGGGGATTTTGAACTAAGAGGAATCTAAGTTTTTATTTATATTAAAGTAATTAAAAAAATTAAAGGCACCATAACACCAATCTATTTTATCATACAAACATTTATATACACACAATGCCAACTTTCAAAAATATGTTCATGATAGAAACAATAAAACAGGATTATTCAGAATAATAAATGATATGTGGCAAAAAAAAAAGCAAGTTGCAACAGCATTAAAAACACAAAACAGGGGCGCCTGGGTGGTGCAGTGGTTAAGCGTCTGCCTTTGGCTCAGGGCGTGATCCCAGCGTTCTGGGATCGAGCCCCACATCAGGCTCCTCCGCTGGGAGCCTGTTTCTTCCTCTCCACTCCCCCTGCTTGTGTTCCCTCTCTCGCTGGCTGTCTCTCTGTCAAATAAATAAATAAAATCTTTAAAAAAAAAAAACACACACACACAAAACAAAATGGGATGCAGGCAGAGGCAAAATAGGAATTAAAGATCCAGACTCTACTGTTTCTTTATTATTACCTATACTATAAAATTTCTATAAATTATGTGAATTACTTACAATCTATCAACCTTACTTATTTTATCTATAAAATAAGAAAAATAATACTATCTTCCTAGAAAGCCCTGTTGTGAGACCTGCCCAGGTAAGAACTTTCCAGTCAGGCTGACAGCACCTGTTCTCTCTGGAGTACCATTTGGAAGCGTAGAAGAGAAACACTGTTTTTGATTTTTTTTTTTTTTTAACTTGGCACTGAGCGAGGGCTACGTCAAACAGAAATGACTAAATGGTTGAAATTACCTAACACTTTAGAGGCCCCAGAACATGGTATTAAAAAACAATCCCTGTTTTCTTCCATCCCCTTTGTTTGGAATTCAGTGTGAAAGTTGATAACAAAAAGGGATCAGCCGTATAAAAACATGGGTGCACTGTAATAAACTCTATTCAAGAATCAGAGTCGAAATGATGCCCTAAGAAAAGTGGAGTGAAACAATCAGAACATGCTGTCAGAATGCGTCCTCTGGAAGGATACATGTATTATAGAGCGGAGCTAAGCGCGAATCAAAAACTTTTAGTACTTGGGTTGATTAGTGGAAGAAAGACTAAAAGTAGTGGCATTGCATTCCCAATCACCGGTACAGGCTCTGGTTAGAAGGCAGAGTGAAGCAACAAGCAACATTTCAATCAATACTGAAGAACTCATTTCTGAAATTATGGAAAATACTGGCACATCGGAGATGTCACATTACTAGGAAAATCACCTCCCAATAGAATCTTGGTGAAGTGAGTGGAAAGAGTTGTACACAGCCAGTCGGCATGGCTGTTCCATCATCGGTTGCTGCGTGGTTTCCTTAGTAGCTTAATATTGATTTTGAAACCTTATAAACTGAACCGTATTGATGAGGAGGGAAGGCACTAGAACACATGTGTTGCACTTAGGGAGTTTGACACAATTACCCAATAGAGAAGGAAAAATATTATCTAGTTTCTACTTCAAACCCATTCTTCTAGAGACAAATATCTACTCCTGAAAATAAGATTATTACTTATAATTTGTTGAGTACATATTGCTCGAGGCACAACAGTAAACATGCTCTATATATTTAGCATTCCACTTCACTAAATAGGATATGCTACTACTTTTTTTTTTTTTTAAGTCTGAAAATTACTGCTTGGTGGTGATGTCTAGTGTCTTAATAGCAGCTGAAATCCAACAGTGTGTGGAATAATGTTATTCATAAAGTTGGAAATATATTCTTGGAATTCTTCAATATAAAAGCTTTTGTATAAATGCAAAATATTATTTCATCTGGAGAGTTTTATCATTGCAGTCAAAGACAAAATATTTTATAGCAGAATTTTTAAATCTAATACATAAAAGAAGAAATTTAGGAGGTCAAGCATGAGTCTACCAGAAGTTCAGTAAATGTTCCTATAAAATGCAAATAGACCATCACTGACTTTGGGTATATTATTTCCTCTGAAATTACAATATAATTTCTTTTTCTCTTTTATTCAATCATTGACCAAAAAAAAAAATGGTAAAAGAATTGTGATAGATGCTGAATTCATACATGACACTTCGCACTCCCTCAATTTGATAGTTCTGAATTTTTAAAGAAAGAATATTAGTTCTATGTAAACACCTTTCAGCAAAGGCTTTCAAAGCTTGTACTTAATCAAGCTAGGCACAGGAAAGATTCTAAATAATTATTTCATCAACATAGACATCTATGCTTTGAGTCTTTCATGAAAATTAGTTCATACCTCTTCCCTCTCATTTTACAAGCAGCCTTTTCATTATTTGTCAGTTAGCTGGGACATATATTTAGTATTAGCTCTGTCATCATTTTATTTTTTGACATTGGATAAAACATTTTATAATCTTACCTTTCTGTCTTTCATTTTATTCCTACATAAAATGAGGATCTTATACAAATCAATGATTTTTATGTTTTATCTGATAGCCACACATTTATGCAGAGCACTGGCATGACTTAATGTGGGGCGACTCCGGGCACAGTGTGGTCTTGTGGCCTTTGACTGGCCTGTGACTGCACTCACTTCTTCGACGTCCACTCTCATAGCATTGTACATACATACAGTTGTGGTTGCACATACGTCTCACATTTCTTTTTTTTTTTTTTAAAGATTTTATTTATTTATTTGACAGAGATAGAGACAGCCAGCGAGAGAGGGAACACAAGCAGGGGGAGTGGGAGAGGAAGAAGCAGGCTCATAGTGGAGGAGCCTGATGTGGGGCTCGATCCCATAACGCTGGGATCACGCCCTGAGCCGAAGGCAGATGCTTAACCGCTGTGCCACCCAGGCACCCCTACCTCTCACATTTCTATCTGCAACTCACACGTTTGTGTGATTCATGTATGTAGATATGTCCTCCAGATTCCCATATCTACGTGCCTCTTTACCCCCTCCAGTCTGATGCCTAATATGACCTCTTAAACTCAATTCAATCTCCCCCACAACCTGCTCCATCTTAATATTCCTTAATAAATTTCTTTATTCTTAGTTACTCAAACTAAGAATTTTGGAGTTATCTTGAGCCTTCTATTTTCCTTATGTCCCACCGGTATGAAACCCCACTGGGGATAATTTGATATCTTTGATAGCCTCTGTAGTATAAGACCTGTCATTCGGGTTTTCTCTTTCTTGTAACGCAAGTGCCTCATTGAAGCTTCGATTGCTGAGGCATTACTTCAAAGACACGTTCACTTCAAAGATGGTTAAGTTATCTGGAATAAACACGTTGCCAGCCACACTACTAGATAAAGAGCCTGGCAAAATTCAGCTACTCCCAACTCCCTCCCCAACCCTCACCTCCACCTCCCTCCCAGGCAAACTGTTCTCAATCCAGGCTCCTCTGTTTTAGAGATCTAAAACAATTATGCTTTCCATAATTGATCATTTGGGTCGATTGTTTTTGCTCTTTCCACACTTTAAATTCCTGCTCTTATGTTTTAAATTCAATAAAGAGGGGCGCCTGGGTGGCTCAGTCGTTAAGCGTCTGCCTTCAGCTCAGGGTGTGATCCTGGCATTCTGGGATCAAGCCCCACATCGGGCTCCTCCGCTAGGAGCCTGCTTCTTCCTCTCCCATTCCCCCTGCTTGTGTTCCCTCTTTCACTGGCTGTCTCTGTCAAATAAATAAATAAAATCTTTTTAAATAAATAAATAAATAAATAAATAAATAAATAAATAAATAAATTCAATAAAGAGTTGGCACATGAAACCACAGGTTCCACCTTGGACTCCAACAAAAGCTGAACTTCTCTCTCTTTTACTCTATCCACTATTTTTCTGTGTGGCCCGGGGTGTGCTGTGCGCTCCTCATGACCTGTGAGTAATAGAACTTTTTTTCCCTAAAGTTTCCTGATGGATATTGCAAGGAGTGTCTTGCAATCATTTTAAGAACCACAAGGGCAGGTTCAGCCACAATACTGGTTATTAGCAGGCTGAGACCAGCACAAAACAATCTCTTACTACGCTTCTTTGTCATAGTCGACTTTCACATTCAGCAGCCAGTTTGATGTCTGCCTGAGTCAGATAATGTCACTCCAATGTTTCAACCCTTCTAAGGGCTCCTCTTTACATTCACCGTAAAAGCTGATTTCCATACAATGTGTAAAGAGGTCCATATAATTTGTCCCTGTTGGATCTCTGTCCTCAAGTCTCACTACTCACCTAATGCATCACTCTGTTCTGGGTACGCTACCTCCTTGCAGGTTCTAGTGGCCTCTCCTGCTAAGAGCATGGCCCCTTCTTAGACACCAGATATCCACTTGGGTAACTGACTTTGTCTCCATTGTGGTTGTGCTCAGTGCCCTGCTTCTCAATGAAGTAGTACCTTGCTTACAAGTGCAAACCCTCAAGAACCACTATCACTCACACGTTTGTTTCTATGCTGTCTAATTTACATGGCGTTCATCATCTTCTATCATAGTAGACTATCTTCTTACGTACTTGCCTACTGTTTCACACTTCCCTTATTCTCTTACAACATAAGCTCTTAAGGACAGGTGTTATAATTTTCTTAACAGCCATATGCCAAGCGCATAACTAAATATGTGGCTTATAAATGAATGTTGAATAAATTAGTAAATGAGGAAATGGAGAAAGAGGGGTCATATTCTATTAGAAGGCTGAAGCTCTTTCTCTTCCATCACCAGGTGTTACCAATGGAAACTGCAGCATGTACTGTATCACTGACAAGATTTCTGGTTAGGCCTTCATGCCTTTATCAGGAGAAGGAGGCTTTCATTCCACAGTTAAAAATTCAGTAGAGCATGCAACTCTTGAACTGGGGGTTATGGGTTTGAGCCCCATGTTGGGTGTACAGATTACTTAAAAATAACAATCTTAAATAAAGGCAACTAATGGAACGTTTCTTTCCAGTATGGCTAAATAACTGCTCAAACCAAAGTTTTCCCAGGCAACAAATCCATTTAGATTTAAATAGGCAGAGTCCATGAAGAGTGAACCAAAGCAAACAGAAACTAGAAATGAATCAACACTTGGAAAAAGTAAATGGCATTAGGTGAGTTTCCTGTTTCTGTGTATTTTGTCATGAGGAAAGGCCTGGTGTGCCTATGTGACATGGTTAAACTCTAGTCTTGTGCTTGGAAAAACAGGGCCATCCACACAAGCTGGAGAATAACAAGAAACTTTCCAGGAAGCAACTCTGCCTTAAAGTCTGAATACCCCTTGACCAGGGATAGACAGGGAAGACTCCTAGCAGCCTGGCTGACGTAAAAATCACCAATTTGAAGTTTTGCTTACCAGACAATGAAGAGAGTTTTAAGTTTGATTTTAGCCAGATTAACTGCATGCTCATTTAAAAAGATAATTTTTTTTAGCAGAACATTTCAGAGTCCAGAGTTTAAATAGCATATGCAAAATACCTGGGGAAATATTCCAAAATGATTTAACATATAAAAAGAGAATAATTATATCACTTTCCTTAAGAGAAAAAATGATCAACAAACATTAATGCAAGATGATAAACATTGGAATTAGTACACAAAAATTTAAAGTATTATAACTACACTTAAAGACATTAATGAAAATATGTTCAAATATACATTTAAAAAAGACTTAAAAATTCCATCAGGGAAATATAAACTCTGAAAAAAGAACCAAATGCAAATTCTAAAAATGAAAAGCACAGTATTTGAAACAAAAAGTTTTTAAAGTTCATGGGCTTAACAGAGAACAAAGATGACAAGAAAAAAAAAGTTGATAAACTTGATAAATGAATAAAAATCATTTAATCTGAAGAGCAGAGATTAAAAAGACATGCAATAAATGATGGTAGACTCTAGAACATTAGACATAATATAAAATATTCTAATACATATATAACTAGAGTCCCAGAATCAAAGGGAGGGGCAATGAAATGCTTGGCAACTTAACAGTCAAAAGTTTCTAAAATTTAGTGAAAGAAATAAAACTATAAATTCAAAAATTCAGTGAATACCAAAGTGGACTAATGAAAAGGAAACAAACCTAAGCCCATCATAGTCAACTGTGGAACATAAAACTAACTGAAAATATTAAAGACAAAAAGAGAAAAATAACACATCTCATGAAGCAATTATTCAAATGACCCAAATAACCACTGATCTCACATTAGACACACCAGAAACTAGAAAACAGTTGCACAGTATTTTTAAAGTGCTGGGGGAAAAGTAAAACTATCAACCCCAAATTCTTCTCTTTACTTGTCACCTTTACTACCCAACTTCTTTTTTAAAAAAATTATTTATTTATTTATTTTGTATTTATAATAATTTTTTATTATATTATGTTAATCACCATACAGTACATCCCTAGTTTTGGATGTAAAGTTCCATGATTTCATTACTTGCCTATAACACCCAGTGCACCATGCAATACGTGCCCTCCTTAATACCCATCACTGGCCTATCCCAGTCCCCCACCCCCTCCCCTCTGAAGTCCTCAGAAAGAGAAATTAGGGAATCCATTCCATTTACAATAGCACCAAAAATCATGTTATCTCGGAATTAACTTAACCAGAGATGTAAAGGATCTATATTCTAGAAAGAGAAATTAGGGAATCCATTCCATTTACAATAGCACCAAAAATCATGTTATCTCGGAATTAACTTAACCAAAGATGTAAAGGATCTATATTCTAGAAACTACAAATCACTCTTGAAAGACATTGAAGAAGACACAAAAAGATGGAAAAATATTCCATGCTCATGGATCGGAAGAATTAACATAGTTAAAATGTCTATGCTACCCAGAGCAATCTACACTTTCAATGCTATCCCGATCAAATTACCAATGACATTTTTCAAAGAACTGGAACAAACAGCCCTTAATTTTTGTGGAACCAGAAAAGGCCCTGAATTGCCAAGGAATTGTTGAAAAGGAAAAACAAAGCTGGGGGCATCACGTTGCCGGATTTCAAGCTATACTACAAAGCTATGATCACAAAGACAGCATGGTACGGGCACAAAAACAGACTACCCAACCTATTTATATTGATCTCAATTCCCTATCCACACTCACCCTAGATGATGTCATCATTCAGACTCTTGGCTTTTAATATTACCAATTACCCATGATGCACAAATATATGTCTACAGCCAAGACATGAACTACAGACTTGTATATCCAACTCCACACACTGCTAGAACGTCTACAAGTTACCACAAACTCAATATGGTTAAGTTGAACTTCTAATCTTCTCTTTCAAATTGCTTCACCTACAACCTTCTCCTTCTCAATTGATGGCAACTCCTATACCTCTCTTTCTGCTCCCCTGTACAATTTGAGAAACAGTGTTAGCTTCAACTGGAACCTATATCTGGATTCTGACCACTTATCACACACCCATTGCTACTGCACTGGTCCAACCACCAGCATCCCTTACCTATAATACTGCTTCCACCCTTACCTCTTGTCATCTTGCCCCTCTAGCCTAATTTCAACAGAGCAGCCAGATGCCTTTTATCTCTTTTTTAAAAACTTTCAAATGAACTCCAGCCACACAGAGTGAAAACTTAAGTGCCTGCAATGATCTTCAAGGTCTTACAGTAAACACAGATCTTTTATTCTTTTACTCCTTCTCTCCAAGTATTTACAGACCTTGTTCTTTTTTTTTTTTTTTTAATAACAGAAATACTCCCAACTCCAGGCCTCTGTATTGGTTGTTCCCTATATTTGGAAAGTTTTTCACTCAGATAGTCACCTGCTAACTCTCTTACTAGCTTTAATGAAATATGCTCCAATGTTATCTTTAAAAATCTTTTTTTTTTGTATGCTATATAAATTTTATTACGTATAATTTATTTTATGTTTCTCCTTACCTTAATAAAAGTACTTCAAGGACAAAGATATTTGTAATAAATGTGTTTAAAGGTATGCTTTCATTCCTGAAATAGACACTCAATATACACTTGAGAGAAACATAAATTAATAGAATTTGTCATCTCTTCCCTACTCACCTTTATCTTTTCATGTTTTTTTGCTTTCAGAGGAATTTATATGCTTTTTCTTTCACCTCACAGTTTTAATTTTCCTTAGTAACAAATTTCTTTTGTGGATTTATATTTTTCTTTTTCATCTTCCTATTTCCTTATCATTGAAACTTTTCATCTCATTCAGTTTTTTTTTATTTCAACTTTTTATCTTTTCATTTTGTCTGTGTTCTTCTGATTTTGGCTGCTGTTTTGAGGGGAAATGTACCCATATATCCTGTTGAGGATATTGACATCCATTGTACTTTCCCCTTATTTCTTCAATAGATTATCGGAGATCTACATATCCAGTACGAATTTTCTTGTACTTTATTTCATAGTATTTCTATATAGGTTCCATTAGAAAAGTGTTTCCTCAAAAATATGGTACCTCTTTATATCCAGGATTTCCTATAGCATTAACTTCACTATTCTTCAAGTTGATTTCAGTCTACATGGATCCTGGTAGAACTTTCTTGGATTGTTCAAGTGGGTATCAATCCAATGAGCCCAATTCATAGACCACATCTCAGCAAATGGGAATCTTTCAAGTATTGTTGGTCACCTGGATTGAAATAGCAGAACAACACACACACACACACACACACACACACACACACAAACACACACAAGCCACTATACGGTGAATGTTTACCACCCACCTGGCACTGGACTATGTATATTGTATACTTCTAATCAACAGCAATATGCGGAAGTGTTTTTATTACTGTAATCTAAAAATGAAGAAGCTGAAGCATATAAAGATTTAAAACCTTAATTAAATACATAGTAGTTTGAAAATCAAAGATTAAAATCCAGATTTTCTGGATTTCTTTCTGCCTAACTAGAACAATTTTCTTAAATATTAGGATATTTCTTTGCAGTGCACTAGGTATATTAACTCTTGTTCCTAGAATGCTCAACTATCAGGTCTTTCCCAATTGCCACTAGCTCTGTAATACTTAGAGCATTTTATCTGTTGAAATTCACAAATAACTCATTACCAGCCTAAATACCTAAACTTCTACCCTGTTATTTTCTAAAAGTTTTAATCTTTGAAGAAATAATGACAACAATAGAATAACCACTCCACACCTATTAAAACGGCCCAAATCCGAAACACTCACAATACCAGTGCTGGCAAGTCTGTGGAGCAACAGAATGCTATTACATTGGTAGTGGTTATACAAAAGGGCATGGCCACTTTGTAAGACAGTAACGGTTTCTTACAAAACTAAACATACTCTACCATATGATCCAACAATCACAGTTTTTGGTATTTACCCAAAAGAACTGAAAGCTTGTGTCTACACAAAAACCCGAACACAGGTATTTATAGTGGCTTTATTTCTACCTGTCAAAGCTTGGAAGCAACCAAGGTGTGCTTCAGTAGGTGAATGGATAAATGAACTGAGCCAGACAATGGACTCTTCAGCGTTCAAAAGAAATGAGCTAACAAGCCATGAATAAAACAGAAGAAACTTAAATACATACTGCTAAGTAGAAGAAGGCAATCGGGGGTACCTGGGTGGCTCAGTTGGTTAAGCGTCTGAGACCCCATGTTGGGCTCCCTGCTCAGTGCGGAGTCTACTTCTCTCTCTCTCCCTCTGCTGCTCCCCCTGCTTGTGCCTGCTCTCCCTCTCTCTCTGAGCAATTTATGCTCACATCTGGAATGGCTGCAAGTACGGTTTCAACATATGGTGTTCTAGAAAAGGTAAAACTATGGAGACAATAAAGATCAGCAGTTGTGGAGAGGAGGGAGGAAGAGATGAATAGGCAGAGGCTTTACAAGGCAGTGAAAGTACTCTGTATGATATGATATGATATGATATGATATGATATGATATGATATATGATAGAAAATGTGATTAGTCCAAACCCATAGAATGCACAACACCAAGATTAAGCCAAAAGTAAACTATGGAATTTGGATTATTATGATATGTCAAAGTATGTTCATCCTTGGTTAAAAAAAAAGTACCATTTCAGTGAATGATGTTGATAGTGGGAGAGTCTATGCATGTATGAAGTCAAAAAGTATATGGGAAATCTTTTTATTTTTTATCAATTTTGTTGTAAGCCTAAAAATTCTCTAAAAATAATCCTTACAAAATAGAAATGTAAGATGAAAGTGTCTAAAGGGAGTGAAAACCAACTTCAATTCACAAAACAGCAGTTAGTCGGTACACATTACAAGGTAGAGGAAAGTGAGACAAGTTTTATGCTTAGCATAAATCTTAGTGTTCAGGGGAATAAAGTCTTTTCCATATACTTAATACAATTGGTTGAGATTGAAACTAGGAAATCTCTTCTGGTACTAGTATACCATTTTCTTTAAGTTCTAGTTTTAATGCTATTTTAAATTTTCGTGTGTGTGTGTGTGTGTGTGTGTGTGTGTGTGTGTATTTTGTCATTAGGATATTTTAGAGATAAGACGGTGCTGATGGGGGTGATGCCAGATATCAAGTTAACCATCTGACATAAGTTTTATATGTAAAGTGTTTTTTGGAACTATGAGGTATCTTAAATGATTTATTTATTAGTAGATACAAATAATTATAAAAGACAAAGATGGACCCCATTCATGTATATTTTCTTTTAAGAAGCGTATTGATCAAAGGTATGATGGGGCACCTGGATGGGTCAGTCTTTGAGCATCTGACTCCATTTCATCTCAGGTCATGATCTCAGGGTTGTGGGATCGAGTCCCATGCGGGGATCTGCACTCCGTGGAAAGTCTGCTTGAGATTCTCTCTCTCCCTCTCCCTTTGACCATCCACCTGCTTGTGCTTGCTCACTCTCTCTCTAAAATAAATAAATTAACCTTTAAAAAAGCCAAAAGTATGTTTGCAGAAGATTAAAATTAATTAGTCTTTTCATTGTGATGGTAGTTGTATACACATGAATGGTTTAATTTAAAAGGTGCTTAACTTTTAAAAATATTATTATCTAAAACACATCCAAAATATAATCTTTTCTTAACATTTCCTTGTGTAGAAAAGGAAAAAATGTAAGTTAGTATTTGAGTTCTAAAAAAACCAAATTATTTTGGATGTTCTGAAGTAACATACAAAGCAGATATAGGAAATACCTAGATGCTGATGTCTGCATTTTGACAGCACACTTCAGGGAAATCACATTTTATGACAAGAATATAGTTATGAAAATTTGTATTTTGAATTACATTTTAGGATTTATAATCACAGCTTCCTCCTTTATGCCTCTAGGCTTTTTCTTTCTCCAACCAGAGGAAGAGAGAAAGAATGAATGAGAATTAAATTGAATAATTGCAACGGAATCTTCCTATTTGAAAAGAGTGTATTGTTTTCTTTTGTTTACTCTTTTGAGTAAATCTTACTATATTCAGTAAATATAGTAATCTTGCTAAGGGCTATATTAGAGTTCATGTTAAATCTTGTTTCAGAAAAAGTTACCTATGCTTTTTTTATGTTGGTAGTGTGTTTTAAAACAATAAGCTCTATCCCATCAACATCCACACTACTGGAAGGGAAATAAAGCATAAAAAAGCAATTTCAGTACTTAGCGTGGAGGGTGAAAACTGCTGGCATTGTAATTGCACTTTGCTGATACATCTTTTCAGAGGCATACTTTCGCTGCTTCAAAAGAATCTGTTCAACGACTAAACATTTCTTCCTTGTAGGTAAAAGCGGGGCCAGCATTCACATAAATGACTGTCTTCTGGGTATTACACACTAAATACCAAAACAGGGCTCAAAACCCAGGTGTATCGATTATTACCGGGTTAGTGATATTTGTAATTATTCACAGAATACAAAGCTTTTCATAATTTTTCTTAGAAATAGAGCATAAATATAAATAGTAAAATGATGTGTAATGGAATTTTAAAGGAACCTTCAAGTCTAAATGAGAGTGTCTGTCCTGGGAATTGGGAAGGAGTACAGATGGTGAGGAAGCAAAGGGAGAGTCAGCCGAAACGGCACAGAAAGATCGGGGAAGAAAAAAGCTGGAGGCGTACCAGCGCCAAGTAATCAGGTATGATTAAGACTAAGTGTATGTGTTAAAGAATAGCCATTTTCCTGCAAAGGTTTTAACTACATATAGGTCACAAAGCTTTGTTTCCTTAGTTAATTGTTACCATCTTGGGAAATTGGTGTAGGGTCGTCTTACATTTCTGGGCTGAATGAAGAAGCATCTCGTAAAGCAGTAAACTCAATTGCCACGGTAATTCTGAGCAAAAACTGCCACATTCAAGTTCTGTTTCATCCTTCTCTTTCAAAATATACTCCAACTCATGCATTCCACGCTCTCCAGTTTATTGTTTTATTAGTGCGGCTCCCCACTCTCATCCTTGCTCCTCCCAAATTTAATACTACCTCTTGTACATACTTATTTCTTTGTATGGGCAAATTTCTGAATCAGGGAAATTGTACGTTCACAAATACCCTGAATATGTGTTAATTGTGGGCACTATCTTAGAGCAAATCGTGGGAGAGAATTAGGGAAGGAAACATTTTTTTCCTTAATTTTATTCTCAAAACAGACAGGGAAGTCTTCTAAAATGAACAGAATGGTAGGAGACAGCATATCCTTCCTATCTTGTGTGCTGTGCCAAAGTGAAATGACCAATATCTGGTAAAGTCTATTTTCAGTTAATCTAAGTGAGGAAAAAACCCACAGATTTAAAAAAAGAAAAAAAAAGTATACTAATTGCCCAAAGCAGCTAATCTCAGGGCAGAGTTACCATGGGGTGAAATTCAGCAGAAAGTAGTGTGGAGATGGGGTGATTAGTCAAAAAGTGAACTAACCCAATGGCAGGGGACATCGGAAAATGCCAGAAAAAATCTGCTTATAAATCTGAACATTTGGATAACAAATATACCTTATTAGAGCTCACCATAAGACGAGATAGAAAATCTGTCCCAATATCTCTTGAAGAAACTGAATCCATTAAAAACTCCATCAAAGAAAACCCCAGCTTCAGTTATCTCACTGATTAATTCTTCCAAAATTTTAGGAGAAAATAAAAGGTTTGCCATATATTAATTGCTCTGATAATTAAAAGGAGTGCTTTCAACTCCTTTTATGAAGAAGCCAATATCAAAAGTACGTTCTGACTGCTGAAAAGTTGAGAATCGGATGGCCTTTTAACAGTGTCTTTAAGACAATGTCTTCTTCGATTTCGCCAGCAAATGACATATAGCTAAACTTAACCCTGATTGCCCAGGAATTAAATTGAGAATTAATTATTCTATTTCTATTTGGTTTGTAACTGACAAGTTTCATTCCATCACTGCCACCAAAACTCAACAAACTGAGATTTCTCAGGTATCAGGAAAAATAATGAATGCCAGATTAGAAATACTATCGTCACTGGATACTTTTAAAATTTGGAATCTTTTAAGGATCTATATTATGACTATATAATATCACTTGGAACACTAAAACAAAAAGGAAAAATATGGAATAGAGAATGTAAAAAGGCAGATTAATCTAACTATGTGATGAAATTAGTTTATTTTCAGTTCTTGAGTCTAGTATTAAGCAACAGTACATATGGGGAAATTAACAAAAAGACAGATATTAGAGATGAAGCCTAGAGATTGCAAGAGCATCAAACAGTTTCACGCATTAGCAAACTTATCTAAACATAGCAAGAGTGAATTAATTGCTTCTGTGGCAACAAATCCTACATCGCTGGGTGGAATATAGGGTAAGACTCTCCCCCACCCCCACCCACCGCCCAGCTGTCAATTTCAGTGCTTTGTATAAAATGTCAGGGACTTATTCCTCTAATTAGGATTACCAACTGCTAGTACAAAACAAAAATAATTTTGATATAGTTTAACGTGTGTGTGTGTGTGTGTGTGTGTGTGTGTGGACTTTAAATATGTATCTGGACATTTAATGAATTTCAAAAAGCAAACAAACCAACGCACCCAGAATCCAAATCAAGTACAGATCATTACTTCAGAAACTCCCCGCAGTTTCTCTTCTGTTAATACCTTCTCAAGTTAACTCATTTTGACTGTTGATACCCTATTACTTTTGCCTATTGTTGAAAATTACATGTATTGAATCAGTATACAGTATGTTGTGCCTGGCGTCCTTTGTTCACTATTATGTTTGTGAAGTACATTCAAGTTGTTTATTGTAGTTTTCTTGCTTCAGTCACTTTCATTGCTTTGAGCAAAAGGAGAGAGAGAAAAAGAAAGAGAAAAATTGTGAGGGTACAGAAAGCAGAAGACAAGAGATGTAAAGGCTTTAGATGAGGAGAGACTCAGCAATAACCTGACTGAACTCTGATCAAAGAGGAAATGGAGGGGCGCCTGGGTGGCTCAGTCCTTAAGTGTCTGCCTTCAGCTCAGGACATGATCCCTGGGTCCTGGGAGGGTCCTGGGATCGAGCCCTGCATCAGGCTCCCTGCTCTGCTGGGAGCCTGCTTCTTCCTCTCCCACTCCCCCTGCTTGTGTTCCCCCTCTCCTTGGCTGTCTCTCTCTGTCAAATAAACAAAATCTTAAAAAAAAAAAAAAAAAAAAAAGGAAAGGAAACAATCTGAGGCCCAGCAGATGCAGGTCCTGATCTTAGTGCCCATTCTCCCAATGCCTCTGATTTATTTTTTAATCATCTAAAAATATAGATTTAATCCCAAGGAAAAGGATCAAGTCACTTAGGTGACTGCTACTAGGTCTTCACTACTTTTGTGGGGTAAAGGTTCAATTTTTTAAAAATAAGAAAATAAAGAAAATTACATTCCGCCCACTTGTTTGTTAATATAGCCTATAGTTATGAATGTCATATATCACCTTCCAAATGGGGAAACTATCCATATTTAGATACATTCATCATGAGAGTTGTGGTCTTTAGCTTGATAGAAAGTATGTATTGTTCGTGGAATACACTCTCACCCCCAAGATATTCAGTGATGAAGATACTAGAGAAAATAAAGCAAACAAACAAAAAGGACCAAGTTGGAGGAATTCTGCTTATCTAGATGAGAGCTTGATTTAAGACTCAGAAAGCTTCTAGCTTTGGGATATGCCTTGAAACTGCAACACAGTTTCTCCTTGTTACACATTGGAACCAAAACAAGCTTACAGGATTGAAAGTGAAAGCAAAGAGAATTAGTAAAATGTGCAAACTTTGCCAGCCACACAAAAAGATTCATATTTTAAGCGAGTGGTAGGTTATGTTTTATTTAATGCTGAGGGCCTTTCCCTCCTCAGCCCTCCCCCCAAAGCCCTCTCTAATCTGATACCATATACCTCTGATACCACAGCGCAACTAGTTTGGGAGAAACCAGGGGTACTGTTTAAAAACCACTGTTTCACCATTTTAATTCAACAAGGAAGAGAGTGTGCCAACAAAAGGTTTCTTTTGCAATGTGAATTAAAAGGAGGATGCTTTAAAAGAGGGGTGGGGGGTCACATTATGTAATTTCACATTTTTAAATGTATATCATTTATAACTTGACTAATGTTTATTCTTGTCCAAAAGGGACTCTATGTATTCTGGATCACTGCTGTGTGGCTGACACTAGGGACCCTTCTCTACTGAAGAACAGCTTCTCAGAGAAGGAAAGTAACTTTGTTCCTCTCCTGCTCCAAGGGGGTAGGGGAATGGGTTACATTTTAGTGTGTTGGTGACAGAGTTACAGGAAAGGCAGAAATGCTGGAATTTCATCATGATACCATAGACCTATGACTGAAAGCCCAATGACAAAGACACGTAAATCAGAAACAAAAGCAAATCATTCATTGAGTTGATGAGTAAGGTTCTTGTTGATTTTTTAGGATAAGTATCTCATGCTATGTCTTTGTTCAGCAAAGATACTAACCAAACAACAAACATTTTGAATATAGAACATACAATCACTGAATTTAGGGAACATATCATAACATACACACACAAAATCACATTTGCTCATTCTGAAAAATTCAAGAAACAAATCAAAATCAAAACCAAAACCAAAACTCTTATCTTCCTCCCAAAACGTAGGTCTTTCTCACCTCATATAAAAATCTACATCGGATTTCTTTAATATTCTCAAGATAGTTTTTAACATTCTTAGAAATAAGGAAAGATGGGTTTTGAATTCAGAATAATGAAGTTGTAAGAGGACAGCAGAGAGCAAAGATATAATACTGAGACATTTCAATCAGCTATTAAGAAATTTGGCAAAATTTTTTTTAAATGAAGGGAATGAAAACAGTCTGTTATAACTCATCTAGACTAAGAACCGAAGATCCAAGATGTTGCTGACAAGGACCTTTCAACAAAGTCTGTAATTATAACAATAATTTGACAACTGTGATTTGATATTATCTATATGAAAGCAACTGAAATGACAGTGACCACTAGAAAGTAAAATTGAAGAGGCAGAAAAGAATATCAAAAAACAAAACTCTAAGGCTAAATAAAATAAAGTGAAAAGGAAATTCTTATACATTTTATTTTACAATATTTTTTCTCAATATATGAGATTCTTAAAAGAACACTGAGGGTTTAGAAGTATTTGGGAAATTAGTCTACCCATTTTAGCTAATCTTATGATATTTTGAGTCATTTAATTCAATTTTAAAATACTATTGTTAGGTGGCAGAACTTATCTCCTACCTTCATTTTTTTCAATTATTATGTAAGGAAAACAGGAATATCAACACTATAAAATTTGAAAGAACTTCCAATCAAGAAGAACTTATACAGTTGCCTTTATTCTTCACACTGAGCACCCAGCAAAATTAAGCATGTCTCTTAAGCTGTACCAGCATGGAATTGCCCACCCTAATTTCTGGAACTCATTATTGACAATAATAAATTATGATGGTTTTATTGCTCACTGTAGATACCCTATATCTAGATACCTGCCTAGATATCTACTGACTGTAGATACCAATAATATTAGCAGTGTTTGGTTTATATATTAGCAATATTACTTAAAAAGCCAAAAAAGAACACTGAGAGATAGCTAGACAGGAATTTAGTTAGGTTTTCATTATTAAGCTCATGATGATTTAATAGATTTTTAGAGTCAATTTGATTATTCTAATCCCTTGTCAATGTCCAATTATTTTTCTCACTACTATTTGGTATCAGTTATGCAAAAACAGACATACTTCTTCTATAATTCTCAGATTTTAGGGGTTTTATGAATTTCTAGTTTAGTTGAAATAAAATACATGTTCTTAAGGAGAACTTCCTAGTGTCTTGGGGACACTTATAAACCTTACGCAATATTACTCCAACTGAAAGACAACTGGATAATAAATATTTAAAGTAAAAATAATTCGCCTAATTTTGAAAATTATGTAAATTAGAATTTGCTAATATTCAGTAAGTCTCCATTAAATGATGTGCTGCTTTTTCACTTTATACAAAACAAAAAGTATCTATAACTTATTTTATATAACCTGAGTCCTGCATTATTTTATTTTATTTTTTATTTATTTATTTTTTAAAGTTTTTATTTATTTATTTGACAGAGGGACAGCCAGCAAGAGAGGGAACACAAGCAGGGGGGAGGGAGAGGAAGAAGCAGGCTCCCAGCAGAGGAGCCTGATGTGGGGCTTGACCCCAGAATGCCAGGATCACGCCCTGAGCTGAAGGCAGACACTTAACCTCTGTACCACCCAGGGGCCCCCTGCATTATTTTAGTTTATATCTAACAAAACAGACACACTATGATTAATGATTTTTAGGATAATATTAACTAGAAACAAAACTTATAATGGATTTACCCATTTTAAAAGTGAAAATGCCAGAAAACAAATACATTTAAAATATCAATTATTAATCATTTTATTAATTATGTATAACTGTTTATAATTAATTTTGATTATTTTGATTATTAACTATCATTTAGTAATAATGATTGATGATTGATTTTAATAATTTAATAATATCACATTAAAAATCAATGAAAGCAATACAGAGAACTATGAAATTGTTAAGAAAAAATAATTGGGATCGATTTATCTTTTCTATGTATGTCCTTAACACAAAAGTCATGCTGAAGTTTAATTGAAGTTGGGAAATTCTAGCCTCTGACAAAGGCACTTGTTTTACTTATTATAATGATAATGAAATAAAAATTTCATTTATGGAATAAAAAGCACCAGCATGTCTAGATAAAAGAGGGATTATTAAAATTATCTTTCCTTAGTTTTGGTCTTGTAACCATTCAATCAATGAATTTTTAAAGCTATTAAACAGCTCCATTGTAAAGCAGTAACCAGCATTTCTAAAATCCTTTTTATTTTCCAAAATGCAGTTGTGGAAGGAGAAGGATAGATAGTGACTAAGTTTTTGAAGACAAAGCTTATCTTTTCTCTTCTTAAAATAGTTTAGGGAATTGGAATAAAAATTAGTTTTATAAAGTAATTTAACTATTTGAGATATTTAGTTCAACGTACACATAGGAGTCTGACCTAATTTCAATACCAATTCAGAATTTTATAAAGAATTTAGGCTTTTATACAGTAGACACATAATTAAAAACTAATTATTAGTGCTAGAGACAATATTACTATAAATATTATTTTCAATAATCTTTTAGAACATGGCAAATAGTCCTTGAGAAAATTAAACTATTTTCTATCACAAAAGGTCAAACCCTAGTTGGTTCTTAAATTACCTTGCATTAAAAGATATTAAAATGACACAGAAAGTGTGTCCGTACACATTGAGTACGGTAGCTCCGAAGTCAGTTTGCAGCCACATACTAATAAAACAACTGAAAGGCACTCATTAGAAACTCTTTCTTCCATTTTTAAAAATGCTTTTAGAATACAGCTTTATCATCACAACACAAATATTTAAGGAATGTGAAGATTCAAAAATGACTAAATTGAATAGCAGCTTCTTCATAATTTCCCCAAACTGGAAACGACTCAAATATCCCTCAATCAGTGAAGGTAAACGAAGTATACATTGTGTGATGGAATAGCTGCATGAGCAGCCAAGAGGGACAAACTATTCATATGTTCAAGAACAATAATGTATCTTGAATCGATACATTCTAGAACATTCAAGAATCCTAAATGTATATTTCTAAGTGAAAGAATTCATCTACAGACTCGTACTGTATGACAATTTAAGAAAGGCAAAGCTGGGAGAAAAACAGATCAGTGACTGCCAAGTGTTGTGGGTAAGAGCTGATAGACAGGTAGTACAGGGTGAACATTCTCTCTGCACATCGTGTGCTCATGGCCAACAACTCTGCACATTTGTCAAAACTGAAAGAGGAATACAGCACAAGAAATGAGTTTGCCTCTATGTTAATTTTTGAAAAAAATCAACTAGGATGTGAGAGGAAATATGGAATGTAGGCTGTGACAAATGATTCTGTCTTCCAATGAACTGGAAACTAAACTGAAGAGTATGGGAAAGAAGCTGACATATGTAACTTGGGAAAACAATATTTTGACTGGATACTGTAAAGTTAAAGACAAAGAAAACTGCACAAAAATTCTGTACTCTGGTAAATTTGTTGAAAACGGAGGTGTAGTTTAAGAAGTTTGAGACTGCATTATTTGTAAAATAGGGTGGAAAATATAAGTGTATATAAGTATATAGGCCCCAAAATTACAGCAAAGAAAATATAAGATGAACCTGGAGCCTCTTACCGTGCTAGAAAGTGAGAAAATCCATAATAGAAGAGGATGGGTGGGTTGGTGGAGACTTGTTGAAAGACCGGAGGCATGGTATGTCAATTACATCTCAATAAAACTAGAAAGAAAAAAAAAAAGAGCTCCCAATGTCCACAGTTGGGAAAGCTCAAGCAACAAAATAAGTAACAAAAGTATTGGGTTATAATCCAAAAACAAAATAAATATCCATAAATTCATAAGTATTTAAATAAACACTGGAGGAATAAAAAAAATGGAGGACAAGTAATAACTTCCTACAGATATGTTCCAATGATTAAATGTAGAAGGAAGGGAGGGTGTAGAAAATCAAAACTAGAACACTACCTAGGGATGCTATATTAGTAGGTGAAATTTTAAGGATAAAGAGGATATTTGTATAGTCCCAAAGTATATCCTTCAAAACATTTCGTAATTAAAAAGGGAAAAATAGTAACTTTACTGGAGAATCCTAGAGGATGCCACTTTATCCAGTTGGTCAGGGTTAATATTACCAGTACTGAATGTGAACATCTTTACACCCACCCCCTCCATGTGAAACATGGAGAAAGAGCGTATCACTTCTCTGCTACTTCCCAGTAATGCATAAACTCAATCTAATCACGAAACAACAGCATTCAAACACAAATTGAGATACAGCCTACAAAATATCTCACCAGTTATCTTCAAATGAGTGAAGATAATGAAAAACAAGGATAGAGAGTTATAGATTGGAGTTGGCTAAGAAGAAATGACAACAAAATGGAAATGGCATCTTGGATTAGATCCTGCAACAGAAAAAGGATATTAATGAATAAACTGGTAAAATCTAAATAGCTTCTGTTCCTCAATTAATATTATTGCACCAAAGTTAATTCTTTGGTTATGATAAATATTCTATCCTTATGTATAATGCTAATATAAGGGAAACCCGGATGAGGGATATACAGGAAATAGCTACACTTTTTGGTAACTCTTAAGTCTAAAGTTACATCAAAATAAAAGTTAAAAGTGCTGTGCATGCCCAGGAATGTATGTGTTTTTTCTAACACTGTAACTATAATTCAATTTGAATAAAATATTTAGGATTCTATTTTTTTTAACGATTTTATTGATTTATTAGAGAGGGAGAGAGAGAGATTGAGAACTTGAGTAGGGGTGGGGAGGGTGGAGGAGTGGCAGGCAGAGGGAGAAGGAGAAGCAGACTCCCCACTGAGCAGGGAGCCCTACACAGGGCTCGATCCCAGCACCGGATCATGACCTGAGCCAAAGGCAGATGCTTAACTGACTGAGCCAGCCAGGCACCCCTAGGATTCTCCTTTCCATTTGTACTTTGTCATTTCTGAACAACATTCTTAAAAGATCCAGAATAAATTGGAAAAGAAAATGTTCCTGTTTTCGCTTTAGTTATAATCTTTGTTAGCATAATATATTACTGTGTTTCCACTTTCTTATTGATAACGTTGTCATGAACAGACAACATCTGAAGTCTAATGTGTCAAGTTTCCCAAATGCTTCATATTTGAAATATTAAAGATTGAGGATTTCTTTCACAAACTTCCCATTATTCAAAATGCTATTTGGATGACGTGTGCATTTCAGTTGATTACATTCTACAAAACCTGACAGTTTTAAAAAAGTAGACAATAAAAAAGGAACTTGAATATCAGTTGTGGCTCCTGCCAAATTATGTTATGCAACATCTTTGGTTTTCCTACAATTTTTTCAGGACCTGGAGCTTTAATAAATAAACATAAATATTGAACTTTCCAGTAAATAGTTTTACTGAGCACTTAGTCTTAATATTTGTATTTCAGATGTGTGCTACTTCTATTGTTATATACTTTTCAGGCAATTTATTATGTTATTAAAGTGTTGGTTTAGCCTGGGGTGTCTAGTTGGGTCGGTGAGTTAAGCGTCTGCCTTCGGCTGAGGTCATGATCCCAGGGTCCTGGAATAGAGCCCCACATCAGGCTCTCTGCTCAACAGAGAGTCTGCTTCTCCCTCTCCCTCTGGGGCTCCCCCTGCTTGTGCATACTCTCTCTCTCTCTCTCTTACTCTGTCAAATAAATAAATAAAATCTTAAAAATATTAAAGAGATGGTTTAGCCTAAATACCATGTGCCGTATATGCCAGAATATCTGGTATCAAAGTGGTTGCTTAGTCGGTTTGTATTTAACCAACTTTCCATATATTTGTTAAAAAAAGACATTTATAAGGAGCACTTGGGTGTCTCAGTTAAACATCTGACTTCAGCTCAGTTTGTGATCTCAAGATCCTGGGATCGAATTCTGCTTAGGGTTCCCTGCTCAGTGGGGAGTCTGCTTGTCCCTTTCCCTCTGCTCCCCCCCCCAACTCATGCTCTTGCACTCTCTCTCTCTCAAATATATAAAATCTCAAAAAAAGAAAAAGACACTTTTAAATACTGACAATCTGCATAACAAGCTCAGTGGCGATGAATCATATTTAGAGAAAAATTGTTTGAAGTGTCTGGGGCTCATTTTTTATCACACTGTTCTATCACACATACTCTGCACTGGATCCCTGAACCAATTCTAGTGAGAAGCAAACCATCTTTTTTTTTTTTTTTTTTTTTTTTAGACTTTCTGTTTTAGAGCAGTTGTAGGTTCACAGCAAAGTTGAGGGAAGAGTGAGGAGATTCTCTATATACCCCCCGCCACGCGTACATAGCCTCCTCCCCCATTATAAACATCCCCCATCAAAGTGGTACATTTGTTACCAGAGATAACCTATAGCGACACATTGCAACCACCCAAGGTCCACAGGTTTTTCGATAGTTCGTTCTTACTGTCGTATTAGTTTGGACAAATGTATAGTGGCATGTATTTGTTGTTATATTTTACAGAGTGTTTACAATGCCCTAAAAATCCTCTGTGTCCTGCCTCTCCTTCCTTCACATATCCCCTGGCAACCACTAATCTTTTTACTGTCTCCGTTGTTTTTCCTTTTCCAGAATGTTATATGGTTGGAATCATAGTATTTACCTTTTTCAGATGGGCTTCTTTCACTTAGTAATATGCATTTAAAGTTATTCTGTCTTTTCATGAATTGATAGTGCATTTCCTTTTAGTGCTGAATAATATTCCATTGTTTAGAATGATATTCCATGGTTAATTTATTAAAATTAATATGAATAAAAACTGTTCTAAAGCAATGAATTACAATTGCTTCCATATATTTATTTCATCATAAAGCACCCTCAGTTGAACATGTGCTCTTTTAAAGCTTTCTAGACCTAGGCATGCAAATTACAAAACCATTATTAACCTGGAGCTGGTCAGATCCTGAACATCTAGGTAACTGATATGTAATTTTTTAAAGATTTTATTTATTTATTTGACAGAGAGAAAGCACAAGCAGGGGGAGCAGCAGGCAGAGGGAGAGAAAGAAGCAGGCTCCCCACTTAGCAAGGAGCCTGTTGTGAGGCTCAATCCCAGGACCCTGGGATCATGACCTGAGCCGAAGGCAGACACTTAACTGACTAAGTCACCCAGGCGTCCTCTACAATTTTCTTATTCATGCATAATAAGACTCTTGTTGTGGACTTTTTTTTTTTTTTAAGTAGGCTCCATGCCCAGAGTGAAGCCCAATGTGGGGCATGAACTGCCAACCCTGAGATCAAGACCTGAGCTGAGATCAAGGGTTGGATGCTTAGCTGACTGAGCCACCCAGGTACCCCTTGTTATGGACTATTGAAAAAACTTCTTCAGGACCCATAGCTTAGAGATCATATTGAATTCAGTACTTTCTGAAACATCAGATTTAAAATATATGTTTATCCACTCCTCTTTCAATCACTTCCATACCCTTTTCTCTCACAGCAATGTAATCATACTTCTTTTTACTTTTCATGGAATTCAGGGAAACAGAACACAATGAATCACAATTATTGACAATATTCTAGCCCTTTCCTCTAATGTATTGGCAATGATTTACATATTCTATGTGCTTCTTTCCTATTCTGTCCATCTCTCCATGAATAAACACAATTTTGAATTGATTATATCCTTTTACTTATTTTAATTTTTATAGCATTATTTGTTTTGGATATTACAGAATAATGTAGCATGTCATTTATAACCTTCTGGTTCTTATTTCTTTTATCTACATAATCTTATTATTCCGACATTCATATTTTTGGTAATTTCCATAATTCTAAGCATCTTCATCATATTTTATGAAGCATTTATGTGCTAGACAGTGCCTTTAATGTCTTCTGTAAATTATTTATTTTATTTGTTGTGAGATAGATATAATGAATAGCTCCTGATTTGTAATTTACAAGAAAACTGAGAGATTGTCTTAATTTTACATTATTAGATAGTCAATGGCTAAACTGATTTTGAACCTAGATCTGTTTGGACACGAAGTATATTCTGTATAAGTATCTAATTTTTCTCCCAGTATTAAAAAATAAAAGTCAGAGAATGGATTCAATATGCTCATAGAACAATATGCTCATTAAAGAATCATATCTCTCTGTTATTTTAGCAATAACAAAATATTGCTAGGTGCTAATAAATATACAGTTTGTCTAACATCTGTCTAGTAGCAGGAATATACTCTATAAGAATCTCGTAGCTCAAGGAATAAATATACCATCAGATAACATATAAGGATTCCCATATTTCTGAAAATATCCAATTATGAGTATTTTCTCTATTTCTTGTAGATGCAGAGTCTAAGTCACCAATTAGAAATTGTATTTTTTTCTTGCCACTATGTTGACTGAAATTATCCTTGCCATAGATTAAGGTATTCAATATTTAGTACACATTATTCCATCTCTTTGGACCCACTGAAAGAGAATTCAAAAATATCCAGACTAAAATGTCGGCTTTATTTCTAATAAAAGTTAGTTTAGGGATGTGATATTTTTCTTACTAACACTCCCCTCATAACATTGTAGCCCCTTCCCACAAGTAAGAACTTATGCTCTGTAACTCACATGGATATAAGTAATTCATATGTATCTAACTTAGTTTGTGAAATTCCTGTATATACCAAATGTTAGCAAGCATGCCGTGCAAATTCCCCCACCACTTTCACTGGTTTTAAGTGATCAGTAGTAACAGTGTATGCCTCTGGATGATATGGCAATAATATTTGCTAAATAAACATCATTAAAAATACAGTGCAAAGTACAGTAATGTACTATGTAAATTTTAGAAGTAAATTTAATAAACATGTCTTGTGCCTACTACTTGCAAGGTGATCTATTCCATGCTTTGAGCATATTAAGATGATTAGGAGTTAAGTTCTTACAGTAGAAAAATTTACATTTAAGAAGTGACCATAGAGGGGTGCCTGGGTAGATCAGTAGGTTAGGCGTCTGCCTTCAGCTCAGGTCATGATCTTAGGTCTTGGGATCCAGTTCCGTATCGGGCTTCCTCCTCAGCGGGAAGTCTGCTTCCCTCTGCCCCTCACCCCACTCATGTTCTCTCTCTCTCTCTTTCTCTCTTAAATAAATAAATAAAATCTTAAAAAAAAAAAGAAGTGACCATAGAATGAACCTCTCTAAATAAAACACATAGAACGTGCTAAATGATATGATAAAGTTATAATTAAATTGTAACAGCTCCACAGAGAAAAAAGAGGATAATTTTATCTGTGCAGATACAGTGTAAAGGGAGAAAGTGAATGGATTTTGCTTCAGCCAAAACCATGCTCGGAGGCAGAGAGACGGGCCTATGGCAATCTAGGGGTAGGGGGAAGGTAACTGCAGTTTCTCTGGTCAGCAAATTCAGTGTCTGTGTGGAACATTTATTCATCAATAGATACGATGGGAAGGTATCTAACTTTCTTGCTGGGTTTCACACTACTTCCTCTTATCTTCTCTTTCCTCTGGCTTCACCAAATTACAGGTGTTCCTCAAACATCCCATGCTGTTTTGCCTCTTCAAGAGATTAGCATTAATTTCTCTCTGTGTGTTTGTAAATATTTTGAATTTTTTAGAAACAGTTTTAGCACGATTCCCATCCATGAAAATATCAGACCAGATGACAATAAAATAAAGTTTTGGGAAAACACTATCACAATTAATATTTTCTGCATTTAGAAAAATCATTTCATATAATATTTCATTGAATCGTCACACCATTCCATAAAGTAGGGATTTATTTTCTGTACATTTAGAAACCTACAACTGAGACTCGAATTAAAGCAAATTACTTTATGCAGTAAAGTATAACTCATAAATAGCAGACTCAGATTTAAACTCTAAGTCTCACACGGTTTTCTAGTAGAAAAAACAAACTTCCATTAAAGGAAAACTCCTACAGAGTAATGGCATTTAGCCAGTGTGTTTGCTCCTTCTTAATCTCCTGCTGCTATTAAGTCACCAAACTTTAAATAGAAAGCTAAGTTTCTCAGAGTCAATATTTAAACTCTTTTGCATATATTGGGAAAAATATGGATGCAAGCTAATGAAATAGTAAATTTATTATTCTGAAGATGAAAAATCATTTTAGTCCCTACATTTAAGATTGGCATGCTGAAATGAATAATACAATTTCAAGTGGTATAACTTCATGTGGCTAGGCAATATTTTTCTGCCCTATGCCAACAACAGTATACATTCTACAACAGAAGGATCGTTACTATTTTAAACCCAGAAATACCGTTACATCTAAATTGTTCATAACTTGTATCCCATAAACGCTGCTGAAATCTTAAACATAAGCATACAATGAACACATTTAAAGTAAGCTATAATTATCATCACTAGGTATTGTTTTTTTATTTAAAGTCAATCTTCCTCTTTTCTAGCCACCAACATCCACCATGCATTTTTGATTTTGCAGGTGAAAGACAGGAATTAAGTTTAGTTTTACCATCAAATAAATTTAAGGGGAATGAATATAATATACTCTTTGATCCTACATTATTCCCTCATTATTTAATGGACTTATATAGGTATTTTGTATTCAGTATTTCAAATCCTTTTTAAAAACATATTATTTGTAAATTAATATATAAATAAACTATGGCACGAAAAACAAAGTACACCTAATGTTAATTAGAATTGAAGTTTGCCCTGTCTGAGAAGGGTGAGAGCCTGGAGTGAAAGACACAGAACAAAGCTTTTTGGGCAAAAAATAGCCCTTCACTTTCAGAGTAGGGAACTGACATGGAAAAGGAGAGATGGCTCCCAGGGTGAAACTGAAATCGAAACCAGGCCAACATTCCAATAAAGGCATCAATCTTACAGGTCCAGCCATCAAATTTAGAACTCAGGGAAGCAGTATTAAGATAGAAACTGGAGATTCAAGAAAAGTTGGAATATTTCAATATAGAAGACAGAAGATAAATCCTCAAGAAACTCTGAGTGGCTAGAGAAGGTTTGCAAGAAACTTCTCAGGTAATAATATTGAGGGGTTTGTTAAGATAAATACAGTGAGATTTTTGTTCATATGGTTCGTTCGTGGTAAGTTTAGAGAATAGAGGTATTTTGGGAAGAACAGTCCTAAAATAAGAGCCTGGCACCTTTTAAATCTATTTAATAATTGGTTATACATTTTTAGAAATGGTACTAAGTTAATTTCTGTTAAGTAAAGCATAGGCTAAATTTTAATAATAAACGTTATTCATTCATTTATCAAGTATTGTTTATACATCTGGTATGTGCCAGGCACTCTTCAAGGTCTGTTTTTCACAGATCCTAGATCGGAATCACGGTGGGAGATTAATTTTAATATTCTCAGGTTGGTTCCCAAGGCAGTTTCAAGTCCTTAAGGACAAGGACCACTAGAAGAAGCATCACTGTTCTAGTGAGACTGGGCCACATAAGAGAGAAAAATCATTGCCCAGCTTAATGGGTATCAAAGCAAGGGGGGGTGATAATATTGAGTTTTCAGTTGAAGAGATCTGCTGTAAATAATGTTTTGTTTGTAGAGAGATACAAGGATGTTACCAAGATTTAAATTAGATAAAGCAAGAAAATCAAATCGTAAGTTCAGAAAAATTCTCATTCTTCAGAAGCATAAAATCACACATGCCACATGCCAGAAGTATCTTTAAATGAGTTGTTTCTGACAAGACCCTGCCATGATCTATTGTCAAAAAACCCTGGCCTTCTGGTAATCTGTACCTTACGTGTCCTTTAACAGGAGCTTTAGAAGGAAGAAATTTAAATGGAAATATAGTTTTTCAAAGACACATGGTATCCGGCTTGTGTTAGGGCAGAAATGCTGTGAATGCTTATTGACCCGTAGAAATACAACAGTGTTAAGCAAGAATTGACATGACTCTGTGCGGATAGAGATCTTACTTGAAATAGGAGGAGAAACTCCAGCAAGAGAATTTAAAATGTTACATACGATCATATAATCATACTGGGTAAAACATGTTTTGATTCACAGACTTTTACAGATTATGGATACGCCTGGATTAAATGGTTTTGGTTAGAGCTGCAACATTTGGTAGATATTTTCACAAGTGTAGGTGGCAAGTATATAATTATGAGTGTTTCATAAAATTCTCATTACAATGTAAGTATTAATAGCCCAAATCTAACGTTTAGAGATAGAATTTTGTTATGTTATGATAGATTACTACATAAGTATTTTAAAAATTATTTAATGACATTTTTGGTAAGAAAATATAATTACAAGTAGTTATGACATATGTCAAGTAAAAACAATCTGATTGAAAGTAACCTGTCAATATATGCATAAATGTATACACACATACATACGATTTGTAATGTTAAATAACAAAATTAAAAATTATTACCTCTGGGTGTGTGGAAGAACTATAAACATTTGGTTTTATGTTATCTTTCTATACCATATTTTTAATTAATATATTTTGACTGGTATTACTTAGGTCATAAAGCATCAACAAATTAAAGATTCTATTTCTTAGAATAGGCACAATGAAACAGATTTCTGTCTTGACAAGCCTCTTCTTCCTTTCTGTACACTGTAAAGGTCTTAGAAGCAAAGGGCTTTGTATTTGGCATTTAAATGTTTAATAAATTCTGCCACCAGGGGCGCCTGGGTGGCTCAGTCGTTAAGCGTCTGCCTTCGGCTCAGGGCGTGATCCCGGCATTCTGGGATCGAGCCCCACATCAGGCTCTTCCGCTATGAGCCTGCTTCTTCCTCTCCCACTCCCCCTGCTTGTGTTCCCTCTCTCGCTGGCTGTCTCTATCTCTGTCGAATAAATAAATAAAATGTTTAAAAAAAATAAATAAATAAAAAATAAATTCTGCCACCAATCATAGACACCTTGAAAAGAACTCGCATAGAGTAATGTATGGTAGTATAACAGATCAAAATTCAGACTTCATGCTTTTTATATCCCAAAGGCCATTTTTAAGAGTTAAATAATTATTTTAAACTTTGGTGTAATTTACTGTATCAGCAGTTCTCAGGCCTATAATCTCATCTTCACTTGGAACCTGATAGAAAAACAAATTCCCAGACCCAGCCCTCATATTGATTCAAAAACACTGCTTGAGTAGCCTAGCAATCCGTGTTTGAACAAGCACTGTAAGAGACTCTCGATCTTGTTAAAGTTTGAGAACCACAGTCCGCACTACAATACACAAATAGAGTTTTGGCAGCTTTCACCTTTTTAAATTCACAGAATGATACCTCATTAGAGTTGATAACTTACTTCAGACGTCAGCTCAAGTGCTATGATCTCAACTTTTTTTTTCTTTTTTTCTCCAAAAACATTCCCAATTAAATAAGATCAAATAGTATTTCAACCACTACACAATTTTTGGTCAGAGAGAGTATATATTTTAAAAACACTTCACTCTTAAAAAACACATTTCTTTTTTCTTGGTGGTAGGGGAAGTGAGAGCAAACAAGTAAGAAATATTGATATGCAGAACATGTAAATTCAAGACCAAATGAAACATCAAAACTACAAGTAGATATGCAGAAAGAACATCTCAGGAAAATAATACAAATACCATTTATAAAATGCAAAATTCTAGAGACCCGATAAGGCCATCCTATACAGAAGTATCGATGATCTGAAAATTAAAAGCAGGAACAATGCCTAAGGTTCTGTTAAGGCCTTTCCAGTTACGCTTACCTAAAATCCTCTTGGGAAATTGGCAGAAGCAAGTAATGAATAAATAAATAAAATTTAAATACTGAGTGAAGTTAATCAGGTCAACAGAAAAGCCGGAAACTAAAGCAAACTCCAGCAACGGGCAAAGTGATATGTGTAAAAGCTAGTGGCTACAGCGTCGCATTTGAAAGGCTTCTTTCACCAGTATTATGAAGCGTTGTCACTTACTTTCATCACCATCTGGCCTCCTTGTTAAGGCTGCAAATATGAAGCATATTGTCTTAAAAATGAAAAGTTAGGTGGGGCCCCTCAATCCTTTTTGACTAATCACTTATCGTACCAGGAGTTTTTCTGATAATTCCTTTGAGCTTTAATTAAAACAGATCAGTTTACACTAAGATAAGAGAAGTTTCTTGACCTGTTGCTGTCATTATGCTTTAGAGTGTCAACCCTTGGAGGATCTATTCCCATTGTCTTTCCTTCTGAACCGAACAACAACGTAAATTCACAATCTCTAGGCAGAAGCGCCCGCACACCGCAGCGGTCACCCGGACACGCCTCTATACTTCAGGCAAGCTCTTAAGCTTCAGAAGTCCTTCTGATTGCAGTCTCATCTTCTACCGAAACCTGAGCCTGGCTCGAGGCTTAGTATGTAGAGCATTCAGTTAATGAAGCCACAGTCAGGACTTTGATCTCCATTCTAGAAAGTTAGTTTTTCTTTTTTAAACATTTCTTGCCCTTAGGAAGCTGACTCGCATAATGCTTACTATTATTTCTCACAAGAGAGCGAGAGAATGAGGTAGATCAGAGAATCACTAAAAAACCAAATCAAAGTACATGTTCTCCTCCAGTGGGTCGTTATGGTAGTGGAGCAGAGCCCACCCTGCGTAAAATTTTCAGATGTTACTGCTGTTCCACACCGTGCTCCCTCCTTTCTGCCCGTCACCCCCTTGTCATCCATCCATCCCGTGGGCTATTCCCATCATGCACTCCACCTCTCAGCAAGTTCACCCCCACCCCCGCTGCGATGGCACGGCTTGTTTGCAAATCACTGGCATAGACATTAATTTTGACCATACCAGATATTTGCTGTAATTGCTTCTAACACCATGATAGGGACTGAGGAGTGAATGATCTTAACATACAAAAAGTAATTGCAGAAAAGAAAACAAAAAATATATATACTTTTATCAGTGTCGCTATTCAGCCATTATCACACTTCGTTTACATGTGTGCGTCTATTTGTCTGAATAGAGAAGAAGGAGCTGCTGGTCATGATGAAGATCTTAGGAGAGAACGATGGCCCTTTACTGGGGAAATTTATAGGAGGCAGATAGTAGCAGATCCCGTTTGCTTTTAGTGAGGAGAATGAAGTACATCTGTCTACACTCTCTATTCTTTATACCCCCAGACGCAAGCCAACAGCAAATCCTGTGAATTCTAAGTTCTGTTAAAATTAAATACAAAATGGAAATCAGGCTTGAAAATTCCCAAGCAGACAAAATCAATTAAGCCACATAAGCAAGACTTAATTTAGCCTATTTTGCAAAATGAGTGAAACTTGGGTCACCTTTCCTAAATGCCTCTGAATACCATAAAGGCAACTTAAGCTATTCCTCCAAATTAGCATGAAGTAACCACTTTTAACCAATCCCCTATCATTAGGGAAATGCTAATGATATAAGCAATCACTGTAAGAAATTAACAAGCTCCACATTTTTACTACACGAGCTGCCCTATAACCAAATACCTCGGAGCCTCATTCCACCATTGAATTGAGAGCTCCCAGTTCACGAAGTGTTTTTATGTGCATAATAAACTCTTACTGATTACTGTTCTAGTGACCTGCTACTTCTGAATTTTTGACCCTTATAAATGCATTCAGTAAGCAAGCATTTGATGTCATTTTTGCCAGAACCATCCTGCTGTGATTTCACTTCAATTTTGTCAATATCTTCAATAATCCATTGACCTTACAATCTACTCTCTATAGCACAACAATAGTGACCTTTCAAAATGTTAATTTATGCTCAGAATTCTTTAATGGATTCTTATCTCTCTCAGAGTAAGAGCTCAAGTATAAACATGGCCTTAAAGACCTATGTGATCTTTCCCATCAACCTCCCAACTATTTGAATTTAACTCCACCTCACTCCTCTCATTCACTCAGCTTCTTACTGGGGATGCATCATTCCTTTCATGGACATAGACTCTTTGCCTTCATTTTCTTCTGACCTTAAAAGAAATTAAAATGTGAAAAATTTCTGGGCCCTTAAAGGGTATCACGGAATGTAGATACTCTGCTTACGGTGCCGACTGGACAGGACGCTCCTGCTTCCTATGCTTTCTGAGGGGTGTATTTCATAGTCCTGAAGGAATATCTGGAATGTGATTCCTCCAAACAGCCACAGGTATGTTGTAGAGAATAATTATGTTACTTACAAATGGGGCTTTAGGGTGATCTGTCAGGTGTGATCATGGAATAACATTGTGGAGAGGCATTTGTAAGTGAAAAAAATTTTGTTATACTCACAGGTCTTCAAAGGGGAGGTCCAGCAGGCAGGAAACCATGTGAGAGGAGCTCCAAGGGAGCAAGGACAGAGTGAGGAGCCATAGGTAAGCGCTTCTGTTGGGGGCAGGGAGAGTACGCAAGGAAACGAGAGCAGATTTCACTGGTACCTTTGAATGTCACAAGGTCATAGTTGTGAAGGCAAGAAAGGGAACTTGTGGCAAAGCCCAGCCTTATTACAGCGCTGCACCTGGCTGTGTGGCCAGAATATGCTCACACGCTATTCATCCGGATGTTGAGGAACCCGGAAATAGGAAATTTTAAAGCTTTACAATTCATAAGGTTCATTTCCACAGGCATCCTCTGCCAAAGGTCTTTTTGGCTGTACTATAAAAAGTGTCCTGAAGTCCATCATTTCTTCATCCTCCTCACTTATCTTTTTTTTTTTTTTGCATTGCACTTTTTAAGAACTGATACACTTTATTGACGCATTTATTGTGTTGTCTCCCTAAACAAAATAAGACAAAAGGAATGTTGTGTTTTGTGCATTACTTTTCCCTCAAGCTCCTAAAAGCGTACCTTGAAATAAACTTTAGCATGTAATCTATTGTTCAAAAAATAAATCATCTAAAATTTTGTGCAAGTGGAAAAGAATAAGGTAGTTTCTTACAAAACTAAACAAGTGCTTACCATACTACCTTGCAATTGCACTCTTAGGAATTTTTGTAAATAAAAAACTTTTCATAATTTTATTTATGTTAGTGTACAGAAATGAGGTTGATTTTTTTTCTGGACTGATATTTATCTCACGACTTGCTGAACTAATAAGTAACTTCTAATAGTTTCTTTTGTGTTTTTAGGAGTTTCTATATATGAGATCATTGCATCTGCAAATATAAATAGTTTTAATCCTTTCCAATCTGGGTGACTTTTATTTATTTTAATATTTTATTTTATTTTATTTTATCTTATTTTATTTATTTTATATTTACCTGCCTAGAACATCCACTTTAATTGAAGTGGCAAGAGAGCATACTTTTATCCTGCTCCTGATTTTAGGGGGAATGTATTCAGTCTTTCACCCTTGGCTAGTTCTGAAATTTTCAGATACCTTTTATCAGAATGAGAAGGTTCCCTTCTATTCTTAGTTTGTTGAATATTATTTATTTATTTGTCCAAAAGGGTAGATTTTGTCAGTATTTTTTTCCTGGGTCTATTTAGATTATCATGCAGATTTTGTCCTTCATTTTATTAATGTGGTGATTATACTGATTTTCTTAATATTAAACCAACCTTGCATTTCTGGGATAAATTCCACTTTGTCATTTTTATATGTTTTAGAGTCTTATATGTTTTATATGCTTTGTTAGTATTGTGTTGAGAATTTTTTAAAGGCATTGATCTGTAAATTTTTTTCTTTATCATTTTTTGTCTGGTTTTGTTATTAGGGTATATACTGAACTCATAGTATCCAAGGGGAAGTGTCCCCACTCCTGTTTTTTGGAAAAGTTTGAGAATGTTTGCTGTTAATCCATCTTTAAATATTTGATTGAATTCAATAATGAAGCTGTTTTTGCCTGAGCTTTAATTTGTTGGAAGAGTTTTAATTGCCATTGCAATTGCTTTACTCGTTAGGTCTACTTAGATTGTGTTTGTTTATTCTTGACTCAAATTTCAGAGTTTGCATCTTACAAGAAATTTGTCCATTTAATCTAAGTTATCTAATTTGTTGGTATGTAGTTTTAATAGTATTCCCCTATTTTTTTTTAACATTCCTCTTCGTCTCCATAATGTCAGTAATAAGGTTCTCTCTTTCATTCCTAATTTTAGTAATTAGTCCTCTCTCTCTTGCTGTCTTGTTCTTTCACCTTCTTTGTTTGGTAAAACTAGCTAAAGGTTTGTCAATTTTGTTCATCTTTCCAAAAATCTAGTTTTGGTTATGTTGATTTACTATATTTTCCTATTCCCTATTTTATTAATTTCCATCCTAATCACCTTTATATTTCCTGATTGCTGCTTGCTTTAGGCTTAGTTTTATCTCCCCCCCCCCCAGTGTTTTAAAGTTGAAGTTATTGATTTGACATCTTTCTTCTTCTTTAGTACTGCAATTCCTGTGCTAGTCCCAAATAAACTCATCTTTCTGAGCTTGTGTAAGTTTAGGTCCACAGTGTGTGTGTGCAGAGATAGATAGATAGATAGATAGATAGATAGATAGATAGATAGATAGATAGATGATAGATAGATGATAGATAGATAGATAGATAGATAGATGATAGATAGATAGATAGATAGATGATAGATAGATGATAGATAGATAGATGATAGATAGATAGATAGATGATAGATAGATAGATAGATGATAGATAGATAGATAGATGATAGATAGATAGATGATAGATAGATAGATGATAGATAGATAGATAGATAGATAGATAGATAGATAGATAGATAGATGATAGATAGATAGATAGATGATAGATAGATGATAGATAGAGAGGATGGAGGAAAGGTGGCACATGAAAGAATGTAGATTTTAGCCAGTGAAGTCTGGCTTATCATATTGGTGTTAAGATTTAGTAATTATATTAACTGAGACAAGTTGCTCGGCTTCTATGAACACCCGTTTCCTCATCTGAGGACATTGTAATTCATACTTGAAGTTTTGCTACAGAAATCAAGAACTGTGTATATTTTGCAACATGATACCTGGAGAAAAATAATTTTTCGATAACTTTTATATAGTATTTATAACAGCAAATGTACTTTATCTTTTATGGAGACAAAAATAATGATGTAAAAACATTTGTATCAGAAGGGACATACGCATTGAAGACATATACAAGTAAGACAAGAGATACCATTCATCATACGCATAATATGGAGAAATAAAGAAATAAAGTATTCTTAAAGGAAAACTAAATAAATTATTTATATGTGGTAATTCAAACACTCAAGGATTCTGATATACTCACGTGTGCTACTATTTTTATGATAATTAAAAGAAATAATGAAAATCATATCAGTTGCTTTTTTCAGAAAGGGTATCATAAGATCATTAAAAAAAATTACTTATCAGCCCCTATTTCCAAAAGCAATTCTTTTGGTATGTGACTTATTTGTTCTTCTTGATAAATAAACAGGATTTATCTTTAATGAATTATGAACATTATATGCTCTTTCTTCTTTTTTAATGTGTCAGAATATCAAAAACAATAACAGAATACCAGAGACATTAACAAATTTTGCATAGCTGAATACTCAAATAGTGTGGGTGGTACCTAGTGTTTTAAAATAAATGCAGAACAAATTTGAAAGTAGTGGAAATAGAAGTTTTTATTGCTCCCAATAGAGAATAAGTATGGTTTTCCATATATTAAACTTCAAATTATGAACTGCATTAGGAAGACTGTTTTTTAAAGAGTAGGATACAGTGAAAGAGAAGAACATTTCTCTAAATATCACATATTTTATTTTAATGCAGGGCATCTACTGTTAAAACTAATCCCCTACCAAAACAAAAAAGATGGAAATTACTTAAAACATTGATGAGACGAAAATGTTCTGGCTGCAGAAAAAGGATTACAGTCACAGACCTTTATGACTTTTTAGGGATAGAAATTACTGAAATTATTAAAGATAATAAAATTTACTGAATTTTATCATTTTGGTATGTTTTATTTTTAAAATGTCTACCGAAACAACTGAGTGATTGAAGATTACAGAATACACAGTATTAAATAATATTAAATCATTAAATAATTTTTCCAAAGAAGATATATAGATGGCCAACACTTGAAAAGATGCTCAACATCACTAATTATCAGGGAAATACAAATCAAAAGCACACTGAAATATCAACTCACACCTGTCAGAAATGGCCAGTATCAAAAAGACAAGAAATAACAAGTGTTGGTGAGGGTGTAGAGAAAAGGGTACTCTCTTGCACTATTGGTGGGAACATAAACAGGTGCAGCCACTGTGGAAAACAGTGTGGCGGTTCCTCAAAAAATTCAAAATAGAATTACCATATGATCCAGTAATTCCACTACTGAGTATTTGCCCAGAGAAAATGAAAACACTAATTTGAAAAGATTTATACATCCCTATGTCTACTGCAGCATTATTTAGAATAGCCAAGATATGGAAACAACCCGAATGTCTATCAATAGATGAATGGATAAAGAAGGTGTGGTATGTGTATATATATATATACACACACACAATAGAATAAGTAGAATATTATTCAGCCATTAAAAGAATAAAATCTTGCCATTTGTGACAGCTTGGATAGACCTAGAGTATTATGCTAAGTGAAATAAGTCAGACAAAGGAAGACAAATACCATATGATTTCACCTACATGTGGAATCTTAAAAAACAAAAATGAACAAAGAAATAGAAACAGACTCATAAATACAGGAAACAAATTGGTAGTTGTCAGAGGTGAGGGATGGGTGAAATAGGGAAAGGGGATTAAAAGGTACAAAAATAAAATAAATATCTTATAAAATAAATAAGTAATGATAATGAAAACTATAGCATGAGGAATACAGTAAAAATACTGTAGTTACTTTGTATGGTGACAGATGGTAACTACATCTATTATGGTGAATATTGTATAATGTATGGAGTTGCCAAATCACTACATTGTACACCTAAAACTAATTAACATTACATGTCAACTATACTTAAAAAAAAAGAAATAAATTTAATACATGGAAGGCTTCAAAATGTAATATTTGACCTGAGTCCTATATCTCAGATATATTCTGTAATAGAAGCTTTAATTTGAATGTCTAAATGAGCACTTACATAATTAAATCGGGTTTTACTTATTTTGTTTCCTAATAAAAGAGTTGTCAGCTTCTTAAATGAAAATATATTATTAAAATAGGAATTAGAATATTCATGCAGTTACGGTAGGAAATACTGCTTAGAACCTAACATCATGTCTTGCCTTTAAGTAATATTGTGGTGAGTACCTTAAGAAAGTAGAAAAATAATATGATTAAATAATACCAATTACTTAGGAAGGTACAAGTGTATTTCATTAGAATCTTAAGGTTTTTTTTAAAAAAATGTAAGCACTTAGTGTTATATGTGAGTGATGAATCACTAAATTCTATTTCTGACCTAATATTACATTATATGTTAATGAACTGGAATTTAAATAAAAACTCGAAACTGTCAAGAAAAAAAAGAAAGAAAGAAAAAAGTGTAAATTATCAAAAAAAAAAGTATAACTATACAAGTCCTATTGTACATACTTTTTATTCATACTAGAGCAAATGCACTATCAGAGTTTATTTCATCCTTCTGTTTACTTTTCTTAATAATAATATATATCAATTATTAATTGGTATTACATATTAATTCATTAATATATTTTACATTTTTGTTATCTATAATACCAACATATATGTAATATATAATATATGCAAGTATATAATTATATATAATACACATTTATCAATCAATTTATCAATTAATCAGTAATATATAGTATATATTACTAATAATATATAACACATATTTAATGTTATATGAGATCTATAATGCACAGTATTGCTCTAATCTGGGGAAGGAAACAAGTACAGAGAACCCCCCCCTCCAAAATCAATGAAAATAGGTCAACACCTCAACATATAATAGTGAAGTTCACAAATCTCAGAGACAAAGAGAAAATCCTGAAAGCAGTTCAGAAAAGAGGTCCATAACCTATAAAGGTAGAAACTATAGCCTGGCAGCAGACCCATCCACAGAGACCTGACAGGCCAGAAGGACTGGCATGATATATTGAGGGTGCTACATGAGAAAAATATGTAGTCAAGAATACTTTAACCAGCTATGATGTAATTTAAAATAGAAGGAGAGATAAAAAGCTTCCAGAACAAATAGAAACTAAAATAATTTTTTATCACTAAACCAGCCTTGCAAGATATATTAAAGGGGATCCTTTAAGCAAAGAGAGAGCCCAAAAGTAATGGAGCCCAGAAACGAACAGAGACAATCTACAGAAACAGTGACTTTACAGGTAATACAATGGCACTAAATTCATATCTTTCAATAGTTGCTCTGAATGTAAATGGGCTAAATGCCCCAATCAAAAGACACACGGTATCAGATTGAATAAAAAAGCAAGACCCATTGATATGCTGTCTGCCAGAGACTCATTTTAGACCCAAAGATACCTCCTTATTGAAAGTGAGGGAGTGGGAAACCACTTATCATGATAATGGACATCAAAAGAAAGCTGGGGTGGCAATCCTTTTATCAGACAAATTATACTTTACACCAAAGACTGTAATAAAAATGAGGAAGGACACTATATCATACTTAAAGGGTCTATCCAACAAGAAGATCTAACAACTGTAAATATTTATGCCCCTAATATGGGAGCAGCCAATTATATAAATCAATTAATAACAAAATTAAAGAAACACACTGATAATAATACAATAATAGTAGGGGACTTTAACACCACATTCACTGCAATGGACGGGTCATCTAAGCTAAAGATCAACAGGTCTCAACTGGTACCAAAAGATCGGGATCATTCCCTGCATATTTTCAGACCACAATGCTTTGAAACTGGAACTCAATCACAAGAAGAAATTTGGAAAGAACTCAAATACATGGACATTAAAGAGTATTCTACCAAAGAATGAATGGGTCAACCAAGAAATTAAAGACGAATTTTAAAAAATAATGGAGACAAATTGAAATGAAAACACAACTGTTCAAAACCTTTGGGATGCAGCAAAAGTGGTCCTAAGAGGGAAGTACACAGCAATACAAGACTTTCTTAAGAAACAAGAAAGGTCTCAAATACACAACTAACCTTACACCTAAAGGAGCTGGAGAAAGAACAGCAAATAAAGCCTAAACCCAGCAGGAGAAGAGAATTAATAAAGATTAGAGCATAGATCAATGAAATAGAAACCAAAAGAACAGAACAGACCAACAAAACTAGGAGCTGGGTCCTTGAAAGAATTAATAAGATCGATAAACCCCTGGCCAGACTTATCAAAAAGAAGAGAATGGACCCAAATAAAAAAAAAAAAAACTATTAATGAGAGAGGAGAGATTACAATCAACACTGAAGAAATACAAACAATTACAAGAACATATTATGAGCAAATATATGCTAATAAATTAGGCAATCTGGAAGAAATGGTTGCATTCCTAAAGATGTACAAACTACCAAAACTGAAAGGAAGAAATAGAAAACCTGAACAGACCATAATCATCAAGGAAATTGAAGCAGCAATCAAAAATTTCCCAACAAACAAAAGTCCAGGGCTGGATGGCTTCCCAGGAGAATTCTACCAAACATTTAAAGAAGTAATAGCTATTCTTCTGAAGCTGTTTCAAAAAATAGAAATGCAAGGAAAACTTCCAAACTCTTTCTATAGGTATAATAATAGATACCTGGTATATTTGCCTTACCAATTTTCATGGCCTTTCTAGTAATAAAAATTCTAATTTTCACTTCCAATGAATTGAATGGGGCTTGAAATACTCCTCATCTCCATACATGAGCAAATATCTAATCCTAACTAGCCCATGTATTTCATTATTCTAGTCCTAGTGATTAGGTCAGATGTAGCTGTGTAACCCAGGCTAAAGCAAATGAGATTCCATCTCAAGAGGTTTGCTTCTTTCTCTCCTTGAGTTCATTCTATTGATAAAATTACAAGCCTGGAGTTTCTTTTGACCCTTTGCAGCTACATAAATAAAATAGAATCATACCTGAGAAGGAAAAGGTAGCACGTCCTGGGATTGAGGAATCGATGTCTCTTCTTTTGAGTATTTGAATCCAGACATCCCTAAAGCCATACTATTCTCTGGACTCCTAATTAAATAAAATAATAAATTATTTTTAAGTCAATTTGAGTTGATGCTCTGTCCAAAGGTAAGAATCCTCACTAATACATGCAGACTGAAAATTTGTGCCCTATATATGACAAAACGGAGCACAAAAGATGTCTAAGACAACATTCCATAAATAACTATCTTGGCATGCCAAATATGACTTTGGCCTCTATATTTTTTAATACAAGGCTTTAAAATATTTAAAAATATTAAAAAATTTAAAAATTCAAAATATTTAAAAATAATATAAACATTACCTTAAATATATAATTTCCATAAATTAACCAGAAGAGAAAGATAATTTCTATATATTTTTCTTGTTTCAGCTTTATTTATTCAGTGGTATGTTTGTTTTATTTTCCAGTGGTGCATTTATTGTGTTTCTGTTATTAAACACACCAGGTTTCTACCTCTAGCCAATAGAAATATTAAATATCTTAAAGGAACTGATTTCCTCACGTATTTAATGAAGTTACTGGGTCTACTGATTTCTCACTTTCTTTTCATCTCTGAAATAAGACTAACAAATACAAATTTATGCATTCAAACAATGGTTTACCTAAGTGTAAATGCTCCTAAATTACCTGGCTACTTCTTTTTTGAGAGCTTATAATTTCTGTAACTACCTCACCATACACTCTATGAAAATGTTTTGTACTTGGAAGTTATTGTATCATCATCATCCTAGAAAATATTTCAAGAGAAAATTTTAATAGAAACTAATATTCTGTGGAATTAAGTTATATGTAAATGGTGAAAAAAGTTGAGCTGAATAGGTGCCTACAGAAAGCTCTATGGATGGTGAAGATCATTTGGAGATTACCCTTAGCTAAAGGGTGTTAACTTGGGCAAGACTACAGGAGTATATACAAAGGTAATGGGGTGAGAAAACAGTGGACTACAAAAATATCAGTCTTGATGGATTAGAGTCCTCAAAAAAATAGGTTTTGGGATAAAGAATTTGCATAAGTGGGACAAACTACCAATAAAGAAGGATATTATTTCAAAGATAGACTAGAAACAGAAAGAATGGGTAAAAACAGAAAAAAATTGAGGTAGAAATCCATGAGACAAATTGAAGTTAATGTCTCATATGTCTGAATAATGTAGACAGTATAGATATTGTAACATAGATAATGAAGCTATTGATGGTCAATGTTTTGTAAAAGTCATTGCGTAAAATAGAATAGGGAATCATCAATAGGGAACCACTGGAGGTTATGTGCCTATCAAAGAGCCTTCATTTATAGGGCAGCCAATTGACTTGGCTTTTATGCCTTTATTCATACAAGATCATCAAGGTAGATGATGAAACAGGTAGTCTTACCTTGGACTAGGGATTAATGAGCAAGATATAACAAAAAGCGTGAGCCAAAGAAATATGAATAATAATGAACAAAAGTGCTGAAGTGACCATGGAATCAAAACCAGAAGGCAGAGCCAATCTGAGGCTCCTTAGAAATGAGCTTTGATCTTGCTCAATATCACTTTCTGAAAGCCAAGTATGATGTTTGACATATACAAAATGCTTGTTCATTTTGATTAAAACCAGGAAGGAATGATTGAGACTGTAGGGAGGCATACAGAAGAGGTTATAACTGGTGGCATATGAATCTTATTCTGTCATCAGACATATTTTGCTCAGAAGTCCCAATATTTTTAAAAAGTTGTTTTTGAACCTTAACCCAATAGTTAAGAATATCTCCACCTATCCTCTTTACCATGTACCTTGTTTGATTTATAAATTCATGAAATTCATGCTATCTTGCCCACATACACATTTTAGTTAATGACATTTAATATAGTTCAGTAGTCGGGGCGCCTGGGTGGCTCAGTTGTTAACGTCTGCCTTTTTGGCTCAGGGAGTGATCCCAGAGTCCTGGGATTGAGCCCCACATCAGGCTCCTCGCTGGGAGCCTGCTTCCTCCTCTCCCACTCCCCCTGCCCATGTTCCCTCTCATGCTGCTGTCTATCAGATAAATAAATAAAAATCTTAAAAAAATATGTATATATAGTTCAGTATTCATGATGAGAAGTATTCCAGAAAAGCATTATTGTTAATAATGTATATAATTATATGTATATATTATATCATTAAAATAAAAAACAAATGTGAGATATTAGTATACTAATAATTATATTAGTATACTATCAATATAACAAATAAAGGTCAAAGTAGATTTCTAATAGAACAGCAAAGATTTAAGACCAACAATGAATTTTGCCTTTAAAACTTTTATCTAAAATTATACTCGTGCTTGCTTTATCATAAAAATCCATTATATTATCAAGGAATATATATTTGCCACCCTAATATTCAATAAATATTAGGCAAGCATTATTAATACACAGCCATGGTTTAATCAAATATGGGAAGCCATTTCAAATGTTATATGGGTCTCGAAATTAGAAATCCTAGATCATTTAGAACTCAATCTCCGTATTTTACAAATAAGAAAACACAACACAAAAATGACAATTTTATAACATGCAGGTAAATCATGGTAGAAACAGACTATCATCTTGACTTCCAACCCTAACTTCTTTCCATTCAACCACTTAGTTTCAGAGTGGGCCAGGCTGTGTGACAAATAAACCCAAGCACAATTTCTTGCTTATTTAACAGGAAACTGCTAATGTTCCCATTTATTCAATAACTTGCATACATTTTCCACTCACTTCCTAAAAGCCCTGGGCCAGAAATGACATACATGTTTATGTATTTGCTTAGTTTCTTTGAGTTAAAAAAAAAATCCTTCCCTTTGCTTTGTGTTACCCTTACAATGACCTGTCTTTTATACCTAGATATTCTCCTTTGTTTTTATGCCCATGTTTTGGCAATGGGAATGAGAGGGTGTTGTATGAACTCCTTCTTTTTTAAAAATGTTTGTATCAAATCTTAAAATGACTCTTATGCAACTGTATGAGCATAAATGAAATTTTTTGTAGAATTAAACATCCTCCTTGGATATAGTAGTTCAGAGTTTACTTTTTAATCATCTTCAAATAAAAGACATACAGGATCCTGTATAATGAAGATTGTATCAACATAATCGGAAATTTGTCATCTACAGTCTTTTATATGTTGTTGGGTATGTGAGATGTAACTTCCTCACAGGTGATGAAGACGCTAAAAGCTTCAACCTGTAGGCTACCGGCTGCATATCTTTTATATTTACCAATATATCTCTGGAACTTAGCACACGTAAAAAATATTTTGATATTGATAAATTACTGAACAAGTGAATACATAAATAGACCATCTCTCTAGCAACCTTATCTCCCAATGAGTATAAAAATGAATTTGCAAAAGTGACAACAATAATCCAACCCTTTATTCTGCCCTCGGGTATTGTCTTACTGCATTGACTTGTAGTTTTAGTCATGTGACCAGAGTGGATCAACCTAAATGTGATGGAGACAGAGAAGGGAGAAGGGCTCATGAGTTGAGGCATGCCTGAACTTGCTGCTCCTGAGAAATTCTGATCTCTACTGTATGAATGAGCCAAACTGCCTGTGGATAATAAGAAACAGGAGCCAACTCATCCTCACCCTCATTCCCCTGCTGACATTGAATCAGGTGCCACAAAAGGTTTGAGGCAGCATAGACCCAGCCACCCTGCTGCTAACCAGTGGTCCCTTGAGCTGCCTGAATTAGAACTTCCCAGTAAACTCATAGACTTGAGATAAAAAAAAAAAAAAAAAACAATTATTTGTTGATGTAAGCCACAAGAGTTAAGACGATTACATACTAAAAGAAAACTTAACTGATAGACTTGGGAAGTAAGAACTTCTCAGGAGAGTCATACTAGGAGCCGAAAAGTGATTGAGATGTTCACAGCAATCACAGCATTCACATCCTTTGGAGGACAGAGGATTTTTTTTTTTTTTTACATTGTGCTCATGGAGAACACAGTTGCTATTTATTTTTGTGTTCTTTTATTCAGAGTTGTTTATAGCAACACAAAATGAAGGTAAAAGGAAGTAAATTAAAGAGGAAAGGAAACAACCAGACATGTGTTAGTCATTCAATTTACTTCACACATGTAATATTTCTTATTGGCTAAATATCTAAGGTTGAATAATGATTTATTATAATGTAGCCTATCTTTTAGGTTGCTACATTCATCCTAAATGATGAAGCTTGTTTTAGTGCCTAAATAAAGCTGAACATTTTTATGTCAGTTCTTCTAAATGCGCTCTCCTCTCTTAAAACACCCAAACTAAACATGTATCCCTTAAAGTAAACAGCTTTTCAGAGGACATTACCGTGGTCTTTTGGCATTTTAGAGAATTAGTGAGTTATTTTTAGTGCTGGCCCAAATCATCTTCTCAATTTTCCTATCAATCAAATCTACAGAAGTTGGCTAGCACTTGTCATTGCAACAATCCCAGGAAAATAAATGAAATAAGAAATGACAGCATAGACAAGGAGATTTCTGTCCAAGAAGAAGAAAAAGATCAGAAGTGGCATTGCACAGAAATAATATATCAGAACATAAACTACAAAATAACTGAAGACAAATTTATATGAAATAAGAGATAGAGACAGCAAGAAGTCGGTAGGTTTAAAGTGATGAAAGTTGCAATCTTTAAGGAACTATTAAATTTCCTCTGTTTTCAATTGGGTTTGCTGTGAACAGCTCTGGCTGCTTGCAAAAGCAGTAAGTGATAAGACTGTGAAGTTCTGTACCTTTTTCCCCTCACGCTAACACATGAGCCTAGCTGCACAAATAACATCACCAATTAGTAGCATCAAACAACCAGCTAACTTCCAAATTCATCTTTTCCTTAGTAGAGACAGTGGCTAAGATCTCAGACATGTACATATTAATTACACAATATCTAACCAGCTTAAATATAAAAAAGGCTTTCAGAGTGAGTTAAAGAATATTAATTTTCTCCCTTCTTCCTCCTTTTTTTTTCCTCCTGCCTTTCCCCCTCTTTCTTCTCCTCCATCTTCTTCTTTTACTTCTCCTTTTCTCTTCCCTCAAAACGTATAGATACAGTTTCAGTGAAAGCTGGACACTATATTCAAAACTACCATGAGCTTCTCTGAACAAAGTAATCTGTAGGAAGTAAATCTGATTTACAAATCTCTATTTAAAGACTCATCATTTTGAAATATGTTCAAAGTGTCATTTGACCCACTTTTCTAATCTGAGAGAATAACGGATATGGAATTGGATTTTTATAGTTTGGAAATGAAAAATAGCACTTTCTTCTCATAAGAGGAAATATAAAAAGGAAAGGAAACAGATCGTCCTTAAACTAAGGGCAAGTTTTAAAATATTTCTTTAGTTCTAGAAGGGTTCTGGGGGTACAAAAGCAGACAGTAATTTTAGTTGAAATTTCTGGAGGTAGGAAAAGCTTTGACACACAAAGAGCCCCAGTACCTGTCACCAGGGTCAAATATCTAAGGGTTTTGATCAGCAATGAGGTTCCCCAGTCTGGGTGAGAAATTGTCTAGATATCACATCCTTTGGGGTGGAGCAAAATAGAGGCTTCCAGCATCAGTAAGAACCGGTTCTGAACTAATAAGAACAACTCTGAGAACTGGGATGGGGCGGGGTGGGGGAGGCGGGGTAAGAAGAGCCATAAGTGTTAATGTTTCCCTCGATGAACCATTAATTTTTTCTCAGGTAAAAACCTAATAAATCAGAGACTGACACTATGAAACAGATTATAACTTTGAAAATTATTAGCAAATAGTGAATATTCAAATAGTGAGTATTTTAACCATGTCATAACAGGGATTGTTAAAGGTGACTATGTTAGAAGCAGGCAAAAATTTCGGTTTATGTTTATTAATTTTTTAAAGTTCAGAATTTAAATGACAAAACATATGTAAAGGTAGGTGTTTATGCATGTAGGAACTTACTAAAGAAGTAAAACATACCCTAATAAGTAGTTTTTGTTTTTATTTTTATTTTTTTAAAGATTTTATTTGTTTATTTGACAGAGAGAGAGACAGCCAGTGAGAGAGGGAACATAAGCAGGGGGAGTGGGAGAGGAAGAAGCAGGCTCCCGGCAGAGCAGGGAGCCCAATGCGGGGCTGGAGCCCGATGCGGGGCTCAATCCCAGGACTCTGGGATCACTCCCTGAGCTGAAGGCAGATGCTTAACGACTGAGCCACACAGGTGCCCCAGTTTTTCTTTTTAAAAGAACGAAAAAATAAGTACAAAATAATAGACAATTCAGTAAAATTTGTTGATGATACTGCAAAAGCATTCACAAAGCTCCTCAACATAGGAGAACAAATAATTAGCACGTTTTCGCGTTGAGACCACAAGTTAATACACTAAGAACACAAAAACTTTGTGTTGAAATTTTGTAAGACAGATTATAAAAAATATGTTAATAAAAGAAGCTTCTACACATTTCTTGATTTTTTCCCCCAAATATTCTTTAAACAAGTGAAAACTCGTGGCATTTTCTCAAGTTGTAACACCAGAGCTGGATATTTAGAATTAACTGTGATAAATATGGATTAGACCTATGAAAGAACTGTGTTTATATGTCTGATACTTGCTGCAAAATCAAAGAGAAAAAAAATCATAATCTTTTACCCATTGGAGATTTGTCCAAATTCATCCCCACATGACTCAGAGAGAAAACAAACAAACGAAAAACAGAGTGTACTCTTTCTCCTGGATTGTGAACTTGGTCTGCATTATATATCTAGTCTTCAGTAACATTCATTCACATCTTAGTTCCATTCCCTTGATTTCTTCCTGGATTGGCTGATGAATAATTTCCAGTAGAAATATTTCAAAGTGGTCTTGAATTACTGTTTGCAATTTCAGAAAATTATATACCTATGTATATGCAGATGCTGATGATAAAAAATGAGTCTCAATATTGATCATTTGGGCTACAATAATCTTGAGCTTTTCCCATAGTTGGAATTTTTGTAGCTCTAATTAGTAAAGTTATTTCTCCATTGTAGTAAACATTTTTTTCTATTTTCCTTTTTTAATTTAATTTTTATTTTTTTAAAGATTTTTTATTTATTTATTTGACAGAGAGACAGCCAGCGAGAGAGGGAACACAAGCAGGGGGAGTGGGAGAGGAAGAAGGAGGCTCCCAGCAGAGCAGAAGCCCGATGCGGGGCTCGATCCCAGGACCCTGGGATCACGCCCTGGGCTGAAGGCAGATGCTTAATGACTGAGGCACCCAGGCGCCCCATATTTTCCTTTTTTAAAGTGACTATTCAAATTTTATGTGAAAAATTTTACAATTCTAGTGGGTCAATTATGAGAATCTTTCTCAAGCCAATTCCTGAAAGAAGCACTTCCACTTTCTGAAAGAAAGTGCAAATCAGTACCTATGAAAATCTGGAAGGAAAAATAATGATTTGGTCACCCATTGCATGTAATTTAATTAAATCAAGAAGCAAGCATATATGGGTATCGTGTATGTGTGTGAAGTCATCATAGAAAATTACTCTGATTTAGAAGGTATGGCAAATCTTTTATTGTTGTTGTTCGTTTTTAAAGATTTATGTATTTTAGAGAGAGAGCATGCAAGGTGGGGGAGGGGCAGAGGGAGAGAATCTCAAGCAGACTCCTTGTTGAGCGCAGAGCCCCAAGCAGGGCTCTATCCCATGACCCTGAGGTCGTGGCCTGAGCTGAAATCAAGAGTTGGATGACTGATGACCTGAGCTGAAATCAAGAGTCGGACAACTAACTGACTGAGCCACCCAGGCAAATCTTTACAAATGTTAAACTCTAGCTTGCTATTTCAAGATTTATGACAACAGTTCTGACTTTTCAATATGGAAGAGGAACATTTACAGAAGCTTTTTCTAAATTATTGGAAATATCTTCAGGTTAATTTACATTAACTATGAATAATTTTAAAATGTACTTTTTCAGATATGATATATGAGAAAATATTTAATTGACATATGAAAAAATATTTAGTGTTCATAGAATTTTAGTTTAATGTAACATTGCTGAACCTTGGAAAAACACACAGCTTCCACTTTAGAGGTAACAGAGCAAGGAACATGAACAAATGTGTTTTTCTAGGATTCTCTTTTCCCAAGTAACCTAACATTGACATAGTTGTTAGATTCTTGGCTATAGATATTACCATAGGTCACTATTTAAGAGCAGAAAGAGAGATGGGTAGTAGAAAGTATAAAATTCTGCAGTCCATTTTCTAATAGAATTATGTATGTAATTTTTACTGTCTTATTAAAAATTTGGGGATAGATTAGACTATGATTGAGAAAATACGGGCTCTCTAGTTTTGGAACTAAACTAGCTGTAAGTGCTCTAAGACACTATATTTTTTAGAAACCATCTTCAAATATCAATGAAAAAAATGTAAGTCTATAGACAATGTGAATCCAAATATAATATCATGAAGAAAAATAAGCATTTTTTTCTTTAAAAATATTATTTTAAGCTATTTTTAGACTCTGGTTGTTAGGTGTGCTCATCGTTCCTCAATGTCACTTAAGTATTCATTTCTACAGTTGAAGAAAGACCAGGGAAAAAGAATATTATTGTTAAAATTGCTTGTCATTTTGAATAATGGACTGAAATCACATAACTTACATTATCTGTTTCCTGAAAAGAAAATGCATGAGTTGAAGGGAAGTAGAGCCATTAACAGGAGGGAAAACTCTCCAAGAAAAGTTTTGCTTTTAGTTAGAGAATCAAATACTGATCTATAGCTATGAATAAGAACGTCATTGATAGTATAATTCCTGGATGAAAATGTTTTACTGAAAACATTTTTATTTTTACAATATTTTATATAGATTACCATTTTTTAGGACTGTAAAAATTCAAGAGAAGTAACAATTACTAAGTATATAAGTAAGATACTTGTCTCCCTTCATTCAACCATCAGAATCAAGAATAAGAATAAAAGTCTATCTTTCAATCAATAGTATTGTTTTTTCCAGACAATATACATATCCACACATTTCAACTCATAGGAAGCATACATGTCTTGAGAATTTTAATATATAATTCCAACTAAACAAGATAGACAACTTATCCTTCTCCACTTCTTTGCTAGCTAGTGTGTTTGAAACATTACTAAAATCTCTGAAAACCTATAATAAATGTTGCAATCTTCCTGGACTCAAAATTTCTATAGATATGGAATAATTTCACCCTTTCCTTATACAGCCACTGCTCACTCTGAAACAAAGAGGGCATAGAAATTGCAAGGATTCAACATCCCTTAATATTCATCCTCTGTTCCTTGGTGCCCTCCTAGTTCACATTTGATACTACTAGTAAATCAACTTGGCTTCACTATATACAAATTCCCCTCCTACACAAATAGAATTTCAAGAGACTGGCTAAAGACAGGGTGGGAGAAAGTCCTCCCAGAATGCAGACTCTGAAACTCATGGTGAAGTTAGAGTCTCACAGGAAAAAACTTTGGCATCCATCCAAAGGGCTTAGGCAAAGCAGCCGAAGCCAGGCAAGATTCAATAGCACAATAATCTTGTAAAGAGTCTACAGAAGGAGGATTAGAAAGTTTTAGGTCAAGATGGCACTCTTGGAGTGTATCCATCACAGATATGAATGTACGTGTGTATTTAGCACACATTGTCTCAGGAATGGACAAGAAGAGAATTCTTAAGACTAGATAGCCAGCTAAGTTAGGTTTCCCTCACTTCCATGCGTATTTAATTAAAATGATTGGTTGATTGATTGATTTTAGAGAGAGATGGGTGGGAGGGGGCGGGGGGAGAGCATGAGAAGGCACGGCTGGGGGAGAGGGAGAGAGAATCCCAAGCAGAGTCTGTGCTGAGCACAGAGCCTGATGCAGGGCTCAATCGCACGGCACTGAGATTATGACCTAAACCAAGAGTCTGACACTTAACCAATTGTGCCACCCGGCTGCCCCATTTCCATGGGTGTTTTAAATTATTCTGTACCTTCAGCTCACCATTTCACCAATCACAACCGCTTGGGAGATATGTGTTTCTATCCCATCAAAGATGTGTTTTACATATTTTTCTACAAAAATCTTATAGCACTGTTTCTCAAACACCTTGCCCTTGATAGTGGGAAAAGGGTGTTATTAAGGAAAAGACAGACAATTAATAGATGGGAGATAGGTAGGTAGATGGATGGATGGATGGATGGATGGATGGATAGATAGATAGATAGATAGATAGATAGATAGATAGATAGAGATGCAAATATGAACTCTCTGTAACTTATCGTACCTATGCCAGAAGCTATAGATCCTCTAAATGTCTCTGAAGGAATATTCCCAACACCAATATCATTAGTAGAGTCATAGTCCATGCAATAAGTCAAGAACCACTAACTAGGTGAAAGTCAGTTATTCAATCCCTACGTGTTTGTTTTATGTTTTAAGTGTTTTTGTTTTGTTTCAATATCTATGCTTTTTATTCTTAAAATCATTGAACCTGACAATAGGTTTCTTGATGTGTATCTGTAGACAGTACTAAATGCATCTTTGGTCTTCAGGAAGTAAATCTTGTTGGCAGTGAAGCTGATTCATTCTTTTTTAAGAACCATTTTGCTGTGGACTCCTGTAGTTCAATATTTATTGAGTGTCTACTCTCTGAACTACTGCTCTGTATTAGACACCTCATTGTTAGACTGTTTACATGTGGAAAGCACTTGGGCAGAGTTCAAATTCATTTGATGGGTTTCTTAGGCATGGCTGCCCTCTCATAGTAGCAGTTTAGGAGGATGTCTTCTGTATTACATTAAATGATACACGTCAAACAAGCTTGAATATAATTCCATGGCAATCAAACATCTTAGGTTTCAGGAAGAGATACTGTAGGGCTTGAAGTGTTTTATACATACTATGATCAAACTCATTCAGATACAAGGTTAAAGGATGTGCTCCTGTGCCCAAACACTTCAAAGCTTTTTCTTTTAAGATTTATTTATTTGAGAGAGAGTGTGAGTGGGGGGAGGAACAGAGGGAGAGGGAGAAGCAGACTCCACACCTAGCGTAGAGCCAGATGTACCGGGTAGAGCTGGACTAAGGACCCTGAGATCCTCACTTGAGCCAAAATCAAGAGTCAGACACTCAACCAACTGAACCACTCAGATGCCCTGACTCAAAGCTTTTTGAAAAGGAAGTACATAATAAGCATTACATCAGAATATATTTTGATCTAGTCCAGCAATGGGCATCTAAATATTTACATTATTCATTTTTTGACATAACTGTTATATAATAGCATGGTTCCACAGGAAGAAAATGGAACTGTTTAATAAAATCTGGGTGCTACAAGATCCTCTCACCTCTTAGACTCTGTGAAAGGCTCTACATCCATTTTCTGCAATTCTGCCATTGTAAAATAGTACCATTTCCTGGGAGAACACCATTTAATATGGTTACATATAGTTCTAAGGTCCTCAGCCAGTGATTCTCACACTGTGCCTCTTTGTAGAGTCTGTTTAAAAGACGGATGACTTGATGCCAGTCTATAAAGGTTCCATATTGAGATGCAGAAGTATCCTATGTTACATGGCTTCTATATTCATTGCTCTCATAATTCCTGTCATACTGCATGTAATTCCTGAAGAACCGATCAGAAATAAAAATATGACTACAGCACTTGCTAATCAATATCTTACTCTGATCTATGCATGAAGTTATATACAGAGAATTTGAACTGATTTCCTAGAAGCACCAAACTCTCCCATGAGCTACAGGCTTTCCGTGCGATGATCGCCGCTCTCTCCTCCTGCTTAATTTCTCATTGCTTTTTTCTGTGTTGTAAGCTCTAGCAGAAGTCACTTTGCATTTTCTTTTAATGTTTACTGTCTGCTCTGTGCCTCATTGGATTCCCATCCACTAGAAAGTAACTGTAAATGTAAATCATCCACTCTAACGTTTAGCTCATTGCCATGTAACCAGCACCAGTCTCTGGCACATAGATTCTCAACAAATATTTTCTGAAGAAATGAAGAAACAAACGAATGTTTTAAAAGTTAATTTTACAGGAAGTCTTCTCTGCTCCTCCCCCAACACCTTCAAGCTAAATTAGATGCCCCTCCACAGTGTTCCCATGTTAATACAGTTTTCTGTTACTGGGAATGCCTACACTATTTGTTTACCCCTAAACATTGAATTCCTTGCATTATTTGTTATGTTTTATTTGTATTGTTTTTCAAATTTCTCATGCCTCATAGGACAGATGACACATTTTGGGCATTCAATAAATATCTGTTGAATGAATGTATGAATAAATTCATTTTTAATCCTAAAAGAGTTTATGTGTGTGTGTGTATGTGTGTGCGCGCATGCATTCATCCAGGTTCAATGCTATCCAGCTTTCTTCTCGCTTTTGTCAAGGTTACCTGTGCATTTGCTTTCTGGACTAGATTCTACTTGGCTCTTTTGAGCAAAAAGAAACAAAAATTTTAGATTACCAGAAGAGAGAGATCACTCCTTTCTTTTTTTGCTGTAGCTGTTTTATTCACAAGCACTTTATTCCTTTTCAAACTGAATGCCATAAAAACATTCATTTACTGCCCAAATTTTTCCAGCCTCCTGCTGAGGTATGAGAATTGTCAGAGTTCTCAATGATTGAGGTGGATGAATTATCAGTCACATCTTCCATTATGTGTCATATAGAGATGCCAAGAATCTATACGTAATTTGGACATTATTCAAAGGGTATCCATGACAAAGGTTTGCAAAGTTTTTTATATCTTAAAATATGATAGGGAGCCAGGAAAGTACGGAACAAGTGAAATGTGAAAGTCAAGGTAGAAATGATTCATTAAAAGAAGTTAAAACGACCCATCCAGAAGAAAAAATCATGTGAAAATCCATAAGGTTTGTTTCGTTTTAGTAACAAAGAAATATTCTGGAGTTGATAGTGTGTGAGCTCTATGGTTAGAAGATGACCCAGAAGAACCACAGGGAACAGCAGCCTGAAGTAATAAATACTGAGATCTTAAAAAAAAAAAAGGATCTGCTACTAAGGTTGTTTTCTATAGTTGTTCCAGATGTTGTTCAGTTGCTTTTATTCCTATCATTCAAATGAGAGTCATTAATAAATAAATACGACCTACAAGCCTATGCAGAATTACAATTAAAACATTTTAATGTCTACTATCACAGTAAACCCAGCAGTAACAATAGTTACAGAAAACTTTGAAATTTATCTTTTCAATATTCCTATCTTGAATGATTCTGTTTATTTCTTTTTACCTTTTTATCTGAGGGGAAAGGCACAGACCATAATATATGGGTCCTTGAAATGTTCACAAACAAAAGACCCCCATGTCACCAGTCCAGATTATGATACAGGACCCTCCCCAGAATCTCCCTTGTATCCTCTCCTGTTCAACCCCACTTCTTCATGGAGAACCACCACCTGAATTCTAACTCAGAGATTCAAACGTGCAGTTTCTGATATTCATACATCAGGAAATCTGCATTTCTGCCATCTTTTGAGGAAATCAGATCTGACAGCTTTTGGCCTGCTGTCCCTAGGGAGGAGCCTGGGGAAGTAGAGACAGCTGTTTCAGGGGCGTCGCCTCTCCAGCCCACTTCCTTGTTTGTCACCTGCCTCACCCTCTGGTGTAAGGGTTTGCAACACCTGCCTATTTTCATTTCTCAATCCTAACTTCAAAGCCTTTGTGCTTTTGACCACCCTGCTTGCTTTATACAAGATAGCATTAGAGAAATAAGAAAATTTTTTAAAAAGTAAAAAAAAAGTTTCCGTTTTTCTCAACTCACTGAATTACACTTCAATTAACAACATTATTTCAAAACTAGAAATTTTTATAGCCATCTGTAAATAAAGCTATGTGAAAATATGCTTCCTCTATCAATTACAATAATCAGGATATTTAAAAATATGATATGGGTGTGAAGAATTTCAGCTAAATCAGGATTCTTCAATATTGTGGATGGATATTGGAGTATAAAATATTTTTATTTTACTGTTTTGAACCCATCTGTCCAACTGGTTATAACTGGCTACTGATCTTTGCTTCTTATGTTGTTACCCAAGGGGCAAAAGTAAAGACCTGGATGAGTCCTGATTTGCAGTTTGTAATTTTCAACTGAGTTACAATATTTTGGGGAAAGATATTAGGTAGGATCTGAGAGTTCTTTGGCAGAGGAAGTCAGTCTGTTAAGTGGTTTTATGAGATATATGAATATATTAGACCCTGTCTACTGTTATGTGTCAGCTAAACAGAAAACAAAAACAAAAGCAAATAATGAAGTAGGTTTAAACAATAAAGCAACCAAAGGATCCACTGAATTCACTTACCATATGCTGAGGCATACAACACTCCCTTTTCCCACAGTAGTTTAGGCACAAATTGAAGAGTCGGAAATCTTTCCAAACTGAGATCAAATTTGCTTGGCTTTGTTTTTTGAGTTTTTGCTGAGTTTGAAGTATATGGTAAAAGGCAACAATGACAATATCGGTGGGAAAATCTGGAACACAGGAAGCATTTGATAAATGTTTGCTAAAAGAATGAATAACATAGAATGAAAAATAAACACATAAAAACATAAAATAGGATTCAGTTGCTTAAGAGAAGTCTTCACAATCCATCACCTAGATACTTATATTCAAAAGGCAAAGATGTTTTGAAAGAGATTTAAGCTTTCCCAGTAAAAAGAGTGGATTTGGTAATGAAAAACCTAAATTGCTGACATTCTATTATTTCTTCCTTCTCAGATGAAATAGGCACATTGAATAAACTGGAATTTCATGAGATTTAAAAGTTTTTTTTTTAAAATATGTCAAGTAATGGAAGGCCTTGAAGACAGAAACATGAAACTGACATGTACCTTTCAACTCCTCTCTTCCTGCCATCTGAGAACGTACAGCTGCCTTCACTTTGGGGTTCTGGGATAATCATGGGCATTATCAAGATCTGTCTCTAGAGGGAATTCCATGAAACGTTTCCTACCTAGAACAGAAACTAGACGTAGTTGGTCAGATCTTCCATGTAAAGATTTAAAATTCCCCAGTCCTGATGAGTAAGGTCAAGGTTGTACGACCCAAAATGTTATGTCTCTATCTTAATTACAATAAAGCCTAATAGCTGTTCTACTTTTTATTACCCATTCCTAGAAATCAATCTATTTCTTCACCATTTTCCCATGGCTTTGTGTGTGTGTGTGTGTGTGTGTGTGTGTGTGTGTGTGTGTTTATGGCATGGTAAATATTTTAAAAATTCGTCATTCAACTGTCAGGCAACCCAAAGAAGCAAATGAGTGACCCAAGAGAGGCAGTTTGAAATTTTTAAATTTTCCATGTTCTTATACAGATAATTGAGATGTGACCACAAAAAAACACACACTCGCACACACACACACAAAACTCAATCAAACAAGCAAAAAAAAGAGCGCCTTCTAATGCAATATTCCCCCCAGGCACAACGGCATCAAGTTAATGACCGCAACTTCACGTTTTGTGCCCCTGACTATTGCCATGTTTCTTTGTGCTTGAGTCCCAAAGGGAATTCTCCTCCCAATCACATCTTCTGTCCTCATAACTTTTCAATTAAATTATTGTTTTACCATATTTCACCACAGCCCTTTTCATAAAAGCATATTCCTTATTCTGTGTCTCAAAACAATAAGGAAGGGAAGAAAACAAATGCTGTTTACCACTAAACTCTTCCAATACACGACCCTCCCCCCAGAGGCCATGGGCTGTCTTCTCTTCACTGCGGCCTTTTTCTTGATGTACTTCCCGCGTGCTTCATTTTATCACTCCCTTGGTTAATACTCTTGCTATCATTACAAAAATAATGAGAATTACCTTTAATGCTTAATATGTTCGAGGTACTATTACAAACACATACTTAATCCTGAAACAACACTAGGAGCTAGGTGCCCATTTTTTCTCCGCTTCCTTGAGATATAATCGGCATACGACATTATGTAAGTTTAAGGTTTACAGGGTGTTGATTTGATACACTGACATATTGCACAACGAGTACCACCAGGGCTTTAGCTGATGCTTGTGTCGAGACGAGAAGGTGCAGGGCTAGCGGCTGGGGGGGCAAGGCGGAGTGGTGCAAGGCGGAGTGGTGGTGAAAGAACACAACATTCCTGTTGAAAGATGAATATGTTCCGGGGAGCTGACGTATAGCATAGTTACTATAGTTAATAGTACTGTATTATGTACTTGAAAATTGCTAAGAAAGTAGATCTTAACTATGTGGCATACCTATTTTAAAGATGGGAAAATTAGTTCGGGGAGGTGAGCAAACTACAGTTCAGGGAGGTTGAAAACCGTGCCCCAGGTCTAGAGCTGGTAAGCGTAAAAGTCGGAATTCAAAGTCAGGCTGTCTGGATGAGAAGGTGTCACTGCCAGAGGAAGTATCATGCACTCTGTCATTTGGCCTCGAAACTTCTATGATACATGTTCTTTTTCAGGATAGGATGTCTTTTCTCTCTTTTAGAATTATTTCTTGCTTATATTTTATTTCTCTTATTTTATTCCTCGGATTATGAGCATTTCTATAGTCATTCCTGTTCCTCCTGAAGAAACTTCAAATTCCTCAAATTGAACTTCTAGCTCATTCCTTAGTATTCAATTAGAAGTTAAAGCAAAATTCCAAACTTTTAATAAGTTTAGAATTTTATTCCTAACTCCTTTCTGAATGCTAAATGATAAGGTCCATCATTTACGTTTGATATATTTCTTGTTCTTCAGAATGTGAGGATGTTTTCAACGTACTGGTTATATATAAAAGAGATATACTGTTTCCAGTCAAAATCCGGAACACATACGAAGCAGAGATTAAGCGTACACAGCACACAGTTCAGACAATCAGGGTCGTTCAGAGAATAACTTTTTTTTTTCTGTCGTGTAATCATCTCTGTTTGGGTAATTGCTTATCAGTCCATATTCAAAAACTGGGAATCAGAGGCTGGTCCTTCGCTGAAAAGGAAAATATAGCTCTGGTATCAAACTAGTGTTTTGATGGTTTCTTTGCAATGAGAGCAGACACTCAAAGTTGTCTAAGTACATTAGTTCATTCGTCAGTCCAAAGTCTTTTGATGAGAACATTCTATCTATTTAGGAAAAAAAAAAAAAAAAAAAAGCCTGTTCATCCAGCTGGAGCTGAATGAGACACCTGGAGCAGATGATCAAGTACGAAGGAGTGGTGATTGTTCCTCAAAGCAGTGAAATAAAGAGAAGACAATTTAAAATCTCCAAAGGAATATCCAGGAAGGAGAAAAAGAGCCAATAATTTTTGGAATCTGTTTGAGAAATGAGACAGAGTAACTTTTCAAGAAGTAGTCAGGATGGCCCAAAAAGATCACATGAGAACATAAATGTGTGTGTGTGGGGGGGATTTTCTGTACTGTGCAATGTGATGCATCCCTCTTACCTTGAGTATTTTTAAGAAAGACTACAGAAGTATCTCAATATCTGGTGTAAATAGATGTCTTTAAAATCAGCGATGGGGCTGGATTTTGTGTCTGAGACACAGCAAGTAAATATAAATATGGTGCTGGAAGATTTCAAGCTGTCATCTGGATTACGTGACTGATACAAGATACAGTTGGTTTAGGTCTAGACGTCAGGAAGCAGAAATTGTCACTTGAGGGCAAGCAGGAAACAACAATTTAAGATGACCAATGAGTTGACAGACCAAGGAACAAAATACTCCCATTCACTTTTTTCTTCCTAAGGCATATATGCATCATTAAAATGCCTTTCTGTCAGGGCCAGGGGACCACAACAGCAGCTTATGCCACGGTACTGAATGGAAAAGTGAGTGTGATGTTGTCAACACAATGTGCAGACTTTGCTCATATAATAAGCATTTTTATAAAAGATTGTATTTATTTATTTGAGAGAGAAAGAGAACACAAGCAGGGAGAAAGGGAGAAGCAGACTCTTCTCTGAGCAGGGAGCCCAACGCAGGGCTCGAGCTCAGGACCCTGAGGCCATGAAACTGAGCCACCCAGGTGTCCCATCATAAACATTCTTTACACTTAACTTAGCGATAGCTTTTCTCAAGGAGCACTTGTCTAGTAACATTTTTTCCTACTTCCCTCTGTGTGTGCTTTTTGATGGCTTTGTAACAAATTACTATAAACTTGGTGACTAACCCCAGCACATATTTATTACCTCACAATCTGGGGGCCAGGAGTTGTAGCTTGACTTACCCTAGTCTTTCGCTCAGGGTCTAACGAGATGCAGTGAAGGTGCCCGTGGAGGTTGTGGGCTCCTTTGAAGCTCAAGCTCCTCTTTCAGGATGACATGGTTATTAGCAGAATTCAGCTCCGTGCGGCTGGAGGACTGAAGCCCTCTCATCCCGAAGGCCCCTTGACTGTCTTTACGGGCAGTGCATGTCCTAGCAGCCGGCTTCATCAAGGCCAGCAGCACCTGGCACAATCTCTTTCAGCTTATTTTATATTATTTGCCAAAGTAACTACAATTTATGTCCTTCTCTACGACAAACTGTGTCAGGTATTTTCATGATTTAACTTACTCATTTGAGTTCCTTTCCACACTTTCCATTTATTCATTAATGTCTTACTTAGAATCCCCACCAGCTATTAGTTTCAACTTACTTTTGAACAGATATTTCGAAGTATGTTATCCTAGACCTCTTGATACTCAGTATTTCAAACCAAGGGAAATTACCTATATTTACATCATAGAGGAAGCAGAAAGAGCAGTCATGCCTTGGTGAATTATATTGGGCCTCACAGAGCACCCAAAAGAGCACATTGCTTAATGTCTATCACTCCTTTTGCTCTTGAATGTATCCAATTTCTGGGCTTCCCCCCTCCCCAACTTTATCTTACTCCTATTACATGTCATTCCATGAAAAATCTGGTCAGTATAAAAGTTCGAACTCATGAACACACTATATGGAACACCATATGTGTCATTAAAATCTGTCTTGTGTTTTTTGGGGTGCCTGGATGGCTCAGTTGGTTAAGCATCCGACTCTTGGTTTCGGCTCAGGTTATGATCTCAGGGTTGTGAGATGGAGCCCCATGTTGGGCTCTGTGCTGGGTGTGGAACCTGCTTAAGAGGCCCTCTCCCCCTCTCCCTCTGCCCCTCCCACCGTATCTCTCCCTCTCTTAAAAAAGAAAAAAATCAGTCCTGTGTTTTTAAATCTATCGCATTTACACTGGAGGAGGAACTGTTTTGTGGGTTCTCCCAACCTGCCACTCCTACCTCACAAAGCAAAATTAAAAACTCAAGTTTATTGCCATGTTAGCTTCAGTGGGAAAAACACATCTCCAATAATAAACAACAAAAGTTCATTTTTTTTATTGATTATTCAACCAAGAACGTGTTTTCTAATAAGCTCAAAAAGATGATCTAAATCAGTCTGCTTTGTTAAAGTATTTCATTTAATCTTAATTATTACTTCATTGTAGCTGTCAGCATTTCAATCGAGGTGAGTCATTCTAAGGCATTTCTACTCTGATCAGCTTCTACTTGTCAGACCCTTGACGGATACAATCTTCTACTCACTGTACTTTTGCTTAACTACGACAGGTAGCTGTTGCAATGAAAGCCCAAACTGTAAAAATGTTATTTGATTAGGAACTGTCAAAGTCCATACATTTTCTATGGAACTGATTTCCTCAGAATACTCACAATAATTTACCTTTTCAATGGACTTAACTGAACTGAATTGCATGCTATGGGCCTTGAATTAAACTTGGATAATAAAAGGCCCGGTGTGTGACCGCGTAAGATCAAATCCGGTGGCTACCAGAAGTTGTTTGAAAAGTTTTAATAAATTTAAACAGAGAGCTTTGCTTAATCCAATTATTGTGTTTCTGAAAATTAAATGCAAGTAGCTGCTTTTTATTTTAATATATAAGTGGTCTTTTCACTTAACAATTTAAACGTTTTAAACACATGCACACATCTTCAGAGAGCACTGGTTTGGTAACCAGATGTTAGTCCTGAACCTTCTATTGCATAGTCACCAAGAGGGAGCTCACAGAACAGGTGGATTAGATAGTCAAGCACAGAGAGCTTTGAAAAAAAAAAACTAGTTAATTCAAACCGTCTCTAGAAGGACGTTTTCAAGGAATGCGGAAGAGACTGCTCTTCTAGTTGGAGAGAAACATTTGAGGAGAACAGGAACATAACAACCAGCTCCTACTTGGTATTAAACTAATCGTTTGACATTCTTCCTCATGGGACAAGCATTTAGATGATTTTGGTTTGTGTTTTAGAGCTCTCTCAGGGCTATATGCAGAACAGATTGTAGGCTGTTACTCTTGACTCCTGGCTAGAGATCGATTTGAGTTTGTATCTCTTCAATGTATGCGCATGTATTTTTCTCTTCCATAACTTGTCTCCTTATGTTTTGTCCTTTAAGTACCTAAAACTCGAATTGCCTAAGTTTGCACTAAGCTGACTTATTCTGCAGCCAGTCTGGTCTCTGGACTTAACTAACAGGTAATTGTGCTCCTACGTTTTTAAACCCTACCCAAATCTATATAATTTTCCCCACAGATACTGACTTGCTCAGATTTCTTTCATCATAAAACAAAATAAAATGAAACGAACACATTCTGCAATGTAACAAACCCCATAAGCTACTACCCTATCCCTTCTCCGCCTTTCAGTGCTGAGCTGCTGGGCTTATAACATGGATACCGATGTCAATATTTCCCAGGAGATTGGTACTTCTACAAATATTTCATGAAAGAATTGCAAGATCCAGGTATTTGGAGAACACTGGATTAAATAAAGTAAAACATCACGTCTTGTTGCAAGATCACTCAGAACCTTCATATAAAAATTTTCGTTTCTAATGACCCTAAAAACTTCCATTCACTCATTCACACATGCATTATTGATTTGAAAACTCTAATATACATTTACAGGGTCTTCTTTCTCGACTTAAATATTCACTTTCATCCAGCGGACTACACATTTGCCACCTCAACTCTTTTTAATTCTCTCTGGCAATTTTCAACGTCTTTGAAATTGCAGAAAAAAGAAAAGAAGGATGAATGGTCTTTTCAGTCCTTAACTTACTGTACCACAGTACATTACTCTAGTGACTCTTCCATTCCCAAAGCTCTCTCTCAGTCTCTAACCTTCCTGCTTTCTCTCTGCCATGATTCTCCCCCCTGTTTCTGTGGCTCCTCGGTCTTTGCCACAAGCTCCTTGTCTATTTACCTGTGGGGAGTCACAAAAGGCTGGTCTCTGATAATCTTATTCTACACGTTCTCTGAGTTATTTAATGTATTCTTAGGGTTTTTAAATCTGTATTCTCAAGACAATGAAATTGCTATATCCAAAATTTTTCAGTCTTTTGATTTACATATCTATCTGCTTATATCTTTTTCTGGGTTTTCCTGGGAAATCCTTAAGTTGAATATGTACAAAAATATCTATTTTTTCTCCTGTATCTGAACACATGGCATCACCATCTGTTCACTCACCCATGTCAGAAACCTGAAACTTCTTCTTGAGATAAATAGATGAGATAAGTAGATGACTTGAGATAAATAGATGACTGAGTTTCATTGGTTCTGTTTTTTTTTTTTTTTTTTTTTGTCACCTTGCAATGCCATTCCCTTATGTAAAACTTAAAGACCACTGACTTGTTTCAGTGTCTTCTCCTTCACACGATTATTGCTGGAAACTCCTAGTTTTTTTTTTCTTTTTCCAGTATGTGCATTTAAAAAGGTTCTCAGAATTTTCTAATTCAAACACGAATCTGACCATGCGTCTGTGCTACTAAAATTATTCAATAACAGCTATTATATAGAGAATAGTCCAAAGTTCTTTTATGGGTAAAACGATATTTCAGTTCTTATATGATTTTGTCACTTCCCAAACAGTGCTTGAGTCCTGTTTCCCCTTCCACTAAAAGTGTGTGGTCCACTGTGATTGCTTTGATAAACAGAATAGAGTAGCAATGATGCTGTTTGAGTTCTAAGGTTAAGTAGAAAAAGTAATACACTTCTCCCCAGCCCTCTGTTAGGATGCTCATCATTGGAAACCAGCCACCATGTTGTAATCCCAAGCCATATGGAGAGGTCACACCTGGACCTTTTAAAAAGCCTCAGCTAAATTGACAACCAGCATCAATGGTGATGTGTGAGTGATTACACTTGACTGAATGGACTTTCAGATAATAAGCCCCTGAGCAATGAGTCACCCCCATACAGTCTTATAAATTATCTCAATACAAACACTGTGACTTCATCTCACAGGTCAAGAAATTGAATACTGAAAACATCCCCAAAGCAACTTCACCACTATGTCCAAATTCCTCCTAAGGTACTATTTACTAACTAGATTTTTGACACTATATTTCAGTTTTGCTGTTTTTCTAATTTATATACATTGTTTCAGACAGTAATTTTTTTTTTTTGCTTCTAATTTCATTTGTTTGATCTTTTTAATGAAATTTCTTCATTGTTGCCTATGATTTGGTCCATTTTGATTATGGTATGTTATGCCACCGGGTAAATTGTTTCGTTTATGCATTCTACTCTTTAATGATCTTTGGTTTGTTATAAATATCTTTGTATATGCCTATTACAAATGTACAGTATGTCTGTTGGAGGTTCCTAATGGTATATTTGCTTTCTCAGAAGGTACATCTTCCTTTAACTGTAATGGATAATGGCAGTGTTCTAGGCAAATTTATCCCCCTCACAACGAGTGTATGAGAGTGCTTTTGCTCTAGAATGTTACCAACTCTTGATATGGCCATCGGAAGATATAAGGATTTTATAATTATGCCTTTATTATCGACTCCTAGCTTCATTGGATTGTGCCTAAAGAACATATTCTCTATGATATCATTCATTTAAATTTTAGTGAGGATTGTTAAATGACCCAGCATATTATCAATTTTATAAATATTCCATATGTACATTAAAGAATGTGTATTCTACAGTTGTTGGGGGAACTGTTTTATATGTAAACACACAATTATGTTAATGATATATATTAGATTAATTTTATAATTTTATGAATTATATTTTAGATAATAGGAAGGATATATAAAATCATGCCCAAGGGATGTTGGATTGTCTATCTTTTTAGTTTAGTAAATTTCTACTTCATATATTTTGATGCTATTTTACAGGTGCACACATATTAAAATTTTCATATCTTATTGGTAAACAGAATTCTTAATACAGTATCCCTCTTTACATGTCTCAAAGCCTTTATTTTTTCTAATTTTTAAAACTTAGTTCAGTAGGTACTAAGAGCTACTAGCAATCAGAAATAAACTGAATCTGATTCTGTAGCTGAGATAATATGAAGCTGGGCTGTCCTCTCTGCAAATACTATACTACTGTCTCCTAGGATACACCTTTTGATGCATGGGGTTTAACAGGACAAGCTCTTTAGCACGTCTTACTGTCCAAATTTGTAAGCCCAGAACTGAAAAGGTTTGCTTACCTCCTTAGCCTCTAAAACACTTTTCTTTGGGATGGGAGGGGCGTGGAAGGAGTGGGATAATAAGGGTGAGAGAGATAGCAAATGTCCCTAATATAGACGTGGCATCTAATGCTATTCTTGCCTGTCTATATTTCCCACTTCTCTTAAATTTTGTATTGGTGTTTACTGCTATATTAGATTCATAATTAATGATGATAATTATATTCTTTCTAGTTGTCCTACCTAGAGACACCTAGTTTATCACTACAGAAGGATTGCATTTATTAATTTACAGAGTCACTATTTTAGATTTTTCAACATATTTACACTTTTTATTTTGTTCACCATACATTCCTGAATTTCAGACTTTGGACCAAGAAATACTTTCCATTTCTCTAAAGTACATCTTTCAAAATTCTCTTGAATGAGGGTTTAATGGTAGCAAAATCTCAGTTTTTGTTAGCATAAAAATCCTTTATTTATTGTAACTTGCTTTATTGCAGATCTATATATTCTCCTGTAGTATCCACTTTTCTACTTTAAAAGTCTGAGTCTTGGGATGCCTGGGTAGCTTCGTCAATTGGGCTCTAGACTCTTGATTTTGGCACAGGTCATGATCTCAGGGTCGTCAGATCCTGCCCTGCTGCCGGCTCTGCACTCAGCGTGGAGTCTGCTTAAGATTCTCTTTCCCCCCTCTCCCTTTGTCCCTCCCCCCTCACCTGCACATGTGCACATGTACTCACTCCGTCTCAAAAAAAAAAAAGTCTTATTTTTATTTGACTACAATATTTCTTTTCTCTGTATGTATGTTAAGGTCTTTCCATGCTATGTGCTAAGCTGAAGTTGCCCAGTGGTTTATTAAGACATAGATTTTTTTTTAAACATGTTTAGAAGTCTTTGGGTTCCTGATTAAGAAGATCGATATTTTTCATAAGTACTGAAAAATTCTCACTTATTATCTCTACAGATGATGCCTTCACAATTATCTTTTCTTTCTTCTCTTTCTGTAACTCCATTTAAACCTGAGACCTCACGTTATCCACAATTTCTCTAAATTTATCTTTCCTATTTCCTATGGCTTTGTCTTTCTATACTGTGCTCCACATGAACTGTGCTCCACATGAACTGTGCTCCACATGAACTGTGCTCCACATGAACTTTATTAGCTCTATCTTCCAGTGCACTAGTTCTTTATTTTTCTCTTATAGCTAGCCTCTAAATCCACCCATTGAGGGATTTATTTTTTACATTTCAGTAATATTATTAATTACATTTTATTTTTATGTATAAAAGAGTGGGGGTATTTTTGATGTTTTTCAAATCTATTTTGTCATTTTGATATTGTCCTGCTCTTTATTCATCTTTAAAATTACTTTCTATTGATAACCGTAAGCAAAATAAATGTTTGTACAACCCACATAGTGTGAACTCATTCCAATAGTGCGTGAAAGGATTGGGTGGTGGTTACACATTCTCATCATTGCTTTCCTCCCTACTCAGTGCCAAGGCTTTACAAGTGACTGTGGGTAGACAGGTTTGCTTCTAGTGCATCCCTTCTGTGACTGTATATCCTCATGAGTATCTAATTTTGAATTAGAGGGGCAAGGTAGTCTATATTAGATCTTTAACTTCAAATACTATTTAAGCATTTTAATTTACATTTTCCATATTATTTATTTTTTCAGACCTAGTTGAGACATAATTAACCCTACAAAGCATCTTTTGACATACTAACAACCAGATAGAATTGATCACTTACACTTTTGTGCCCACAGTAAACCCAATGGATATCGAAAACCAAACCTTATATCTTTAAAACTTATTTTTCTGGTATCTATTTCTCCAGGTCTACAAATATCATAAGTCAAGACTATGCATAATTCATTGCTTTATATTCATAATACTTAACACCACTTTTAGCTTATAAGATGCACTCAATAAAAGCTTGGGCAGGTATAGTTTTCAGCTATATTGATTTCTAGAGGTAGAAATAACTTCCATTTCTGATTTTCAGACATTACGCTAATGGACTTCTGCTTTTTCTTATTTAATGTACCCAAATAATATTTTCTTAATTTTAAAGTGGCTTCTTTTGTTATAATAGAAACTTGGTTTAGATTTTATAGAACAGAATAATACATTCAGTCAATCAATAATTTCTCAAGAGCCTATTACATATCATACTATTTGCTGGGTGTTAGCATTACAGAAGTAACCACTGTAAATCAGTGATAAGGGTATGGATAGAAACCAAAATTATTATTTTCTCTTTCCTTTCCAATATCCCATTTTTTTGTGACCCTTCGATAAAATCTAGGGCAAGTCCTATTATCTATGCAGTCATGTTCAGATGATAAAAATTCCTCCTGTCACTTCGGATCACAAGTATAATCGCATTACAAGAACAGTCAAATCTACAAACTTTATTTGAATGCAGTGTTTTTCTCCTGCTCTACTTTTGTCAGCAGTGGGAAAAGGGGGTCATGACTGACTGCTTCTTTATTCCTTCAGTTAGGCTTTTTATACCAGCCTTCCTGTGGCATCTGCCCAGTAAGAGAGGAGTGAAAATCTAGGTGAGTATTTTTTAAACTAACGTTGATTTCCTCTGGCTGTGGCAGAAGCTGAAAAATACCATTTTCCTTTCAGAGTGTTTCGTGGGCTCTTTGCAGACATCATCAAATTGCTCGTCACCACTTACCTCAGGCAAAGAACTCTACTGTACAGTTCTCCATTTGTTATTCTCCTGTGGCTCCCTTGTCAGGACAGTTCACTTAGACTCAGAGGGTCTCCATGAGGACTCAAGGTCTAAGAAATCTTCTACATCAGAATCATTTAAGACAGTTGCAGACAGGTTCTTTTTTTCCTCACATGACCACATGTGATCTTTGGGAAACTCATTTTCAAATCTATATCCACATCTATATCTATATCTATATCCACATCTACAGAAATGTCATTACTTGTCTAAGTACAACCGTCTATAAGTACAACCGTCTATTCTGTTGTCACATGTAATTTCTGTCACACTCGCACCTTTTATTTCCTATGTATATATCAGTTTATAGTAGCTCTCAAATGCCAGAGGATATATATCAAAGTCTCCAAACGGTCTCCTTAAATAAAACTACTCTTGCCAGGTTTAAAGTGAAGAAAAGTAACTTTTCCCTCTTGGAAAATGGGCTGCTATTCGAGATCAAATTCTTTGCAATAAAATATCCCTAGTTTCCCTACTCCTTTTTGAACCATCAATTTCATAGCCAGAGAATGAGTAATAGTTACAAAACCCATTTTTATCCATCTCCTATGCAAATTCAGTATTGGTTGCTTACCACAGTCTTAGAATATAAAAATATTCAGTAACTGTTATCTTAGGATCTCAGCTAAAACAGAGAGAATCCCATTTCTATCTTCCTTTTATGAAATGATGACTAAGAGGTTACTCTACTGAAGTTCACATTCTAGGAGAAAATAGTCACTGCCAATATGATACCTGTTTTAATATATACATGTGCACCATTTTTACATAAATACACACACATAGGCATATATTTAATATATCCATATACGCCACACTCAGAGTCCAGAAGAGTGGGAGCATAACTGTCTGGTTATGTAAGATAACTTTTAAAAGACATATAATATTTGAGGGATACTTAAAATACAGAAGTTTGGCAGGAATAGAATAGCAAAATATTATCCAAAAGAGAAAGCTCTATGTTCAAAAGCAAATAGTAATGAGAGAGCAATATTTGGTGAAAAATAAAACTTTTGGTGTATCTAATGACTAATGCATGAGGTATGGTGGCGGGAAGAGGTGAGGGATAGAAATTATGCTGGCTAAGTAGTTTGGACAAGGTGTAAACGATGGTATCTCACATTTTTACAAAGTGGGGTTTTATTGAGAATTCCTAATCAGAAGAGAATTATGATGAGATCTGGATGAGAGTAAAAGAAATTTTAAAAAAGAGGTATTTCTCAAGATGTGCTATACTGAAAAATGGTCCAGGGTGAAGAGAAAGTGGAGGATCCCAGAGAAACTCTGCAAACACAGTCTCTATAGTTAAATATGTTTGAGATAGTCTATATTCAACTTACCATTCAAACTAGTCTACTGAATAATCTGACAATCTCTGAGGTAAGAGAATCTTTTAGCATAGACTTAACCCAGTATCAATCAAATGTGCTAATACATATAATTTTAACAAGAAATAATGTCTTACAGAGATAATGAATTGGAAAAAAAACCTTCCAGATAGCCTGGTGTTGATGACATTTTCAAGTGTTTCAAGTGGTCAAATTTAGAAAGTTATCATAATTGTTGACATGACAGATTTTGAGAGCCTTCATTTAAAAAGTGGTAGTTGGAATGACTCAGAGTACCCATGTGAAGGATTTATTCTACAAAGAAGCATGGGTGGACAATGAAAAAAGAAATGCAGTTTCACATTTCAATTATCTGTGATTGTCAAACCATTCACAGACAATAAGTGAGCATACTAAACTTATGCTTAAATTTTAAATTATAATTTAAAAATATTAGTTTGATCACCACTGAAGTATTCAACATTACATCTGACAAATACTATTTTATTGTCTGACTAAATATGGAACCCACTTGCAATTCAATTGCTAAATGTTTAGGAATTAAACACTCATAAGACTTGTTATTTCATCCCACACCCATAGCAGAGTCCTGTCTCGGTCAGGAAATATCTCTGAATAATTCCTAAATTAAAAAAAAAAATCAGTTGTATGGAATAAGAGCCCTACTTACATTAGAAGTGATATTTTGTGTATGTTCTTAATGATATTTTATATCTCCTTTCTGATAATGTCTACAATTTTAAAAGGGGCTTATAAAAACTTTTTAAAGTAGTTATATTTACAGATTCAAATAAAAGTTTCTATTTTTTGTTGAAAAGCTCTATTGCAACTTCTATTTCCAGTAACAGTGCTGACTGTACATCCACAAAAAAAAAGAAAGAAAAGAAAAGAAAAGAAAGAAAACTACTCGCGTAAAACACACAGAAATGCTATTTCTAAATGCATAGCTGACCTTGCAAGATGTTGAGGGAAATCCCCAGAAGCAGAAAATGAAAGAGAAGCTGAAAGCAGAGTGTTAAGTGAGCCCTGAAATCTTCAATACCCTAAGGGAATTTACTGAGTTCAGTAGCTGAATTCTGAGTTTGAGTGTCTGCATAAGGGACTTAGTATATAAAGAAAAGTTAATATACAACAACCAATTATATACTTATATACCAGCAAGAAGTGGCTAGGGAGTGAAATTAAAAAACATTTTTAACAATAATAAAATTACCTACACTGTTTTTATGGGCCATATTACCTCTACGAGAAAAATATCTGCTATCATAGGACCACTTTGTTGGCATTTCATCTTGGCTATTCATAAGCTTTCCTTGGGCTCCTGATTCACTGTTGCTCATATTCTTTCTACTATGGAAAGAATTAGCGTCATAGACTTCCATTTGTTAGTTAGACTTTAACTAGTTTAATTTGATTTGAAACAGTTTTATTAGATTTTAATTACTTGAATGTATAGCATTTTCACCTAATGGGATGAAAAGGTGGACAGTCCTTTCCTTAGAGAAAAACTATGAAGGTGAATTCTAAAACTGTCAAAAAGAATTATTTCAGCATTCTGGACCAGAAACATACAAACAGAGAAGAATTTATTCATGAAAATCGCTAAAGTTTTCATAGAAACTGGGTGATTCTGTAGCGTTCATGATGAGGACTGCTGCCATGCCTCACCCCTAACACTGTCCGTGTGGGTCAACCCAGGCGGTTCAACAACACACAGAGTGTGCGTGGGGGTAGCAGGGGTAAAGAAAGAAGAAATGTGAGACCACTTGGCAGAAATTAGAAATAAAATAAAGACTTGAAAATGGCCTGAAGTTTGAATGCACTCTACAGGACTCCTATACATCCATCTACAGAGCGTATAAACTCTGTTGATTTGAAGAGTTTCAGCACAGCCTCTTGTCAACTTTTGACCCAACATAGGGTGTGCGAACAGAGGGATAATCCAGGTAACCAGACTTAAAAATAAGCCTGAGAATATAAAATAAGCAAGAGATTCACACAGAGACACCTTACCTAGTTAAGGTAAAAAAAAAAAAAAAAAAAAAGCACATCTTGGAAGCAGGAAGAAAAAAACAACTCATCATGTATAAGAGAACAAAAATTTAGTTAATGGCTGACTTTCTGTTAAAAAAATGGAAGCACAAAGGTAGTGGAAAGACATTTTAAAGGGGGGGAATCTATCTTTAAAATATAAAGGTACAATAATGATATACTCAGATAAAGAAACTAAGATGATTTGTTACTACCAAAATTTTCTTACAAGAAACACTGAAGGATGTCCTTCAGGCTAAAAAGAAAATGATACCAGAAAATAACTTGAATACATAGGTAAAACTGAGGAATGTGAGATATGGCGAATACATTGCCCTATATATAAAACAGTATAAAAGAATCTATACATATATTTCTCATCTGCTCATTACTTTATTATAAGATTATGTAGAATGATGAGTGTAATATTCTACAGTGAGGTTTATAACATATATAGAAGTAATGTATATGACAATAAAGCACAAAGGAGAGGGGAAGAAAATATTGGAATAAAATTTTAAATTTTATCAAAATTCTATCAGTAGTCTGAAATAGAGTCTGATATGTTAAGATCTATTTTTAAGTCCTCAAGGAACAACAAAGAAAACAAATAGAAATGCAGGTTAAAAAAATCATTAGGAAAAGTAAAACGGTAGACAAAAACATTTTTTGACACAAAATAAGACATTAGAGAAAGAAACAAAAAAGGCATGAATAAAATAAAAAACAAAGAGAAAAATGAAATCCAACTGTAACAGTAATGATTTTAAGAGTGACAGACAAACCTCTCCATTCAAAGGAGAGTTCAACAAACTTCATGAAAAAGGAAGAGTGAACTACATGCTATCTAGAACAAATACTACTTAGCTATAAAGACAGAACCAGCCGAAAACAAAAGGGTGAAAAACTGATCATGTAAAGAGTACCTACAAGAGAGACGTAATTATTATATTAATATCAGACAAAATATTTCTTAAAACAAAAAAATATTCTGAAGAAAAATAATGATAAATGGTTAGTACATCAGAAAAACCTAACTTTAAATGTATATGCATTGAATAATAGAACAAACTATAAAACCAAAACTGATATAAAAGAGAAATAGACAATTGAAAAATAATACAAATTTCAAAACACCCCTTTCAATAAGTGATAGAGCAATATGATAGAAAATTTGCGAGGAAATAAGAGACTTCAGGGATATATTATTGACCAATTTGGCCTGATTTCTTTAGAAAAGTCCCCTCAGTGACTACAGAAAATATAAATTCAATTGCAGATGAACATACTGTAGGAGAAACCATATGCTGTACCTCAAAAAATAATCTCAGTAAATACAAAAAAAACCCTTTAATTTATACAAAGTGTGTTTTCAAACCACAATGGAATTAAATTAGACATCTGGAATACTTGGAAGTTAAACACACCCTTACGTAGCCCATGAGTACAAAAGGAAATAAGATAAATTAAAATATATTTTATCTGTGTGAGAATGGAAATACAACATATTAAAATTCATTAGATGCAGCTAATATACCACTCAGAGAGAAATGTATAGGTGTAATCTCCTGTCAATGAAGAAGGTCTCGAATCAATAAAATAAGCTTACTATAAGAAAATATAAAAAAAGAAACTAATTCCAAAGTAAGCAGGAAAAATGGAAAAATAAATCTTAGAGCAGAATTTAATAAAATAGAAAATAGAAAACAATGCAGAGAAATCAATACACCAAAAAACGTTTTTTGTAAGGGATCCAAACCATCGTCAAACCTTTAGCATAGTAAACCAGAAAATAGGGAAGCAGGTACAAATGACCAAAGTCAGAAATTAAAGAGAGGAAATTGCTACAAACCCTACAGAAATTTAAAGGATTATAATGACATGATATGAAGAACATTATGCCAACTAGTTAAATAACTGAGATGAAATGGAAAAATTAGGGGGAAACAAAATCTAAAACTGACTAACAAAGAAATGAAAATTTTGAATAATCTAGTGAGGAAAAAATTAGTTACTTAAAATCTTCCTACAAAGAAAAGCTCCAAACCAGATGGCTTCACTAGAGAATTCTATGAAATATTTAAAGAAGTAATACTGGATTTAAATCTTGAGGAAATACACTGCTGAAATTGAAAAAGAAAAAGAAGAAAATGAAAAGAAGAAACAAGCATTACAATAAGTAAAATCTTGCTTGAAGTGATTTTCAATTCAGATCATGATGATTCTCAAAATGACATGTAGGCATTTCCATTCCATTTATGCATACCATCCAAGTGTTCTGTAATGAACTTCCATATTTATTTTTTTAAAAAAAGAAGAAGAACTAATACTGGTACTTCAAAAACTCTTTCAGAAAGCAGAGAACAAGTAAACATTTCACAACTCCTTCTTTGAGGCCATTGTCTTCATTATACCAAAGACAAAGATACTGCAGGTAAGAAAACTACAGATCAGTAGTCCTCATGAAAACAGATGCAAAAGTCTTAAAACACACACACACACACACACACACACACACACACACACACACACTTTACTTGAGAGAGAGAGAGTGCGAGCATGGGCACATGCTTGTGCAAGCAGGGGGAGGGGCAGAGGGCAAGAATCTCAAGCGGACTCCCTGCTGAGCATAGAGCCCAAGGCAGGGCTCAATCTCACCACCCTGAGATCATGACCTGAGCCAAAGCTGAGCTGGTCGCTCAACCAATGGAGCTACCCAGGTGCCCCCAGATGCAAAATTCTTAATCAGATATTAGCCAACTGAATCCAGCAACACATGAAAAGAATTATAAATCATGGTCAACTGTAATTTCTACCAAGCACGTAAGGGTGCATCAATGTAAGAAATAGAACAAATGACAAAAAATACACAATTCTTCTAATAGACTCAGAAAAAGCATTTGAAGATATTTTCTTATAGTTTCATGACCAAAAACAGCACCTAACTAGGAATAGAAGGGAACTTCTTCAACCTGATGATGGTCATTTTTGAAAGACCTGAAGCTTATATCATACTAAATGGTGAATGAATGTTTTCCCACTATATTTGGGAACAAAGAAAAGATGTTGACTCTTGACATTTCTATTTAATATTGTAGAGGGAGCTCGAGCTAAGAAGAAAGAAAGAAAGAGAGGTAGAAAGATAGAGGCAGAAACAGGGACAGAGATGGGTGGGAGGGAGAGGGCAAGAAGAGAGGAGAGGGGAGACAGAGACAGGAGGGGAGGAAAGGAAAGATATTTCATATGTAGAAAATCATAAGGAATCCACAAAAATATTGCAAGAACTAGTAAGCTAGATAGATAGCAAAACACAGTTCAATATATTAAAATTAAATATATTTATATGTATTAGCTACAAATAACCTAAAAATAATACCAATAATTTTATCTTAACAGCATCAAAATTAATAAAATGCCTAAGAAAGTAATTATAAAAGCACATGCAATATTTATACACTGAAATCTACAAAATGTTGCTGAGACAATGTCAAGAAGATATAAATAATAGAAAGACTGTCTGTTGTCCATGGTTTGGAAGACTCAATATTGTTAAGATGGCAGTTATCCCAAAACTGATCTATAGATTCATCATAATCACTATCAAAGTTCTAGCAGCAAGTTTTATACAATTTGTTAGCTAATCCTAAAATATATATAGAAATGCAAAGGACCCAGAATAGTCAAAACAATTTATAAAAAGAAGAGCAAATTGGAGGATTTCTACTACCAGATTTCAAAACTTACCATAAAACTCCAGCAATAAAAACACCATATGGATAGAACAAAATTAAGAGTCCAAAATAAGCCATTACATATATGGTCAATTGATTTTTGACAAAGTGCTAAGAAAAGTCCAATTGGGGAGAATCTTTTCAATAAATTGTTCTGGGACCATTTTTATATCCAAATGCAATAATATGAATTTAAACACTTTCTTCACACTGTACACAAAATTAACTCAAAATGGATCATTGACCTGAATGTTAAAGCTAAAATACTAAAACTGACAGAAGGAGTGGAAGGGTAAAACCATCATGACCTTGGGATGGTAAAGATTTTTAGATGTATAATATTAAAAGTACAAACTTTGAAAAGAGACAAAAACTTAACTTGGACGTCTTTAAAATGAGTAGTTGTATACTCAAAAGATATCATTGAGTAAATAAAAACACAAAAGATATCATTAAGTAAATCAAAACACAAAAGATATCATTAAGTAAATCAAAACACAAAAGATATCATTAAGTAAATCAAAACACAAAAGATATCATTAAGTAAATCAAAACAGAAGCTATAGACTGGGAGAATATTTCCAAATGATATGTGGTGAACAGACCTTCAGTGCTCCCCAAGTTTCCTGCTGGTGTTGATGCCTTTGATTCCTTCCCACTTGGTGCAGGCAGTCCCTTTTAGTCGCTTTCATGTTAGAGAATATGGCAAAAGTGGTAACATACGACTCCCACCATGTTATATAACTCAGTCTTAGTAGACTGGAGCAAGAGGTTTTCCTTACTGGCTTGATAAATTACGCAAACGTGATGAGAAAGCTCAAGTGTCAAGCAAACTCCAGCCAACAGCCAGCAAAAAGCCAGAACCAATACTCGTATATCAATAAGAAAATGAAATCTGCCAATAACTCAAATGAACTTGGAAGCAGATACTTCTCCATGAGCCTCCAGAGGAAAAGACTGCCCTGTCAGAATCTTGATTACAACCTTGTAACACCCCGAGCAGAGGACTCAGCTAAGCCATGCCCGGACTTCCAGCCCATGGAAATTGTGAGATAATAAATGTGTTTGTTGTTCTGGCCACTAAATGTGTGGTAATTCGTATGTAGCAACATAAATAAAATAAATCACAAATCTTTTAAAATGCATAGGAACGGATCCAGAATACATAAGTAACTTCTAAATTCAACATTAAGAAGTCAAATATCCCAATTTAAAATGAACAAAATAATTCAATAGACATTGCTCTAAAGAAGACATATAGATAGCTAATAAGTGCATGAAAAGTTTCTCAACGCCATTATTCTTTTAGAGATGCAAATTAAAAGCACAAAGACAAACCAGAAGGGATATAATTAAAAGAACAGACAGCACCAAGCGTCCACCAGGATGCGGAGAAACTAAAACCTTCCCATAACATTGGTGCGAATGTGAATTGGTGCAGCCACTTCAGAAAAAAATGTCCTTCGATTTCCTTCATAGTCGAGCATAAATTCATCATATGACCTAGCAATTTCATTCTGATAAATATTATCCAAGAGAAAAGAGTGTTTACATCCACATAAAGATTTGTGTGAATGCTCATAGCCACATTTTGTGTAAAAGCTAAAATCTGGAGCTAATATGAACATCAACCAGTCAATATGATGTGATGTATCTATACAACAGAATATTATTCAGCAACACACTAACAAAATACTGACCCGTCATGGATACACCTCAACGAATTTATGCTAAGCGAAAGAAGCCAGATGCAAGTCTATGTCTTGTATGGTTTGTTTATATAAAATTAACAATCAAGTGTATAGTAGCGGAAAGAGATCGCTTGGGGCTGGGGTTGGAAGCAGGGTTAGACTACAAACAGGCTGGTGGGGAATTTTAAGGATGATGAAAATGTTCTGAAATTAGATCGTGGTGCTGGTCGCAAAACTCTATAAATTGACTGAAAATTAACAAATTGCATGCTAATGTGGTTGAATTTTTTGGTATGTAAATTGAATCTCTGTACAACTGTTCAAAAAAGAACTATGAAGTAAAGACATACTATAGTTCTGCCTGATTCATTGATTTGTAATTGTTCTTTCCAGGAGTTAAATCTGAGCTTCTCCTTCCTCTACTGGTTAATCTGGAGCTAGAAGCATTCACTCCAAACTGGTACAAAACAGAATATCTCTCCATGAAATCTGAAGCTTGAAAGAAGAAACAAAAGAATTGAGCTAAACTTGAACTTACTCATACTCCTGCTCTCCCACCTCTTTCTGCTGCAGGGTTCAGAGGGGTATTTAGTTCCTGTCTTCTCTAGTAGTTCTTGTCATCTTGTCTATAAGCTCGTTCTCTCAATCAATGCACTTTTTGTCTAAATCACAGTTTTCTATGATTTGTAAACAAACAAAATTAGCTAATAGAGAATTTAAATTTAAAATATGTAAATGCTATATATTAGTGAGAGGGCATATATTTTTAAGTCGTTTATTCTACATTATTTATGACAATATCTAGACCTTTGGTAACTCATCTTCAGCGTCTATAAACAAAAAGGAAGTTTGCAAACTTGGAGGATTTAAAAGATAAAATCTTAAAGCTATAAAAATGGGTATGATTCAATCAACAAATACAAGACTCTTGCTAAAAGAGCATGACAGAATATTATCTCTAAAGCAAAGTGAATAAAAGAAAATGTTTTTTAAATGAAAATTGTTGTAGCTTTTTGATCATGGATCACTAAGAAAGATCATGCCAAGTGTCTCACTAAAGAATATGAATAATGTAAAGGAATGAAAAAAACTATTATTTAATTGTTTTTTCTATTAAAAGATAAGGGTTACATTAATAATAGCCTTGACATTCTATGGATTTCTGGTTTCATTTCTACAAATCCTAACACTTTCTCACCTTGCTTATAATGGTTCATTTCATGCATTGCAATAATTTGAAAAGTTTCCAAAAATCTGTGGATTTGATATACGTAGTCTTTACTGTGTTCTAAATAAGAGGTCAGGCAGTGCCTAATAAATACCACTAATAGATGAGATAGCCCCTTTTCTATCTAAAATTCCTCTGAGTCTTGAGATAAATAGAGTTCGATACAGAGTATATAAGGCAAAGTGTAAGAGTGAAAAAAATAGTCTCATTTCCAGAACTCAGCAATGCAATATAAGTACTTCCATTCTATGGCATTTTGAATAATGCTTTGAAGGATTGGTAATTGAACCTTCTCGAAAATTAAGAAATGCTACTCAGTTTTTAAATATCTAATACAATGATTGGTGCCTTTTTATATCTCATTTATTCATAAACTTCAGCTTTATTATAATTGTCCCCATCTTATATTTGAGGAAAATATGACAAAATAAGAATATACAGTTATAGAGTGATTACATTTTTAAAAATATTTTATTTATTTATTAGAAAGAGAGTAAGCAAGCATGAGCAGGGGGAGAGGCAGAGAGATAAAAACACTCCCCACTGAGCAGTGAGCCGGATGAGTGGCTTGATGTGGGGCTTGATCCCAGGACCCCAAGATCATGACCTGAACCCAAGTAAGACATTTAACTGACTGAGCCACTCAGGCACCCCAGAGTAATAACATTTATTGGTCAACTACTATAGGCCAAGCATTGCTCTAAATGCTTTATGTAATTTAACCTTCATAAGAACCCTTTGAAGTAAGTACAACTGTCATTACTACCCACTTTGGGAAATGAGAAAGAGAGACTTAAAGAAGTCAAGCAATTTGCCCACAGTTAGAGACCCAGTAAGTGGCAAAGCTGAATTTCAGTAAGGCGATATGGTTTGAGATCTCAATTTCTTAACCCCTATGTATAGATCTTCGCCAATAATCCTATATATGATAGCTAAAAACTGGCAGAGCCACAAATGGAAGATAGTTATTTGCTTCCACAGTTTTTTTATATAGAGATATATATTTTTTACAACATGCCTCTTCACTGTCAAGGGTACTAAGTCTGCTGGAGTTGGGGGCTAGGCACACGAATGATTCTGTATGTGTGTGTAGTTTAGGTGGGACTGAGGAAATTGAATGAAACGGGAGGATGATACAGAACCATTGTTACCTGTGACCTCACAATCCTATGACACAATTGTTGGGCTGCCAAGAGAAAAGGATTCCCTACCATATCATCTTCTAAGTTTCTCTGAAACAATCCTTTTCCCCCCCTCCAAGTCCTTGTGGTACAGAAGGGTATGAGATTCAGCTCTGCGCCAGACTGGACGACTCCAGATCAGTATGCCTTCTTTGCTCCACACCTTCTTTGCAATTAAAACTTTTCCTCTCTGCATAGGTCCATTGCTCACAATCTAAAGTGTGATCCCCCACATTCCCATGTCCTATTTCACTTATCTTCCAAATACTATCCCATAACAGTGCTGAATTTATTTTCAGACAAGTATTAATTATAATGACCCCACATAAAGTCATTTTGTAATATAAGAATAGCTTTTACTCCATTACACACAAGTAATTTTCTCTGACATCTTAACCTTCACTGAACATTTCTCTAATTTTATTTAGGCAGTATCACATAAGTGGAAAGGGAAGAATATTTTACAGAGAGTTTTTTTGAACCTATTAGAAACTTGTGAGAAAGAAAGAAAGAAAGAAAGAAAGAAAGAAAGAAAGAAAGAAAGAAAGGAAGGAAGGAAGGAAAGGAAGGGAGGAAGGGAGGAAAGCAAAGGGAAGGAAGGGAAGGAAAGGAAGGAAAGAAGGGAAATTAGTTTTACATTTTAGAATTTTCTCATTGTTTCTGTGTTAGCTAGTTTTGATTCTAAATCAGTTCTAAGAAGGATTGAAGTAAACATTTTAGGGAATGAAATAAATTGCAAAATATTTGCAGTCTGTTTAGAAAATATTATTGGCACTGAAGGAAAAATAATTGGATTAAATTAGCTAGCAGCTCTTTCAAGGTTTTACTCATGGAAACATTTTTCCACTGTCAAATTTTTTCAGCTTAATGGAGATATAATCAAGAAATAAAATTATAAGATATTCAAAGTGTACATTGTGGTGATTTTGCGCGTGCGCACGCGCACACACACACACACACACACACACACACTTTGTGAAAGGATTCCCACCATGTAGTTAACTAACACATCATTAATTTATATATTTATTTGGGTGAGAAGGTCTAATCTCTTTCTAAATTTTAATTATATAAGGTAATGTTATCCGCTACAGTCACAGTGTTTTACATTGTATCTTCAGACCTCATTCATCTTATAGCTGAAAGTTTGAATTCTTTTACCAGCTTCTATTTCTCCCACCCCCAGCCCCTGGCAACCACTTTTCTACTCTGTTTCTATGAGTCTTCTCTGTTTCTATGAGCTTCTATGAGTCTACTCTGTTTCTCTTCTTTCCTTCCTTCCTTCCTTCCTTCCTTCCTTCCTTCCTTCCTTCCTTCCTTTGTTTAGGGTCCAAATACAAGTGGTACCATGCAGTGTTTGTCTTCCTCTGCCTGATTCATTTCACTTAGCATAATGCCCTCAAGTTCCATCCATGTTGTCCCAAATGGCAAGATTCCCTTCCTTCTCATGGCTGAATAATATTCCATTTCACATATATACCCATCTTCTTTAGCCTTTCATCTGTTGATAGACACTTAGGTATTTCCATATCTTGGCCATTGTCAATAATACTGCAAAGGACATGATAGTCCACATAGCTCTTCAAGATCCTGTTTTCATTTCCTTTGGATATATTCCCAGAAGAGAGTTGTTGAATCATATAGTAGTTCAATCTTTAATATCTTAAGGAACCTCCAACTGTTTTCCATAATGGCTGCAATTATTAACATTCCCACCAACAGCACAAAAGGGTTGCCTTTTCTCCACATCCTTATTAGTCAGCCCTAGTTATCTCTTGTCTTTTTGATACTCACAATTCTAAAAGGTGTGAGGTGCTTTCTCATTGTAGTTTTGATTGGCATTTCCCTGATGATAATGATGTTGACCACCTTTCCACATACAGGTTGGTTATCTGTACATCCTCTTTGGGGGAAAAAATGTCTATTTAGTTCCTCTGCCCATTTTTAACAGGATTGCTTCCTTTTTGCTATTGAGTTGAATTAAAATTTTATTACAACAGAGATAAGAATTGTATAAGTGGAATGAATATGGATGAAATATGCACAAAGGCCTAAAGTCCCATCTACTTGGCTTCCCCCTCCTCCCAAAACAGTTCCAGAGATATCTCAGTGTAATTCTAGGACTCCATGTAACACTGTTTGAAAACCAGTGAAATAATTTATTATAGACCTCAGAAAAATTACCTCCAGATCCCAAAGTAGGAGCTACTATTAACAAGGTACTATCAGAATAATTTGCTCATAAAGTTTTTTTTATGAGGTTGAGAAACAGAGATAAAAATGTGATTTGAGGAAATACTCATTGATCTGTATGTAGCAAATCAATAATGAACACAGATCAACGATATAGGAAAAAAAACTTAAACCCTATTTTTCTCCTAATCTCCTTCCCTATCCCCACTCACCTTACCCCTCTCTAAACTTTTCTATTTTCTTTACTTAAGTCCCAGCCATATGGACAGCCAGGCTGTGCTGCTATCATGGCCACAAAGTAAGTCTTGCTAAGAGAAAATTGTTGAGTGGGCAGTTGACCTGTTTTTGATGATTGTGGCATAATCTAAAGGAGGAAAGAAATTTTTCTGTAAAGAGCCAGATAGCAAATATTTCAGTCTCTGCACACTACACATAGTATCTATTGCATATTTAAAAAATTTGTTTATGCAATCTTTTAATGTAAAAGCCATCCTTAAATTGGAATGATTATTAAAAAAAAAAAAGCCACAGGACTGGGTTCCACAGGTCATAGTTTGTCAATTCACAATCTAAAGACTCTCTTTATTGTCAAAAATTGTAGGGGCTCCTGGGTGGTTCAGCCATTAAGCATCTGCCTTCAGCTCAGGTCATGATCCCAAGGTCCTAGGATCGAGCCCAGCCTCAGGCTCCCTGCTCCACGGGAAGCCTGCTTCTCTCTCTCACATTCCCCTTGCTTGTGTTCCCTCCCTCGCTGTCTCTCTCTGTCAAATAAATGAATACATAAATAAAATCTTTAAAAAAAATTGTAAGCGAGAACTCTGAAGCCATGTCCTATTGTGACTAATACTCTATTCACTCTTGTACACTCCTGTTCAAAACCAATGAGTATCAGTATCTATAACTGCGGCCCTAGAGGAACTGTTGGTGAATATTATCTAGCTTTCCTGGTTAGGTTCTCAGACAGGGGCTTTGGGAAATCTGTGGGGTCATTTTAGCTGTCACACCGACCACAGGAGTGGGTGGTGTAGAGTGCATGGAGGGGACTCCCAACAGGCATTTATTGTTTAAGGTGTGTGCAGGAGTAGGGAATGCCATAGATACTGCAGTGGGAGGTTTGCCCATAATGAATAATCACTATGTCAATAGCTAATAGAGGCAATGTTAATGAAATATTGGACTTTGGGGGTCAATCCTGTTACCCAACTTTCAGAACAGATTCTTGTACTACAGGACCTGAAAGCTTATGCAATTTGAGGGATCTCATTTCAGAAATATAAAATTATCAGTACAAAATTAGGCATGAAATTAGGCCCTCCTTCATCTTCTTGTTACAGGTTTTGGCTTAAAATCTAGCATCTGTAACTTTTTTGTGGGTTCTTGTTTAGAAGGTGCTTCCTGTAAGGCAAGGCTTTGGGGAACTCCTTCCCTTTGATCACATCTGGCAGCCCTTCCAGGGTCAGCTTTGGCCCATATTCTCTGCTCCAGTTCCTCCAACCATCCCACAGGCAGCCTGACCCCAGCAAAGACTGAGCAGCATACTATTCATACTTTCTTGGCATCAAGAAGAAAGTTTCAGATGCTTCCTTAATTCCAGCAAGGGCGGCTTACCACTAGAGTCACATTTCCTCTGACCTTGCCCATCCCCAGAGCCAAGGGCAACATTAGGGCTGATGGGTGACTGTCATGCTGGGCCAGGGCTGCAAACCTCTGGCTGAGGCCTAGGGTTGCTGCTTCCTCCACGTGTGCCCTAAGGCAAACCTCAGGACTTAAAGATGGGTGATCTACTGAGGAGCCCTGATGATTACACTGGATCGGGTTCATGTAAACTCATCTCTGCCAGCCAGGATCTACCCATGTGGGTCTACGCCATGCCATCCTTTCTGAATTATCTGCTCCTTGTTGACTTTTTTCTTTGCTTAAATAGTTACTCATCATGGACTTAAGAGTCAATTTATGATCACTCTATGCAGTAGAAGGGTTAGTTTCTAACACACTATGTACAAATTGGTTATTTTCTTTCGTCTCTCTTTCCTCCTCTTGCTTTTGAAACCCAGTGTCGTAGATCTGTGTATTATCTAGAAGACCTATTTTCTGTGTTAGTACAGCAGGCTCTGTGAATATTAGAGGGTTATTTTAATTTCCTTTTTTTGGAAAAGTCACTTAAAGTAAAATTGACTTCCATAGTGCTATTCCATGATACCTCCTGTTTAACTGAACTTCATAGCACACCGGCAGAAGTTCCTTCGAGTATCAATATTTAAAACAGCGGTCCCACCCTCATAGATGTTGAATTTTCATCTCTAAAGAATTTCGATCTCTGTGTTCCTAGTTTCTTAGCATAGCTCTCTTCTTAAAACACCCTGAATTCTATACAAATGCCTGCCGGAAACAGCAAATGATATCAATTTAAGGCAACCTTTAACCATAATCACGTTTGTTTTTCACAAAATAAAGTTAAATTAAAAGCAGAATTAAGAAATAAAGTTGTAAATATAATTTAATATTATTTATAAAATAAATTTATAAACATATATATGTTTCTTCAAGCAATTAAAAAAGACAAAATCATAGATTGTCAGTTAAATTAATGAAAACTCTATGTCAATAGGTAAAATATTTGATCTGTTCTACTTAAGTGTTTCTCTGATAAAATTTTCATCTTATTATTATGATGTTTCTTCTCTTTCACATGAATACTGTATTTTATACAAGGTGACCCGCAGAGAAACCGATGCATTATATGAGTACGAGACGAGGCACAGAGCGAACAAGAGTTTTCATTTTGCCTAAAGCAAAGGTATGAGCTATTATCACAGAAGAAAAAGCATCCTACTCTTCCACAAACAAGAAAAATAGTGCGTTTTTGTAACTTGGAAGCTTGGTATCTACTACTTTAAGAATTCAAGTAAGTGCTTCCTGAATTGCCTTATCCGTTACGTGCGTGCTACGCAGGGCTTCCGAGTGCACCGCACAGTGCTCACGAATGCTCTTTGGTCCTTACTTTGGAAGATCTTTCAAACAAAGGAAAATACGTATATATGGTACAACATGTAGGGCCAAATATACCTACATTTTATCTCCACTTTAACTCCTACATTTCACTTCTAGATGCTTCTCTAGAGCATCTGGAAAACAAGAAGTATTATTTTTAAAGGCGTCGAATTTCAGAGAAATAAAGGTCTTCTTGTAGTAAAAGAAAGAGAAAAAAAGCAATTTGGGATTCATTACATCACTGGAATCTAAAACTGTATTAAGATCTACAGAATTTTCAAAATATATTCCTATTTACCAAATGGTCATGGCGGGGAGTTATTGGAAGAGCCGTTTGCAGATGACATAGGCAACGATATCATATAATGCTAGAATCTACAGCAACCACTCTCCTGATATTTAAATCCCCTTGAACACCATTAGTGACTCTGGTCTCTGAATAGATCGAGTGATCAGGAAATTAGTCTCATAAAGTTACCTGTTCCATTTTTATTAGAGAGTTCTGTAAATTATAAAGTTCTCTATATTAAGTTGAAATTTACTGTCATTAGCCTTGAACCCCTAAATCTGTCCTACCCAGGCAGAGTATATGAAATTACTCTTCTACACAATCTTTTTCACATCTTTGCAACTCTAATCCTAACCCATTATGCCTTCTTTTTTCAGTTTTTACAGAGGCTCCTGAGAAGTGTCCCAGAAACTCTTCTGGAGATGGGGGTGGCAGGGAGAGGCTAAACTAGGAAATGGGAGTGAGTGGAAAGACTGCTGTCCTTTTCCAACCCTTAACTCTGCTTCATTTAGATTTTTTGCATTTAACTCTCTTTTTTTTTTTTAATTGGGCTTCCTCCCCTATGAGATTTCAATTTTGTTACAAATATTTAAAGTCGGTATTTCATAATGACAACCCTAAACATTTCCAAGTTATATAGAGATTTAGATTCTGTGATTTATTGGTAGTGATTTTCTTTACCTCACGAGAATGCAACCACTTCGAAACAGTAAAATCAATGTGAACGTCAGACCTCACGTATCTCAGAATGGACACAGAATCATAACATTAACTGTTTGGTGGGGACTTCAGCTTTCCATCAGTTCCTTTCCAAATATTGTTAGAGTTCTTCAGAGATCTTCTAGTAGCTCATTAAATAAATAAATAAATAAATAAATAAATAAATAAATAAGCTGTCAATATGTAAAGTACTTACAATTGACATCTGTAGCAATTTTAGCATCTCTATGGACAACTCACGCTTTTGCTTCATGCAAAACATGAAGGCTCTCTAGCACTGACCATCAAAGGAAATGCCTTCACTTCTCGTTACTGTCAAAACAACAGTTTTGTTGCTGATGTCTAAGACACGGTTGTCAGCACTCAAGATACTGACGCATCAGTCGAGGGCAATGAAGCCCACGAACTCACAGTTAGCACCCGCTCTCCCTGTCATCGGGAATGGTATCGCCATCCAGCCTGGCATGGCCTTTCTACAGACGACTCTGCCAATTTGGCAATTTCAAGACTAATATTTCCGTCGCTAATGCTGTTTCCACCATCAGCACCGTAACAGCATGTTGTCAGTGCCACTGCAAGCAGTTTTCAGGTTTTCCAAAAATATAAATTATTTTCAAATCCTGTAAGTTTGACCAAAATAGCCCTTTGTGTTTTGATCATCTGGGAATTTCACACACTTTTCTAAATTTCAGGGTTATCTTTGTTCAGAACATCTGCTCTGTAAAGTAAAAGCCAGCAACACATTCCCATCTCTTGAAGCCACGCTCAAATATTTGATACAGGCTTTGCAATTTGCATACAACCCACGGGATGTTGATTAGAAGAAAAGGGACATGAATGAGACTCTATATAAAAACTACTTCCGTGAGCTACAAGCCGAGAGTGTGCAGGTGTAGCAAGGGCCAGGCTCATAGTAAGAGGGCTGGACTAGTGGCTGTCATTCTTGGGCTCAGCAGCAGCCAAAGTAGCTTGTCTATTAGGGCAGACAACTGTTATGTTTTGGTGATTATTCTTGGTTCTGTAGATGCCTGGCCTGATTCTCTGGCACTGAAAGAAATTTGATGGACTCCCTTTTATTTTAATGAATTTATATTTTACTTAAAATAGCTACAGTGGGGTTTGTGGTTTTTAATTATGTCCTGATGGACACAGTCGGTACACTAAACATTTGAGTAGAATATATATACTTGAATTAAGAGCAAAACTATATAAAAAACAAATTATTTATATCTTAAGGCAACATTCAAGCCAAGTTAGAATAAAGTGCTCTGAAAGTTTGAAAAACTATATTATTACAACATATTTTTATTAATACTATTAATAATGATAACCACAACATTTTAGGGCAAACTTATTTTCCTCTAGGTTACAAATATTCTGTTTATATTTAGAAGAAAATATGTTTAGGATACTGACACTTATTTCCTCATTTATTAGTTCCTTTTATGAAAAAATGATGAGGATAATACAAGATAATTGGAAATAGCTAAGAAGTAAAGGTTAGAAACATTTTTTAACTATTGTTTATCTCTGTCAGAAAGTATTATTCCTTAATACACAGAATAAATTACCAAAACATGACTAATACACTTGATAGAAAAAATGTACAGTTCAAATTTATCTATTACATACTGAATATGATATTTATTCCTTTTTTCTTAACCACGTCATGAGCGGTATATCTGTTTTAACATGCTTCATATGATTTTAGTGGAGGAAAAAACTACTGCAAGAGTAAAAATCTTATGCTTCATTTGTTGAAAATTTCTGCCTAAGAAGAACTAACGTGTCATTTTTTTTTTAAAGATTTTATTTATTTATTCGACAGAGATAGAGACAGCCAGCAAGAGAGGGAACACAAGCAGGGGAGTGGGAGAGGAAGAAGCAGGCTCATAGCAGAGGAGCCTGATGTGGGACTCGATCCCAGAACGCTGGGATCACGCCCTGAGCCGAAGGCAGAGGCTCAACCACTGTGCCACCCAGGCGCCCCAGCTTGTGCCATTTTTATCAGTCATCAGAAACAGAACGAATAATTGCTGACACAGCACATGTTCTTGGAGATCCGGGTTATTTTGTTTTGTGTTGCATGAGGAAGATGGTGAAAAGTCCAATTAAAACATATCTGTTCAGAATATCGTTTTTTATATTGTAGCAAACTTTGTTCTTACTTAGTCTAGGTACATTTTAGAAACAGGAAAAAAGTAAACTATAATCCAATTTTTCATAATGTCGATGATGTTTATGAAGATAATGATGTAATTCGACTATAAACTCCAACATAAAGAAACATTCATATCATGGTAATTGAACTAACAAAGTGACTTTCATAAAGAAAATAAGACCCTATCGTGTGACATAAGGTTTATGCACATATGTATTTACGTGTGTGTGTGTGTGTGTGTGTGTGTGTGTGTGTGTGTGTACACAGAGGTGTATCTATATCCTCAACTGCACGTTCAAACTCCAGAGAGATATGCATCAAAATTTTACTTTAAAACTCACTTTTCAGCAAATCCTGTGTTGAACAATCAATAGGCTATTTATAGCCTTTTTGGGAGTAAAAATCCCATTAATTGTAATTGTTCACACATTTTGCGGCAGAAATACTGACTTTGACCCCCGGGCACTGCCACAGACCCCTCGGGCACTGTTAGCTATTACGTAGTATAAGCTCTACATCTCCTGCTTAACAACAATAAAGAAAATATGAATTCCAAAGCACATCTTTCTCAGAGAATTTAGATGAGGATCGTCAACTTATATTGTTAAACCTTTGAATCCTCAGGCCGGAGGACTTATCTCCCCTAAGTCAGATGTTTATGTGGCAAATACTTGAAAATCCATCTTGCACACTTTGGAAAAAATAAAGGAAACTTACTGGTACACATAACCGAAAAGATTAAAAGGAGCATGGGCTTCACTCGAGTTTGATCACGGTGTCCTCAAAGTTCTAAATTCCCCCAGGGATTTTTTGAGTTCTGTACCTTTCCGGCTCTAAAAAACATTTGTAGCCGCAATGGGGCGTGTCTACATAGAGCAGCAGTGCGTTTCGCTCCCATGTATCAAGCCAACATCGTGACTTAGACTCTGGGTTGAGCAATTTGGGTCATTAACTTGGATGGGGCGTGGATACACTATTTGGTTAAGTCTCTGTAACATGTCCTACTTTAGCAAGAAGATAGGGCCAGCTTTCTAAAACCACCAGATTCTGCAAGTTAAAACCATGGACTACTGGGAGGAGAAATGAGAGAAATTAGTTCTGGGGAATTGCTCAACACGATCAAAATATAATCCACATGGTAGAATGGTGGACTGAGACTCATGCAGCCTAAAATAGCAAGAGACAGATCTTCAGCTGAGATTCATGCGACACTGAAAGGTCTCCTTAGCTTCACCAAGCTGGACTCATTCTATGTTTACTGACTTATTGATCTTTGATTTTCTTTAGTTGGAATCTCTTTCAGGAGAGTTTCCAATACAGGTAAAACCTCAGTTTCCAGCTATATTTCTGAAATATATTCAAAAAAGATTCATTGATTTTTGAAATGCTTTCAATACTTTAAAATATAAAACTAGTTTTTGCATAATAGTATATAAGATTAATATATGTAAGAATACATATATCTGAATAATAAAATACATAAAAACACATAAGAATAGTTTGTTTTTATGAATATTGCAAAAATGTAATGAATATAACAGAAATGGTTAAATATTTTCCTTTGTGAAGTTATTATTCTGATAAATCAGTATAATACTGATAAATCAAATATGCTGAAATAATATTAAAGTGAATTAGGTAAATTATTCTGATTATTCACTGAAGGACCATTTAGTAATATAAAAACTCACTACTTTGATATATGTAATAAACGTATATTGGCATCATTGGAAGTAACATACAATTAGAGTGTTGTCTAGCAATGACAAAAGGAGAATAGTTCATAAAGGTCTTGACAGTATAAATGAATACTGGACTAAAAATATTATTTCAAAGAAGACTTTAATACTGCCATTGTTGGGGCTAACAGTTCTCTATGCAACAAATTAGTCTGAAGTAATTGAGATCATCTGGTTTAGTTCTTTCTTTTTTAGTAGTTTTATTTTGTTTTAATGGGCTTTTTAATTAGAAAAGAGATTCAAAGAACCCAAATAACATGCTAAAATTCAGAGTGCCAAAGTAGCATCTAGGATCCAGCCCACTACACTTGCAGGAGTGCAAATACATTTTCCCTCCCTGGTTCAGAAAAAATTGACCTTGAGCTTTGGAAAGAAAATCTGCTGACATGATACCCCCGGTTTTCCATGTGAAGTTTATAAGAAGTGCTGACCTGGTGAAACAGCTAAGAGCGAGGGCCCTGGTGAATGAAAGCCTCAGTAATCTTGCAATCATTTTTCCACCAACTTGAGAAAGTACCCACAATACATCAAACCTTAGTTTTCTCATGTGAAAGAAGGAGGAACCAGCATGTAATACACACTCAAACAAGGTGAGTATAGTTTAAGTAGCTGTTATCAAGGTTGCATTCCGCTTGAGTGAATTTCCATATTCTCTTCATTCTTTACACTGTCTTCTAACAATCTCTCTCTTAACAGCAATACAACTAACATAAGGTGTAAGTACCAAGAATGCAGAAAATCCTTATTATCTTCTTGCATGCCGGATAATATTCCCAGACATTTATATGTATTTCATCCATAGGGGAAAAACAAAAACTTATAGAACAAGGTTCTATTATAAAACCCATTTTGCTCATAAGGAAACTGATCAGAGAGGTTAAATGACCTGCACAAAGTCCCACAGCAAGGAATTTGGGAGCCTGGACTCAACATGAGCACAATGGCACTCTCATTTGCATCCTTTAGCCTTACTACTATCTCACTATCTTCCAGATCAGCTGTCAGCAAATATGTTCAGAAGAAATAAACAGTAATTAAATGTGTATTTGTCAGTAATGTCCACTTGCCATTCCAAGTTCAAATATGTATTTAAACATTATCATGCCCAAGTCTAGCATGATGGCTACTTTTCTACATTCAAATGCCTCCTTAGCAGCTTCAGATTCCTGTAGGAACTGATTAGAGTATATATTTAAAAAAAAAAAAAAACTTGAACGTTTTTAGAAATTATTTAGGAGGGAAGTAAATGGAAACAATCAAATGAAAAAGAACTATTCATTTAACAAAATTGGAAAAAAAATATGGCAATAAGGGCATGACTTATAACTAGTTGTTATAATATGGTTTGGCATATATGTTAATAATTCATAGTATTCTTCTCACAAAGTGCCTCAAATATGTAGAAAACACTTCTCAGTATATAATTAAATTGGGTTAAGGAAGCCATGATCTCTATAAGGATAACAGGCTTGCTATGAAACCTGGGTTCTGAAAACAAGCAGACAGTACTTCCCTGAATGTCCATGCCCCGGAAGGTGTGAGGTACCACTGCAATTAGACAACTGGTAGACTATATCCATTTACTTCTTTTTATCCTTCCACATTATAATAATTCACTTAGTAATTTACACTATAATATCTTAAGACAAAGTGACAGATCACTTGTCAGCAACTGGAACAGCTTTATGGATGAAGAAACTTATTGTAAGAAATGGATTTGCTGACAGTCATTTGCTGGGGACTCTGAAATTTCAGAATTCAAATAGTTGAGCATGACAGCTTCCAGTTGTGGGAATTAATATACTTTCATTCTTCATCCAAAACATTCAAGGTGTAAGGTCCATAACCTTGAAGGTCATAATTATTAATAAATACAATTCAATCAACTAACATTTGTTGATGATGACTACGTTAAATTCAGTATTTAGGATCTGGGTATGCAGGGAAGACCACTATGGGTTTAAGTTTATATTGCAATGAAAGAGGGATGAGGGAAGTACAAACTGACCCTAGAAAAACCTAATCACATGGGTACAGACAGTAATGGGAGTAAGAGGCAAAGAGAATTGTCTTTTTTAAAATCAAAAGTAATGAGTCACTTAGCATAATACCCTCTAGTTCCATCCATGTCCTTGCAAATGGTAAGACTTCATTTTTTTGATGGCTGAGTAATATTCCCGGATGGGGAGATGGGGTAACTGGGCATTAAGGAGGGCAAGTGATGTAATGAACACTGGGTGTTATGTGCATGTGATGAATCACTGAACTCTACCTCTGAAACTAATAATACACAAATGTTAATTAACTGAATTAAAATAAAATAAATTAAAAATTATTAAAAAGTAATGAGTCAGGGCACCTGGGTGGCTCAGTCAGTTAAGTATCTGCCTTTGGTTCAGGTCATGATCCCAGGGTCCTGGGATCAAGCTCCACATCAGGCTCTCTGTTCAGTGAGGAGTCTGCTTCTCCCTCTGCCCTCCCCTCACTCGTGCTCACTCTCTCGTTCTCTCTCAAATAAATAAATAAATAAATAAATCTTTTTAAAAATTAATGAGTCTATTTACTTTGACTAAAGCCATGAATTTATTGTTTTCAACCAAAATTTACACCCTGGTAATACTGTGTAAAAATGTATTATAAAACAATTGGTACTACCTTAAACTGAAAAGCCTCTACACAGCAAAGGAAAAAGAAAAGACAATTTACAGAATAGGAAAAAATATTTGCATAGATCTGGTAAGGGGTTAATATTCAAAATACATAAAGAACTCATACAACTCAATAGTTGAGTGAATGAATGAATGAACAAATTTAAAAATGGGCAAAGGACCTGAATAGACATTTCTCCAAAGAAAGTACAGAAGGCCAACAGGTACAGAAAAAGATGCTCAATATCACTAGTCATTAGGGACATGTAAATTAAAACCACAATGAAACACCACCTTATACCAGTTATGATGGCCATCACCAATAAGACAAGTGATAACTAATGCTGGTATAGATGTGGAGAAAAGAGAACCTTTGTATACTGTTGGTGAGATTGTACTGGTAGACCATATGGAAAACAGTATGGAGGATCATTAAAAACTTAAAAATATAACTATCATAAGATCCAGCAATTCCATTTCTGAGAATATATCTAAAGGAAACAGAAATACTAACTTGAAAAAAGCATCTGCACCCTCATACTTACTGCGACATTGTTTACAATAGCCAAAACATGGAAAGAGCCGAAGTGTCCAGTGATGGATGAATGGGTAAGGAAATTGTGGCATATATATATATATATATATATATATATATATATATATATATATATATTTCTACTATATATATATATGTGTGTGTGTGTACATATATAGTAGAATATTATTCAGCTATAAAAAATGAGGAAATTCTACCATTTACAACAATGTGGCTGAACCTTGAAAGTATTATGTTAAGTGAAGTAACTCAGATAAAGACAAATACTGTATGATATCATTTACAGATGGAATAAAAAAAACCAAACAACCTCATAAAAAAGAGATCAGAGGGTAGGGGGAAGAGCAATTGAAATTGAAGAAAGGAGGTCAAAAGTACAAACTTCCATTAATAAGACAAATATTCAGGATGTAGTGTGCAATGTGATAGCTAGAGCTGTAGGAAAGGTGTGTTTCTGCACAGCCAAGGAAACAGTCAGAAAAACTAAGAGGCAGCCCACGGAATGGGAGAAGATATTTGCAAATGACACTACAGATAAAGGACTGGTATCCAAGATCTACAAAGAACTTCTCAAACTCAATACATGAGAAACAAATAAACAAATCAAAAAATGGGCAGAAGATATGAACAGACACTTGTCCAATGAAGACATACAAATGGCTAACAGACACATGAAAAAATGTTCAAAATCATTAGCCATCAAGGAAATTCAAATCAAAACCACACTGAGATACCACCTTACGCCAGTTAGAATGGCAAAAATAGACAAGGCAGGAAACAACAATTGTTGGAGAGGATGTGGAGAAAGGGGATCCCTCCTACATTGTTGGTGGGAATGCAAGTTGGTACAGCCACTCTGGAAAACAGTGTGGAGGTCCCTTAAAAAGTTAAAAATTGAGCTACCCTATGATCCAGCCATTGCACTACTGGGTGTTTACCCCAAAGATACAGACGTAGTGAAGAGAAGGGCCATATGCACCCCAATGTTCATAGCAGCAACGTCCACAATAGCTAAATCGTGGAAGAAGCCGAGATGCCCTGCAACAGATGACTGGATTAAGAAGTTGTGGTCCATATATACAATGGAATATTACTCAGCAATCAGAAAGAACGAGTTCTCAACATTTGCTACAACATGGACGGCACTGGAGGAGATAATGCTAAGTGAAATAAGTCAAGCAGAGAAAGACAACTATCATATGATTTCTCTCATCTATGGAACATAAGAACTAGGATGATCAGTAGGGGAAGAAAGGGATAAAGAAAGGGGGGGGGTAATCAGAAGGGGGAATGAAACATGAGAGACTATGGACTATGAGAAACAAACTGAGGGCTACAGAGGGGAGGAGGGTGGGGGAATGGGATAGACCAGTGATGGGTAGTAAGGAGGGCACATATTGCATGGTGCAGTGGGTGTTATACACAACTAATGAATCATCGAGCCTTACATCGAAAACCGGGGATGTACTGTATGGTGACTAACATAATAAAAAATCATTATTAAAAAAAAAAAGAAGAAAAGAAAACAAATTCTATGAGTTCTCATCACAAAGATAATATTTTCCTTCTTTTTTTCCTTTTCATTGCATCTATATGAGAAGATGGATGTTAGCTGAACCTATTGTGATAATCATTTCAGAACATATGTGTATCAACATCATGCTGTATGCCTTAAACCTATACAGTAATATATGTCAATTATTTGTCAATATAACTGGAAAAGAATTTAGTTCAGTAAAAAAAAAAGAAAAATAGTAAAAATGCCAATTCAATTAAAAAATGGGCAAAGGACCTATATAAACATTTTTCCAAAGACATACAAACATTAATCATCAAGAATATGCAAATCAAAACCAAAATGGAGTTATCACCTTACTCCTGTTAGGATAGCTATTATCAAAAAGACGGAAGACAGCAAGTGTCAGCAAGATTGTAGAGAAAAGGGAACCCTTGTATACTAGTTGTGGGAATATAAACTGGCACAGCTTCTATGGAAAACAATATGGAGGTTCCTCAAAAAATTAAAAATACAACTACCATGAGATCCAGCAACTCTACTCTCCTCCTTTGTATATATCCAAAGGAAATTAAATCACTATCTTAAAGAGATATCTTCTGTGTTCACTGCAACATTATTCATAACAGCCAAGGCATGAAGCACTCTAAGTATTTATGATTGGATGGATAAAGAAAATGTGACATATACACACACACACACACACACACACACACATACATATGTACACACACACATACAAAATGGAATATTATTCAGCCATAGGAAAAAAGGAAATCCTGTCATTTACAGCAACATGGATAGAACTGTGGCCACTACACTAGTGAAATAAGTCAAAGAAAGACAAATAATGTATTGTCTCATTTATATGTAGAATCTAAAAGAGCTGATCGCATAGAAACAGTGAAATGGTGGTTGCCAAGGGTTGGAGGAAATGGGAAGAGGTTGGTCAAAGGGTACGGAATTCTAGTTATAAAATAAATATTTTCTGGGAATCTAACGTATAGCATGGTGACTATAGGTCACAATACTGTGTTGTATACTTGCAAGTTACTAAGAGAGTAGATCTTATTCTCACCCCCCCCACACACAAATAGGTAATTAATTGAAGTAGCAGATATGTCAACTAACTTTACTGTGGTAATCATTTTGCAATACATTGAACTGTGTACCTTTAACATACACAATGTAATATCTCAGTAAAGTTAGGAAACAAAATTGGAAGCCTGGAGGATCTGGGTGGATGGTAGCAGCAATATCATTAAAAAAAAAAAAAAAGAAAGAAAGAAAGAAAAGAAAGAAAGAAAGCAATCAAAGCTTAGTAATTTTTAAGTGAACTTAAATACATAAAATTATAGTGGGGTTCCAACAGTTATTACCAAAAATTCCATACTAGGTATTGATAAAAGTCTTCAGCCAGGGAATGCTTAGAGAAATAAACTCTGCTTATTTGTTGTCTCATTTTTAGTTCTAATCGGTCACTTGCCTGATTTTGATGCATCCGATTAAGTGTCTTATCAAGTGGTCATGTCCTTGCATGAAGACTGTCATTGTAAATGCAGAAAATGCTTAGTCTCTAGGGTTGGAATTGATTCAAGTACCGATTTTAAGAACTGTTTTCATCAAGTTCATTTCATAGCTCTAGTTATTTCTGTTCCTATTTGTTATGCACAGATCTTTGCAAATTCTAAAACTCCAGGAGGTAGAACTCTCCTCCAGTTCTGCTAGCTACAGCTGCTCGTAAATACCAAGGAACGTATGAATCTAAATGCCTGCTGTTGTAGGAGGGCTTATATAAGATTTCCTGGCTCTTGATAGAAAGAGAACAGTCTTCCAATTTGAGAAGGAGAGAATTATTCTCCCTGTCTCCACTTTATCCAGCCACAATTTACTTAGAAGTCATTGGTGCTATAATCTTTGTGTATGTTGGTTGTGAGAGTTATCATTTTATTTTCTCCGAATTTTTACAGTTTAAATGTTTGAAGCGTATTTGCAATCTATTACCCTAACATCAACTTCTAAAGATTCTGGAATATCTAAAGATTATAGTCATTTTCAAATAAGAAAATGACTCTCCTAGAAGCTTTTTAAATAAATCACGCACAAAGAAACACAAAAAGCACGCAGAGTATATTCAATGGTTCATGTAGTCTGTTGTCTATTTTATCTTATCTCCGCTTTAGGTTTACAAGGCCTGATTTACTGTTTTTCTAATGATTATTATTTATTCTACCAGCCATTACTTCAGTACAAACAGATACATACAGAGAATTTACTCATTAGAAAATAAATAGTTTTGAATAGCAATAGTAGTGGACTATACTAGGTCTGGATACAGTCATGATCTTGGAGAAACTCATGGTTTGTGGAGGGGGAGACAGATTTACATTAATAAATGTTATGTTACGACGTAATATATTATCATAGAAACACATTCCATTAGCTGTAGATCCCAGAGGAGGAAATGCCTAACTACGAAGCAGGTGTGGAGAAGAAGGTAATTTGTGTTTTTGGTATTACAGTACCTACGAACTGAGCTCTAATATTGACATAGACGATTCTCTATTTCCTTAAGAGGGAAAAAACAAATGCAATGTTGTAAGTCAGGTGATATGGTCTCAGTGAGTGTATAAAACTGGAAAATCAAGTATGAAGCCAATGTCTATCGAGCTGAGAAAAATCTGCTAAACCATTTTCCCTGCAGCTATTTTATACCGAGTAGTGATCTCACAAAATCCCAGAAGGAGAGAAGCATCACTCAATTCTCCAAAACATTCCCAAACTAAAAGGGATTACCTAAATTTTAGTCCCCAACAGCTCTGGCAACAGCTTTGGTTGTTTTTCATTTACATTTTCAATCCAGTTGTGAGTATTAGGATGTGCAGAAAAGTTCACATGGAAGATGGGACTGCTGTGCTCTGGAAGGCCTGTTTCCAAGACTGGCACCTGGCTAGCAGCTGGTAACTTGAATTTTAGGAGGGTCCCCAACATTAGCGGATTAGAGCATCTTGCTGTGCCTAAACTCCTTGAACAAACAATACGGGTTAGGTTGAAGACCTGTTTTCCTTTTGAGAGTCTGGAATTTGGGCACTTGCCAGACAGGCGGTGGCTATGTGATCGGCCCCCAGTAAAAACTCTAGGTACTGAGTCTCTAATAAACTTTATACATGTGTGCTTACAACACATTACTGGGGTGATTAAGTATATTCTGTGACTCCACTGGGAGAGGAGCTTTGGAAGTTTTCTCCTATTTTCACCCAGACTTTACCCTATGAGACTTTCCCTTTGCTGATCGTGCTTGGTGTTCTTTCACTTTAATGCATCAGCAGTAAATACAACGATACACCTCCTAGCAAATCATCAAACCTGGGGGACTCCCAACAAATAAAGTATATATTAAACTGAGATAGTTATAGTTTGATAGTCTTTCTGAATTTTTGCCAACGTAAACTCATAATACGGAAAATCTGTGTACAGTAGGAGAGGAGAAAACCCTCTTGCCTTAGAGAACACAAAGAACTTAATCAGTTTTCTAGCAGTAGTGATTTTTCTAGCAAACCCAAGGATTTACATATTAATTCCGTGTAAAAATTGTATATGTACAGATTAATATGTGTTTGTGTGCCACCTTTGAGTTATTAACGCTAAGACAAAGTACCATTCTGCCTAAATTATAGTCAATAGAGTGTAAACTCTTCAAGCATAGGGTTTATCACCTCTTCTAGTCCCAGCACTACCATTAACCTACTGACTGAATTGGAGCAAGTTACTTAACTACCTTGAGCAAAGTCACTCATTTTACCTGCCACACTTACAGCTAAAGTTTAAGGTGTTGGAATAAATAATCTCTAGAATGTCTTTCCTTCCTGAGGCTAGCCATTATGCGAATAAAGTGTGCCCTTGACGGTTACTATTCTTTCTGTCTAAGACTGAGGATGATTTGACTGACCCAGCTGACACGTGTGATCCCGTACTCCCCCAAAGCACCATGTGTGTCCTACCAAGCTGTCCATTCTTTCATACATGACACATATCCCAGTGAGATAAGGGGTAAATCTTTTGGTGATGTACCAGTCTGGGTCCAGCCAGGGAAAGAGAGCAACTAGAGATATTAGAGAAATAAAGCAATTCAATAAAAGAATCAGGACTTATACATAGGTGAGAAGAGCAGAGATCGACAATGTTGGAGTGATGGTCTGGAAAGAAGAAATGAGAAGATGATATCAAGAGTCATGAAAGACTTCTGCCTGAAGAACAGGAGAGGGTAAAAAAGGTCCCACCACTGTGAAGTGGAGGCTTGCCAAGCAGCTCCTGCCTCACTTTCTCCTCCTGGTAAACTGATGATGATTGACAAATGGAATTACAGGATATTAGTTCCCAGCATTAGAAGGAATGTTGGGTGTGCCTACCTGACACAAGACAATCTAGCACAGGTGGAATGCTGATTGATGGGAATCCCTAGAAGATTCTCCACACATAAATGGCTTCTAGAAATATAGGAATCTGTATTTTTTAAATAAAATTTCAAAATGCTTAATAGAATATGAATATTCCAGTGATACTTGTGGTATTTTCTATTTTAAGAAAAAAAGGGGGGAAAAGATCGGATTATCAAAGGTTTATTCAAAAGCTTTTCAAGTCTAGAATTTGTATTTTATTTGACCTGAATAAATACTTTAAAAAGTGTCAGCCTATTTTCTATTGTATAAGACAAAGATAGTGACATATTTAGCTACCTTGTAAGTGAATTGGAAATCTATAAAATTATTGCCACAGTTCAAACCGAACTGTCACTTATTCGTGATGAATAGAGCAGATAATTAACTGACATTATGATATGATGCCTCTATTAAAGTGATCTGGCATTTAGATATTTTTGCCCACTGAAAAGCTTATTTGGCATACAAATTTTTCTTCAGTCCTTCTCATATTTTCTAGTTATAAGCTAATAGATGAATCATTTGTATCTTACAGAATTGTGGTACCAAATTTAGGGAAATCATATTTACAAGCTCTAATTGAAAAGTTAGTTTTCTGTGAATAATTTGAATAGGTTAGGGAACTTCAAGCCTCAATGTATGCTTTATTTTACTTACCAGTAGATATCTGGAAGGAAGTATTATTAGTCATGTTTATGTTCTGAACAGTCTTCCAAATTTTTCCAAACATATTAGATTTCTTAAAGCATAAAGCTGTTATGGACCAAACAATATCAGTATGCCAAACAAAACTGTTAACTAAACGAACAACTGATCATCTTGGTCAAGTAATCTATCTAGGGGAAGAAGTATAAAGGTCTGGATTTGCAAGACAATGGGTCCAGCAAAGATAGGAATACTTTAAATTGTGATGGATGTGTCCAGTCATGATCTAAACACAGGAAATAGGAGGCAACAGCCGTACTGATGTGGGGAAACAAAGGCAGAAGGAAATGTAGATAAAATTAAATGTTCATATAACCTGCAGCTCACTGACAAATACTTGAGCTGGGCGGAATGTAATATTTCTCCAGGAAGCTCCTAAATGTCTTAATATTAATGCCTTGCTAGAGGGAAAAATAATCTTGGCCTCTGGTATCCTGTGTCTTCTTTAGCATATGAAGATCCTTTTGAAACTTCCCTCATCTTTACTTCCCACAACCCCAAAACTATATAATCAGTTGCCCCTGACAATGTGGGGGTAAAGGGGAGCAGAAGCTCTTTCTGCCCATGGGTCCCGTCCCTGTGCTTTAGTAAAACCACCATTTTGCACCAATGATGTCTCAAGAATTCTTTCTTGCCCATCAACTCCAGACCCCACAGAATCTCACGTATATTCAAAAACTACAATCTCTGTTCTGCCACGCAGGCTAAGTGAAGATAGTCAAAAGGACGGTCCAAAAGGGTGAGTGCCTGTGAACATTAAATACATTTTGAAACTAAGTCATCCTCTTTGTTTAACCTTTGTTCTCTGTTCAATACTTCTGAGCAGCATGTATACTTTTCTTCTTGTCTTTCAGGTTCTGACTCTTAATGTACTTCTTGGATCTCAACTACCGTTTTCATCAAGGGCTCATTTATCAAAGTAAGTTAGTAATTCCTTATGTTGAATACAGTACAAGTAGATGTTGCCAATCTTCAGTCGATACCATTATGTTTCAATTACCTTTAATATTAGAGATCCTCAAGATTCCTATTTGCTCTTCATTTAAAAAAAAGGTTTTTTAAATTTATTTATTTATTCAAGTGGAGAGTATTGAGGATCAGAGGGAGAGGGGCAAGCAGACTCCATACTGAGTGTGGAGCCCAATGGGGGATCAATCTCAAGATCTTGACCGGAGCTGAAATCAAGAGCAAGAGGCTTAACTGACTGAGCCACCCAGGCACCCCTTGCTATTCATTTTTGGCAGAGTTGTCTAGTTAATTTGAAACTTAATTGTATTAAATCATAATAAAGTCTGTAATTAAATGTAATGTAATGTATACATTAAATGTAATGTATACAAAGGAGAATAAGGAAGCATTGCAAAAGGAGATCTAACAGACAATTTGGAAAAGAACATACCAGGTAACATTTTACCTGGATCTTTACTCTGAATCTTGAATTATTCACAAAGTGAGGAAGCATTTACCAAAGAGAGAAAAAGACAATGCAAAGGACAGAGCTATCAGAGTGCAGATTATTCATTCATTTACAAGTAAATGGGACTTGTTGGAACAATAGCACTGTAGCAGCAGGAGATGAGCCTGATTACTGAAGAAAGGGACAAATCATAAAAGATCTTGACTTTTATTTTGGATAGTTTAGATTTTTTTTTTTTTAATGATGGAAAGCCACTGAAGGATCTTATATAAAATATAATTCTTAAAGATCTATACTTAAAAATGATTAATGAAACTCCATTACTGAGAATACATTTAAAATTAGAAACAATGTTAAAAGACAGATCAATCCAGGTGAAAAACTTTACTATGAATATAAACTAAAGCAAGAAGAATATAAAAAATTTTAAATAATAAAATATTAACATATATTTATATAAATAATAAAAAATAAACCAGTAAACTTTGTTGAGACCATAAAATACACAGGATTTGTTTCGCTTGAAATGGAGGAAAAATGAAAGATGAATTTTAAATTAATCTTGAATTTCTTATTTTGTTGGCTGGATAGATCATGGTATTACCATAAAGATTCAAGTTAGTAATAAATATTAAGAGAGGGAGAATATATCTAAAGATGAGGAGGGTTTGGTGTCACAAATTTGAGATGTCTAAGTGGAATAAAACCATTATATAAATAGGCCTAGCAACTCAAGAAGTTTTTTTTTCTGGAAAATGTTGATTTGAGAATCAGCATATTGGTAAAATAATGGTTCTACATAATAAGGTTTCAATAATATATTTCATTACTCCTTGATAGCCAATAACCTACTCGCAATTGAGTATAAATCATAGTCCTCCTCCTACATCAACTCATGTCCAAGCGTATGTCCCCTATCTACATATAGAGCCTTACATCTCACCCACACATCAAAATTCACATCACACAGTAGGATATATATGACTTTCAAGAGTTCTGTAAAACTCGTGTGCCAATAGCACATTTTGCTCTTAAAAATTCCCTTCCTAGGCAAAATGGGACAAAGCAGTTAAGATCTCAAATATACAAAATACTGAAGTGTCCAGAGGCAAAGCGGTATGAGACTTTAATAATATATCTGAGACAGACTACTAAGAGATTTTAAATTTCCTTATATTAAGTGAAGTGATTGGATTAGTTTAACTCTCAAATTCCTTCTTACCACTAACTTCCAAGGTTAAATTAGAAAATTACTTAAGTGACTTATTTTTATTGTAAAAATAATACTGTTGGTGTAAATTCTGAATAATACATGTGCCTATGTGCGTTGTTGGCATATTGCACATAGACAACATTCTGCACACGGTTACATGCAGAAAATGACTTACTAAAGTAATGGAAAAAAACATTTCCAACTATTGTCGAATCAATCCAGATTTTATGGTAGCACACTATGGATAGGGATAACTCTTATTATCGATTATACTTTCAATAATGCCTAAGCAAGCAGTTTCATTTTAAAACAATAGACAATGTGAACATGTATCATAAATGGATAGAAATGCTTTACAAATGGAAGGAGAGTACTTTTACAAGTTCCATATCAACTCTCTGCACTTTGAATTCATGCACTATTTATTTCATAAGAGGTATATAAATTCAAAATTTATTTAGCCTTAAAACTAATGCTTCATTTCAGTAAGCTTTGTCACAAAATAAGCAGTCATAAGATATTTCAATTCAGAATAACACCTATTTTTTAAACTAACATTTGGTTTCATTCAACATGATCACAGTTGCTTGAATTTTGTTTTGCTTAACTTACACACAGAGATATCACTTATATATCTGCACACATATTAACACACACATGTACAACTCACATACATGCACATCTACACTTGCACGTATGTACACTTTCTCTCTCTGACACACACACACACACACACACATCTGGGTTCTTCTTCCTCCTGCTGCCACACCCAACCTTTTGTATTCAAGGCTTATGGAAAAGAAGATAGTCAGGTCCCGGTAATGAACAATTATTGAACAGAAAGAGCTATTGTCTTTTATTCTTGAATCTTTCCATATGTTGGTAAAATGGACAGATGACTTCAAAAAAATTAAATAACCCCTTAAGTGCTCTACAAATTTTGAACAGGATCAAATGCTTAAACAAGCACTTCTTGCTTCAGTTCCAGGGTCTGATTTTACCCTTGTAAGCATTACACAAAGTAACTGCAAAGTAAAAGATACTTTGAATCAAAAATATATGTCCATAAAACACTTCCTCAACAATCTGCCAAAACCTTCCCTCATCAAATAGCCAAAATTTAGATGGGGACGCCCAAGAAGCCACAAATCTCCATAGCTTTATAACATTTCTTTCTAGGCTAATTCTTTGTTTGTTTTGCTTCCTCCTACTATAATTCATGTTCCTTGTCAAAGTAAGCATAGAAAGGGAAACATATTCTAAAATAATAAGCCCTACCGTATAACAAACTCTGTTATTTTTCGATAATTTAATCTGCAGAATAGTCCTGTTGTATAGATTTTATTATCCAACAAAGAAAACTGAAATACCAAGGGTTTTTTTTCTGTCCAACATCACACAGTTGTTGAGTGACACTATATATATATGAAACCAACCTGTTATTTCCAAATTTAGAGTTCTTTCTAGTACCTCACAAAGAGATAGGAGAATGTGCATCAAGCAGATTTTTCAGTTTGATGAAAAAATTCATACAATCCACATATTTCACAGCTGTTTAAATGTAGAAGCCTTAACTTATTTCTTGGTGAACTCGGTATATTCGGTCCTAGCTGGCTTCCCTCATTTGGGAGAATTATTAGTCAATCATTAGCCTTGGGAAGACAATACAGAATTAGTTTTAATATGAGGAGTAGTTCAATTTCAATTTAATGACAGAATTTTGGACAATGCACTCTTTTGACTGTTGATTTCGGGCTTGTGTAGAAAACAGATGTGGCTCCTTCACTCCGGGCACCTTCACAGATACAGCAAGTACGCCCTTTTAGCCAACAAACAGTGATGGCCTCTCATCGCACCCACCTTAGCTACTTAAAATGATTACTGCCTTCTTATTTTTGCTGTCTCTAGGCCTCTCAAAGTAAATAACACCACATAATATAACCTATATTTCCAATTAGAATAACCTTAAATAGGGGCGCCTGGGTGGCACAGCGGTTAAGCGTCTGCCTTCGACTCAGGGTGTGATCCTGGCGTTACGGGATCGAGCCCCACATCAGGCTCCTCCACTATGAGCCTGCTTCTTCCTCTCCCACTCCCCCTGCTGTGTTCCCTCTCTCCCTGGCTATCTCTATCCTGTCGAATAAATAAATAAAATCTTAAAAAAAGAAAAAAAGAATAACCTTAAATATACCCTCTCAATTTGCTAAAATTTTATATAGACACTTTTATTTAATGTTAAAACACAAAGGCAGAAACTTTATAGAAATACATTGATAAAACTTCATGATTTTTAAAATGTATGTTTACTTGTAATAAAAATCAGTCTAAACTCAGACCTGTAGTACATCAATGGGATGATTTCTATTGGTGCCTCGACTGGCTCGTTATCACTGAAGACATAAGTGGAGTCATCCATGATAATATAAAGCCCTTTGTAAAACTGCTTCAGAGAACTGCTTGAAGTCCTAGTTCATGAATCTACCCATTGTGCCTTATCAGACCGCACCATCATTCTAGTTACTTTCTTTCAGAACCAGTTCCTGCTCTTTGCCTGTTCTTGTGGATTTATGCATTCAGACTAGTCCTTGCTTCCTAATTGCACTTCAGCTCAGAACACAAAACTCAGGTTCCCTTTGCCCCAGGACTACTTTTGCAGGTTAATGCTAGCATATTTCTTTTCTAGACCCAATTCTGTGCCCACACTATGGTCCCATACCTCATGCATCCAGCATCAGTGGGAAATTATCTACTAACTTCCCAAAATTTTAGTATTTCCCTATTTCATGAGGCTTATTTTGAGAATAACTTTAGACTCAACTACCGTGGTTGACCAGACCACTCCCATCTTTAGTTAATTTTCAACAGTAAAAACTACAAATAGAAGAGCTGCCTGGATTTTCAGTCCTGGGTTTCAAGGTTTCAGATTCTGGTACTCAGTTTCCCCCAAAGTTTCTCTGATAGCAACAGACCCAGCAGTAATCAAAGCAAACAGAAGAAAAATGAAATTCTACCACACCAACAGGGTCCTCAATTTTTATGCTGGAAAATTAATATGTTGGCTTTTTAAATGCAGATAGGCTCTTTCTTGTGCAAATGTGATACACTCAGGAACCACTAAAGTCTTTATGGGTATTGGATGTGAAGGAGCTCAAGTGTAAGTCTTTTTCTCATTTTGGAAATGGAAGGAAAATAAGAAAAAATGAAGGGTGATGCATACTCCAAAAAGAGGCAAAGAAAATTTTGGTCCTTGTCCAAGATATAGAAGAAATATAAGAAACTCTATGATCTCAGTTTTTAGGAGTTCATCAACTGTTTCATACTCTATCTCTGTTAGCTGAATGTAGTTCACAATATGATCATGCTTTCTTAAACCCATTAGGTAATTTTGCCTATTCTTTCAATTTTGAAAGGTTGGGCCATGGGGAAACCCATTGAAATTTCTGGAAATTTTCCATGGTAAACTGCCCTTTATGAAATTACTTTCAAGGAGGTAGTATTATATAATGATTTAATACAATTTTCAATCAAACAAATTTGAATTCAAATATTAGATTCATCCAAGAGACTTCAGCTAATGTTACTTAACTTTCCTAAAAATAGCTTCCTAATTTGTAAAATGGAATAATGATTCTTAACTCATAGGTGTGTTGTGAGAATTAAGTCAGATAACATAAGGTGCTTAGGACTATGCCCGGAATAGAACATAATGAGCATGAATGATGAAGATTTTAAATTTTTATTGTTATAATTCTTATCGGCGAAGGTAATTTGCACAAGGTTGTTTCTAAGTAATTCTTGGCCAGTTTGAATACATATAAATGATCTACCTAATACCATGACCATCTACAAAGCTTGGTAAATAAAAAAAAATCTCATAATCCTCCTAGTGAGATGAATTATGGTATCACTGAGAACAAAAACATGAAGATAACACCCTTGACATTGTATCTCATGAGTCTTCAGTCCCATCAGTCCAAAATAGCTCTTCACAACATTGCTTCCATGCCAGCTCCAAAAGTCATAATTTTGTGAGCTTGATTCATCCCAGTCAACAGGTATCTGGTATCACCAGATTTGAAATGTTAGTTCTAATCAACCAAAAATAAGAAATTCTAGGATACTAATAGTAGTTTATTCCCTACTTTCCTGGTCTAACAGTAAGTACTAGGTACTACTTCAACAAGAGAAATAGACTGATCTCTAGAATCTGATGCTCTATTTAAGCAGAAGATATAATTTATAAATCTTAGAGTTAATATATAAATCTCTAAGAACTTTACAACAGAGATCACTTCCTTTTGCTACCTATTGTCTAATGTCTGAAAACGTGCTTCCACCGTTCCATTTATTTTACTGTTTGTGGGAGTAATTTAACCCCCCCACCAAAAAAAAAAAAAAGAGTTCAAGGCTTGTGTCCCAGCCCTGTAATAAATATTACATTAAAAAATATATCATATTAATTGATTCAAAGGATCAACACGGCTAAGATGATTATCTTCCACGTGTTGATCTATGGCTCAATGCACCTGGTAAAAAAAAAACTGTAAAGCTTTTTTGAAGAAATTAACAAGTCTAAACTAAAGTTAATATGGAAATTCAAAGGATCTAGAATAGGGAAATCAGTCTTAAAAACAAAACAAGTCCACAACTTCAAGGCTTACTGTAAAGAAGTAGAAATCAACTATATGGTATCAGTATGAGGATAAACAAAAAGAACAGTGGAAGAGGATAGAGGGTGTGATAGTTAGAAGTATTCATAGTCAAGTGAATTTTGACAAAAGAGCCAAGGTAATTAGTAGGGAAAAGACAGCCTTTTCAACAACTGGTGCTGAACAACTTGATATTCCCATAATTGAGAGTAGCCTTGGTTTCTAACCTCATAAAACTTCTAGAAACAAATATAGCACAATATCTTCATTGTTGTGTTTTAGAAAAAATTTTTTTAAATACATAAAATAGTACCATAAAATAAAAAATAGAGTTAACTGTGTTTATAAAAAATAATTCTGCTCTTCTAAAGCTGGAGTTGGTAAACTTTTTCTGTAAAGAGTTAAAGAGTAAATATTACAGGCTTTGTGGGATACATGGTCTTTGTCACAACTACTTAATTCTGCTTTTGTAGTGTGAAAGCAACCACGGGCAATACATAAGTGAATAGATGAAATTGTGTTCCAATGAAACTCTGTTTACGAAAACAGGAAGCAAGCTGAATTTAGCCCATAGGCTATAGTTTGTGGAATCGTGTCTAAACACACCTTTATAAAAATGAGAAGGCAACTGTCACTTCTTATATTTGTTTGACAAAAGGCTGATATATAGGACATATATATATATCTCCTACAAGCTAATAATAATTAATAATAATAATAATAAGCCTAATAAAAGTGGGGGAAAGACTTGGACACAAAAATACAGAAATTTCCAAGAGGCCCATGAAAAGATGAGCAACTTCATAATCATCAGGAAAAAAAAGGATATTACACTATCTAGAATGAAAATGTCATATCAATAGGAATGGGAAAACAAACAAACAAATAAAACCTGACATCAAATGTGAGTGAGGTTGTGAAACAACTGGAACCCTCATTGTTGCTGAGAATAGAAAATGGTGTCCTTTGGAGAACAATGTTGGACTGGAATACCTACAATTCCTCTTCTAGGTATTTTCCAAAAGAATGAAAACCTATGACCACGACATACTTACACAAAATGTTCATGACAGCCCCAAGATGGAAAGATCCCAAACATCGCTTGCCAGGTGCATAGATAACAAATTGTGGTTCATTGTTACAATGGTAAACTATTCAGCAATATAGCAAATGAAGTATACGTGTTCTTGATAATATTAATGGATTTTAAAGCAGTAGACTGAATTAGTTATAGAGCCAAGAGAGAAAAGTGTACACATTTTTAAATTCTTTTTATAATGTATTTTAAAACAGGCAAAACTAAAGTATAGTTATAAAAATCAACTCATTTTTGCCTTTGGAGTTTATTGACTGGAAAGGGGCATGAGGAAACTTAGAGAGATGTGAAAATACTCTATGTTATTTGGAGTGGTGGCTTCATAAGTGTTAATTTGTTGAGACATAACTGTACATTTAAAGTCTGTGCGCTTATTATAAGAAAATTATGTCTCATTTTTTAAAAACTGGTTTTGCTATAACTAAGATACCATATACCTTTTTCTTTTATAAGTTGAATGCCACAGTTATGAAAGAGCCAGGGAATATTCTGAAATTCCTGAACCAAAGAATATTTTCAAAACTGTGGGAAATGATATCAAGGAAGTACAGGACTGGCCTTTGTCAAAACTCTAAAGTAATTAACATTTTTCTTCTGTTACTCTATCTTCCTCCTATTTAGGCCCAATAACATATTTTCTTTTCTTTCTGTAATCTAGTGTTTTGTTTTTTATATTCCTTTAGTCATACCAAAATCTATTCAAAGGAGAGTATTTGATCAATTATTTTACCTTACTGTCAGATTAATCTATGTACTCTCTCAGAAACATACAGCCTCATCCATCTCTCATCTTGCAATGAAAACAGACTCATGCTAAAGTGTATTTGTAGGTACTTAAAAACCTGCTGGACTGAGATATACTTTGAGCAAAGATGATTATGTCTTCCCAGGGGGTTGATTATGAGTAAGAGAATAATAGGGCATCTTTAATTTTTAGAAGAATGTCACAAAAAAACCCAGGACTTCAGAGATCTTCTACTGGTCAGGCTATTAAGTGTGAGTTGTCAAAAGAACCTTCACAGCTCTTGAAGACAAAGTCAGAACTTGTCCTTGTCTTCAATGAATGTCAGTTTAACTGTGTAACACAATCTCATAGACAAGTTCATGCATTCTGAATAAAAATGATAAATTCTCAATATTATTTTTCTACCAATACAATTATTGTTAGTCGAATGAAAATTGATTTGACACCCCTTGAAAATGGGTTTGAACTCTGTGAGTCCACTTAAATGTAGTTTTTTCAATAAATGCATTGGAAAAAATTTTAGAGATTTGCAATAATTAAAAAAATTCATGTGGACTAGAAATATTGAAAAACTTAGGAAAAAGTAAGGTATGTCATGAATGCATAAATATGTATGTAGCAATTAATCTATTTTATCATTTACTACCATAATATATACACAAATTTATTATAAAAATTTTAAATTTATCAAAACTGATGAAAGTAGGGGAAAGAAAAGAAAGGAGAGGGAGGCAAACCATAAAAGAGATTCTGAACTGTAGAGTCCACACTGAGGGTTGCTGGAGGGGAGGTGGACAGGGGGATGGGCTAAGTGGGTGATGGGGATTAAGGCGGGTACTTGTGCTGAGAACAAGGTATTATATGTCAGTGATGAATGGCTAAATTCTACTCCTGAAACTAATATTACACTATAGGTTAACCAACTAGAATTTAAATAAAAACTTAAACATGAAAAAATAAAATAAATAAAACCTCTCAAAACTTAGGCAGGCACACAAATCGTACATGGCACCATTCTTAGTTGAGAGAAATACAAACAAGTGTAAACATGCAATATTTAATCATAACTGCATAAAATTAAGTGTAATGCATACTGTAATACATACATTACATACTGAAATAATGTCATAGCCACTTCCTGTTGCTATTGTGGTGAGCCCAAGTACTGCAAGTATCTTCCTAAAGTGTCATGTGACACTTCCTAAAGTGCTCATCATCTCTGTATGAGCAGTTATCTCAAAAAAGTCAGACAGAAATTAAGATGTGTTTCTGTGAAGTTACACCAAATGTGCCTGCCTCTCTGTTCCCCCTTCCACCTCTTCTGTCTCTGCCACCCCTAAGACAGCAAGACTAACTCCTGCTCTTCCTCCTCCTCTTCAGCCTCCTCAACATGAAGATTATGAAAATGAAGACCTTTATGATGATTCACTTCTACTTAATGGATAGTAAGTAATCATCATGCAGTACGGTTAATAAACCTATTTGTTGTGTATGTGTGTAAGTGTCTTCCCACGGAAATCTAATAAATATAGCAAGAACTGTATGAGACGTTTCTGTATCATTGTCATCATCACGGTCTAAATATTTATCATGTAGAACGTCCTGTACAAGACTCGTGCGGAAGTGGATAGCCTATCTTTACAGAGGAATAAGGTGAGTGATTTTTAATAGAACATTAATAATGTGTTAGTTTTCTTACTGTGTCATAACTTTGCTTTCTAAGAATTACATTACCATACAGTATGACTCTCTCTCTCATAATTGGAGAAACTGTATCAGCCTATCATTACAAGTAAGTAGTTTAACGAAATGTAACTATGCTCCCAATACTGTATTATGAATACGACTATTGATGAGGGCAAAAAAGGCAGAAGAAAAAATATTAAATTTCCTTACTACCTACAACCCATTGACAAGCCCTTGAAATAGGCAGAGTGACATTCCTCTAGGAACTCAGCTGCCTCCTTGTTAATACTTGCTTTAGGCAAGAGGCAATCTTAGCCTGACCCCCAGGATCCTGTAAGTCTACTTTAACATATGAAAATTCCTTTAGCATATAAAACTTCCTTTATCTCTAGCCCCCATGATACATACTGGCAATCATCCCCCAAGTATATGACCCACAGATATACATTTAAAGGGTCTCATGACTAGGTTTTATTAGACAGTAATAAATGACCTTTTCCAAACAATAGCTAGCCCCCTCAAGGTCCTGGAAACCTTGCTTCTGATGTGGGAAACAAAGGCAGAAGAAAAATTATTCAATTTCCCTACTACCTACAGCCCATTGATAAGTCCTTGAAAACAGGCAAAGTGACATTCTTCTAGCGACTCAGCTGCCTCGATATTAGTACTTTGCTAAGGGCAAAAGGCAATCCTAACCTGACCCCCACCCCCCAATCCTGTAAGTCTACTTCAAAGTATAAAATTCCTTTGGAAACTTCCTTTATCTCTAAACCCCCCAAGATACGTGTTGGCAATCATCCCCCAAGCATATGGCCCACTGATATCTTAAGGGTCTCATAACTCAGGTTTTATTAGACGGTAATAAATGACCTTTTTCCAACAACAGTTAGCCCCCTCAAGGTCCTAGAGACCTTTCTTCCAAAATTCCTTAGAGATTTATGCTATCCTTAATCCCCTCCCTCCCAAGTTAAAAGTATATAATCAGTGACCCATCACAACCCCCATGCAGCTCTTTCTGCCCATGGGTCCTGTCCCTGTGCTTTAATAAAATCACCTTTTTGCACCTAAGACATCTCAAGAATTCTTTCTTGACCATTTGCTTTGAACCCCAACATTTCCACATCAAATAGTGTTTTCAGCAAGAATAGTTTTCCTAACTACTTAGAAAAATAAAGCTATTTTTACCTGCCTATTAATAGTTACCATAATAAAGAATACTTCACAAAGGCACATTATCTTCTTTCCTGAACCGAAGTAAAGCATTAGCTCGACTTGGCCTGGTTTATATGTTTTTTCTAGAATTAGAAGATACAATTCTCAATGGAAATGAGCTAAATCCTGAGTGCAGTACCTAAGGTATTGTTCTGATGAGCCTAAATTTTAGTTAGTTAGAAACAAAGCCAATACAGATACACCTATTCTTTTCACAGAGGAAATAGACTCACAGGGTAAGCAGAATTGATAAATTACCAAAAATACCCAAGCTAAGTCTTAAACTGAACAATCTCCACCATAAATAGGATGCACAAATGCTTTGTGTGTAAAGATTTTAATATAACCAAGCCATTATAAGGGCAAAAAAATTCCTTTTTGCCCTTCTAGTTTCTTCGGCTGGTCTATTAATTAAATTGATAGAAGACAGATTAACAGTAGAAAAACATATTTCGTAGGTCTGGAAGCGTGATAAAATTATAAGACCCAAAGGCAGTCTACTAATGGAAGCTTATATAACACCCTGAGTTAAAGAAAGGAGTAAGGGTCTGGGGATAAGAGGAAGGGTCTGGGGATAAGAGGAAGGATCCCGTGGGGATCATGGGAAGGTGAGAGATGTTTGGAAAACAAAGTTTGCCCTTTTAAGCAAATAAGTTTCTCAGGGGAAAAGGTATCTTTGGTAATCTCTCTCTTCTGGGTATAAGTCCCTTTTCAATGTTAATTTAGGCAGTTGAGGGGGAGGTAAAGAGCTTTTCCTGAATCCGCAGTTTCTTAAAAATAATCAATCTAAAATAATTCTATGCCAAAGAAGCATACCCTGAGATGACAAAATTCTGCTCCCCTTCATCACCAATTCTTAATGGATTGAATGGAAAATTTCTGTGGTATTTTCCAGCATTCACATTACAAAACTAATAATTTTTCTTAAGGAAAGGTTTTGTTGTTGTTTTTAATGAATTCAGAATTATTTACAAGGAAACACCTAAACCAAAAGATAGAGTTCTGGTATTGAGGAATACCAGAATATTGAGAAGTGTTGAGAGAAGCTCATGCTCTATTTGTTTTTGCAAAGATTATCACACAGTGTTTAAAACCCACATAGAACATGTTCTGATAAAGAAAATATTACAGTGTACTGTTGACCCTGGAACAACGTAGGAATGAGTTGTGCTAGTGCCCCATGCAGTTGAATATCCATGTGTTACTTTTGATTCCTGCAAAACTTAAGTGCTAATAGCCTACTACTGACTAGAAGCCTTCCAGATAACATAGTCAATTAACACATATCTTGTATGTTATATGTATTATATACTCTAACCATAAAGTGACCTAGAGAAAAGACAGTGTTATTAAGAAAATCATAAGGAAAATACATCTCAGTACTGTATTTTCTTCATCAATACCATAAGTTTACATCCTGTTTACAAGAGAAATCACCTGTTAGTACATATATCAATATTGTCTTGTATGGTATAAATCACTGCAGATGTTACATGCTTACTAACATTAAAGGTAGATTTAGCTGATGCTATTGCCAAATGTCAAGATTCGCAGAAACAGAAACTGATGCTAAGCCCCTAATCAAATATCACACTTTGAGGATACTATCTAAAGACCAATAACATATTTGATTCAGCAAGAAAGCATACCATATAATATCATCTCTGGCCATAGAAGTACATTATGGGAAAAGAGAAATGGTATTGGTACATTCATCGGTGCAGTAGTCATATCTTGTTCCACGTTTGCCAGAAGGTGCTGGCCTGATGGGCTAACACAGGATTTCTGAATCTGAGTACCATTGACATTTTGGGCCAGATAATTCTTTGTTCTGTGAGGACTCTGGAGTGCCTTATAGTATATTTATCAACATTGCTGGACCACTAGACTCTATCTACTAGATTCCAGTAGCACCCCCAACCACTTGTGAAAACTAAAAATGTTTCCAGACATTGCCAAATGTCCTCTGGCGGAAGGGGACAAAAATCATCCTTACTTTAGAATCACCAAGCTAATGGAGTAACCCTTTAAAGGTTACAAACAGCTGTGTTGCCAACTTTGAGATGATAACTCTATGAGTATAGGATGCTATCCCCCAAGATGTTCATTCTATTTATTATCTATCTATCTATCTATCTATCTATCTATCTATCTATCTATCTACCTACCTACCTACCTACCTACCTACATACCTACTGAACCACCCACCCATCCAGCCAGCCTAAATCAATAAGTATTATATGGTGCTGTGTCCTTAGTAGATGCAGATTAGAATAGATGGGTCCAGGAACAAAAGGGGCATAAACAGGAGTGACTCCACTTACTATCAACCCCATGGACCACTTGGGTAATTTGCAACTCTAGACTGAATTTACTCTGGTTTGGAGAGTAAAAAAAATCCTTCCTTCAGAGGGCATAGTAAAGTTTCATTAGTCTTTAAGCTAGACCTATCCCTGGTTGCACTGGGTCACTTGTGGCCAAGAGATGAGCAGAAAAGGAACAAAATCACCATAGTGAAAGGAAAAATTAACTCTGATCTTTAGGAAGAGGTAGTACTGCTGCCACAAAACAGGAACAAAGATGAAAGTCTTTTAACTCATTTATTTGGATATCTCTTGGTAATCTTGGTATTATCAAAATCCAATTTTGATAGTAAAAATACAAATATAGAAAGGTGTGATATCCAGGGCCTCAGAACTTTCAGGGATGAGGGTCTAGATCACTGCATATGGTCAGCCACCTAGACTAGCAGAAGTGCTAGAGATGAGTGAAATGGTACACTACCCAGATTTCCCTTCAGGACAAAGGCACTCATGTGCCGGGTTTTGAGCTGCCAATGGCTCACAGCCTAGACCATTACAGGGAATTGTACTTTAGCCAAATGGTGCTGCTTTGCCCTATGTTTCACTCATTCTCCAGGGGCAGACCACATCCAACAATTAGTCAATGTGGGGATAGAAAGACATGTCCCCCTTGCTTCAACTTGGGACAAATCTTTAGAGGCAACCAACCTCCAGAGCGTCTCATAAGATTGTGTCCTCTCATCTAAATGCATTGAAATTCTACTTCTTCTGCTAAGACTGCTTCCCTGATTCTCTTGCAGGAGTTTTTCCCAAGAGCTCTAATAAACTCCCTGCATAAAGTCTCCTCTCCGATGTCCTTCATGGGAAACCTGACCAAAGATATGGACAGATTCCAAGTATATCTCTCAAGTTGCATTGAGTAGTTTGTCTAGGAGGATATAAAAAGGATGAATTTTATATAAAAATTTGGGAATTGGACTCTAGTGATAAAACTAAAACTGAAAGCAAAATTGAAGTTGTTTCTCTATAAAAATAGAAAAAATTTTTCACAACTATAATTTGACAGAAAATATTACATAAATCAACAAAAGTTTAAAGATAGTGTGGGTTAAAATGATTTTCCTTTGAATCCTAACTAAAATTAGTTGGAAATTGTGAAGTACTATTTTGCACTAAAATTGTATCCCTTGTATCATGTTTACTGGATACTGACTCAGTTTTTCATTTACGTTGGGTCCTTGGAAATGGGAAGATTAAACTGAAATATATCCAGGGAAAAGTGAAGATAAAGTGTTAAGAATTCTGTTTGTATCAGTAACAGAGTAACTTCTTTGAATATTTACCTATAATTTTTATTTCACTAAGCATGTATTTATGCATCTGGGGTATTTGAAAATATCCATAGTTGCGAGGGATAAGTCACATTTATTTCAGAAAAAAATCAGCATCTTTCTCTTAACAAGGAAAAAGTTTACTATTCAAACTTTAAATTGAATTTTGAAGTGTGTTTCTCTTCTCCAAATCTCTGTAGTTTAAAATATTTTATGTTTGGAGAATGAATTTTGAAATCCATGGATAATCTCAAACTCAATTGTCTGACATCGATCTTAAACATGGGTGACTGAACTCTTTGATCTTAGCTTAGTGCAAGAACTTTCAGGTATTGGTGATGTGGCTCAGGATTATTTGAATAAATTTTGTTTCCCAGGAAATAATTGGCCTAAGTGGCTTTCGGAGGACCCTGCAATCTAAATAAATGAAGAAAATACTATATTTACATAAATAATATGTGGAATAGAGTTATATGTCACAGTGAACTTTCTGGAGTTAATCTCAATAATTGTTTATTATGTCTAAATGATTACCCTAATATCTTAGCTAAGTTTTGAAAAAAATTAAAACTACATTTATAGTAAAAAAAATAATTTAAAAACATTTAAATAGGATTGAAACATGCATACACATTCAAAGAAGTAACTGAGCATAACAGAACTCAGCCCATTATCTGAAGTTGGCAAGTATATTTCATTTCATACATCATTTAGAGACTAATTTGCCAACAATGATTCGATAAATTTAGTAGCTCTTAAGATGTTAGTGGAATGAGAAGAAAAAAAAAAAAAGCACGTTTGTTTTTCACAAATGTCTATGCCAAGATGTACAGAGCTGGTGAACCCTCCTGTCCTGTTAGGGTTATATTCACATTTGAATGAGCTAATATGTCTGATTTTTTGTAAACTCAAAAGTGAGATCAAACAACAATAACAAAAAACTTACTTATTTCAAAAACAGAGAGTTAATTTTCATTTAGCTTGAAGGCTCCCCAATACATTTAACAGCACCTAAATTAGATGCTGGAATGTAATAAATCATTCCTTGCCAATATTTTAATTCACAATTACATTTCCTCTGGGGCCAACTTAGAGATAAGGTAAATGAGAAAAAATGGGTCCAAGCGACCTAGAAAGATAAGTCAATGTCAAACCTGAACTTGCAAATTATATGAGATATAACAAAGAATAATTTATGAAGTTCATTAATTACTGCTTGCAATTTTGGTTAAACTACCTATACGGCCATCTTTTTCAAATGTATCACTCTCTGTATCATCAAACAAGATGTCAACCACGAACTTTTAGACCAACCAGGGCATCCAGACATCCATGTCTCTTGTGAGACATAGACCTAAAAAACATCTAGGTCATTGTCTTAAAACAGAGATTAAAATAAGAAACATCACCAGCATTTGAATATTTAAAGAGTAAAGATACAGAAATGTACATAAATATGTGATAGATCCATAGATAGATAATAGATATGTGATAGACATACATAGATGGATAGGATAGAGAAATAGGTATGGATGTTACTACGTAGTTTGTTCAGACACCTTTCTAAGCAATATAATTTTTTTAAATTTATTTATTTGTTTATTTATTTATTTATTTGAGAGAAAGACAGAGAGAGCATGAGTTGGGGAAGGGGCAGAGGGAAAAGCATACTCCCTGCTGAGCCGGGAGCCAATGAGGAGCTTGATCCTGGGACTCCGGGATCATGCATGAGCTAGAGGCAGATGCTTAATCGACTGAGCCACCCAGTCACCTCAGGCAATATGAATTTTTAATTTCCTGAATCCTCATCAAATCCTGTTTTATTATTGGCATTTAATATATGAAGAAGTAGAGATTCATTTTTATTTTATATATATATAAAATCCCAATAATTAGGAAGTGGCCAAAGAGGACATCCAGCTTTGCCTGCTCAGCTCAAAGCAAGGACTCAACCGTGATGCTTGCTACCCTTCCTCTCTGTAAATATACTACATTTAACAATAAAATGCTGGAATCATTTGAAAGAAGCCATAAATGGATTCTTGGAGATCATGACTGTGTACGCAGATTCTGACTAGGTCCAGTGGTACAGTAGGACTCTGCATGACTTCATAAGCATTCCAGGCAATTTCGTTGTAGGTGGTATCATCCACAGTATGAAAGCACTTACGGAACTCACTCTATGGCTATAATTTAAGGCAAAGGTAAAATATCTGTCACTAAAAGAAAATAAACACCATGGAGAATTAATTCGTGTTTGAACAAAAAGCAGCTCCAATCTAAGAGAAAATAGAGAAGAACAATTCAAATGATGTTATCCATGAACTCAGAAGCTATCTTACCATGGACTTTGTCACTGATCTAATTCATAATGTAACTATTCAGTCTGTTTTCACCTTCTTTTCATGAGGCCAGCAGCTAATTTTTTTTTTAATTTTTAATTTTGAGGGGCACCTGGGTGACTCAGTCAGTTGGGCTTCCGACTCTTGATTTTGGCTCAGGTCATGATCTCAGTGTCATGAGATCAAGCCCTGTGATAGGCTGAATGCTCAGGAGTTGGGAGTTGGCTTGTTATTCTCTCTTTCCCTCTCCCCTCCACTCTATGTCTCCCCCCAACTTGTGCACTCTCTCTCTTTCTCGCTCTCTAAAATAAATAAATCTTAAAAAATTAATTTTGAAGCAATTCTATATTTCCCAGCAATTGTGGAATATACTACAAAGAAATTTCATACATCACTCAGAAAGTTTCCCCTATTTATAATATCTTGCATAACTGTAGTTCAAGATCACCAACATAAAATCCATGATCAGTGTAATCCACTAACCCCATCCAGATTCCACCCATTTTACAGGCATTCATTTTTCTGTGTTTGTATTTAGTTCTAAGAAATATTATTTCATGCATTGATTTCTTGGGACCACCATCACAGCCACAGAATATTTACATCACAAGGATCCTACATGAAACCCTTTTATGGCCACAGCCACTCCTTCCTGCCCCTTTCATAATCCCTAACCATTAATCTGTTCTCCATCTCTATAATTTTGTTTGCAAAATGCTACATAAATGGAACAACAGACTATATAGCTTTTTGAGAGTCACTTTTTTCACTCTGCATAATTCTCTAAAATTCAGATACATCCAAGTTGTTGCTTGGCTCAATGGTTTCTTTATTGTTGCTAAGTAGTACGCCATACTATACCACTTCCACATTGTGCTTAAGTATTTACATGTTATTGCCAGTTTGGGACTCAAATCAAAACTCAGGAGTCACCCTTGGTGCTTTTTTATTTCATCAGTTCCTGCATCCAGTTACTAAGAAATTTTCATCAATGCTACTTGCAAAATATAACTCAAATCTATCCACATGCATCTGTCTTCACAGGACATATAGTCAAAGCTATCATTATCTCTTTCTTGCAGTGCAGTTGCAAGCCCTTTAATAGCCTATTTTTGTCTCTTCATAATCCACAGTGATCAAAGCCAGTCTTTGTACTAAGAGTTTCTCCAGGACCTGCTCTCCCTCTCATTGCTTACCAATGGCATCTTGACCCTGTGTCAAAAAGATTTAGCCACAGTGGTCTTTTTTCCCTAAGCTCATTGTTTCAGGGTCCCTGTGAGGGCTGTTCCTCTGCCTGAAGCATCTTACTCGCATGTGGCAAACTCAAGCCTGAGACAAACGTTAAGTCTCTTCTTAAGCTCCCAATCTAATGCTGACCACATCCACTTCATTTGCTTGCTGTCATGAGAGCTTGTTTAATTTTTTTTTCTTTTTTTAGGATGTATCACTACTGGACTAACCTAATGTATTCATTGTGAATCATTCACATAAGAATGTTAGGTATCTGATAGCATAAAAATATCTATTTTATTCACTGCAATATTTCCGAAATCTGTATGGTATGGTACCTGAAATACGGAACTTACAAAGCACTTCTTGTTCTTTCTATCTATCTATCTATCTATCTATCTATCTATCTATCTATCTAATCCATCATCTATCATCTGTGTATCATCTATCACTGATTCATCAAATGCTCTTTAAAAATATGAACCAAAGTTAATTTGATAGTCTCCTTTCCTATGACAAAATTCATGTATTGTATGCTTTAAACACAGAATTTCTCATTTTTCTGTAAATATTCTATGCCCTTCCCCACATCTTTTCCTTTTCAAAAAATTTTTCTTCCCCCAGTCCAGCAAGTCCTCTTTGTTTTAAGAAACTCTTACTTACAATATCTTAGCCTAAATCAGGAGAAACATTCTCTGATCCTACAACAAGGTTCTAAACGTTAATCAGAAAGAAGTAAATTTTGGCTCTTTTAACAATCACTATTTCAGCTGTTCTGCTGCTTAAGAGTCAGAAAGAACGTTATCGTATTACAATATCCTCATGTTCATCACGCTGAGATTTTTTTGTCAACTTGTGACATGTCTTTCAAATTCACCTTTGAAGAGGTTTCAAATGTCAGGATTTCGTTGAGCAAGGGGTGAAGGCACTTGAAGAAAGTTTCCAAGCTCTGAAGTTCTTAATCATTGCTCATTGCTTGTAACCTTATTTCTCACTTGGCATTCATTGCTGTTACTCTCTCTCTTTTTATTTCACCACCAGCATCCTGGCCAGCTGTCCCACCATCATTTAAAACAGGGTGCCACTATCCATACAGTAAGAATGTTAACATAGAAAAAACATTTCTGGTTCAATAACACCAGTAGAAAAAATAAGATAAGTTATAAGAATGGATAAGGAGGCCAAAAAGAAAAAAGAGTATTAAAAAAAAACTCTACGTGCATAAATATATTTTTGATAGCAGGGCCCCTTATGTCAGCAGCCTGTTTTACTTAGAGGAAGCCTTTGACAGTGTTCATGCTTTGGTTGCCTAATAGTATTCTGTCAGGAGTAAATTGGGTTTCTGGTAACACATTTGCTCTAAAAACAGCGTAAAAACTAATGACCGTGTCAAGCTATGTATACTGCCGGCAGCTACAGTATGCCAGGCTAATTGCTTAAATTTGGATTTCTGATACTTTTGCTCAAAGGCTGTGTTTTGAATACTGGCAGACCAGACAATGAACTCATTGTGCATTTTGTGGATAGATACAAACTCAGAAACAGGCTTTTCTCCCTTCAGAACTCTGATTATTTCAGCAATGATAATGTCCCCTCAATTTTCCAACCTGTCATTCCATTACAAAGCACAAATCCTTTCAAACTATGGCAGGAAAAATGTTGGGGAAAGGCCAACTTGAGAATGGGTTTTGGGGATAAAAGACTTCTGGTACACTTGCTAGCGTCCTAGTTTTAAGTAAGAACTATTGTGTCTTCAGGGAAAAATACTAGCCTTGGATACTAGTAAGTGATAATGTACGAACCTCACTGACTCACTTCTTCAAATGGTATCCTTTCTCTTCTTGCGTTTATTCATAGGGTTATTCTTTAATATTCCCCTCGTACTCTCATTTCTTCCCCTATCCTCCCTCCTTTTTATTCCGTGTCTTTCTTCAGGAACATTTATACGTGGCACTGGATATGCATTTACAAAGTACGATACCCAAGAATAAAGGAAAGATAAAGACGTCCTCAAGATAAACAAAACCAGGAAGAGTTTGTCCCCAGTAGACCAGCGCTGTAAGAATTGCCGAAGGAAGTTCTTCAAGTTGAAATGAACAGATGCTACAAAGCAACACCGAAGTATATGAGAGTGCAAATCTCACTGGTAAAGGCAAATATATAGACAAACACAGAATATCGGGACACTGTCATGGTGGCATGTAAATCACCTTTAACCGTAGTATAAAAGTTAAAAGACAAAAGTATGAAGAATAACCATAACCACAACAATTTGTTAATGGATATATAAGAAAGGGAACTCTGACATCAATAACGAAGTGGGGGGTGGTAGAAATAATAGTGTAGGGCTTTTGTATGAGATTGAAGTTCAGTTGTTATTAGTTTACAAATAGACTGTTATAACTCTGAGGGGTGGGATGCAAGCCTCATGGTAACTACAGAGGAAACGCCTACAGCAGATGCACAAAAGATAAAAAGAATCAAAGCATATCATCACCACACACACACACACACACACACACACACACACACGTTAAGCCACAAAGACAGTAAGAGAAGAATAAACAAACAGGAGAACGACAAAATAGACAACAGTTAACAAAATGGCAGTAGTAGGTCCTTATCTATCAATAATTAGTGTAAATTGGGCGCCCGAGTAGCGCAGTTGTTAAGCGTCTGCCTTCGGCTCAGGGCGTGATCCCGGCGTTCCGGGATCGAGTCCCACATCAGGCTCCTCCGCTGGGAGCCTGCTTCTTCCTCTCCCACTCCCCTGCTGTGTTCCCTCTCTCTCACTAGCTGTCTGTGTCTGTCAAAAAAATGAATAAAATCTTTAAAAAAATAAAAATAAAAAAAAATAATAATTAGTGTAAATGTATTGAACTCACCAATCAAAAGACGTAGACTGGTTGAATGGATAAAAAACAGAAAACCAACAAATAAGAACAAAAAACCAACACCTTCTGTAGGCTGTCTATAAAAAAATTCACTTTAAAGGAATACAGAGGCTGAAAGTAAAGTCATGATTTCTGTTTTAGAGGCTTGTATCTGACGTCATCCTAAAGGTTTTGACAGAATTCTCAATTCTGGTTCTGTCACCATGCCTCTGTATTTTTTCTTCTATACTTACCATCTTACAGAAACCATTTCTTCCCCTGGGTTCGAAACATGGTACCACCCATATGGGTCGCAAATCTATACATACAATGTCATAGCTCCAAAATTTCTCTTCACTTGGTTGACCTCAAATCATCCAATGGTTACACTCATCAGTTATCACCTCCTCTACCCCAAGCACAGATACATATTTTCCCACCAGTCGCTTTTCATTATGTCAGCCTAAACCATTTTTTCCTGCTTTTTTTTTTCCCTTTAGCTCTAATATAGAATCACCTCCCATCCACATTTTGATGGTTTCACTTTGCTTTAATTTTCTGAAGGTTTACAGTAGGAACAGAAACATTTTCTCAGACAAAATTACTTGGGAGCATGGATAGAAAAAATGAAAACAAGGAGAGCTCAGAGTCACATTCATAGAACTTCTACTCCCTGAAGAGAATGATTTATTTAGAAATTCAGCGCTTACATCTAGATCCCTATAATAGCTAGCTTTTCATTCATATCTTCTCATTTATTTAAATTTTAGGCAGTAGAAGAAGAAAATATTCAGACATGTTACGGAGTGAAACCTGTGCCTGACCAGAGGCCAGAGGACTTGCAGAAATGGTAAGCAAGTAGCACTTGCTACACTTAAGCCAAGGACAAGGACTTGTCCTTAAAATTTGTAGCTTCAAAAATCACTCTATCAGTTCATCGAGAGTTTGTTTTGAGAATGGTACCCATCCAACCAATATGGTAAGAACTATTGTGTTTCTAAACATAGCCATTGATAGATTTATGAAAGCCAGTTATCAGCTAGATCACCTTCTCCTCGCACTGATCTCATTAACCTTGGCTTAACCACCAAATTCAAAGCTCGTGACTGTTACGAGTCCTCTTTTTCCCTTTCCTTCACTGACTTCCGCATGCGTTTTTGCTTTCTTCAATATGTGAGCCTTGCCTTTATCCCAGCTAGGCTAGTGCAGTAAGTGCTACTTGCTTACCATTTCCACACACACTTCCCATATTGTGAGGCCTTGGTAACTTCACTGAAGATACGGTATCTCGTGTGTGGGTGTGAAGTGTGCACACATTCCACACTGAAGCGTGTGGATGGTCATGAGGAAGACATGGGGACTCTAGAAATGCTCCATCTCTCT